>NC_140940.1:25338851-25938851 GCF_014529385.1 Adiantum capillus-veneris | reverse complement strand
TAGGGAAAATCAATTTTCATCAACTTACAATATTCCTTTGGGCAATGGAGAAGCTACAAGGTTTCTTTTACTTGCTAGCAAAAATACAAGAAAGAACAAGCTCAAGAGTTGTCCAATGCTAGGCTTGCAAGCACCTATCTCTTGCTTCGCATATCAATTCTTAAATTAAATCACCATCTTTAGGAGTTCTAGGGCCAATTTATTTAGTGTCTCAAGCGAAGAAATGATTGACTTATTATAGAAATGAGTGACGTAAAAGAGCTCTTGGCTATGTGTGTTTTGATAAAGTGTCTCTCATTGACTTGCTTGATTTTATCATCGCTCAAAAAAAATTTGCACAGACTTTGGGATTCCTCATTGCATATCAATCTGATTGAATCTCACAATGCAAGTAAGTTATGTTATCAAATATTCTCCTTCTAATTTCTTCTTTATACAGTTGTCACTTGATTATTTGAATGATATCATTTTGTACTTTATCCCTTTATGCTTACAAAATTTGGTGTTTACTTATAGAGTCAACTTATTTTGAGAGGACATGAGTAAGCAATCATGTGAAGAGATGGAAAACACTCTATTCTTGGTCCGTACGAAACCTTACAAAAACCATGCTAAAATATTTTAATAAGAATAGTAGGATATGTGTAGAATCTTGAACCAATAGGCACTCTATAAGAGCTCGTAGAAAAGCCCTTCATAAAGTAGTACAATCTTTCCTAGTGTCATAGACACACAAATACTCAAGTGTATATCAATCTCTAGATGAGGAAGACAAATACTTCTAAGACAAGCCTAGCAACAACAACATTATCTCCCTTTGCAACTTTTTTCATGAGGTTGGAATCATCTTTAAATGATTTTGTATTTATACTGATTTTGATACAATATAAATATGGTTTTTAAAAATGATGTCTTATTGAGTGTGTTTGCGGGTCGCCGCGACGGATGTCCATAGCATAGCTCTCAAGCATCAACATAAAATTATCGATACAGGGGAAGCGACTCGGATGACGCATGGAAGCTCACTAGGATGTCAACCCTAATGAAGTGAACCCGAAGAGATGCAACTACTAACTCTGCAAGTAAATCAATCGCACTAAAGCCAAGTAATCTGCCTATGTCCTTCTACACAACTCTACAATCATCACGCCCGTTCACCACGCAAATCATATTGTAATCGCATGAAACTTGAAGGGAAGCTACATGGGACTATCAGGAACATATCCTATCACTGTCCACAGCATTCTGGAGAGGTACAAAGATCGCGATCGTTCGTCCCACAACACGCAAAAACAGTAAACGGATGATCCTAAAGGGTCATTTTTGGGTCCCTAAAGCCTCTCCTAGGGTCAAAACAACATAAAATACGCATATAAACACTCAAAACAGCGATTTAAGGCCAAAACAGATGCGTTTTAAACCTTCACCGAATCTTGAATGCTTACACTTGAATGAAAGAGCAGAGTAAGAGGAACACAATGCAAGAAACAAAACTGAATTTGGATTACCATAGCCACAGAAGCGATGATTACAAGTTGGAGCAAAGAGGTAGCTCTCTGTGTGTAACGCAATAGTCCCTTATCTTCAAAAAATAATCCCCCTTTCCCACTAACCTTAGTGTATTATATACCTAGGGCTTTCTAAAGTGGCCGGTGGCCAACTTCTCATGGACCTTTACATACATCATTGGAAAGATTACATCTTTGACTTAGACTTGCGTAGACGATTGTCATTGGGCTTTTACAGGGTTTGATGTATTAAACATCGGAAAAATAATGTGACCAAAACAAAACATTGGTCGGTTGACCCAACGGGCGCCTTGGCTAAGTGGGCACTTGTATGTTGTTATCACATCCAAACACTCCTCCCTTCCTAGCTTGTGTCGTCCCTTGACACGACCATTTGTAGTCTGGTCTTCTTGTTGATGAGACTCCCCCCTTCCTTGATGGAGTTATATCTGGCATGTTTTGCTTGTTCCAATGGGGTGCCCATTTTCCTTTGATTGATGAACATGTGTTCTTTGTGATTTGGATGTTATGGACGAGGCATTTGTGCATGTTGTTGCACATCCTGCTTTACCTTTCCATTTGTGCGGTTGGTCGATGATACCTGCTTCTTTGGATACTTTGCCTCCTGGTGTAGTTGACTTTTTATTGGAGTTCGTATCTCAAAATTTTTGAGACTTTGACATGTATGCACTGGCGTCTCCAATTTGATTTTCTTTGCCACTTTGTCAATAGAGCTTTGTTGGTATCTTTGAAGATAAGAGATGTTCTTGTCAAAGCGTAGTTGAGAACAATGTGGCCCACTTTATCTCTGTGAAGATTATGTAACAAATTCTTTATTGGTTTCATTTGATGGAAGGAATATATACAATATAATAGTGATGGGTGTTTCTAAATTAGGGTCTAGAACCTGAATGACCAAAGGGAAAAACGCAATGGAAAAAAATGCCTTTGGTATACGCTCTTATTGGGGTTGAACACTTGGTAGTTGAGTACATGTTCATGCAAGGTGAGTTCTTGGGAGAAATAATGTAAGAGTGCGTAATGCAAGTACCAATTATGGGACACTCTATATGCACACAAGAGTTCTTTCAAGAAAATCATGCGGTGTGAAAAATGAGTTGCTGGGTGCTTCAAGGAACAAATGTAGCACATGTGATATCCAAGGATATCTCAATAGCTTCCACATTTCAAAGAAGGGTTTTGATGTTGAAGCTTCTCCACTCATTACTCACTATGCATAGTGCGTGAGTGTCTTTTGGACTCTCTTCTTCACTTTACCAAACTTAAAATACATAGACTTGGACTCTTATGCTCACCTATACCAGCATGAGTGACACAACATCAATATGCTCAACTCCTCCACCTTGAGCAGTACCTAGAAAAGCTAAGACTCTTAGACCACAGAGAATATTACTTGAAGCTTTGTGACTAATGCCTTGCTCATTTAGTGACTCAGCTACCCCACTCTTGACTTTTATGCCAAGTATTTTTAATGGCGACTTGGACTTACCTGTTCATGGCCTGAAACCCAATGCCATAAGTTCTTGAGATTAAGGCTTCTATCATTGCTTTGGTCTTTGGATGCCATTATCTTGTTGAGTAGGTTGGCATATTTTGGCTCCTCTTGACTTGCTTGTTGTATGTTGATACTTCTTTGTAAAACAAGTCCTTCGGCTCTAATAGAGCTTGATGTAGCCTTTGCATTAATTTCCATGAGAAGCGATTGTCGAGATGTGCGGGTTCTCTGTGATTGAGTTTCCACTAGCAATTTTGGAACCCATCTTGTTTTTGGTCCTTGTGTGACCGTCTTTGGCATTTTATCTTCTTTTATAATTTGATGGAGACTAGGCTTTGGTATCCAAACCTGATGATTTCCGTTGTAAAAGCCTTGCTTTTGTAATTGATGAGAAGGTATCCATCTGTAGATTGCAGCTGCCTTGGTTGTAATTGGCTTCTGTTGGCTTTTGGTTGTCATTGCTTGCTTTGGGGTAGAATCTTGTGCTGCTTGATTTCTCTTTGTTGTTCCCAATTGAGCTACAATTTTTGGCAACCATATTGGAGTGTTACCTTCATAAACTCCTTGTGCTTCAAGTAGCTTCACTAGAATCATCCGTTGATTCACCTGTTTGTGTTGGGAATCTTCATTGAAGTATGATTTCGGTACCCAAACTTTTCGCGTTTCCCGCTTAGAAGGTCTTTTTGTTTGCCTTTTGTTGGTGTTCTTTTACTTTCCTGAGTATTTTGTATTCCGTTGATAGCACGTCTTCTTCCTTGTAGAACTCGTTGGTTGAGGTGGGTAGGTCCACGCTGTTACTTTAGGCTTTTTGGCCCAAACATGATTGTTTTCTTGGAAGTAGCCTTGAGCAGTGATTGACTCATTTGATGCTATCCACCCTGTCACCTTTTGTTGTTGTGGTTGAACCCGTGTTTCATGTATCCAAACTGGGTCTTTGACTTGGATGTGCTCTTTGGATACCAGTACGTGGTTGACATTCTTCGGCTTCTTTTGGATGCTATTTTGTGATGGAAACTTTGGTTGATAGACTTTTTGCTTTGGTTTCCATTGCATTGTTGATGGTGTAGCTCTTGATGTAGAGGCTTCGTGGGAAATTTGATGGAAGCTCGTTGAAGGTAGAGTCATCTGGCGAGGTTGATATACTTCAATGTTTACCTTTGCTTTACCTTTTTCCGCGATGGTTGGCGATTTCTTCTCTGCATGGATTTGAGAAGCTTCATGGAGTCTTACCGTTGTTGTTGTTGAAGCTTTTGATTGTTGTCGAAAGAAGATGTTCCTCCACCTTTCTGTCAGGACCAGACTCTCTTTGATGTGATGGGAGTTGATTATGTGGAAAGTATCTTTATACTCCCCGGTACTCAATTTGAGTACAGCTTTCGCCACTCCAAAGCTAGGAATCGGAATTTTTGAACTTGTGTAAACTGTTTCTTCTAGCTCATTGATTGGTGGCTTTTCCATCATGATCCACGTTCCATAAGTCATTAGATTCTTTGTTGCTTCTGGATCTATTGCGGCTGAACAAGTAACCTTGAGCCCTGTTTGTCCGCATAAATTGAATTTGATCATCGTAGGAGATAGTCCATCTTCTTCTTTGTCCCTGTTCTTCTTTTGATCTTGCGTTTGTTGAAGATTTTCCATTGAACTTGGAAGCTTTTCTCCTTCATCTACTTTCATTTTTGCAGTTTTTCTGGAGTCGGCTTCTTTGAAACAGCTTTTGTTGTTTCTTCAGGTATGTCAATAATGACATATTCACGTTGTTGCTCTGCTTTCTTCATGTGCACTTTGGCATCATGCTCCCTGACGTAGCTATCTGTTTCACCTTTTCTACCTTCACACTCACAAATCTCGTTAGCTTCCTTCAACACCTTTATCGTAAATACGGGAGTTATATCATACCCTTCCTCATCACAAAATTTAGTCGGGGTCACCTCATTCACACACACATCAAGAGTCGCCAGTATTTCATCCCATCCAAAGGGTTCAAATAATTGCTCTGGAAAGGGTTCCGGTATGTAAGCTTCATCGTCCATTGATCTTTCTAGGATACAATCCTCCTTCACTAAGCTTCCACACTTCGAAGCACCACACATCCAAAGTTCTTGTTTGGTTTGTAGCCACGCAGGTATCTCTTTCCCATTGACTATAGTAGAGTCAATTTCTTCTAAAGGAGTTCTATTCACATCTCCATAGCTATGGTCTTTTATGCTTATTTGTGTGGTGATATTTTTATGTCTCAAGTAGATATAGTCATAGCCCCAATCTTGAACCATCTTAAGTTGACGCATGAAAGGTCTTCCTAAAATGATATCAAAATTGTTCCCTTTTCCAAAATCTACTATTGCAAATGTATGTTCATATTCAATTCCACAAGAAGTTACAATAATTTGCTCTAAGATACGCAGAGTTTTTTCCGTGTATCCATCTGCAAGTTGCAGCTTCATTCTAGTTTTCCTAAGCGTTGGTCTACCCCATTTTTCCCAATTGTCTTTTGTGGCTATGGCTACTCTAGCCCCACTATCAAGGATAGCCAATGTTTTAACTCCTTTGTATTCCACAGGTAAGGTGGTGTTTCCTTCTTCCCCTTCGCAATATTACCCCACTTTGTTTATTGGCACAGGTTTAGCGTTTGCACTTTCTTGTTGAGTTTTGTTTGATTGTTCATTTGAGGGTAGATCTTAAAGAGGTATCTTTAATCCCATCTTCCCCAAATTGTTGCCTACTTCATCCCATACATGTGGTCTAATCTTAAGCAGTTCAGATAGAGTAATGGTGCAATGTATTGGAGCTGACATCAACTCTTGCATACTCCTTGTATCCATCATCTTGGATATGGTTTTCCTTCGAGATGGCACCACTCTAGTCTGTGAGTCTACCTCATGTTCTCCGATGTATGAGGGTAAGGTCTTCAAGGACTCTGGTTTGCTTTCAATTGAAACTTCTGTCCCTGCATCTCCATTTACAGATTGAATGTCTCCCTGATAGACTTCATGCACTGTATTGACCTTAGTTATGGGTGTAGATTGGAAAGTCGCATTTCCATCTTTTGCACTTCTAATTGCTTTCCACAATTCATTTGTCCATGGCTCATCTATCTCTGGGATAGGTGCCATAAATTATGATCTTGACCTCGCAACATTAGTGGTGTTGGCCACTACTTGATCATCTAGTTGAATTTCTAGGTTGTTGGTTTCTTGTGTTGCAGTCTTTGCTTCCTTTTGTGATTCTAGCTCAATGTTTCCTTGAGTTAATGTTTCAACAACCTTTGCCTTAGGCATTTCAAATCCAACACTTTTTGGTTTTGTTTTTGGAGGTGAAATTGGTGCTTCAGGCTCCATCATTGCCTGTGCAGTTTTTACCAATTCCTTACACATTTTCAACCTTTCAGTCTCTACCTCAACATGAGGATATTTCATCCCTCGTTGCTCTAGGGTTTGGTTGGGTTTCAATCTAGCCTCATATGCTTCCAGTGCAGCATCTAACGGCTCTAGGACTTTGTCTACCAACACAGATCCTCCGAAAGACGCCTTCCTTGGTTTCTTACCGCTCACCACCGTTTTTTTTTGCTCGTTCTTGTTTTAACTGCTCCTTTGTCTCTTGTAATTCTGTTTGTAGTGCAGTTTGATTTGTAATTGTTTTTGCTTTAATTCTGTCTCTTTTGGCTTTCCAAGATTTTCTCCCAGTCCTCACTGACACACTAGTTGTTTCCCCTTGTTTGGGTTGTTGATCTTTCTCCTCATTACCTTGGTCCTCAGCATTTTCTTTTGCTTGGGCTCTAGTCACTACCTTCACAGGAATTTTCTTTTTCTTGGGCTCTAGTCACTACCTTCACAGGAATTTTGGGTTCTGCCTCTGATCCACTTGGAGAAGGTAACACTCCCACAACATTCATTGTTGTTTTTCCGTGTTTGTTTGGGTGTTTTGGACAATTTGGAACAACGTGTGTAATGGCACACTCCAAACAATATCCAATTATCTCTACACGAGAACAATTCTTGGCCCAATGATTACCTCCACACTTGTAGCATGGTCCATCTTGTTGAGTCACTGGTGGCACAATTGATGGTTGTTCTTGGTTAGCCAGAATGGTCTCTAGTCTACGCTATTGATTGGCTATGAACATCAAAGTGTCCTCATTCAATGAATAGAGTTTTCTCATAGGTCCGTGCCCTAGCCTAGGTTGTGATACCTCAGCTCTATGTAAAGCCCTTGATACAACCCTATTTTGAAATAATGGATGATTTGGTAATGGCATTTGTTTTTTTATTTGATGTCCAAATAGTATCCCCCTCGTGTAGGTTTGATTATAGTAGCACTCACTCATCTCATGATTGGTCCATTTTTTCTCAATGGCACACCATTTTATTCATTGTGCTACTTGCGCTGCTAGCTCATCTAGGTTGGTCATTAATTGAGACATAACCAATTGCCTTGTGTTGGTTTCACTAGATGCTAAAGGATCATTATCCATAGTGATCTTTGTATCACCAATTTCCTCGCCATAGGCTTTACAATTGTCAACTAGGTATAACGCTTCTCTCGTGACTTGTTCAAAGGAAGTACATCCTTTTAAGTGCAAATCTTTCTTAAGAGTTTCATTTTTCAAACCTCTATGAAGAGAATTGATAATCTTTCATCATGTGGTAACTCGCATTCCGGACATCTCTCTATATATTGTTTGAAGCGTAGCGATGCTTTCTTCACTCTCTCATCTTCTTTTTGCTTGAATGCATAGATTTGGGACACTGTGTTATGCTTGATTCCCCTTTTAGAGAACTCCACAACAAATTCTTGCAACAATTGTTCAATGTTTGAGAAGGCATTTTTGTCCAAGGGTTGGAACCAATTCAATGCTATCCCTTCCAAGGTTAAGCCAAATCCCTCATACTGTGTATGAAAATAAAATACTTGTTCGGCTCTTAACACTTGTTTGAACAAGGATGCATGTACGTATGGATCCCTTAATCCATCATACTTGTTCTTGACACATTTGGCCAATTGATATGGTCTCATTGGTTCTAGTTCATCCATGTATCTTAGCGTGTTGGGGTCTCTCACAAAGACATCCCTCGTTCCTTCTTCTCGTCTTGGAGCAAATCCTGGTGGAATCCCCTTTGAGACATGTTTTGGAAATGTTGATGGATTTGTAAGTCTAATTGGTGGTCTCTTGGTTCCACTCAATGAGGTAGGAGATACACTCCCGCGAATAGCTATTTTGGATGTTTGATGTCCATTTGATCCCATAGTTTCAACGTTAGCTTCTTGCAAATCAATCTCAAAAAACCCTGGTACGCTTACACTCGGTTGAAAGTAGTAAGCAGAGATTCGAGTACCCATGTATGTATATCTTTCTAGCTCAATTGGGCTGATAAGTTTGTACTCTCGTCCATACTTATCTACCATTAGAACTTGCACTCCCTGGTCATCTCTGTATGTAAAGGCATAGAGGTTCTTGTAGTAAGTCAACTCTTCAATGATGGAATTTAAACATCTATAGAAGTTGTTTTGATCCCCAATAGGTAATCTATAAAGGCCATCATAAGTGTAATTCGTTAGAACTCTCGTGGCTTCATTGGTTTTGATGAACCTCATGTTGGGTTTGTTAATTAGAGGATGCTACTCCTATAAGTCTCCGGCAATTTCCAATTTTGCTCTTTCAAACTCCCGCATTTTAGTTGATTGGTTTGGCTTTCAATGAGCTACATGATCACTTGACAAATATCCATGAGCCATGCCTTGAGGTTTGGCTTGATATGATTGATAAGCCTCATGGTCTTGTCTCAACCCTCTCGTTATAGGTGTTGCAGTATTTCTAGTTGTTAGTGTAGGTGGCATAGCTCTGAGTTGAGTGGGAAACCCTAATGATGGATGAGTTGTCATGTTTAAGCCTCATTCAATACTCTCAAGATGGTCCTTGATAAGAACACCTTGGCTTAGTGCACACAATCCCTTTTTGCCCCTGGTCAAGTCTCTCAAAAGTCAGGAATTTGTGACTTTTTTGGTCTCTGGAAATTGGTTCTGGGTACCCTAAAAGTTTGGAATTCAGAAACCTAGAAAAATTCAGCTCTAGATGTGTGCTATTGCCTGCAAGCTTTCTTCCTAGCTATACCTGACTCAATTTGGAGTTGTCTATCAAAAGTTAGAGCACTTTTAGTGAACTGCTCCTGAAACAGCACTCAAAACAGTTTCAGGATTAGGACACAAAGAGATTTTGTGCTTGTATCTTGGCTTCCAGAGGGTATTTTTCACTCAAACTTGAGATTTGGGATGTACTCAAGTAGGTCTACAAACTTATGAAGTCAGATACCCCCACTATGTAGAGGTACACCGATCGCGATCGTTGACCCCATGTCACAGATTTGGAAGATTTTTGCACAGTAGCTAGCCCTTGATGTCTTGATACCAAGTGTCTTTGTATTTTTGAATTTGGAGATGTTTTGACCAATGAAAACCCAAATCCCAGGTGGTTTTGCGGTTATTGGCTTGATTGTATAACTGGGACTTTTGACCACTTTCTTTTTCTTTTTTGACCTTGCTCCTTTTGGAAAATATGTTGCACTAGATGTCAGCTACCTACTCATAAATTTTCAATCCAAAATGTCACTGGGGTACACCGATCGCGATCGTAGTTCCAGCTCCTTTTTGCATGAAATTTTAGGATTTGATAGACATGGGTATGATTAGTCTATTCCCAAACCCATTTTGCATTTGGATCACAAAAACTTGAATTTTCTCAAAATTTTGGTCTGAAGGATCAGTGATCAGTGTTTGCCCTATTTGCCAACTTTCTTTTGGTTTTTTGACCCTGGTTCTTTTGAGAAATTTGTTTGTCTAGTTATCAGCTACCTACTCACCAAGTCTCAACTCAAAATGTCACTATGGTACACCGATCGCGATCGTAGTTTTGAACCCAAATTGGATGAAACTTGTGGATATGGTAGACAATGATGTGTATAGTCTACTCCCCAAATCTTTTTGAATTTGGACAAGAAAAAGTCAAGTTTTTGCCAGATCTTGGTCTGTTGCAGTGGTTTCCTGACTATCTACTGTTTTTGGCTATTTTGGTGATTTTTTTTTGAATTTTGAAAACTCCTGGTATCTTATATAACCTAGGTGTATGTGTGGGTAAGGTCTGGTCAAAATCTGGGACTGAGGTACACCGATCGCGATCGTAGTTTGGAGCCCAAATTGGATGAAACTTCACCAGCTTGTTCACTACGCTATTTTAAGACTACCTGCCAGACACTTTTGAATTTGGACTCAAAAAAGTCAAGAATTTACAGTTTCTTGGTTTGAAGTGCCTGATTTTTCAATTTTATCAGGTTTGATTGATTTTGATGTTTGATTTGGGATATGAGATATACTTAGGCTTGTCCTATGCACAGGCTATCCCTCTGCATGGTTTCTTCCTAGTTTTGATGTGTTTTGGTCTACTGAAAGTCAATTTCTATGCCCGTTTTAGCAGTTTTTGACTTGGATCTGTATTCAGATGGTTTGACAGGTATTTTGAGGTTTCTGGCTCTAGGTCCTTTAGACTTTTATTTTTGTATACACCTGAGGATCCCAGAGATGAAATCTGATGAAATCTGATGAGATCTGGTCAAAATCTGGCACTTAGGTACACCGATCGCGATCGTAGTTCTGAGTCCAAATTAAACCAAATTTGGCATGCTTGTAGACACTGATGTTTTAAGGCTATCCCCCAAGTCTTTTTGCATTTGGATCACCAAAAGTCAAGATTTTGCAGTTTTTGGGTCTGTCAGGCTAGTTTTACCCAAGTGGCCCAATTTCCTTGATTTTTGATGTTTTTGGGTGTGGTTGCTTTAGAAAAACTTGTTTAGAATCTTATCAGGAAGGAACATGTCAAATCTTGTACAATTTTGACACTGAGGTACACCGATCGCGATCGTAGTACCAGAGCCAAATCTGATGAAATTTTACAGGCTCTCTCTGACAAGTATTTCTCAGTGTTTGGTGCTACCACTTTGTGATTTGAATCAATTTCAGCTCTATCTGGTCAGATTTCAAAATTTCAAAGTCTTATGGCCCTTTTGCCAAAGTTATCGTTTTTTGTTTTTTTGGCTCTCACTTTAGCCCCAAATCTGACTGGAATGTGATTTACTTATCCTACTCCTAAGTACAGAAATGAAAGAACATAAGAAAATGAATCAAACAAAACAAACATGATAAAAAATGGATGATGGATCAGTACTCAATCAATACAAAGAAATTTGAAGAGAAAAAATGCTTAAAGCAACCTCACTCACAACTTCCTATATCTCTCAAGAGTAGATCTAGCCAGTCCACCGACCCTAGACTCCACTAAGCACTAAACCCCTGTCTAAATGCTTCACTGAACTGTAAATGGAATGGAAATTATCTTTTGGAACAATAAGAAAACTCTGAATACGCACTCGGTCACTCATCACCTAAGATTCATTCCCTGGAAGTGGCGCCAATGTTTGCGGGTCGCCCCGACGGACGTCCATAGCATAGCTCTCAAGCATCAACATAAAATTATCGATACAGGGGAAGCGACTCGGATGAGGCATGGAAACTCACTAGGATGTCAACCCTAATGAAGTAATCCCGAAGAGATGAAACTACTAACTCTGCAAGTAAATCAATCGCACTAAAGCCAAGTAATCTTCATATGTCCTTCTACACAGCTCTACAGTCATTACGCCCGTTCACCATGCAAATCATATCGTAATCTCACGAAACTTGAAGGGAAGCTACAGGGGACTATCAGGAACATATCCTATAACTCTCACAGCATTCTGGAGAGGTACAAAGATCGCGATCGTTCGTCCCACATTACGCAAAAACAGTAAACGGATGATCCTAAAGGGTCATCTTTGGGTCCCTAAAGCCTCTCCTAGGGTCAAAACAACATAAAATACACATATAAACACTCAAAACAGCGATTTAAGGCCTAAACGGAAGCGTTTTAAACCTTCACCAAATCTTGAATGCTTACACTTGAATGAAAGAGCAGAGTAAGAGGGACACAATGCAAGAAACAAAACTGAATTTGGATTACCGTAGCCACAGAAGCAATGATTACAAGTTGGAGCAAAGAGGTAGCTCTCTGTGCGTAACGCAATAGTCCCTTATCTTCAAAAAATAACCCCCCTTTCCCACTAACCTTAGTGTATTATATACCTAGGGCTTTCTAAAGTGGCCGGCGGCCAACTTCTCATAGACCTTTACATACATCATTGGAAAGATTACATCTTTGACTTAGACTTGACATAGACGATTGCCATTGGGCTTTTACAGGGTTTGATGTATTAAACATCGGAAAAATAATGTGACCACATCAAAACTTTGGTCGGCTGACTCAACGGGCGCCTTGGCTAGGTGGGCACTTGTATGTTGTTATCACCTCCAAACACTCCCCCCTTCCTAGCTCGTGTCGTCCCTTGACACGATCATTTGTAGTCTGGTCTTCTTGTTGAAGAGACTCCCCCCTTCCTTGATGGAGTTATATCTGGCATGTTTTGCTTGTTCAAATGGGGTGCCCATTTTCCTTTGATTGATGAACATGTGTTCTTTGTGATTTGCATGTTGTGGACGAGGCATTTGTGCATGTTGTTGCACATCCTGCTTTACCTTTCCATTTGTGCAGTTGGTCGATGATACCTACTTGTTTGGATACTTTGCCTCCTGGTGCAGTTGACTTTTTATTGGAGCTCGTATCTCAAAATGTTTGAGACTTTGACATGTGTGCACTGGCATCTCCAATTTGATTTTCTTTGCCACTTTGTCAATAGAGCTTTGTTGGTATCTTTGAAGATAAGAGATGTTCTTGTCAAAGCGTAGTTGAGAACAATGTGGCCCACTTTATCTCTGTGAAGATTATGTAACAAATTCTTTATTGGTTTCATTTGATGGAAGGAATATATACAATAGAATAGTGATGGGTGTTTCTAAATTAGGGTCTAGAACCTGAATGACCAAAGGGAAAAACCCAGTGGGAAAAAATGCCCTTGGTATAGGCTCTTATTGGGGTTGAACACTTGGGAGTTGAGTACCTGTTCATGCAAGGTGAGTGCTTGGGAGAAATAAAGTAAGAGTGCGTAATGTAAGTACCAATTATGGGATACTCTATATGCACACAAGAGTTCTTTCAAGAAAATCATGCGGTGTGAAAAATGAGTTGTTGGGTGCTTCAAGGAACAAATGTAGCACATGTGATATCCAAGGACATCTCAATAGCTTCCACATTTCCAAGAAGGGTTTTTGATGTTGAAGCTTATCCACTCATTACTCACTATGCATAGTGCGTGAGTGTCTTTTGGACTCTCTTCTTCACTTTACCAAACTTAAAATACATAGACTTGGACTCTTATGCTCACCTATACCAACATGAGCGAGACAACATCAATATGCTCAACTCCTCCACCTTGAGCAGTACCTAGAAAATCTAAGACTCTTAGACCACAGAGAATATTACTTGAAGCTTTGGGACTAATGCCTTGCTCATTTAGTGGCTCAGCTGCCCGACTCTTTACTTTTATGCCATGTATTTTTAATGGCGACTTGGACTTACCTGTTCATGGCCTGAAACCCAATGCCATAAGTTCTTGAGATTAAGGCTTCTATCATTGCTTTGGTCTTTGGATGCCATTATCTTGTCGAGTAGGTTGGCATATTTTGGCTCCTCTTGACTTGCTTGTCGTATGTTGATACTTCTTTGTAAAACAAGTCCTTCAGCTCTGATAGGGCTTGCTATTGCCTTTGCATTAATTTCCATGAGAAGCGATTGTCTAGATGTGCGGGTTCTCTGTGATTGAGTTTCCACTAGCAATTTTGGAACCCATCTTGTTTTTGGTCCTTGTGTGACCGTCTTTAGCATTTTATCTTCTTCTATAATTTGATGGAGACTAGGATTTGGTATCCAAACCTGATGATTTCCGTTGTAAAAGCCTTGCTTTTGTAATTGATGAGAAGGTATCCATCTGTAGATTGCAGCAGCCTTGGTTGTAATTGGCTTCTGTTGGTTTTTGGTTGTCATTGCTTGCTTTGGGGTAGAATCTTGTGTTGCTTGATTTCTCTTTGTTGTTCGCGATTGAGCTACAATTTTTGGTAATCATATTGGAGTGTTACCTTCATAAACTCCTTGTGCTTCAAGTAGCTTCACTAGAATCATCCGTTGATTCACCTGTTTGTGTTGGGAATCTTCATTGAAGTCTGATTTCGGTACCCAAACTTTTCGCGTTGCCCGCTTAGAAGGTCTTTTTGTTTGCCTTTTGTTGGTGTTCTTTTACTTTCCTGAGTATTTTGTATTCCGTTGATAGCACGTCTTCTTCCTTGTAGAACTCGTTGGTTGAGGTGGGTAGGTCCACGCTGTTACTTTAGGCTTTTTGGCCCAAACATGATTGTTTTCTTGGAAGTAGCCTTGAGCAGTGATTGACTCATTTGATGCTATCCACCCTGTCACCTTTTGTTGTTGTGGTTGAACCCGTGTTTCATGTATCCAAACTGGGTCTTTGACTTGGATGTGCTCTTTGGATACCAGTACGTGGTTGACATTCTTCGGCTTCTTTTGGATGCTATTTTGTGATGGAAACTTTGGTTGATAGACTTTTTGCTTTGGTTTCCATTGCATTGTTGATGGTGTAGCTCTTGATGTAGAGGCTTCGTGGGAAATTTGATGGAAGCTCGTTGAAGGTAGAGTCATCTGGCGAGGTTGATATACTTCAATGTTTACCTTTGCTTTACCTTTTTCCGCGATGGTTGGCGATTTCTTCTCTGCATGGATTTGAGAAGCTTCATGGAGTCTTACCGTTGTTGTTGTTGAAGCTTTTGATTGTTGTCGAAAGAAGATGTTCCTCCACCTTTCTGTCAGGACCAGACTCTCTTTGATGTGATGGGAGTTGATTATGTGGAAAGTATCTTTATACTCCCCGGTACTCAATTTGAGTACAGCTTTCGCCACTCCAAAGCTAGGAATCGGAATTTTTAAACTTGTGTAAACTGTTTCTTCTAGCTCATTGATTGGTGGCTTTTCCATCATGATCCACGTTCCATAAGTCATTAGATTCTTTGTTGCTTCTGGATCTATTGCGGCCGAACATGTAACCTTGAGCACTGTTTGTCCACATAAATTGAATTTGAGCATCGTAGGAGATAGTCCATCTTCTTCCTTGTCCCTGTTCTTCTTTTGATCTTGCGTTTGTTGAAGATTTTCCATTGAACTTGGAAGCTTTTCTCCTCATCTACTTTCATTTGCACTTTTTTATTTGCACTCACATTGATCTATCTTCCATGATATATGAGTATGGTACTGACCCCAATTTTATGGACGTAATTTCATCCCTTGCCTTAGGGAAGAAGGAAGAACCATTCACTTTGCAAGATGGTCTCCATGGCAATTGTCTATGTGTAACTCACTCTCTTTGCGATAAAGTAAAGTATGAGTCCCATGCTCCTTTCTATGCGGGGCATAGAGGGATTCAACCTACTCTGCAAGAAGTAGAGACATATTTATGTTGGCCTACCATGAAAGTGGGCCTACAAGAGTATGTTTCCAAATGTGTGGTATACAAAAGGCCAAGTATGATAGGGGGAAGCAACTTGGAGTACTCCAACCATTTCCAACTCCTAACTCACCATGGGAGAGTATATCCATGGATTTTATCTTTGTATTGCCCAAATCTATCCATGGGAATACAGAAACGTGGACAATAGCTGACAGGTTTAGCAAACAAGCACATTTTATACCTGTCAAAAAGACTATCAAGGCACACCAAATTGAAACCCTCTTCATATCCCAAAATTTTAAACAAAATGGCTTGCCAACATCAATAGTGTCGGATAGAGATCCTCAAATGACCATTAATTTTTGGAAGGGTCTCTTTGAGAATCTAGGTACACGGCTAAATTTCTCTTTGGCCTATCACCCACAAATGGATGGCCAAAGTGAAATAGCCAACCTTATGATTCTTGATCTACCCAAGACTTATGTTACAGAAGTAGATCAATGTGCCCAATGGGAGAAGTACTTACCTCTTATAGAGTATGCATATAATAACATTTTCCATACCACTACAGGGAAGGCTCCTTTTGAAATCATTGAGGGAAGACCTAAAGTTCCCTTGCTACTTAAGGTACATGGGAAGATCTTCGCCGTTGATGAGTATAGCCGAGACCTACAAGACTCTTTTCAAAAGATTAAGGAGGCTATATCCATCTCCCAAGAAAGGCAAAAGGTTTCTGTTGAGAAGCACAAAAGGGCCTTAGCCTTCAAGGAAAATGACAGGGTCCTACTCAAGTTTTTCAAAGCTTGATTGAGGCAAACTACGGCCAAAAATCCTATGGACCACCAAAAGTATTATGCTAAATTAGCAAAACAATACTTTGGTCCTTTCCAAATCTTAAAGCCAATCAACGATATGGACTATAAACTCAAGTTTCCCAACCATTGGCTCATTCACAATGCTTTTCATGTGAGCCTACTCAAGCCTTACAAAGGTGAGCCACCAAAAGAACCAATAATTGAGGACCCTCGAGAGATCGAAGATCAAGAAGAGGTGATGCATCAAAAATCAATCCTTTGACACAAAGACAAGGTACTAAGACATGGTAAGATTATCCAACGGTATCTTAATAAATTCAAAAACTATCCTTTTGAAGATGCTAGATGGATGCAAGGATAGCTTAATAATAGTATGAACCTTGTCAATGCTTAACCTTGTCAATGTTTACAATGCTACACTAGAGTAAGCAAATATAAGTGCTTTCTAAATGAACAATGTTTTTATAGGACTAATCCTTTTTTGTGCACAAATTTAAATAGCATGCATGCTTAGAATCATGTTTGTGATGACGATGTCACTAAAACACCAAGTAGAATTTGTCACTCTACTTTGTGAGTATGACATGGACTGAAGAGCAGACATGCTTGTTGCAGCTAAGTCTCCCAAGCACCAAATAAACTAGTCATCCATTCTGGAATAAAGTGTGTAGGGTAAAAAGGGGTCCTCTTCCCGCTGAGAAACATAGACTAATGACTAAGACTTTATCTCTTCTATCTCATAGTCGAGGACGACTATGGTTTCAAGAGAGAGGTAATGTAATAAAATCTAATATCTACCTATTCCAAAAAGACCTTCTCATATTGAACTAATCATTTAATATGGGGGAGATGAATGGGAACAAGAGGTAAAATATAGAAATGTGCATATGATGGAGCTTAGAAAACCTCAAGGTTAGCTTCATTAAAGACCTTCAAAGGTTAGTGTTAAAATTCCTTAGACATAGGACCTTAAGAAAGCTGGGGTTGACCTTGAGGTGGAAACCCTACCCAAGCTTGAGATGCTTGACGTGCTTGCTTGCTAAGGTGCTTAAGGTGTTTGTGGGAACCTTGCCCAAGCGTGAGGTTCTTGTTATGCTTAAATGACTAAGGTGCTTGAAGTGTTCAATTCAAGCATGATCTCTCAAGAGGCATAAACGGTTGTCATGCTTAAATGACTAAGGTGCTTGAAGTGTTCAATTCAAACATGATCTCTTAAGAAGCATAAAAGACACATGTCAAGCTTCTCCTCATTTTTCCCTCATGATGTGCTTGAAACCCATTGGATAGGCTTTAAAGGGGTCCAATGAGAATTTAAATGCATTTAAATATATAATTAATCTCTTTCTCTCAAAGAGGAAAAAGAGGACACTTGTCCAAATGATATAATTATAAAAGAGAGAGAGAGAGAGAGAGAGAGAGAGAGCATGAGAGGGGGGTTGATCTGGGGTGCATGATTCGTTATTTGACATTCTTTTTATTCGTGAATAATGGTCGATTAATAAATTTCAAAGATTTATTCGTGCGTATTATTCGCTACCATGTTAGCTTTATTCAAAATAACATTTTATTGCTTACATATCGATCAAAAGCCTATCGATTGATAACATATCGATCAATAGACTTTCAATCGATAAAATATATTGACCGATAGACTTTTGATCGATATTGCAATAGTATATATAGTTCAAATTTCTGTACTTTAGCTACAATTCCCTTCACCAAAGTGTCAGGTTACCCCCGACATAGAAAGGTTGAGTTGTCAACTTAAAAAATCTTTTGATTTTTTAAGAAAATAAAATATTTTTACATTAAAAATAAAATAAATGGATAGATTTGAATTTCCTATAATTCTAAACAATAGAAGTTATTCTCTAACTCTATTGTTTAAGTATAAATAAATTATTCTAAGCTTAAGAGGCTATACTTTTAGCTCTACTTATTTTAGAATAGATCAATAAATAATTATAAGCATTAGAGGCTTTCTTTTAGCTATAGTGCGAATGTATAATTGTATAATTCTAAACATTAGAGGCTATACTCTTAGCTCTAGATATTTGTGTTAGAATAGATACTAAAAGTGATATTTGATGGTTAAAATCTATCATAGCTATAATATGTGCATAGATGTAGTGTTAATTATGTAGGGCCTTTTGATTTTCATGAACAAATGTTCTTACCTCCATATAGACATAGAATAGTTCCACTTAGTGCCTCTTGGTTGTTATAAGATGATTCTCTTACATGCAAGTGAGGTTTAAGGTATGAATTAGGATTCACTTGGTTGCTATCTGAGCTTATGCTCTTACCTCTAAGTGAATATGGTGGATGCAGACATAGAATAGGTCCACTTAGTGCTTCTTGGTTGTTATGAGATGATTCTCTTACTTCCAAGTGAGGTTTAAGGTATGAAGTAGGATTCACTAGGTTGTGATCGAGCGGAAGATCTTACCTCTTAGTGAATATTAGTCATGCATAGTACTTAGGAGTCACATGGATGTTATCGAGCTCATACCTCTATGTTAATAGAGATTAAAGACCTCAGTTATTTTAGGGTTGATTGATTGTGTTTGAGTAGTAGCTCCTACCGCCAAGAGACATAGATAGTGGAATGTCAGATGACTCCATCGCTCATCTAGGTTGTCTTGAGCAAATGCTCTTTATCTCCTAGTAGTCAGGAATGGCATATCCATTGGTGATCTTCTCTTAATTAGTATCTTAGCGCTATTCATTCATCATTTTAATTTAGCAAATCATATCTATAACCTTTTATCTTTCTCATTACACAATTATGGTGAAAATTTATAATCATAGTGTATCTATTGATTGTAGAATATATTTTGATGAAGTCAGAAAGTGTGGTGCGAGGAAAAGAGTGGTCGTATGTGGAGGAAAAAGAGAGAAGCAAAATAGTTGCATTTCTAGAATGCAAACATTGTGGGCATCAGTGGCACGACAATGCAACTCGCATCAAAGAACATTTATTTGGCACTAGCCCCAATGTGAAAGAATGTGGAGCACCACCTAAAGACATATGGGTTCATTTTGCAGGGTATGTAAAGAGATGCAAATAGGTAGGACCTCTTCCTAAGAGACAGAAGGGTATGATAGGTGGGTCATCTGTCAACATAGAAGAAGTGAGTGTAGATCAAGAGAACATGTGAGCTAACCAAGGAGCTTCAATGGGAACAACCCGAACATATCAAAGTCCTTACATTTTTCCAAATGGTACCATGGGAGGGATAGATGTTGGGACATCCAGGAGAGCCGGTACACCTGGGACTCTACACGCAGCATTCGCTCAACAGGACATGCTCAAATTGCATCTAAAGTGGACACAAGCCTTCATGGCTTGTGGAATCCCATTTAATGTGATAAGAAATCCTATTTCAAAGATGCCCTAATGTCAACTTTCAAAAAAGGATTCATCTATCTTGATTATAATAAAATGCGAACAGAGTATGTGGACAAAGTCAAGAGTAGTACGAAAGCAATTCTCAAGAGAATGGTGCTTGACTTTGTTCCAGCGTTTGGCTGCACCATATTGGACGGATGGACCAGCTGTCAGAAAAAACCATTGATTAATGTCATGGTAATTTGTCCCAAAGGTGCAATGTTTTTGGAGGCCATTGATACCTCATTGAAAGAGAAGACATCTCTCTACTTGACAAAGGTATATGAGCGAGCTATCGCTCGACTGGGTGGACCGAAGAATGTGACAACTATTGTTACAGATAATGCTTCCAACTACAAAGGAGCGGGTTTATCCATTATGAAAAAGTACTCAAAAATTACATGGCTTGGATGTGCAGCACACACCCTAAATTTACTCCTAAAGGATATGGGCAGATTATCATTCATAAAACAGGTTCTTATTGATGCCAATCACATAGTCAAGTTTATACGTGAACATTAGTTTACATATGCTTTATTTCGCTCCAAGTCTCCAAAAAAACCACTTCAAATTTTCTGTGCCACACGATTCGCTACAGCATACTATGTTTTGGATAATCTCATTGAAGTGTGAGCGGCTCTTATAGAAACTATTGCAGATCGCTGTTGGGAGGCTTGGCTCAGCAAGTATCCAAGCCACCGCGAAGCAACTCAAAAATGTGTGTCCTTGGTGCAATATCCTCACTTTTGGTGGAACATTGACAAACTTGTTGGGGTTAGTTAGCCCTATGTGGAACTACTAAGGGTTGTCAACATAGATAAGTTTGTCATTGGTAAGGTTTATTGGATCATGTCTAAGGCGCTGCGTCAAACCAAAGAATACAACCACTACAATGCAAGTGAGAGATCACAAATCCTGCATCTTGTGGAAAAACAATGGGCTCAAATGCACACACCATTGCATGGTGCTGCATTTGTTTTAGATCCAAAGTTTCAAATGAACGGACAAGATTCCAACAAAGAGGCGATGAGAGACTTTAAAACATCTGCTCAGAGTTGTTGCCAGGAAACGATGGCATGGATGCATTCTAGCAGAGGGTGGATTATGCCAATAGGGAAGGAACTTTTTGAGATCCTGAGTTCTTAGTAGCGCTAAAAAGTTTTCAGGCCTAGTATGGTGGAAAAAATATGGAGGAGATGTAGTTGAGTTACAACACGTGGCGACCAGGGTGCTTTCGGTCGCGGCATCCAGTGGTAGCTATGAGCACAATTGGTCTTATTATGACTTTGTGCACTCAAAGCGCATAAGTCCCTTTGGAGTGCTTCAAACTCATGAAATGGTGGCGGGACAGAGATGTAGTGATGATGAGATGGAGTGGGAAGTGGATACAGAATATTCAGACAATGAAGAGGTTGATGACCTGGTGCCTGTGATATATGGCAAAATGTAAACATCTTTTCATGATAATGTATCTACTTTATCTCATTGTAGCTCAGTATTGAGCTATATATCTCAATTTTTTGAGTTAGGAGCAACTTGCACACCTTTGGATAATGTATAAGTCTTCTCCATTAAATTTAGGGCCAAGTATTGAAGAGAGTTCGTATAAACATAAGTATTGAGGACATGATGTAGCAACCAAATTAAAAACATTCTCAAATCCTGAACAAAAAGACATCTATAAACCAAATTCTCAACAAAGTCATCAATTAGCAACTCCAAAACAAATTCATTGCCATAAACATAGTGAGAATACAATGCGTCTCAAAAAAGGATGAGATAATTTGCCATTAAAATTTCCTACTACAGTCTACAGTGTCTTTAAGAAATTGTGATATCCATTGCTTCTTCAAGATCTGTGTTCAATGTTGCCTCAAGCAAATCCACTGTTTCTTGAATACCTGCCACGTGAATTGGTCCTGCCTCCTCAAGTAGGGGAGAGAGAGGACCGTACCGTGCCTCATATCTGGCTAGATTTTTCTCTAAAACAACTACTTCTGCTTCTTTGGTTGCCAACTTCTCTTGTAGCGAGAGCACACTCTCTCCTTGGCTGGCTAGTGTAGCCCCTTGAGACACAATATTAACAATTTGTTCATGCTCATCTGGTAGGAGCACAGCTAGCCTCTTTTGTGCAGGTGGATCTATCTCCCCACGACATGCTTATGCTCTTTCTTTAGCTCTCCCAAGTCTGACACCAGCGTTGAAAGGACGGTCTGTCCAAAGGATGGGCTTCTTCATTATATCTTGCACGAAGACTTGTTGGATGAAGTACATGGAAACTTGATCATTGTTAGGTAGGCTGCACTCCTTTTGGATGAAATATAGAATCAATACACGTGAAAGCCCTTTGTGTCGCAAATCTGAGATTTTCAATGGTGCCATTGCCTTGGCAAGACCTAACCTCCTGAACAGTACGTCTTTCATTTAAAAAAAGGGGGAGAGCACTTGCGTACATATTCCAATTTCATTGGTTCGCCCTCCAAACCCTCGAACTCCGTGGCCTCAACAAAGAATAAGGAGAGGTCTTGAGCTCCGTAACACAGACTCTCCTCTCTAAGGATGTGTTGAGACTCCTCATGGTCGAGATCACCGTCAACATTGTGAGGAGCATATGGGCTACCATTTCCTGCCGAATCACACGACAATAAAATATTAGACCGAAACAATAGATATACATTGATTAAAAACTACAATCAATGGTACAATCAATGTTCAATATACACAATTTTAAAATTCACATCTCTCATCACTTTGACAACACCAATGTTATAAAATAGCATGAAATTTCAAGACAATGGACATGAGACAAGATAAAATTGTTTCATTGCAAAGTATAGACGCATTCTCAAACTACAAGGTATGATTTCAATCATTGGATGGCCTCAAGCCTGCAATATCTGGAAGTGTGAGACCAACACGCTTAATGCCTTGTAACATGTTGAGGAGATCATGTGAGGACTTGTGTTGGGTGGGATTGGTATACACACAAGTGCGCAGGACTTCCTGAAAGCGTCTAAGGAAAGTAATATAATTAGTGTCACCATCCTTAGGTAAATATTTAAGGAGTTCTTGAATGAATTTACAAAGGGAGTAGATATCTTGACTACGTGTGTAGACTGGAGGATTTGTGGATATACATTCGGGAGCCACCCACCAATAGGGCTTGCTCCAAGCTTCCCTAGTCGATGGGAGAAGATCTGGAAACTTCATCAATGTGTTCTCTGTGGGGAACAAGGTTGCACTACCCCAATCACATACGCCCTCATAAACTCCAACCCAACCAAAATGCAGCAAGATATTGCTCCCATGAATATCATTGTGAGTGATGTTATTCGCGTGCAAAAAGATGAAGGTTCGGAGAAATCCATTAATGATAGGCCATATATTATGCTTGATAGCTTCAACGGTCCCCTCGGTGTCTTTGAAACCCTTGCTCATGGCCACATTCTTCCCCTCCTTTTGGAGTCTCTCTAGCCAGTGGTCGAGGTTTCCACCATTCCAGATCTTGAAGATGAGCGTGGGAGATCGCATGGCGTGTCTTGCCAATCCCAGAGCAGCAATGATTCCACTATGAGTGATATTCATAATTGTGGCATCATGCAACACTATGTCATTGGCACTCTTATGGCCATCACCTTTGATTATCTTGCTAGCGTAAAATTCATCTGTGAAGGTTTCATGATTGACTTTCACCTTCGTGATCATGCATATCTACCTTCTCCAATTCTTGCCATTTATGGAAATTCAATGCAAGCCATGCACATGATGACGAGGTTGCATGAGTCTAAACTTCCCATGTTGGGTGGCGTTGGATCATTGCTACAGATTGGTACTTCCGAAGTGGCAGGCACTTCGGGTACATCCTTGGATTCTTCTACGCGTGGTCTCTTTCCATGTTGCTTCATGCTTCTATAGAGGACCTCTACTTCATGCGGTCCATGAAGACAGACTTCCCTTTAATTTTCTAGTCAAGGGTTTCTGCAACTCTACAAACTTGCCCCATGATTCGACTCACGTCATGGCCCAACTGACCACCTGTAAGGACTTCAATCCCACCTGAAGCACCACAAAATTTTGCAAATAGTGTTGCATATTTAGCACTACATAAGTCATCCAAAAATGGTTTGTATGAGGACTCTTGCAAGACTTCCTGGAGGCGATCACTTCGTAATCCATAAAGATGAGTGCATACAAATTCTTCGACATATTTGCACTCAACTTTCGTTATCTTGCCTATAGTATCCATGATGTGCATAGAAGCTAAAACAAAAAACAAAACTTCTAATCAGTATAAGTGACATGTAATGCAACACATTCTAGTCATTCTTTGCAACACAACCATGAAGCAATCACCCTAAACCCTAAACTACAGGTCCACATGAATGTAATTTATGATTAACATACACAAAAATATCCACACGATTATGCATGATGTTAATTATGATTTTTTATATCATTAAAAAATATGGGTTATGATTTTTTGAATCAAAAACCTCGCATATATGAGATGTTATCAATAGGAATGTGACGAAGTCATACAAATACACATCATTTTACAAATTACAAAGATAAACGTAAAGTGTGGTGTTACGTGTGTATCCCTCTCATTGTAAGAATATAAGCAAATCCTAAGCACCAGACGCAGGGGTTTTATTCCCGTTGTAAGAGCAAAGGATAAACGTTTGATGCAAATTCCAAGAACGATCACACTATAAAAATTAGTAGGTACATCTCTTCCTGAAGTATCCTTATTGCCTACTACAAGCAAGAATAGGGTTTGGGAGGGAAACTTCTCTTCTCTTCACTTCTCTCATTATCTACAATTTGCACATACTAGAGTTATCTTAGATGAATAATCCACATGATGTGAATTTCTATTGCTTCCATTATGTGCGATCTATTACAATTAACGTATGGATTAGCCATAAAATACACTTTCAACAACGTATAATATTTCTTTTTGTCCCAGAAAGGCTTAATGAAATACTTCTTTCACCGGATCCCATTATACTACCCCTTATAGACTATAACTTTTCTTTTGACATAAGTGTAGTTATCTTGCTATGAACCAAGAGGATTTGTACACAGAATTAATCCCAATCACTAGACAAAACATATACATTACTGTAAGCACAAATTACAATTCCAAAGAAAAATTCATACCTTGTTTGGTCGGCAAAGATTGAACGCCATGAACTCATCCATTAACCATTTCATATTACCCATGATACGATATGACCATAGCCTTGATATTTTCATCTTTGTATTGTTTTGATATGCTCTTTTGTGTTCTTTCTTTGTGTGTATGAATGCAAGAGAGAAAGAGCGGGGCTTATTTGATTGCACTTCCTTCCAAACCCTAGACATTATGGCATCTATGGTATAACTCTTTCATATAGTTTTTTGGGTTCTCTCACAAACTCTCACAGCCAAAAGTCCAATGCTTTCCTGGCAAGACCGCAATTTTTTCGACAGTGTATGATATCTCAGGGGCATATTTAGAGATCAGAACTAACAATAGAGCTCATGGTGCTTAACACCCAAGCAAGCCTAAGGAGCATGTTTCACCCAATTTGGATTCTTTTTGGCTTAGTTAACCTCTCGGAGGAGATGGCAGAGACCAAGGCCTACATAGGAGAAATTTACCTACCTACAGGGGTTAGAACTTCAAAGTAAGCCTAGATTTGGACCATGCATATCAAGGAGAGTGCATGATTCAATTTTGAGTCAATTTTGATAATTTAGACATCATATATGTGTGATGTCTATAGGCCAGTTTAGTGCTCTGATTGAGAAATTGCTGGTCTAAAACTCTTCCCCTATGATCATAGCACTCCATCTGTCTTATCAAATCTGGGCTTGGAACTCATATAAGGGTCTTGTTTTTATATACAGTAGTAAATGAGAACTATTGATTTGACAAATGATTGCAAAGTCAAAGTTTTGTACAGATAGCCAGAACCAAGGATCCGACAAGTTGAAGATCAGTTGGAATTGCAAAGTACTCTACCAGTTTGAAAAGGGGCTTGAAAGAAACTCGAGACAAAAGAGCAACTGCAACCAGTCTTCTAAGGTAAGAGGTTTGGGTTGATAGTTGTTTGTGTGAATGATTTGATGAGTTTGAGATTTGGCAGTGTCTTCAAAGAGATCGAAGAGTGGTAGGAGAACAAGTTAGCTTAGTGTCGGCAGAAGAGAGTGTAAACCAAGGAAGGATAGATCCCCTAGCACCAATCATAGAAGAGGGCAATGATATTGACACCTCTTCTGAAAGATCATATTAGTGGATGGCTAACCAAAAACTTGGAGGTTCCAACAACAAGGGACCATGGGGGGTAGCACCTCTCAAAAAACCTTAAACATACCAAAATACACTGCAATTTTTCTTAAGGGAACCAATGACCATGGAGCCCTTATGTATGCTAATGTTTGAGGACGTCAATGCATTTGTATTGAAGAACAGCCAGTGAAAGGGTTAGCAGTAATCATGGTAACCAATGATGTTGATAGGCTTTGCGATGAGGAGGGAAACCGGTATCTCATTGTCAAAGACCCATAAAATTACAATCGATATGAAGACAACGTAGCAAAATGGAAGATGGTTATGGAGACCCGAGAAATAACTCCTAAACTCACTCTTTTAGTATCCTTCTATACATTCATGATAAGAGAGTGGAGAGAATGGCAATGATTTATGAAAATATTAGGAGTTACAAGCACGAGGAGGGAAGAGCCGCCTCTTACTACCGGTGCATGGATCCCCATGTGAACATGTTAAGCATGGACAAAGTCCTGTACTTGTTTTCGTATGATTCGATAACGGGAAACCATTTTATTTTTGTTGATAAGTATGAATAAGAATATGAGCCGATTCACCTAGACAATGTAGGGAAAGTGATAACGCTAGAATTGATGACACAGGCTTTGGTAGGGAAGCAAAAGCCCATAGAAACCCCAAGCAAGTCTATAAATCCCTTCGTAGATGATTACGACACCACAACACAATCAAATAAACAATCATTGCCTAACCTTTAGAAGTCACAAGCATCACCACTATCATTTCAAGCATGGCTCAAACAGTTTGCAACATCAGACTTGAACACAAAAGGGAGTGGATATCAGGCCATGTCAGGGCTAGAAGCACCACTAAAACCACCACTCCATCAGTAATACCACGATGAGAGTAGAATGAGAATGCTAAATCTGACCAAGACTGTAGCACCACATAGAGGACAAGAACAAGAAGAAAGAAGCCGAGCAGATGAACGATCACTTGCTAGACCAATCAGGACCTATGGATTGCGAGCACCACTAGGGGAGGAACATGTACCCTATCCTAGGCCAAAAAGGGCTCATAGAGGAGGAATAGGGGATCCTATGTTTAGAATGGTAGATGACTAGAGGATTACACCTTCTCAAGTCCAAAATGGGTTAACAAGAAATATTCTGGAAATAGGGATCCAAGGGATCATGTGGTAGTCTTTGTGCGTGTCATTAAGGCTGAGGAAGTACTAGACTTTCCCACAGAGTTTGCAAGATTTGGAATAACTCTAGGGGAGGATGCCTCCCCCTGGTTCGACTTTGTTGAACATAGAGATTTCAAGTCAATGGAGGAGGTATTTGATGAGTTATCGAGGAATTCTTTCAAAGAGGGATAGCTCATAATACGATCTCGCAAATCCATAAGTTCAAACAGAAAGAGGGAGAATCCGTTAGGAAAGCGGCCTTAAGGCTGAAACGCTATGTAAAATTTTGTCTTGTGGAAGAGTTCCCAACTCAGTCCCGACTCATGTTGATATTTATCCAAGGACTGAGAAATGCAGATCTTCAGAAGGATTTGCATATGAAAACGAGCTCTACTCTAAACGAATTGACCAAGGAGGCTCTATACCTAGTAGACAATTGTGTTGTCTACAAGGAAGGGGACTACAAGGATTTAGATGATGATTTTTCATCACAGCATAGTGGAGCTAAGCCTACTAAGTCAGCACAAAAGACCGAGGTAATGGTAAATCAAGAGAGACTTATTGAGGAAGTGCTCAAAAGGAGCCCAATTGCAAAGTCACAGGCTAAGCAACCTAAGTGGTATGCCATTGAGCAGAAATGGATGAATCATGCTAGGAAAGAGTGTTATTGAGGCGACAAGGTGCCCCACCAGCCCAAGTAGCATCTCCTTAGGTACCACCAATGCCTAGGTATACAGTAGGAAATTTTCCAAGACCAAGAGGGTTTGAACGACCACAGGCGGTTTTGGAGCAACAACCACCTCTACCAGGAACGAGACCGATGGGCATTATGTATGCACCCACTATAGAGGAACCGGAGGCATAAGCCTTAGTGCATGTGTCTGTGTATTACAAAGAGCCAAGTGAATACGGGGCTAGTTCAACATACTATCCACCTGAAGAGCGAAGGCACCAAAACCTTGGAGCATGATTGGGAATGTTGGACCACCAACAACAGCTCATGCTGCAAGAGAAGGTATATACAATTTGGATGAATGCACATTGTTGTTCATAGCCAACGGTGGGTTAACAGGACAAAGGCCTTCCTATCAAAAGAGAGCGACTCCAAGAGCACCACACCAACCTCTAGGACCGTGCTACAAGCATGGTGGTGACCACCTTATAAAAGATTGTCCTCATACAGAGATCATTAGAGTGAATATATATTGTCCAGATTGCAGCACTACTCATTTGATCAGTGATTGTCCAAAAAACCCAAATAAAATAGTGAAAACAACACTAAACATATTGGGGGACAATGCCATCAAGTAGTGGTTCTGAGAATGAAACAGTGATACCCATACAAGTTGTCACAAGGGCGCAAGCTCAAGAAGCAAGGGAAGAATCAATAACTGAGGAACCCAAAACAGATGCGCCTAGTTATGAACAAAAAAGTCAACGAAACACTTGGAAGGCTCGCATGAAAGCTAGGAAGGAACATGAACACACAGCCCTAGCGAAAGAGTTAAAACCAACCAGGGACAGGTTAGAGAGATTAGATAATCAAACTAATCTTGAGTTGGAAATTCCAGAGACCAGAGAACCTAATGAGAAAAATAGACCAAAGAGTGCAAGTTCGGGAGGATCTGTACTAGTTGATAAGGTGAATGAACCTCTAGATGCACTTATGAAATCCTACAAAGTGCGCTTTCAAACTAACCAAAACCAGGGACAAAAAAAGATGATGTATCCTTACACTGAGTTAGAAAATCAAAGGTTGGAGATGTGTCAAAAAATGATCCAAACTGCTCAAGCTTTGCTAAGAGCCACCTGCAAGCAAGCCAAAGATTTGGATAGAAGTTTCAGTTCCAACACTGATAATCCCATCGTGGCATGAAACTGAAGGAACAATCGAGAATCCCACAGCTGAATTAGAAAAGCCAAGGATAGTGATGAATACCACAGATTAGGCATCTGAGGGTTTCCATCTTATGATAAAAGAGGCCTACAGAGAGGATGATGGATTAGACAAGCTTTGAAGATAAATACAAGAAGCAAATGAGGCAAATGGGTTGAGCCAGAGAGTAAACCAAACCAGTAAGGGAAGGGATGTCTTTCTTCCATCTATTGAGGAGTTTGAGGCAGGATCTCAAGCAGATCTGGGTATGCACTCATATTGGGGGGATAGAGGATCAATACAATCTTTAGAGAGTCAACCTCAATCTTTGAGAACCTTACTCTCTTACATGGGAGAGTATGAAGCGAAATAAGATGTGAAGGTGATGCCATCTCAAAGACTCTTGCCAAGAAAGGCTATGGACTCTAAGGGATTAATATAAATATTGTCTACACCTGTGACGTGCACTATTATGCTAGCAAAACTTCTCCAAATACGACCAAACATGTGGACCATAGTTGGGAAATGTCTAGAGAATTTGGAGTAAGAGACTCCACTTCAATGATTCAAGAAGGAATCCGAGAACTAGAAAAACCTCAATTGAACACAAAACTTGTACCATTAAACAAGGTTGGAGAGTATTACGAGGGTGAAGATGGAAATACTACACTTCTAGTTGATCTCTAAGGAGTAACAACCATGGAAATTCTTGATAGTGGAGCTGGTGTTGCTATCGCCACCAAGGAAATTTGAAAAAATGGGAAAAACTTGCCTTGTGGGCTACCGGGATGAAATTATAACTATCCAACAAATACATGGAAAAACCCCTAGGGCTTCTAGAGAAAGTGATTGTTACTTCTTGCGGCATTGAGTATGAGCTTACCTTTGCTATAGTTGACTTTGACAAGAAGAACAATTATGACATCATACTTGGACCTCATTCATGCGACAATTGAAGATGGTTCAAGACTGGGGATATGATCACATATACCTCAGGGAGATGGAAACCACAATGCACATAAACCTTAAAGACCATAGTTACAAAGACATAAATTGAACCCCAATGGAGGAGCTTGATTCAGCTATACAATAGCAGGATGGGAGCTTCCTGCTTAGTTAGGACCCAAAGAACTATGGATCACATTGTGGGAGTTTGAAATGAGAAGAGTGTATTCTCGAAAGAGCTATTGAAGATAAGGAATACATTCCTGAACCTTTCCCCGAAGAAGCTCTAGAGCCATTAAAATAAACTCATATTCTAGCAACCCTAGATATGTATGCTATTTCGGATGGCCCCACAAAAAACTTTGTGACAAGGACGGTTATGACATGGTTCCATACTATATGGTCAATATAGTAAATGCGAATGATGAGAAATTAGTTCTGGAAAAATCCGGAGATGATCAACTAGTGAGTGCCAAAGAAGAGGAGACATTTTATTTTGAAAGAGTAGATGATGCAAACAATGAGTGCTCTGACAACCCAAGTGAACAAGAAGAAACGATAGCAGATGTCCGGTTTTACGATTTTCCAAATCAAAAACTTAGACATCAGAAGTGCTACAAGAAAAAGAGAGCTGAAAACAAAACAAGAGAGAACCCAATGCCTAGAATAAGGGATAAAATACATTTTGTGATGCTTGTAAAGGTTGAAGACTGTGTCAAGGACAAGATATCTGGAAGGTTCTCTAAAGCTCAAGATCCAAAAACAAAAGAGAACACAAGAGATCTATGAAAACAGACCAAAATTCGAATCTAAAACAAAACCCAAACGAACAAAAGAACCAGGATCAAACGAGTTTGGAGAAACTAAATGGACCAAGGTGACGAGAAGGAAGAAGTACCGAGAGGTTAAGAAAACTCTCCGAGAAGTATGGACAATGGAAGTAGCAAGTGGAGAAGGCGAAGATGAGCAAAATGCGGACAAAATGAGTGTGCCATCCCACTATAGAAAGTTCATTGTCCAAGATGACGCAACCTCTACGAGAGCGAAAGGACAAGGAGTCCTACAATGGGCCTAAGGATGCAAAGAAGATAGACTTGGCAAGACCCGGAGAAGAGCCACGACCAGCCTATATAGCAACATATCTAAATTTGGAAGAGGAGGAAAAGCTCATAGGTCTTCTCAAAGATGTGTTCGCTTGGTCATATAAAGACTTGAAAGGAGTAGATCCTATGATATGCCCACACACAATCCCATTAAAACCCGATGCAAATCCTAGCCGACAGGGACCTTACACGTACAATGATACTTAGCTAAGTTTATCTACGAGATAGAACACACCGATTGGGTATCTCCCATTGTGCTAGTGCCTAAGAAGAATGTTAAACTACGACATGTGTGATTCTAAAGAATGTTAATGCCGCCACAATAAGGGATAATTGTCCCTTACCTATTACTAACCATGTTCTGGAACAAGTGGCACGTAAGCGGGCATACTCCTTCTTAGATGGGTTCTCAAGATATAACCAACTTGCAATTGCTCCTGATGATCAATACAAGATAGTGTTTGCCATGGAATGGGGCATATACGCGTATAGGGTGATGCCTTTTGGCCTGACCAATGCCCCAACAACCTTTCAGAGATTGATGACACATGCCTTTAAGGAATACTTGAGGATATTCTTGGAAACATATATGGATTACGTATGTGTGCACTCTCTCTTGAGAGATGAACATACAGAGCATCTCAAAAAAGTATTCAAAAAGTGCAGGACTTATAAGATCTGTCTAAACCCAGAAAAGTGCGTATTTATGGTTAAACAATGCAGACTCCTAGGACATATCATCTTGAAGAAAGAAAAATCTACTGATTTAGACAAGATAAAAGTAATTGTAGAGATGCCTAGACCAAACAACACAAAGCAAGTACAATGCTTTATGGGACACTGTGGTTACAACAAGAGGTTTATACACATGTATGCAGTCATTGACAAACCCCTTTACAGACTTATAGTAGCCTTTGTGTGGACAAATGAGTGTGAGAAATCATTTGACAAATTGAAGAAAGCACTTATATCGGCTCTAGCATTAAAAGCACCAGATTGGGAGAAGATCTTTTATGTTCATATCATTGCTTCACACATTTGCTATTAAATGCATCTTGGCCCAGCTAGGAGAAGAAAATATGGATTTCCCACTCTACTATGCAAGCTTGCAGCTTAATAGTTCTGAAAATAACTACACAACCATGAAGAGAAAAGGGGTAGGAATGATATACGTTGTGAAGAAATTTTGGCATTATCTCCTTGCAAACAAGTTTGTGTTTTTCAGTGATCATCAAGCCCTCTTATACCTCGTTAACAAACATTGCAATACTGAAAGAATTGTACGATGGTTATCATATTGTTAGAGTTTGATTTTGCTGTCATGGTTAAATAAGGGAAGACGCATCCACGAGGAGATCATCTTTTCAGATTACAGAATGAAGAAGCTCCAGAAGGGGTAGACGATGACATCCCAGACACATATCTATTCAACGTTGAAATGATACCAAAGTGGTTGAAGGAGACAATCAATTTACTATCCTATGGAGGTGATTTTGATTAAACGAGGCATGCATGTAAAATAAGAACGGTTCAACAAGCAAGATATTTCCAATTACTTGGCAGACATTTGTACCACTTAGGCCAGACAACATTTTACGATTATGAATAAGTCCAAAAGAGTATGATTGTTATATTTTGGAGGCACCTGTTCAGGACTTATTATTTCATTGCTTGCAAAAGAAAACATATCAGTGCTTGCAGCCAAATATGCAGATTGATGTTCAGGAGTACATTACTGGATTGCAGTGACTCTTTGATCCTTCTATATGTCTCCCTTGCAATGAACATTGAAGCCTTGTAAAACTTGTTGTGTGTCATGCCAAGGGCAAATCTTGGTGGTCAAGGACTAGGCCCAAGGGGCTGGCTGCGAGTGTGGGTAGGGAATGAGGCCCAAGGGGCTATTTAAAGGGAGGTTGGAGGATCATTCCTAGGCAGTCCAACCTAGGGCTTTACACTGGTATCAGAGCTTAGGGGGGAGAGCCAGGGAGGAAGGCATGGAAGAAAGGTCTCTCTGTCTTTCACCTATGCAAGGCTATGGAGACTTTTTCTCTCTCTCATGCCTAGAAGGAGGAGGAAGAGCGTGCTTGCATGCCATGCATGCTCAGTTGCAAAAAGAGGTTGAGGTCGAGATCGACCTAAAAGCAGAGAAGCCGTGGGCATGGCCCCTTGAAGACACAGAGCCGACAAGGTTGAGGCCCGCGGGAAGCGCCCCTTATTGCAGAAGGGAGGAGCGCGACCTTCATCGTTTGAAGCACGACTGGTTCCAAATGGGGTCGCCTCGGCATGCACACCAAAGTTCGTTTTTGCAAGGAGGGCCGAAACGTTGCGCATGGCCCGGTCCAAGCGTTTATTCTCTTGCTGCGCTGTCTGCAAAAAACACCATAGCTTGTTTAGCTTGTTGAGGTGTGATTTTCATATGCGACCGCCCAGAACCTCAAGGGCTGGCCACTGTCAATATAATCAAATTTCTTATAGGTGCATGCACACCCCTTAAGCCTCGGATGTGGTCTCTAAAGCCTCGGATACAAATCGGTGGCCTACCCAATGGCTTGTACGAGCATCTCCAAACCAGCATGTACAAGCGAACAGCTTGTTGCAGCTTTTGCAAATTTTTGGCTTCATTTTTTACGGTTTTTGGATGCCGTAATCGGCATGCAAGTGAAGAACTTCCACACAGCCAACTTTGCAAGGAACGTCGGATGTCGGCATTGAAGAGATAGATTTTTCTCAACTTCCAGGCACATTTGGGGTCTGAATCTCTCACAACCGCAAGAAAGACCAAGACCACGGAAAATCGGCATGGCTATGAGTCAACATGGTAGGACCATGGCTCCAAAGAATCTTGCTACGAGAAGCTTGGCATGCAGCAACACGCAAGATGTTAATAACAAGGACATTGAGAATATCATGATAGGGTTTCGTTACTCAGGTCGAAATTGATAAGCAAGTGAACATGTATGCTTAGGTCTGTGTAGCTACGAGCACCCATATACAATTCATGATCAAGCACGATATATTCATGCAAGCTCTCACCGCCCTCAGTTGGTCAACAAGGTCGTAGGTATGAAAATTTCTTTACAGCTTACTTGATTTTGAGTTTATTTTGTAGAACCATTCTACGGATTTGTGAAAGATAGTACGACTATCTTTCCATGTTTCTCATTCCATGTTTCTCAAGAATGTTTATCATTGGGACAAAGGAGCAAGGCTCCGATCAAAGATGCTCTTGAACACGGTATGTGTCACCCAACTAGAGCATCAAAGTGTTCACAAGCTTCAATTTGTTGGCGAATCGGGCAAGGCCCTCAGCAACAACCAGTAGAGAATCTATTGCATCGAGCAACGGTATCTACCAAACCATTTCTTGATTGCAACTCATTTGAGTATTACGACGAGAGGACCTGTCAGCAGGCATACATAATGAGGTATGCAATTGATTTTTGTTTATTGAGCATTTTCTCGATAGCTATGGTATGCAATGGATGTGTGTGAATGATCAAGGATAATATTCATCAAGCCAAGCAAATACAAGATGCATAACTTGCACGTCTTATTTCGCTTCTTCATAAGATCTACAATTAGACAAGGTCTTTTTTTTTGTGAATGATTGACAAGGTCGATTTTCTTTTGCTATGGCATCTGCTTGCGAGCTCAAGCATCTGTAGCTATGAGCAATGGTAGCATCCAACATGGGTCTATTGAGAAGTATAATGCAAAAATAAGACTTCCCATGTTTGGACTTTGCTAGGAGCATACGAACTTGGAAGGGGACATGACAAGTGTCTACAACTTATTTCCTTATGTGCCAAAACGGTGTATATAGTGCATACAACTCTCTCTCTCTCTCTCTCTCTCTCTCTCTCTCTCTCTCTCTCTCTCTCTCTCTCTCTCTCTCTCTCTCTCTCTCTCTCTGGCTATAGCCATATTTTTTAGCAAGTTTTTTATTTTGAAAATTCAAGACATTGGCACACAGTTCTTGGCATTCCTCAACGTGTGGATATAAGCTCACAATTTACGTAGGACAATGGCCAATTGTGATGTATTCATGCCCAATTGTGCAAGGCACTTCTGGCATCGGCTCAATCTGTAGGGCCGTCAATGTTGCCAAGAGTTCATACCTCTGTGTGCATGGCAATGCCAATGAGATTTACATAATTCCATCTCATTACTATTTACACTTCCGCTATAACACTAACTATTATGTCAAGGACAAGGTAAGTGAATGATATCTTACACATTTTTTATGTTTATTCACAGGCAAAGTGCCATATTTAAAGCTACCTTGATACAATCACGATCACATACAAGGTCAGTGGGTCAAGATGTGACTTATTCTACCTCTCTCTATGAGGGTGTGGTCCAAGTACACAGTTGCATGCTTATAGGATAAGCTAAGCCTCTCTCTACGAGGGCATGTAGTTGTACGCTTCTAGGATAAGCTAGGACATACAACACATTCAAATAAGAATTTTTCCTCAGCCCAGCATTCTCTCTCTCTTTCTTTCCAACTTCTATGCAGGAAAGGTGAAACTAGGCATGATTTTATTGACATCTTTCTATGTCAATATAGTAATAGGAAAGGCTAAGAGCCAACAAGAAGGGCTAAGCACCAATAGGAAGAGCTAAGAGCCATCTATTGCCACCTATTTTGGAATGGCTAAGAGCCATCTTTTTGTAATCCATCAGTGATTGCTTTAACGATCGACCAACTCTATTAAGCTAAGTACCCATTGATTTTAATGGACAAGCAAGAATCTTGCCATTACTGATTTTTTGGGTATTATTTTTGCACTCATTGATACCTTCAATGTGAAGATCAAGTCGAGTTTTTGAACAACTTCAACTCGTAAGGGCTTCTTTCTACTAAGGTGTATCAATGGAGCAAGCATTTCGGACAGCAGTGCTGTTCACAAAAACCCAAGATTATGGATTTTTGGATCTAAAGCAGGTCCAGTGGTGAATACGATTCTCACTTGAGTGGATCTTCTATTTTATCTATAACACTAAGAGTGTCTATACAAATACAGTTTGGGGTACTAAAGTTTTGATGGTCAATTCTTGGACCCATCACACTTGCACTTTCATGAAAAGAAGTCCATAAGCTACCAAGGGGTAGTGGATCCTTTCAAATTTCAAAGTTGAATTCAGATACTGTTGGCTGCTAGTTGAGCAATTTCCCTACAAAAGTCTAACCAAGTGGTTTGACAATGTGGATTTTTTCCGAGGGTTAGGATTGCAAACGCAACATCCAAGGTTACATATGCAATATTACTTGCACCCCACTAATTTTCTGTTAGCACTCCCAGGCCTTGGCAGGCGGGAAATTTGGGCACGTGCCTTTCTCTACGAATAAGTGAACACTATGTTCAAACTCCAGGTACGCATGTGATTTGGTTTTGTTTCTTTTTTATTGCTTTTCCACGTCAAATGAATGAACTATGTTTTCATCTATTTTTGCTCTTACGAGAAATGACACGGTCATCTAAGCTGTTTGGGCTGTAGTGTCCAACATAAGTTTCTACATTATGCAATTATGGACCCACTTGTAGGGTTTAATTTGGCACATGTTGTCACATGGAATACAACATGGTCTAGGAACTCATGGAGTTTGATTTAGCTAGTGTGGAGCAAGGCTCATGAGGGTCCCTCTCACTCCTGTCATAGAGTGTTTGCAGTTACCTCCATTCACAAGTGCATCTCGTACTTGAAGGATGTTCTTTTTTCAGACACCGTTACATGAGACATATTCCACATGTGGAGAATATGAGTCTCTGGGACAAACACTGGTGCCACTATTTCAATTATGTGTTGCAATGATGTCCCTAGGTGCTGATCAAATCCGTTTTCTAGACCATTTTCAGCATGACGTATCAGGAGCTATTTCAGTGGCCAAAAATTGTTAGATACTTAGAATATACAAGTGTTGCTAAACAACATTACAAATGGTTGTTTATGCATATAGCAAGGCTATGAGTTGTTACTGAAAAAATTTTCATTGTTGTACCTAGAAGTAACTTCTATTTCACCTTCTGTTATGGTTCAAACATTTCAGCAAGGCTTGCAACAAATGATTGCAATATAAAATGTTTAGTTTCTTTTTGCAACTATTTACACTACTCTTCAACGTGTGCTAGGAGAATCACATTCGACGTACGTATTGGAAAGGAGGATTATGGATACACACTTTCGGATCTATTTTTTGCTAAATGCATGCACACTAGGTGTTATGGGCCCTAGTGTTTAGCGAAAACTGATTTGGAACGGCATGCGTATTCATCAAGTTGTTGCTTATGAAGTATTTTGCACTCTATGTGCACTATCTCTATGAGTTTACTTTTGGATCTACCCATCATCAAGAGAGATCATGGCTCATTGTGGGTGCTTGTGGATTTTTCAAGTTAACCATGATGGTTATTGAGGATGTTATTGATTCTTCAGCAATGTTGTACGATATTGTGATCCTCGTGTACCAGTCATCTGGGAAGACTGTCTATAAACCATGGGGGAAACACACCTGAGTACTGTCAGTTATCCAAGGGGATAGGTAGATTACAAAGTGTAATCTTGTGCTAAAGGATATGAAATGTACATACGTTAGCACCAAGAAATCAAATTAATAAGCATTTATTGCTCTAGTTGGAGTTTGCTTACCATACGTAAAGCATGTTTGCGACTAGCTTTAGTCTCTTCATGTATAAGTCAGGTTCTCAACCGTGAACACTAGTTATGGTGGGGTTGTTTACTGATGAGAACCAGTCAAGGACTTAAACTTGGTTGATGAGTTATGTCAGCAAGTTACTTTCATGGAAAGTGAAAAGAGGTACTCTTTCGGGTATATCTTTGTTGTGATAACTCGTTTAGCATGCTCATGTGCATTCTAAATGGAGTCTACACACTATGATTGGATAGGAACCGGTAACACAAGATGGTTGCAAATAGGACAACAAGGTGGAAAATCAAGATGTTACTCTTGGTTTCATTGAACCTCCTACTGAACCGTGTTCCGGTCAAGCAAACAATTGAAATGCAGGATGCCCCTGTGGAAAACATTAGTGTATCATCACTCCTATTTTCAAGGACGAAAACACTTCTCCAAGGGGGGAGTAATGTCATGCCAAGGGAAAAGCCCGGTGGTCAAGGACCAGGCCCAAGGGGCCGACTGCGAGTGTGGGTAGGGAATGAGGCCCAAGGGGCTATTTAAAGGGAGGTTAGGAGGGTCATTCCTAGGCAATCCCACCCAGGGCTTTACACTATGAATTTTTGAATGTTGGTAAATTGATCCGTGAAGGTTTGATAGTCTTCCTTGGTGCATAAAGTATTGTTATAAATGCAAAGTGTATAAAGTATCTCATTGGAATTGCAAACAAAATTTATGATACTTTTTAAATTCATAAATTACAATAATAAGACTACCATGTTAAATGACAATAAAATAATAATTGTGGTAAGTCAGTTGGCCCACGGGACACAAGCCACAAAAAAAAGGGTTTACATGAAATTCAATTGTTCTGCACCTCAATGAAGTGTTAATCTACAATGGTATCTATGTTTACATCGTTGCTCCGCAATGCCCTTCGTTGCCGAGTAGGAGGAGAATCATCCACCTCAAGGTTCGCATTCAATTAAAGAAAAGTACATCCACCAAGCTCATAGAACTCAAGTTCTTCAACTGTCACCTCTTCCCCTTGCTCATGGTCATCTTCATTAAAATCCACATTCTACCGTGGTCTATCTTCTTCATACCTTTGTGATTGAATATTGCTAAGTAGCCTGTGATTGCAATATAGGTAAACCAATTTCTCGGCTCGATCACTGAGAGGTCGATTATGAATAGTCAAGTGTACATAATACGCACTCCAGTTTCTCTCGGAACTTGAATTGGAAGCCAATTGTGCAAGAACCCTAACTCCTAGACATTTTACCAAGAGCATCTTAATAAAGTTGATTATGTAGTGGGAAATTGTTTGAAAGTGTTTGAGCGGACCAGTTCTAAAATTTTCATAAAAGTGTATCTATCTTTGGAAGTTTTGTACTCCCTATATCCATTTGATCGAGCTCTGTCTCATGAATATGTTGTCTTTTTAATCTTTCTAATATAACTCCTTGCATATTTCCAAAAGAAAACTTTTTTAGGAACCAACGGAAACAAGGGGACTATAAAAAATATTTGGTTGCTGGTTTGAACTAGTTTTACACTAAACTTCTCCAAGTACTGTCGGTTTTCTTTAAGGCAACTTTCCAAATGTGCCAGGGATTATAAATTTTGATCCTTAGAAAATACACTAAAGGCTTGTTTTCTATAAGCACTGGTGTGAGGTAGGCCATTTTAAAACAAGGCATTTTGAGTCAAATGCGAGCACTCCCTTTCACTCCTCTGTGTGTGTGTGTGTGTGTGTGTGTGTGTGTGTGTGTGTGTGTGTGTGTGAGAGAGAGAGAGAGAGAGAGAGAGAGAGAGAGAGAGAGAGTCTACAGACTAGGAGGAGAAAAATAGAAAACATGAGTCATTACTTAATAAATAAAAAGGTGTTAAGTATGGAGCCTGATTTACCCTTGTAATTTTCTGTGGTAAAAGCGCACATTTGTAAGGCCCCCATTATGAGGAGAAGCCATCGTGCGTGAAGGAAAATCACTCACCGAAAACCAAAATTTTCATGGACAAGAATCAGGGGCAACTTTAGAGGCCTTGGGGGCGGAGGCCCTCGAGACTTCTTTTTTTCGCCGGAATATTATGGCCGAACGGCGGCCGGAAAGTGGTCGAAAAACAACCGGTCGGTTGGCCGGTGTCCGGTAGTCAATGGCCGGTGGCCGGTGGCCGAATTCAAAAGCGGACTTGTCTTCTCAAGGACGGCCACACATGGGCGGATTGGAAGGTCCGATTTGGACTTATCTACACAAGGGCTGCTACACATGGCTGCCTCTCATGAGAGAGGGCAGCCCTTTTGGCCTATAAAAGGAGGCCATTTCTACACACATTTCATAGTGTGAAGTTGATGCAACAAGGTGAGTGTGAGGTGGTGAGAGTGAAGCAAGGCGGGAGCTCCATTAAGGGTATAATCCCTTTGTAAACTACTTCTTGTTTTGAAGTACTAAAGTCATTGAGTGGCTGCTTTCCCGTGGACATAGCCCACATTGGGTGAACCACGTATATTGTGTGTACTCTCTCTCTCTCTCTCTCTCTCTCTCTAATCTATAATCTCGTGTATGTAAATCTGTCTCTCTCCATTAAGTAATCTACTCAATTATCTATTTAGCTACGTCTTATTTCCTAACAACTGGTATCAGAGCAAGGTTTGCTCGTAGCTAAATTATCTCAAGGAAAGGATTCCTTGAATTGAGTGGGAGTTATGGCGGAGGAAGGGAAGCTCAAGATTGAGAAGTTCAACGGCAAAAACTACCAACATTGGAAGATGCAGATTGAAGACTATCTCTACCAAAAGGACATCTATTTGCCACTAGGCGGTCTTGTGAAGAAGCCTGCAACAATGGCAGATGAAGCATGGATTGTCCTTGATCGAAAGGCACTGGGAACAATCCGGTTAAGCTTGGCGTCAACGGTGACCTTCAATGTTTCGAAGATGAAGACCACGGAGGACTTGATGAAGTCACTTGAAGACTTCTACGAGAAACCATTGGCATACAATAAGGTATTTCTTATGAAGCGCTTATTCAATCTAAAGATGGCAGAGAATGGTTCAGTTGCAAAACACCTAAATGACTTTAACACAAACATAAGTCAACTTCGATAAGTGAAAATCAATTTCGATGACGAAGTGCGAGCTCTCCTTATACTATCATCTCTACCGGATAGTTGGAACAGCCTTGTGATGGCTGTAAGTAATTCTATCTCTGGCACAAATACTCTTAAGTTTGATGATGTTGTGGGTGTTCTCCTAAGCGAGGAAATGCGAAGGAAAAGCACAGGAGAATCATCAAGTGCTGCACTATCAGTGGAAACAAGAGGAAGGTCTAAGGAGAGGTTCAAAAACCAAAAGGGTCGTGATCGCTCAAGACGGAGCAAGTCACACACAAAGTCAGTTCTTGAATGTTGGAACTGCAGCAAGAAGGGCCACGTCAAGAAGGATTGCTGGTCCAAGAAGAAGAAGGAGACAGAGTCTCAAGACAACAAGCCAACATCGGAGGCCAATGTGGCAGGTAAAGTAGAGCAAGATGCTCTAATTCTCTCATTAGACAATGTGTCTAATTCCTGGATAGTAGATTCCGTGGCTTCATTCCATGCAACACCACACAAGCAACATTTCCAAGACTACACCAAAGGTAATTTTGGGTATGTATATTTGGGAGATGATGAAGCTTGTGAGATTGTCGGCAAAGGTACAGTTTCTGTCAAAACTCCTAACGGAAATGAATGGAAGCTTAAAGATGTTAGGCATGTTCCTTCTCTTCGCAAAAAATTGATCTCTACAGGACAATTGGACGATGAAGGTCACAACATTGCATTCGGAAACAAACGGTGGAAGATCTCAAAGGGATCTTTGGATGTTTCCAAGGGAGAAAAAGTCGGTACACTTTACTTGTGTACTGTTAGCACGCAACCTTCAGCTTGTGCAGCAACTACAGAAGTTGACAGTGCGGTGTGGCACTACCGACTTGGGCATATGAGTGCCAAAGGAATGCAAATCCTTCAAACAAATAAGCTTCTACCAGGTTTGAAAGAAGTGGACTTAGAGTTCTGTGAAGATTGTGTTTATGGTAAACAAAAGAGGGTAAATTTTCAAAAATCAGGAAATGAAAGAAAAAATAAAAAACTTGAGTTGGTTCATTCTGATGTTTGGGATCCTGCAACTACACCATCACTTGGTGGCTCATTGTACTATGTAACATTCATAGACGATGCGACTAGAAAAACATGGGTTTATGTCATGAAGAATAAATCCGATGTATTTTCCATATTTCAAAGGTGGAAAGCCTTTGTGGAGAATGAAACAGGTACCAAGGTTAAATGCCTCAGATCCGACAATGGAGGTGAATATTGCAGCCAAGCTTTTGAAAGCTTTTGTGCTAGCAATGGCATTCGGAAGCAAAGGACAACCCCAAGGACACCTCAACAAAATGGGATTTCGGAAAGGATGAACAAGACAATCATGGAGCGAGCACGAAGCATGCGACTACATGCAGGCCTACCGCTTGAGCTTTGGGCGGAAGCTGTAAGTACATCTGTGTACTTAATCAATCGGTCACCCTCAACGGCATTAGATGGGGGAGTTCCAGAAGAGGCATGGACAGGTAAACCGGTGAATTATGCATTTCTCAAAGTGTTTGGGTGTGAGGCTTTCATACACATAGATAGAAGCCTAAGATCAAAGCTAGATGCAAAATCCAAAAAGTGTTTCTTCATTGGCTATGGAGAAGGTGACTTTGGGTATCGCTTATGGAATCCTGAAGATGGTAAAATCTTAAGCAGTAGGGATGTAATTTTTAACGAACAAAATATGTACAAAGATTACTTGGAAAGAAATCAAACAAAAGAAACATGTGATGAGTACATGGAGCTTGAGGACTGTGAAGACTCAAGGACTGCAAACGGTGACAATGTGCAACAACGTCAACCAAATGAGGAGCCTCAACCTATTCCCCGAAGATCTACAAGAGCAAGTAGACCTCCAGAAAGGTTTGTTCCTTCCTTCAACCATCTCTTGATCTCAGATTCTGGAGAGCCGGAATCATACGAAGAAGCTATGCAACATGAATCCAAAGAAGAATGGACGAAGAGCATGCAAGTGGAGATGGACTCACTACATCGCAACCAAACATGGGAGTTGGTTGAGTTGCCTAAAGGTAAGCGGGCACTTCAAAACAAATGGGTGTACAAGCTGAAGAAAGAAGAAGGTGGGAAGAAAAGGTACAAGTCTAGGATTGTGGTAAAAGGTTTTTCTCAAAAGAAAGGTATTGACTTCAATGAAATATTTTCTCCTGTTGTAAAAATGAACTCAATTAAGCTTGTCTTAAGCCTTGTGGCTGCTCATGATCTAAATCTCGAGCAAATGGATGTAAATATGGCGTTCCCTCATGGTGACTTAGAGGAGGAAATCTTCATGCTTCAACCATAGGGGTATGAAGTAAAAGGTAAGGAGAAAATGGTTTGCAGATTAAAGAAGAGCTTGTATGGTTGAAAGCAAGCATCAAGACAATGGTACTTGAAGTTTGATCGATGGATGTTGGATCATGGATTCACAAGATGCAACTCGGATTATTGCGTCTACACGAAGAATTTGGGAGATGGGAAATTCATCATCCTAATGTTGTATGTTGATGACATGTTGATTGCAAGTGCTAACATGCAGGACATCAAAGACCTAAAAGAGGAGCTGTCCAAATCTTTTTCAATGAAAGATTTAGGTGCTGCAAAGAGGATACTTGGTATGAAAATATCAAGGGACAGGACGAAGAAGACAATAAAGCTATCTCAAGAAGATTACATCAAGAAGGTACTAGAAAGGTTTGCAATGCAAAATGCAAAACCAGTTTCTACACCTTTGGCTGGTCATTTTAAACTAACGAAGGATATGTGTCCAAAGACACAAGAGGAGATAGCCTATATGTCTAAAGTTCCATATGCTGCAGCGGTAGGTTCTCTAATGTATGCTATGGTCTGGACAAGGCCAGACATTGCACATGTAGTGGGAGTTGTGAGTAGGTTCATGGACAACCCAGGTAAAGAGCATTGGCAAGCTGTGAAGTGGATACTTAGGTATCTAAAAGGGACAACAACAAATGCTTTGTATTTTGGAGGAACTGATATTTTTCTAGAAGGGTATGCTGATGCAGATATGGCAGGTGACAAAGATACTCGAAGGAGCACTACTGGCTATGTGTTCACGGTTGGAGGCACAACAGTAAGCTGGGCTTCAAAGCTGCAGAAAGTGGTTTCACTTTCTACCACAGAAGCAAAGTATGTAGCAATGATGGAGGCAAGTAAAGAAATTTTGTGGCTTCACAGATTCTTAGAAGAGCTTGGATTCAAACAAGACAATTGTGTCTTGTACAGTGATAGCCAAAGCGCTATCCATCTTGCGAAGAACTCAGCCTTTCATTCAAGGACAAAGCACATTGAGGTGAGATATCACTTCATATGCACTCTTTTGGAAGAGGGAGAACTAAAGCTAGGAAAGGTGCATACAAGTGAAAATCCTGCAGACATGTTTACAAAGGTGGTCAACAGGGAGAAGTTGAGCTTTTGCTCATCTTCAATCGGCATTCAAGGATAAGAAGCCAGGATGGAAAGCAGTCACAGGTTTGGTATGGAGATCAGTCTCCAAGTGGGAGATTGTTAAGTATGGAGCCTGATTTACCCTTGTAATTTTCTGTGGTGAAAGCGCACATTTGTAAGGCCCCCATTATGAGGAGAAGCCATCGTGTGTGAAGGAAAATCACTCACCGGAAACCAAAATTTTCACGGATAAGAATCAGGGGAAACTTTAGAGGCCTTGGGGGCGGAGGCCCCCGAGACTTTTTTTTTCGCCGGAATATTATGGCCGGACGGCGGCCGGAAAGTGGTCGGAAAACAACATGTCAGTTGGCCGGTGGTCGGAAGTCAATGGCCGGTGGCCGAATTCAAAAGCGGACTTGTCTTCTCAAGGGCAGCCACACATGGGCGGATTGGAGGGTCCGATTTGGACTTATCTACACAAGGGCGGCTACACATGGCTGCCTCTCATTAGAGAGGGCAGCCCTTTTGGCCTATAAAAGGAGGCCATTTCTACACACATTTCATAGTGTGAAGTTGATGCAACAAGGTGAGTGTGAGGTGGTGAGAGTGAAGCAAGGCGGGAGCTCCATTAAGGGTATAATCCCTTTGTAAACTACTTCTTGTTTGAAGTACTAAAGCCATTGAGTGGTTGCTTTCCCGTGGACGTAGCCCACATTGGGTGAACCACGTATATCGTGTGTACTCTCTCTCTCTCTCTCTCTCTCTCTCTCTAATGTATAATCTCGTGTATGTAAATCTGTCTCTCTCCATTAAGTAATCTACTCAATTATCTATTTAGCTACGTCTTATTTCCTAACAAAAGGTTGACATAATTGATTTTCAAAATAGTAAGTCATCACTTGAAAAATATTAAAATTAATTTAGGTGGCTTTGATGCATTAGATGACAATATGAATTAGAAACAACAAGATTTCCTACCAAAAATAGTTGCTAGGTTGACTCCATTGTTGTGCATGGGCAAAAAATCCTTGGCATCAACCCTCCCTTTCCACAAAACAAGTGCCAACAAAAATGAAGGGTGAAATGGAGCACGAAAAGTGGGAATTAATTTTGCAAAGGATTTGAAGAGTAAAAGATTACTTTCTTTTATCTCTCTTTCTCTCTCTCTCTGAGTTTTGTGTAGTCGCGTGTGTCGCTAGGGTTGCAAGGAACAATTCCAAAGGAAGGAGCTTATGTCACGTGGTTGGATGGAGGGGATGGAATTTCTCCCCGCTTTATATAGAGTTGAGGTTTGGAGAGAGCTTTTTGAGTGAGCTTTTTATAGATATTTCTCAACTAACAAAACCTTTAAGAAAAAGCTCGCTCTAAAAAGCTTGCTCCAAAAAGAGTCTTTAGAGCAAGTGTTGTCGGGCAAATACACTGCTCGCAGTTGCTAGCAAAGTGAGAACTAGGCCAACCAACAAGATGTCAACCAAGGACAGAGCTTGACCCGTAGCTGCATGGAAACAAATAAATGGGTGTCAATCACTTACTCGACCTTCTAGAGACAATCACTACCAAGGAAAATCATCTCAAAGCACACTATGTATACGCAACCACTATCGTACCTACGACCCTTATGCTCTTCGAAACATGACCTAACGTTGTTGAATCGTGACAAAACTCAAGGGCTAGCCTCTACACACCTAGAGGACACTACCCTAAAGTCTCTAACCCAATTTACTACTTGCAAAAAAACATTTATGAAGACATGCCAAAAATTACAGGTCACTGATTCTCAACATACTTAGGCCTAAAGTGTAGTTTAACTCATTGTGAACGCAATGATATATAATAATCACAAAATAGATACACGGCTAGAGAGAAAACTCACTTTGAAGCTCGTGGGAGAGCTCTTCGTGAAGAGACCGGAATCGTGCAAGCTTGGCGTTGAAGCGTAGCTCTTGCTGTTGCTAATGTGATGGTATAGTCATCTTCACAATGTAGCTTCCGTAGTGCCCATAGAGAGTAGAAGAAAACCTCACTCACTCTCTCACACAAAATACATAGACATGACATGCTTAGTTGAGCTCAAAAGATGATTAATTCAAAAGTTCTCCTTAGGGTTACAAAAATTGGCTTATATACCTCAACCTTGGAGTTTCTAACTTATCAAAATTACCTACTATTTTCTACCATGGGTTTAGCTGATCCGCATATTTATATATTATAATCTGGAAACTCGATTGAGTTTTGAAAAATATTTACAGTTGAGTTCGTCAATTAAATGATACAAAAATGGGCTTTCCAGTGTTTAGCCGTCAACACTCCACCCTCTGCATCCATGTCGTCCCTAACTTGACGAATCTTCGTCTTTTGGATCTTTTGGCTCTTGTGTCCTGAGGTTGTAGCAGTGTTCTGCCGTTTTCATCAATGGAAACCCTGTGGATTTAAAAGCTTTAGATATGACTCATATCTTATGTTGCCCTTGGTCACTATAGGGACGAAGATTATGTTTTCATAATTGAAAAAGCCGATGTAGAAGGCTTCCTTGAATGCTTGCATGTGGGTACTTGGCAAGAACATTAACCTTTAATAAAATAGATGTAGCACCTCTGAGAACGGTTACTTTGACAAATCATAATTCAATTTGATGACGGTGTCGCCCGTGGATAGTAATGTTGAGTCCGTTGCTTTGGACGGTGTAATATTAGGAGGCAAGCAAGGAGGGTCTTGCATATTTTTTTGATCAACACATACGTCAGGTCAGGAGAGCCAATGAAAATCTTAATGGTGCCCTTTATGGTTTTCACCATATAAGAGACACCTATTCTCTCTCCCTCCTTGGGTGGTGGCAATGATGGGTAATTGATCCATGTAGGATGCCTCTTCAGAAGCCTATCATAATTTTCCCCTGAGCGTACGCGAGGTATTTGGGGGCGTCCACCAAGTATTTTAGAAATCCAGGATACTTGAGGAGCCACCGTTTTCTCCATTTTGGTTGGGAACCCACAATCCTTTTTGTAGCCTCTAGGTCCTTGTCATCTCCTTCGTACACCAGCTCCATCCCTTTAGCTTCAATTCTCATTTTTATTGTAAAACTTCATACTTTAAGAGAGGGTAGGGGAGTGATGGTTGCATCCACTCTTTCCTAAGCACATTTGTGGCCAACCCTTGGACTCCAGTTTGAGTGGATCATCCATTTTTCCCACTCCAAGGCTGCCTTATGGTCTTCTATTGTGGCGTGTTCAATCAATGTTTGGAAGCGTGCCTCCTCCTCCGCCATTAAGGGTTGTTCATTCTCTTCTTGTGTGTGTAACTGCTCCTCTAGGTGATGTGGATCTTCCTTACCTTCAGGGATTTCCATGGGCTCATTTTGTGCATTGCTTCCATTGTGGCACTGGCGGAATTTGCACCAACCCCTGTACTCCAGATTGTGGTGATTGCAGTTATGGAGCCCTTCTTTGTGTATCTTGATCTTCTGGTCATCTTTTTGCTTGGTCATCCATAGTAAGGTATCGTGGCTTCTCCCCCCTTTCTTCCTCTTTCTTTATAGCCCATGGCAAAGTTGGAGTGCCATAAACGACTTCAGAAGCCTATCCTATTGCATATCCAACATTAAGGAGGTCTTCAGAAGTATTCCTGTCATTATTCCCCTTGTCTCTTGGTGTTGGTCTAGCCTCCGATGCCTTCTTTGGCGAATCTATTTGTTGCGATGTAGAGAGCTTTGGGCTTGGCGGTTGAGAGGTAGGTCCCAGGGAAGGTGCTGGTGGGGTTGCACTCCATCCTTTAGCCTTGACTTCTTCTCTTTCTTTCTTCTTTCTTGGGCTTCCGACGGCTCGTGCAACTTCTTCTTTATATCTTGCACTTCCTCAGGGGTGAAGGTTATTCATAAGCTTAAATGTAGTGATCAAACTGATCCTCTTCCGACCTTGAGGAGTTGCCCCAGATCTTTGTCGGATCTGGCACCCATTACTTCTCAAAGTCCCCTTTAAGCGCTCGTTCAGCCTTGAATTACTCGATCAATCTCTCAATTCGAGCTGCCTTTTGACTGGTTGTTTCTTTTGGTTTTTGCTCCTTTGTCATCACCATTTTTCCTTTCTCTTTGGTGGTTCTTCAAAATTTTCCTCTTGTACATTCTATAGCTTCCTCTTGAGCCTCGTCTCAACAAGTGGTGCCACTGGTGGTTCTTCATATTTTTCCTCTTATACAGTCTCTAGCTTCCTTTTGAGCCTTGTCATGACAAGTGGTGCCACTGGTAGTTCATCTCTGTATCTTCCTTAAGTCTCAACCATTCATTCTAGGTTGATGGGTCTAGCCATTGTCCTCTTGCTCCAATAGCTTCGTATGCAATCTTTGTTAAGACTTCTGCACCTCCAATGTACTTTGGTTTGTCCATTCCCATTCTGATTACTTGCTCATGCAGGTACTGGGCATAATTGACTCCCTTGGGCACATTACTTCTCAATGCCCATGTGATGGGGGTAGCTACTGCATGTGGCAGTGTTGTATATTTTTGCGGCCGCTTGCTGCATACATGAAAGTATTGATTATATAACTTGCAACAAATCTTTGTTGCCCTTGGATCCTCTAGGTCTTCGAAAGTGGGATTGGTTTTCTTGTGAGAATAGACCTTCACTTTATCTCTTCTTTCTCTGACGGAGCTACCAGCATTGTGTAGCCAAAAAGCATCTACAATGATTTGAGGGGTGATTATCACCTCGGTCTTCTGACCATCTAAAGCAGTAATCACTGCTTTGCCGTCTTTTCGAATGGAGCTGGCTAGCTCATAAAATCTTTGTGTATCCACACCTACTGGTTGCACTGTGAAGAAGTTGTGGAAATCAACTCTCTCCAGCTAGTTGAGGGTCTCTCCCTTATTGGCATAGTCCATGATCTCTCGTGGATTCATGGGGATATCCACGATGTTTCCCTGTGGGTCTCTGAATGTGCCTTGGTAAACTATTAGTCCTTCATTTCCAGAGTTCCTTCATCCACCCAAGCCTTTGATGGATTTGGTGTCTTATTAGGGATTTAAGAGGGCTTTGCTAATGCAATTATGTCTTTCAAGGAAAGTCTCTTCTTCTTTGTTGGCGATTTGCTGGCTTCCATTGATGCTGCGCGCAAAAGTTAGCGTTGTTCACAAAATTTGGCATTGCCTTAGCTTCTAGCTATTTAAATGAATTCAAAAGTGAAACGTAAGCTAATCAAGACCTAAGGGTGCTATGCATGTGGTCAAAAGTGCATTTTGAGTGCAGATTCATGCTGTGAGACATCATACGTGTATGATGTCCAAGTGCTCAGAATGAGATGATTTTTCATATGTGCATAGCTCATAGCATTTACATCATGGATATATGCTTGGATTTCAATTTGGATGTCATTTGGACAAGATGTGACCATTACAACTCCTTTCTGGCCTTGAATTTGTATTTTGCCTTAGCTTTGAGCAAATGAGGTTCAAATGGAACTTAACTTGGTAGATGCTCTCATAATCATGTGGTGAAGGCCTAGGATGGGTCAAGAACTTAGGTTCCAGGTCCATATTTAGGTTAGGGAGACATCATACGTGTGTGATGTCTACTTTGTCCAAAAGGGCTCAAAATTGCATCAGAGCTAGGTTTTAGCTTGGCATAGACTCATGTGGTATCATAATTTGATTTGGATTTTTTTTCATGTGCTTGAAACCAAGAATCAAGTAAGAGCTTGTGAGTTCCGAAACTTGGGTTTGGATGGGGATAAAGAGTTGAAGCTTGATGGAACTTGAGCTATGAGCTAAGAATGATGGGATAAAGGCATTGGAAGTGAAAAATTCCCCCAAGTTGGTCACTTTGGCCTTTGGAGACATCATACGCGTATGATGTATCTATTGATATTTTTGGCCCAAATTTGACCTATAGTATCCCCATGTGATGGGTAACTCTCTGATCATCTTAGATTTTGATTTAGAGGTGGATTCATGTGGTTGGAGCCAAAGATTGTGTCCTAGGCCATGATTTTTTGACTTTGGGGTCCAAGTGGCCACAATCTTGCTCAAATTGGTCCAAATTGAATACATTGCCTTTATACTATGTGTTGACCATGCTCATGATGGAAAATGTTGAGTTTGGCACTTCTATGAGTGAATAGACATCATATGCGTATGATGTCTTTGTGAAGAATTTCAATTGTGATGATATGGACATGATGTATATGCAAAGTATAGTGCCTGTTTCAAGTTTCACCTGGTTTGGAGCACTTTTGGTAGGTCTAAGGCCAAATATTAAAGTTAAGCATAGACTTTGTGATTTTTGGGCATTGGTCGCCCTAACTAGCTCCAAACCTTATGAAACCTTGTGTACCTCATGCTTAGGGTGTTCACAATGTGTTTGTGAACTCTAATAGAAGGTTCTTGTGCAAAATTTGGTTGTGAGACATCATATGCATATAATGCTCTATGATTGGCAAATACATACCTTCAGCTGCACATATCTTGAGTTGATTATCCTTTCCTCTCTTATATAGTTGATTTTCAATTAGTGCAAAATCTCAAACCTCTATTTCTATGGCTCTTTGTCGTGCTCTAGTGGTGTGATGCAGAGATTGTGGGCTTCAAGGTAGCAAATCACTCCCTCCCTCTGCCTCATTTTGGCATGCCTTACCACTCTCCCCTCCTTAGCTCCTGCTGCTCGTGCCCTCATGAATGGGCATGGAGCTCCTCCACCTCCTTCACCTTCCCCCGTCAATGCAAGACTTCTACCAAACACTGAATGAATGATTGGGCATCTCAACTGAGACTCTTCAACCCCCGGCGTAGGAAGTCGACCTCACATAAGCATCTTCCCCGTCTATGGAAGAGGTCCCACACACTCCCATCGGCCCAAGCCAAGGTACATTAATTCCTCCTATTCTTCTTCCTTCCGCAACTATCAAGAAGCACGAGGAAGACTATGAGTCAAGAGCCATCATCGGCTACTTCTTCGGACATTGCCCATGCCTTGAAGCATCAAGGGTGTGGCAAAATGCTGAATGGGCGTCCAAAGAAAACACATTGTTAGCACAGAAGCCTTGCCTAACAATTGTTACATCTTTCTTCTCAAAGACGTCTCCATATCCTTCAGGATTTTGGGCTCGGGACAATGGATCTTTCGAAACTCCCTGATCTACCTTGTGAGACGGTCAGCTAGCTTCACAACCGATGTCAAGCCCACTCTCTTCCCAGTTTGGATGGAGCTTCCCAATCTCCCTCTCCGCTATCAACCTCTTATCAAGCTCATTGTCGCCACTCTTGGAAACATTCTAGGAGCGCAACCACAGAAAGAATTCAACCCTCGGTGGCATCCTCAAGTCCTCATGGAGGTTGACTTCTCCATTGATCTGCTATAGAGAATTCTCATCCAAAGGGATGATGGTCCTTGCTTTATCCAACCCCTAGTCTACAAGCACAAACCGAACTCTTGCTTTCACTGTGGCCTTCAAGGTCACCTCATCAAAGATTGTCCACAAAGAAAAGGTAAAGCTAAGCCCTCTCTTGGACGAGAAGAGCCCGCTCCTCAAGATAAGATCCCTCCTCCGCCTCAACCCTCAAAGGATCCAAGCGTCCCACCTAAGCGACCTCCCCATCGCACAACCTCCTCAAATAAAGGTAAGAAGAAGGCCCCCTCCTCTCTTCTAGTTTCGGTAGGAGATCTTGAAATTTGAGATGAGGATCAAGTTCTACATCGGAGTCTTCAAGAGCAAGTCAATGACCTCGACACAAGGCTGCAACCAAGCAAGGAAGGAGAGAAAAATTGGCAAACCCCAATGGAAGCACAACGAGACAATCAGAGATCCCTCGAGACTCCCCAAAGCGACAACGGAGAGTCCAAGTTAAAGAAGTCGTCAAAGAACAAACCTAAGTGGTAGCTTTTAGGATGTCCCATTGTATTTTGCCTACCTAGTTTGGGCCATTCTGTCGTGTATCTTTTCCCGTTGTAAGCTTCTTTGCTTTTCTACTATATATCGTTCGATTTTATGGTTAAAAAAGAAAGAAAAAAGAGCAAAGGGAATGTTTTTTGCCTTTCGAGGGTGCTGCTTTTTTTGTTTTTTTTTGGGGGGGGGGGATCATCCATGCGTGTGGCCCCCCCTATTTTGTGTCGAGAACTTTTACGTTTATGACAATCTTGCCTCTCGCGCCAGCCCTCGCGCTTCTCTGCTCTCTCGCAATTGTAGCTTACTCGCGTAGCTAATTGTGACTTACGCTCCCGCAAGAGTTTGAGAAATGGCGTCGTCTACTTCAGTGGAGAGGCCTGCGCATCTCAAAGCTGAAGATGGGGTGTGTAAAACACTTCAGCCAGAGCCAATTCTACAAGCACTCGTTCTGACTCTCGGTGTGCATTGCAACAGATGCTTGTCACCAGAGACGAAGCGGACTACATGGTGGAGAAGCTTAGAATTTTTGATATTGAGCAGGTACTCTCATTATATAGAAAAATTCCCATATTACATGTTGCCACGATATCATGATCCCTTGCAAGGGAGGGACCGTATGCTTAGCTAGGTGCGGTTGGAGGCAGGGGAGTGCTGTGCCTCTGCCCCCAAGTGCACCTAGCTAGGCATGTGGTCCTTTTTGAGCAGGAGATCATGATGTTGAGCAATATAGGGAAAGATCTAGAGACCACATGGGAAAATGTAAAAAACTTATCGTGATATATCAAACAGAAGCCAGCCAAGCTTCATATGTTTACCAAGCTTTATATGTTTATCTTTCGGTGTTTTCTCTACTCAATCTCTTTGTTGCGTAAAAAGTACATGCCGAGAATGAAAAAAACTGTACATCCTTGCTTTACAAAATACATGTTGAGCATGAAAAAAACTGTACAGCCTTGCTCCCGAGCTCCGAAGAGTGTTGAACTGATCCCAAGTACCTTGATGATTGCTCGAGCCTTGTTGCCTCTTTTCTCCCGTGTTGTTTCAACACTAGCATCTCTTGGCTTGCGTTCCTTGCCATTGATAATGGACCACAATGCTTTTGGTCATGAGCATCAGTTTGATGCGAGCTTGCCAAGTGTGAAAACCATGGCCTTTGAATCCTGGTTTTGGAGCTTTTGAGACTCAATAGTGAGGTTTCATTCTGAATTACGGCATTTTCAGAATCCCTAGTTTAGCACACAAAATTGCAGCAAAATCGATCAATTTTCTGAGGATTGGACCATCTCACTAATCAAAAACATTGAGCACTTCTCACTGGTAGAGCCCAAGGGCTTGCACATTAACCTCCCCAGTGGTCACTACTTGTTTGGTAAACATAAGTTGCATCCAAGGGTTCAAACCTGTTGAAAATTATGAGAGACCCTATCAATCATCAGTCTTGTACGCCCTCCTTGCTACTATTATTAGCATACTTTAAGTCTTTTGGCTGCCGTTTGGCCTTTCATCTAGATTCATGCAAAAACGTAAGAAATTTTAGATACCAAAGCGAGTTTCTAGACATTGCATCATTGCCACGGTGAGGCTTCTGGTTTAATTCGATACTCGATAATGTCATGACATGATGCCTGTGTTGGTATGAGACGACTCGTGTGATAAATAAGACTCCATTGAAGCCAACTTTTAGGTTCACTTGGTAGGCCAATTGATATGCCAATATAACTTTTCACAATAATGTCAGAGGAGCAGAAGGCGTAAAATTTCAAGCATCTTCCTGTGATGTTGCAAATTCTTACCTATATGGTTTGTATACATCATTCAATATGCATGTTGACATTGACAAAATCTACGATAATAATTGTAAGTGTGGAAGCTAAACATGAAGCTTAAATTTAGATAAGCCACCGTGTGAAGCATTGCGAATGTCCTTGTCAATACAGAGCTACAATGACTAGCTGGATTTCACATGTTGTGGAGATATGACAATCATTGAGTGCAGCTGTGTCGCATTTATGACATTGGTTAAAGGTATTTCGAATTTTAGGACGCTAGGAAACTGTGTGCAGATTCACAATCTCAAGATGTTTGGTTCTCTCATGTATGGATGAACAAAAGAATTTTGTGGGGTAGTGGCTTTACATTGGATGAATCCATCATGTCTTGCCTTCTTCCAAGCTGTGTTCTCTCTTTTCTCTTTGCCCAACTCATGGAGACTTTTCATCGCCTCACACTTCTCTACTCTCAACATCTAAATTTTAAAACTTCATTGGAAAGATCGAATTGCGAGGGAAGCTCTTGCTCAATCTCCTTATTAGTGAGCTCGATCCTTATACTCTTATGCTTCTTTTGTCAATCCAACAATAATAGGGACATGTTGAAGAAGTCAAAGTTGATCAGCTAGATGAGCTCTACATCGATGCATACAAATTTTGATTCTGACTACTTTCAAATATTTGGGTTTTCGCTTAAAATTTTAGCATGTGTCTAATTGACAAGAAACAACAAGGGGATCGAGAAGCATCAAATTACAAACCATGGAAGACGGATATACGAGCATTTGGAAGCATGAGAGATTAATAAACTTGTTTGATATCAATTAAACTTGTTTGGATATGGTCGATATTTGTCTACATCTGTTTGAGTTGTTTGAATTGTTAGAGTTAAGATTCTCGTCTGGTGGTGGCTCCAATATCTCCGGGAGTAGATCAGGGAGTGTGGGCTGTTCCCACCCGGTAGGCTGGCATGAAGCGGGACCCCATTCCTAGGGTTTCTCAGGATTGGAGTCTCCAATGTTCTACACTTGTGCTACTAAATGTGTGTTGCAGGCGTTGAAGGTTGTGGTGAGTTTGATAGAGAGTGAAGGAGAGAAAAGGGCATACAACCCACATGCAATGTAACTATGTGTAAGGTGCAGCGGAATGAATGTTGTATTTTCTCAAGATTAGTGATCTTTACTGCTCAAGGTTCCTTTTAATTCTTATGGAAAGAGAGAGCTTTCCGTCTTGTGGAGAGTGCTATGATCACGAACAAAGTGAGTGGATTGTGCGTGCAAGTGAATGAGTGTGAGAAAAGGAGAGAGAAGAGATACGACACTGAGAGGTTGTAAAACCCTCCTCCGAAGGCCCCACTCTCGTCGGCGAGAGTGGTCTACTTGATAACACAAATGCGTACAATGCTAATGCAACGGACTGATGCAACGGGAACTATGTCGGTGAAGACGATGAAGATTTCCGGGTTGAAATAGATGCTTCTTTAACTGCTGTCCGCAAAGGGCAAAAGCTGAAAACCTGTGCCACTTTCGGGGCTGAATTGGCTGTCTTTTTCTCTGCTGTATATGGCTGAATTGGACTTGCTTGTCGGCTGAAATACTGAGGGAAAAACGCTGTGTAAAAACCCTACTCCTTTGGGCTTATTGAAGCTGCGTTTTGGGTGTTGATAAGCTGGCTGAAAACGCTGCAGCAGGGTGTAATAGGCTGAAAAATCGTTGTCAAGGCTGGTCCAAAAACGCTGCCAAAACTGACTGTTTGCTGGTGTTAGTAACTTGTAAAAATGCTGACCTGAACCAGGTGAAAACGCTGGCCCTTCCTCTTGCTGGCGATCCCTTGCAATGGATGAAAACGCTAAGTAGTACCAGGGATGGCGATGGCAGATCTGGTCAATGCCGGCGAGGGAGAGATGCTCTGTGATGAAAGCGATAGGCTTGATGGGTTGGCCTCGCCAAGGGGATGGAGAGGGTTCTTGCTGAGAGAGGGTGGGACACCTGTTGCTTGGGGAAGCCTGCTGTGTCTTTGCTCATCTGCCAAATTGTGCTAACTTGGGTTTGCTTATAAATTAACTTACCCAATTTGCCCTACTGAGTACCCAACAAAAGCCACTTAATAAATAAGTGAAAAATGTCAAAAATAGGGAAAAATGGGATAAAGTCATCTGAAAAATCTCCAAACTGATTGTGATGGAATGTGATGGAAATGCTTATGCTTGTGCTTATGCAACCAGAGGATATGCATCTACACTGAGTGACTGGGCATGCACGGTCTACGAATAGACTCACGAAAGTGCCAGATCACTCCTAATCTAACTTGACTGGACTTGACGGAAACCCTGTTATGGTGTAGCTTGTCCACGGACACATAGGGTTGGGAGTGTCACGTGACATCCCCTCCTTTTTAAAGTGAGGTAGTGGTACCGAGCTGCATGGCTTCCTTGTAGTCTGCCAACAACTCTGGATAATCTCTGAAGAACTCTTCATCTACCCACACCGCTTCATGGGTTCCTTGATCTTTGAACTTCAAAAAATAATGTCGTACTTGTTTCTTTGAACCATGGCGAAACCGATGCAACAAAACTTGATTCGGCTCCATGACTTCTGCTTCATCGATGATCTCCGGTTCTTCTTCTTCCGAAACGTCCTTTGGAGGTGTTCCCTGAAACACTTTCAACCAAGAAACGTGGTGTTCATACCCTTGTGCCCACCCGTGAGAGAGTCATGTGCATCATGCAATATGGCTGGCCTAAGAGAGGGCAACACACATAGACGCTGACGAAAAAATAACAATCCATCACGAATGAGATAGTTGCTGGGCCCTTGGGAAGCAAGAGCCTGCAACCAATACTTAACTCCGAATCTGCATATTGATTCTTCATGCTGTCAAAAGACTCACCCTGTATAGAAAATGTGGTTCTTGACTCAAGAGCCAAAATCTGTCCTTTGCGACTCAACACATCTGCAACAGGGTTAGCTCTTCCAGGCACATACTCAATCAAACCGCCAAATTGCTCAAAAAATTATGACCACCGCGCTTGGCGATCACTTCAATGTGCACTAGGCATAGACTGTAGCCACTTGAGGGCTTGATGATCTGTGCGCACGGTAAACTCTCTACCATACAAAAAATGCTTCCAATGCTTAAGAGAGTGAATGACAAACAAAAGTTCTTTATCATAAACTGAATAATTCTTTTCCGCACTATTGAGCTTCCGGCTAAGGAAAGCTACTGGGCGACCATGCTGCTGGAGCACAGCGCTTATGGCGACATTGCTCGCATCCGTCCATACCTCAAAGGGGTCGTCCCAAGAAGCAAGGATAAGACACGGTGCTTCTGTCACTGCAACCTTGAGAGCTGCGAAAGCCTCAATGGCTGCCTCGGGCAAGTCTACGCGCTGACGATGAGTCTTGACCCCTTTTAAAACATCAGTCATAGGTGCAGCAATGCGTGCAAAATTCTCTATGTGCGAACTATATGCTTGACATAAACCAAGAAAAGAACGCACATCATATCATATGTAGTTTTGGGCAAATCCCAATTACGAACCTGTTCCACCTTCGCGGGGTCTAGCTTGACGCCTTCTGCAGAAATGATATAACCCAAATAAGTGACTTCAGTAAGGAAAAATTCAGACTTCTTAGCTACAATGTACAACTGACACTCATCCAAACGGGTTAATACCCTTTCGACATCTCTTTCATGTTGTTCCCACGATGCAGAAAAAATGAGAATATCATCTAAAAAGATGAACACACATACACCTACCATGTCGTCGAAATGACCTACCATGAGACGATTGAACGTACCCACGGCTCTTGTCACCAGCGTGTGACTACTATCTATCCTTTTTGTTGATTTCTTTCTTATTATCTATTTACTTTCACTTTTTGGAAACACCCCTCGGGAAATCTAACTGCCTTGCATTGCATAGCTAGTGTGGAACTGTTCAGAGGGAGTCCAGGCCTGAGGGCAAGAGAGCACTAAGGTTGGACAAGGACTATGGTTAGCCAAGTGGGGTCATTGACTAGCCAAAGTGGAATCCTTTGCTACAGAGGCTACATTTCAGTTCTGGATGTGGCCGCAGTGTACAAAGAGGGTCGGATGACCTAGAAAGATACAATGGCAGCATCTCCTAAAATTTAGAGAACTGCTATTTTGGGACCTGAAAATGTGTTGGCGTCATTACCTCCGGAATGACAAGGGGAACATTTTCTTACTCTGCCGTGAAGTCAACTGGGCAACCGGTTGGGAGATTTTTAGGCGGCAACCCCGAAACGGGAAAATGCTTATAAATGTGCCAAGTGGCACAATTCTGTGCACTTTCCTCATGCAAGAGAAGGGGCGCTGAATTTGAAGGGGAAAGGGGCTGTTTTTGCAGAATTTGTCACAGGTTAAGAGCTATGGAGTGCTTGCTTTCCCTCTTATGCACAGTGCGGTGCCAGGAGTGATGCCCTGCACGCTACGCACTGCCCTCTCTCTCCCCTTTGGCAGTATGTTATGCCCCACTAGTGGGCTCTTCATTTGACCAATGTACAGTTGTGTGGGTTCATGCGCGATTGCCGAGGCAAGAGCCTCTTGCACAGGTACTCGATTAGCTAGCGGCTAATCCCCCCGCAGGTACAGGTGAATTCGGAGAGGTTTCACGCCAGAAATCTCGTCCGATTCAGAGGGCAAGTAGCCCTACAGGTGCGGGAGCTCGAGGACTTGCTACGGATGCGACCGGCACGCGAAACGGAGCCCGAAACAGTGAATTACAGCCTGCTGTGTATTTTTGCAGGTTTAGGGTTTTGGCCCTAAACGGACCCTAATACCCCTAGGAGGTTCGGGGATGCAAGGGAACCGCTGTACAGGCGATCTGGCGCATTTTCAGGGCTGAAAACAGAGAATTCAGCGTGCTGCAGATTCTTGCCAGGTTTTGCAAAGTGCCCGTATGCGTCGGGAAAGTCAGTCAATGCGTGGGAATACTGACTGTGAAGGGTCCTAGTACAGTTATGCTGCCGAATCAGGCCGGAACAGTTGAAATTCAGCCAAGTTTGTGCAGGGCAGCTTGTAGGGATCCACAGCATTTATTCCCTCTTTTGAACAATAAAGAAATACCGAAAGGGGCGCCTAAGTTAGGGGCCAATGTGGTGTCGGTCTTCTCATACAGGTGCATTCTAGCATGTGTATCCCATTCCCCTCTCTTGTGTCACTATAGCGCAGGTATAATAGACGACTAATAATGGGTGAAAGCTAAATCAAGGTTTGAAGTAAAGTCTACCACCCCTTTTGGATTGAACAGGCCGGTTACATGGTTCCATCGACGGGATTAAATCACTTTTTCCCATAGAAGTGAGCCTTGGTCAGTTTAGGCTTGAAGACACAGGGGATCATAAACCAGACACAGGGAATTGCAATTATGGCTGACAGACCAGATGATGTGACTGAAGAGGTTTCCTCTTCATAGGGTCAACAGACACATGAAGTGGGTGAGTCCTCAAGACCACCACAGACAGATGACGATATATTCAGGACCCAGTTGGCTACTGCTGTGGCTATATTCACACAAGTAATGCAGAATCCGAGGTTTTTAGCCTTTCTGCAACCTCCTGTTCCGTCTCAGCAAGTTGGGTCACTGGATCATATTCAAAAGCCTGTTAAGGCTCGAGCACAGGTGATTCATACCGCACAGTCAATGGAAACACCTGTACACTTGACGGAGAACATGCAGTCTCCACAACCTGTGCCTAAGATGCAAGAACAGGTGGCTGAGATGCCAGTCTTTCAGGCTGTACCAGTTCAGCCCGCCACCTTTCAGCAGCCTATAGCTGGTTCTAATGGGCAGGGAAGCAACCTACAGGCTATGCAACAGGTCTTCCCACCACCTTCAGTACACCCTGACTATTTTGGAGGTGGATCGGTATTCCAGAGCATGGCTGGTCATGCACCTGGAAATCAGTTTTACAGGCCAGGAACAGTGTTTGGGGGTGCTCAAACGATGATGCCTAACCCCATGTATGGTGTCACGGGCATGCTACCAGGGTTTCAGAGCACTCAGGGCCAATTTGGGATGCCACAAGCAAATTTTGGTATGGCTGGAATTACAAATCAGCAGCCAAATATGGCATTTCCAGGTCAAGTTAATAGCGGCCAAGGAACACAGATGAACCCTAATAGTGTTCCCATGTTTCAGTCACTTCCATATGACAATTTAACGCCGTTGGAGAGGCCAACTCTGTACAAAGAAGGTGGCAAAGGTGTGACTTTCACGACCTTTACAGGGTTTGATGACAGGAAGAAGGCTCTCTCATTCCTCTAGCAGTTTGACAAGGCCTATGCAGGGGGAAACTTTACAGAGGCTTCAAAGGTCCGCAAGGCAGCCACTTTCTTGACAGGGAATGTGGGACAATGGTGGACAACTTTATTGCTTCAAGGGCAAGCTCTGTCCACATGGATTTACTTTAAGCAGATTTTTGCAGCAGCATGGTTATCTGATGACTTTGAAGCAGATGTCATGACAGAATGGCACCAGCTTAATGCTGCCACTTGCAGAAATTTGGATGATTACAATCGAAAGTTTTGGAAAGCTCTACTTCCAGTAACTTCCTATAGGTTTGTGCCATTGACAGAACAGATTGAAAAATACTGTTGTGGCCTACCTGAAGGATTGAGAAAGTACTGTACGAAGACAAAAGTCACTACTTTGACGCAGCTCATCGAGGTAGCAAACACTGGCAATGGTTTGCTCAAGGGAGAAGATTGTGAATTTAACACTGGCGTCAAGGCAGAATCAGGCAAGAAAAATTCAGCCAAGAAGCACGTTTCCAATGAGGCTCCTAAAGGGACTCAGGAGTCAACCAATGCAGGGAAAGATAAAGCTACGACTGAATCAGAAAAGGGATCAGCGAAGAAATGGAAAAGACGTTTTCCTCGCAAGTCAGAAGAGCAAAAGAAGGTCCTGAGGACAGAGAACAAATGCTTTATATGTGAGCAGCCTGGCCACATTGCTTACAAATGTTCTACAAAGAAAAGGCCAGGATATTCTGAAGACAAGGAGGACAGGAAAGGAAAGAAGCCCATGGCTGGTCTAGTGCCAGATATGGTGGGCGACAAGCCAAATTCAGATGCAAGTGAGCTTTGCAGAGCATGGGGAAAGGTCAGGGATCAAACAATGCTTATCTTCTTTGATCCAGGTGCCAAAGTCAACTTCATTTCCCCATAATTGGCTTCAAAGTTGGGAATCAGACCTGAACAGATGGGGTATACAGCAGAGGCAGGTTTGGCATGTCCTGGCCATACAGAGGCCGTGACACCCATCATTGGAAAATTGCGCCTACATATCCAGTCCTATGTAGATGCTGAAGAATTTTACATCATGCCACTGGACGGATGTGATGTGTTGTTAGGTATTCCTTGGTTATTTCGTGTACAGGGAATCCTGGATGCCTTCAACAAAAAGATCATTGTACAGAGCAGGGGAAAGACTCACATTCTGGATGTAAAGCTTGAAGGGGAGTCTATTCCCACTGTATCAGCTTCTGCTATTACTTCTGTAATGAAAAAGCATCTTTCTGCGTACTTGGTTTTTGCACGTAAAGTGTCAGATTGTGATGAATCAAATTTATCTGTGCTAGATAAAGAAAGGTCAATGTTTTTACAACAGTATAGTGACTGCTTTTCCGATTCATTACCGTCTCAATTACCGCCAGAGAGACCCGAGGACCATGCGATAGATTTGGTGCCAGGCAGTAGCCCACCAAATAAGCCTCCGTATAGGGTTAGTGCGGCTCAGCAGAAAGAGATAATGGGCCAAGTACATGAGTTGTTAGAAAAGGGGCTGATTCAGCCCAGTTCATCTCCATTCTGCTCTCCAGTGTTGTTGGTGCAGAAAAAGGATGGCTCATGGCGTATGTGCATCGACTACCGTGCACTGAACAAGAATACCATCAAGAATAGGTTCCCTATACCTAGAATTGATGATATGATGGACAAATTAGAAGCAGCAGCTATGTTTAGCAGGATAGATCTAAAGAGTGGGTACCATCAGATCCGCATTAGATCAGAGGATGTGCACAAGAATGCTTTTAAAACGACGTTTGGCCTTTACGAATTTTTAGTGATGCCCTTTGGTCTCACAAATGCTCCTGCTACGTTCAATAGGATGATGGACAGAATTTTCCGTCCACACCAGCAGTTTGTTGGTACATTCTTTGATGACATGATAGTCTACTCAAAAGAATGAAGAGGAGCATAGGCATCACTTGGCCATTGTGTTCAAAGAGCTACGCAGTCATAGGTTGCTTATCAATGCAAAGAAAAGTGAGTTTTTTCTGGAAGAGATTCACTTTCTGGGACACATTGTCTCAAAGGATGGTGTCAGAATGGATCTTGCAAAAGTTGAAGCGATCAAGTCATGGCCAGATTTGAAGACGGTGCACGATGTCCGAAGTTTCTTGGGACTATGCTCCTATTACAGAAGGTTTATCCGAAATTTCGCTGAGATTGCTTCACCTTTACATGCTCTTCAAAAGAAGGCAATCACCTTTAGATGGACACAGAAAGAGATTTCAGCTTTTAATCTCTTAAAGGAAAAGATGACTTCAGATCCAGTCATTGTGTTGCCAGATCTTAGGAAGTCATTTGTGGTCCAGTGTGATGCCTGTGGTAGTAGCATTGGTGCAGTGCTAATGCAAGATGGCAGGGTAGTAGCCTATGAGAGCAGAATTTTGCAAGGGCCAGAGATGACCATGCAAGTCTATGAGAAAGAGTTACTGGCTGTGATTCATGCGCTCTTAAGTTGGAAACACTACCTGCTAGGTGCAGACTTTGTTGTCCAAACGGACCATCAGACCTTGCGGTACTTCTTGACACAGACAAAGTTATCTGAGAAGCATATGCGATGGGCAAATATCTTGTCCATGTTCCATTTTCAGATTGTGCATGTGGAAGGCAAGAAGAACGTTGTGGCTGATGCCTTGTCAAGGAAGCCACAAATTTCAGCTGTGTTGATTCCTTATCATCATGAACTTGATGATATGAGAGAACAGTATGCAAATGACGAAGATTTTGCAAGGGTCTTCGAGCAGCTAATGGATGGACAACGTCATGAACACTATCTTCTCAAAGATGGGTTCATGATGATGCATGGCAGATTGTGTCACAAAGCCATTGCGATGCAAAGTGATGGAAGAGAGTCATGTCCCACCGTATGCAGGGCATCGTGGTATCGATGCTACAGTTAAAGCGGTTGAGACATTCTTCTATTGGCCTACATTGAGAAGGGATGTGGATGCCTTTGTGCGAGAATGCCTAATATGCCAAAAGGTCAAGTTTGACAGGCAAAAGGCACCAGGGTTATTGCAACCACTACCTATTCCAGATAAACCATGGGAAAGTATTGCTATGGATTTTATCTTTGATCTTCTGAGAACACAGACAGGAAACGATGGTATTTGGACCATTATTTGCAGATTCAGCAAACAGGCTCATTTTATTCCTGTCAGGAAGAAGATAAAGCCAGATCACATATCAGATGGCACGCTTGTTTATGAGCAATATTTTCAAGTATCATGGCATGCCACAGTCGATTGTTAGCGACCGTGATCCACGCATGACAAGTTTGTTCTGGAGAGGCTTGTTTGAGAATATGGGCACAACGCTCAAATTCTCTTCGTCATTTCATCCTCAAACAGATGGGCAGTCAGAAGAGGCAAATTCTACTGTCCTAGATCTGCTGAAGTGTTATGTGTCAGAGCATAAAGGAAAGTGGGAGCAGTATTCGCCATTGGTGGAGTATGCATACAATAATATAGTGCATTCATCAATTGGCAAGGCACCTTTTGAGATAGTTGAAGGTGGCAAGAAAGTTCCTCCCATACTGCATACAAAGGACAAGATATTTGAAGCAGATAAGTATGTTCAGGACATGGATGAAATGTACAAGAAGGTCAAAGTGGCCTTGGAAAAGACTCAGGCAAAGCAAAAGAAAGCAGCTGATCGTCACCGTCGTGAAGTGGTATATTCACTTGGTGATTGGGTGCTTTTACGCTTTGAAAAGGCAAGGTTAAAGAAGATGAAGGGCAAGGAAAGACTGTTTCCAAAGCTCAGCATGCGTTACTATGGGCCTTTTCAAGTGTGCGACATAATCAGTGATGTTGCATATAGGCTGAAATTGCCTGACAGTTGGAAGATTCACAATGCGTTTCATGTGAGTCTTCTCAGACCCTATGTGGGTGATGTGCCAGAAGATATGCCAGCTGAAGATCAGCTGGAAGTCGAGGAACTTGATGAGATCTTGGTCCCTGAATAGATTTTGGCACACAAAGAAAGGAAAGTGAAAGGCAAGGTTGCTAGGCGTTACTTGGTAAAGTTCATAAACTATCCACCAATGGATGCTAAGTGGATGGAAGAAGGTGAACTTGCAGAATCACCAAGTTCACCACCAACTGTGTTATCACTTTACCTTGAAGCCTTCGGTTTGCAACCTACCTTGACCCCTTGAGTTTCAGAGCTACATGGATTGTCAGTGTGACAATGGCTCCTGAAACAAATGATGTACATGGTATTTAAAGTGAGCTCAAATGAAATACATGTTACATGAATGTTAGAGTTGTACAGATTGTCAGTTTGGCAATTGCTCTTATGGAATGTCCAAAAGTTTGGTTAGTGCTATAGAAGTGAGTATTTCTTGTCAGTTTGTCAAGGATACAGTAATTGCTTCTATTAAAGAGTACATGTGTAACTGCATTCTTAAACTATCGGTTTGGGTATGCTTGAAAGTGTTACGGGATCCAACGTGTACTATAAGACAGTGGCAAAATGTGCAGCTACCATTTTGTCATTGGAAAGTTAGTGACTCAAAGCAATGGCAGAGTGCGCAGCTACCACTATGTCATTGGGACAGGGTTCACACGCAGGCAATACATGAGTCGACGAGGTGTTGAATACACCAGGGTTGACAATGAGCATGTATGTGTCGTACATGTGTCGACAGGTGTTGAATACATCAGTGTTGACCGTGAGCATGTACGACATAGATGCAAACGAGGACGTTTGAGATTTCAAGAGGGGGGTATGTCACCAGCGTGTGACTACTATCTATCCTTTTTGTTGATTTCTTTCTTATTATCTATTTACTTTCACTTTTTGGAAACACCCCTCGGGAAATCTAACTGCCCTGCATTGCATAGCTAGTGTGGAACTGTTCAGAGGGAGTCCAGGCCTGAGGGCAAGAGAGCACTAAGGTTGGACAAGGACTATGGTTAGCCAAGTGGGGTCATTGACTAGCCAAAGTGGAATCCTTTGCTACAGAGGCTACATTTCAGTTCTGGATGTGGCCGCAGTGTACAAAGAGGGTCGGATGACCTAGAAAGATACAATTGCAGCATCTCCTAAAATTTAGAGAACTGCTATTTTGGGACCTGAAAATGTGTTGGCGTCATTACCTCCGGAATGACAAGGGGAACATTTTCTAACTCTGCCGTGAAGTCAACTGGGCAACCGGTTGGGAGATTTTTAGGCGGCAACCCCGAAACGGGAAAATGCTTATAAATGTGCCAAGTGGCACAATTCTGTGCACTTTCCTCATGCAAGAGAAGGGGCGCTGAATTTGAAGGGGAAAGGGGCTGTTTTTGTAGAATTTGTCACAGGTTAAGAGCTATGGAGTGCTTGCTTTCCCTCTTATGCACAGTGCGGTGCCAGGAGTGATGCCCTGCACGCTACGCACTGCCCTCTCTCTCCCCTTTGGCAGTATGTTATGCCCCACTAGTGGGCTCTTCATTTGACCAATGTACAGATGTGTGGATTCATGCGCGATTGCCGAGGCAAGAGCCTCTTGCACAGGTACTGGATTAGGTAGCAGCTAATCCCCCCGCAGGTACAGGTGAATTCGGAGAGGTTTCACGCCAGAAATCTCGTCCGATTCAAAGGGCAAGTAGCCCTACAGGTGCGGGAGCTCGAGGACTTGCTACGGATGCGACCGGCACGCGAAACGGAGCCCGAAACAGTGAATTACAGCCTGCTGTGTATTTTTGCAGGTTTAGGGTTTTGGCCCTAAACGGACCCTAATACCCCTAGGAGGTTCGGGGACGCAAGGGGACTGCTGTACAAGCGATCTGACGCATTTTCAGGGCTGAAAACAGAGAATTCAGCGTGCTGCAGATTCTTGCCAGGTTTTGCAAAGTGTCCGTATGCGTCGGGAAAGTCAATCAATGCGTGGGAATTCTGACTGTGAAGGGTCCTAGTACAGTTATGGTACCGAAATCAGGCCGGAACAGTTGAAATTCAGCCAAGTTTGTGCGGGGCAGCTTGTAGGGATCCACAGCATTTATTCCCTCTTTTGAACAATAAAGAAATACCGAAAGGGGCGCCTAAGTTAGGGGCCAATATGGTGTCGGTCTTCTCATACAGGTGCATTCTAGCATCTGTATCCCATTCCCCTCTCTTGTGTCACTATAGCGCAGGTATAATAGACGACTAATAATGGGTGAAAGCTAAATCAAGGTTTGAAGTAAAGTCTACCGCCCTTTTTGGATTGAACAGGTCGGTTACAGCTCTTGTCAATCCAAAAGGCATAACAATATACTCCCATTGCCCTCACTCGGTGCGAAAGGCGGTTTTGAAAATGTCGCCTTTGAATACCCGTACCTGATGGTATCCACTTTTGAGATCGACTTTGCTGAAAACCTTTGTCCCATTGAGCCTATTGAGGATATACTCAATGCGAGGCATCGGAAACTTGTTCTTGACGGTCATCTTGTTTAATGCCCTGTAATCGACACACAAACGAGACGAACCATGCGTCTTGCGAACGAACAAAATAGGAGCAGCAAAAGGACTTACACTAGGACGTACGAATCCTCTAGCCACCAACTCCGTGAGTTGTCGCTCTAACTCTTCCTCCTGTGACTTGTTCGAACGGTAGGGAGCCTTACTGAGACAGGCTGCGCTCCCTCCATAAGCTCGATGCGATGGTCCTCCGGCTGCTCCGGTGGAAGACGAGGTGGAAGATCATCCTGCAAAAAGAGATGTTTAAATTTCGTAAACAACTCCGAATACTTTCCTGGAGCCTGTATGCTCTGGGAAACCGGGGCAGCATATATGAATGCCGCTTGTGCTCCTCGTCGTAATTCACGCTTTACCTGCACATGCGAGATGAGAGGCAAAGAATGCAAGCCCTCCTCAGCACGAATGATGAGGGGGGAATCTGTTTTGGCATGCAAAGTGAGAGTTAGAGCCTCCCAATCAACGAGAGGGTTCAGTTTACGAAACCACCTTATGCCCAAAATCATATCACATCCTGAGAGAGGAGACACAAGAAATTTCCTACTAAAAGAAGCTTGCTGAACGGTAAACATCACATCAAGGCACTCCTTCGTGATGAGAGAGTCCATACCAGGAGCAAAGCTAGAAACCTTGATAGGAGATTTCTGACTAACCTCTAAGCGGGCTCTCTCAACAAGAGGGGGACTAATCACATCATGTATACTACCTGGATCAAACAATATGATAAAACGCTGTCCTTTTACATGACCAAAACACTTCATGAGAGATTCATCAATGTGTGTGTCACAGCCATGAGAAGATGAAGGTTGTCTTGTGACAGAGTTTGTGGTAGTTGCAGGTGCCTTTGGTTCTTTAGGTGTGACTGTCTTAGGACAGTTTTTCTTCATGTGACCCTTAATGTGACATTGAAAACATCTACCTTCTTTAGCATAAATTACTTGTTCTTCAGCCGTGATGTATCCTCCTATAATTCCTTGAGAAGCTTTTTCATCAGGGGTTAGCTTAGGTTTTGCAGGTGCTTTAGCTTTACCCTTAGATTCATTGTTAGAGTTCTTTTCCGAGGAATTAGAGGAAGAAGGGCTAGAAGAATTACCATTCTTACCATTCTTACCGTTCTTACCATTCTGTGTGTTCAGAGAATTCTGCGGGGTTGCTTGAGAAGTCTTGTTTTCCTTAGGCTTTCCTTTGTTGTGTTTCATCTCGTGGGCGAGAGCAATGGCTACCGCTTTGTTGAGATCGGGTGGATCGAGTACTTCGACATCATACTTGATATACTCGTCCAATCCGTAAAGAAATGCCTCCTTGCGCTTCTTATCCGATTTGCTGCAAAACCGGATTAGAGAAAGACATAACTGGCGTACTGTTTTGCTTGAGAGCTTGCCAATCGTCCTTTAGTCGTGCAAGGTACTGAGGTGGCATAAACCGCGCCTTGAGCTTGTCTTAGAAATCAGCCCAACTAAAAGAGAGGGGCGTGAGATCGTCGGTTGCCTCTAGGTGCGCGGCTAGCTATGCCTCTTGGCAAGCGTGGTACCAATTTATGGTATCACCGGCAAAGTACATAGCTGCCGTCAAAACTTTGCTATTGCCTGTTTTCTTAGTTGTCGCAAAATAAGCATTAAATTGATGCAACCAAGAATGAATAACAGTAACATCCATCTTACCGTCATACTTACTGAAAGTCAACTTCTCTGTGACTGGATTGTGTGAATCCGCCTCGTGGCTTGCGCCACTCGACGAACTCCCACGATCTTTGGGTGATTCGGTCTTGGAGGCTAGGACTTGGGAAATAAATTCTTGTTGACGAATCTCCCTTTGAGCTTCTCGCTCGGCGTTCCTTTCTGCTTTGCGTTCTTTGCGTTCAACGCGCTCGCGTTCGAGGGCAAGTCGCTCGTCTTCTTGTCTTGCGGCAACTGCAATGCGCTCACGTTCCTGAGCAAGGCGCTCACGTTCCTGAGCAAGTCGATGTTCTTCTTGTTGTGCAGCAAGTTTGTCGTGTCTTTCATCGCGCTCGCGGTCCTTGGCTTCTTGTGCACGGTCCTTTGCCGCTTGTTCATATGCTTTGCTTGCGAGTTGTGCCAAGGCAACTCGATTCGTTTCTTGTTGTTGTGCCATCATGTCCAACATTGACTTGACCATCATCTCCATAGGAGTGAGGACAACTCGTGGCGTAGATGGCGAAGGGGGAGGGTCGGAAAAATCTCCTGGTGGGGAAAATCCTTCGTCGCCTCTCTCATGCTCATCACCTGAATGCGAAGTATCCATGCCGCTTCGGGTGACGACCATGCACTGGAATCTTTGGTTCTTAAGTTCACGAGGAACTTGGGTCTTGAGGTCTTGAGGTTCTTGAGGATCTTGAGGATCTTGAGGGTTTCTTTCGCTTGCAAATCGCGTTGGAGAAGGATCTTCTCTTCACCCGAGTTTTACCCTTTTCTGCGGGCGCACCCCTTGGCGGCCTTGCCCTCACACCAAGGTTGCTTTTTCCCACCTCACGTCGATTGGCCGGCCGCTAAGTGCACGGTCCGCTCTCAATGAGTGAAAAGAGACACAAGGGGAGGCTGGACAAGCCCTTCTTTCTTGGGATTACTGTCACTCTTCAACAAAACACGATTAGGAATTGCCACGCCCAAGTAAACTTGGGTTCGTGCGACCTCAACAAGCAAAAAAAATTTCTTGTGGTTCTTTCCTTGAGTAATGCAAAACACTTCCAAAGCTCTGATACCAATGTAAGGTGCAGCGGAATGAATGTTGTATTTTCTCAAGATTAGTGATCTTTACTACTCAAGGTTCCTTTTAGTTCTTATGGAAAGAGAGAGCTTTCCGTCTTGTGGAGAGTGCTATGATCACGAACAAAGTGAGTGGATTGTGCGTGCAAGTGAATGAGACTGAGAGAAGGAGAGAGAAGAGATACGACACCGAGCGGTTGTAAAACCCTCCTCCGAAGGCCCCACTCTCGTCGGCGAGAGTGGGCTACTTGATTGCACAAATGTGTACAATGCTAATGCGAGGGACTGATGCAATGGGAACTATGTCGGTGAAGACGATGAAGATTTCCGGGCTGAAATAGATACTTCTTTAACTGCTGTCCGCAAAGGGCAAAAGCTGAAAACCTGTGCCACTTTCGGGGCTGAATTGGCTGTGTTTTTCTCTGCTGTATATGGCTGAATTGGACTTGCTTGTCGGCTGAAATACTGAGGGAAAAACGTTGTGTAAAAACCCTACTCCTTTGGGCTTATTGAAGCTGCGTTTTGGGTGTTGATAAGCTGGCTGAAAACGCTGCCACAGCAGGGTGTAATAGGCTGAAAAATTGCTGTCAAGGCTGGTTCAAAAACGCTGCCAAAACTGACTGTTTGCTGGCGTTAGTAACTTGTAAAACGCTGACCTGAACCAGGTGAAAACGTTGGCCCTTCCTCTTGCTGGCGATCCCTTGCAATGGATGAAAAACGCTAAGCAGTACCAGGGATGGCGATGGCAGATCTGGTCAATGCCGGCGAGGGAGAGATGCTCTGTGATGGAAGCGCTAGGCTTGATGGGTTGGCCTCGCCAAGGGGATGGAGAGGGTTCTTGCTGAGAGAGGGTGGGACACTTGTTGCTTGGGGAAGCCTGCTGTGTCTTTGCTCATCTGCCAATTTGTGCTAACTTGGGTTTGCTTATAAATTAACTTACCCAATTTGCCCTACTGAGTACCCAACAAAAGTCACTTAATAAATAAGTGAAAAATGTCAAAAATAGGAAAAAATGGGATAAAGTCATTTGAAAAATCCCCAAACTGACTCTGATGGAATCTGATGGAAATGCTTATGCTTGTGCTTATGCAACCAGAGGATATGCATCTACACTGAGTGACTGGGCATGCACGGTCTACGAATAGACTTACAAAAGTGCCAGATCACTCCTAATCTAACTTGACTGGACTTGACGGAAACCCTGTTATGGTGTAGCTTGTCCACGGACACATAGGGTTGGGATGTGTCACGTGACGCTATGTATGGCGTGGTATAATAGAGGCCCATTTCTCAATGTAAAGTTATCCAAGTTTGTGTACATGAAGTGCAATGCTTCTTATGAACTTGTGATCACTTGCACTTAACTCAAGATCCTGTTATGAGTCCAAGCTAATCTATCTTGGAACCTAATTCGCTGAGTCACATTACCTGTACACGCATTCTCTCCCACTTATGCATTATGATTAGGCTTCATTCACGATAGCTCTCTTAGATCCATGAATTTTAACATGATATCAGAGCCACGGTGAAGAGCTGGAGTTGTGCTAATCAGTTTTTAATTCTCTTCGGGGCGGTTATGCTCATTGTGAAGTGATTAATGGTTGATTAGAGGTGTGTCTTATCCTTTCTTTGCTTCCACCACTTAGCGGCCCCATCCCTTGCTTCTACGATTGCCAATGTATATGTGCCCAGCTTCTCCATCACAACTCTTCTTCCCCCACTAATATTTTCCCGTGTGTCTCTTGCTGCACCTTCAATGTGCTCCTACTGTCGTTATCAAGCCCAAGTCCCCTCGCATCAACGCTGGCTCTGGCGAAGACCCACGTCGATGTCCTGTGTTCCTCTGTTGCATTGTCAATCTCCGCTGCTCAGGGTAAGAGCATCTGCAGGGTTTTCATACTTGTTGATTTTGATCAATGAGACCAAACCTGTCACAAACTGATGACGTGGCATGCCAACTGATGGAAAAACTGAGGGGACACTAGTATTAAAAAAATTGCGAACAAATTGCTGACGTGGCTGGCTATACGGATGTCTTCGAATTACGTTGTTGACGTGGCATCCGTACGGATTTTTGCAAATTGCACATGTAAACTGCTTTTCCCAAGCCAAGGGCCTTTAAATAAGACCCAAGGCTCTCCCTTCGACTCATTTAGAGCGGACGAGCTAGTAAGCAAAGGAGAGCCAGGGAAATTGTACTTGCTCAATTGTTAATACAAAAAGAAATACCGAAAGGGACGCCAATCTCTCGGAACTACGTCAGGCCGTGTCGACTCAATTTAACTATGATTTGATTATTTGAAGTGTTTTAAGTGAATCTCTCTCGTGTCGTGAGAGATTCTAGACTTGGAGTGTCCAAAGTTTGTTACAGTGGTATCGGAGCACATTCGATTTCTCTTCTACTGGGAAATCCGATCCCTTTTCTCGCAACACACATGGATTTATGCAAGAATCAGACAACTCCACTTGCCACCTCAGAAACGGTAGGCGGTACGGAAGATTCAAGTGGATTAACAGAGCACGAGTACAAGCCACCTCGGCCTACACAATATCAGCTCATGGAGATGCAACGTCAACAGCAGGTTGATGAGTGCGGAAAGCAGATGCTCGAGTTTGCCAAGGATCCACAGTATGTCAAAGTTTTGATCCGGCACCCAATGGATCAAGTGCACACTCATTGGCAGAAGACCATTGAGTCATCAATAAGACTGGCAAGCAAGAAACCTCCTACTCCAAGGATGTTCACTTAAGAAGAACTCAATGATGTCGTCGAAAACCGAATTAATCAACCTTTAGAGGCAAAGAAGCCATTGAAGCATAGTTACACGGAACGGGAACGAGGAACGGGAACGCAGTGCTCCGGGACGTTTTCGGAACGGGGGACCCTCGGGGTGGCGGAACGGGAACGGAGGCCGGAACAATAGCCTTGAGGGAAAGGGAGAGGGAGATGGAGAGAGAGCCTTGAGGGAGAGGGTGAGGTAGAGATCTTGAGAGAGAGGGTTTAAAGGCCTTCTTTATATAGGAGAGGATGGAAATAACACCCCCCCAAAAGTTCAAAAGACGTGTTCAAACTGTCATTTTTTAAAACTTTGGCGTTCCGGATTCTACCGTTCCACGTTCCGGATGCCGTTCCGGCCGTTGCGAGCCCCATTCCGACTGCCGTTTCGGTTATGCCTGGGAAGGGAACGGCGTTCCGTTCCTCGCCGTTCCCTTCCTGTTCCCGTTCCTGTTTCGAGGAGGCGTCGGGCTTGGGAACGCGTTCCGAGAACAGGAGGGCCCCGTTCCGCCCGTTCCTTGTTACTATGCATTGAAGAAAAAAATGAAGAAGCGCAACAAGGGGACTGGCTACCTCGGTTACTTGGCTATCAATCTTCTTTTGCAACTGCACGAAAATAGAAGAAGCATGTATGTTTTGAAGGACTACCCAGTTCTTCCTCTTCACCCTCTGACAATTCTCCTAGCTTGTCACAAGACGGGCACCATGTGCCAATAGAAAAGAACAGACTGAACAGACTTTTAACACTTCATTAACAATTGAACTGAGAGAGAGAGAGAGACGACACACAACACGGAGTGGCGGAATTTTACCCTAGAGAGTATTGGCCCCAAACCTTGGTGCCCCTTTTCGGTATTTCTTTATATTGCATCAACACAATACAACTCGGTACTCCAGACTCTGCACCTTCTTCAGAAAGCATGCCAGAGAATGAGCCCTAACCTCATATTTAAAGGCCCTTGGCCTGAAAAGCACTTATAGTGAAAAGCCTTCAAAACTCAAAAGCTTCTGGTCCAAAAAGCAAAGCCAAAAGCTGCCAGCATAATTTACGAAAATCCGTACAGCCTGCCACGTCATCAGCCAGCGCAAAACGCGGAATTCCGTATAGCTTGCCATGTCATCATGCCAAAGCATTTTTCGGATCTGCCACGTCATCAGTAGCTACGCAATTTTCAGAAATCTGTTCCTGCATCTGCTTCTTCTAGGGTTTAGGCCCCTTGGTCGGTAGCTCTGTTCTTCAGTAGGTCGACACGTCAACAGCTTGTTACATCTCCCCTTCTTGAAAGAGAGTAATCGTCCGCGATTATAGCATATCTGCAAAACAACTCAAGTTAGCTCAAAAAAATTTCCGAGGGTCATTCCGAGGGACATTTTGAGGGACAATCAGTTTGCTCTTTTTTTTGTTAAGGAGTTAGCTTCTCCTTTCGTCCAGATTGGAACTCTTGATATTCCGGCGTAGTAAAATTAGCCATCACACCCAGACCGTACCGATCTTCCACAGGTGTGTTGATGCGCTAAAATTACATACCCAGGCAATCTCATCCAATTAGGAATATTCAATGGTTGGCACATCATAATGCAACACAAATGCTCACATATGCATGTTACAAGACATAGAAACATAAAGCCGCCGATGAACACGCCCCCCGCAAATAATCATCCAGGTCCGGGCCACGAGCTGTTCAACGACTCCCTCATCACTCCTTCCGCAAATAACCTAAAAAGGTCCGAGCCATGAGATATAGAGGCCTTTTACAACCAAACGCCCCCCAGACCGCAGCCTGCGTTGTTTGGAGGTGCTGAGAGTAACCACTGCTTAGACTTCTTAATACTCCCCCCGTAAATAACCATACAGGTCCGGGCCATGAGTTAAAACAACAACAATACTCCCCCCGTAAATAACCACAAGGGTCCGGGCCATGAGTAAAAACAACACTTTTCAATAATTCAATACCCCCCCCACAAATAACCACAAGGATCCGGGCCATGAGTATGAACAAGCATTCTCAAACATAATTTCTCACTACTCCACCCGGGAGTAAAATCACTAATTTTTGAAACTAGTATTAAAACCAGAGTCAACCAATTCAAATCGGCATCGAGACAAGGTTCAAAACAGATACCATCCGTTTCAAACAAATTTCAAACAGGATCATCAAACAAGTTCTCAAACAGAAGTCAAACTTAAAAAGCAATCTCGACATCAGTCGAGCTCGAAAAGTTGACTGACTTTCTATCTTGAAACCTGCACCAAAAAATTAGGGTTAGGTTCCTTCCATGAGGTCGTAGCCGAGCACAGCATGGTCCATCAGCTCTTGGACAGAGAGTATTTTCGTTGGCGGCGATGGTAGTCCCAAGATAGCAATCGCACTTGATCTCCAAGGTCATCTGCTCGTGAAGAGACATCTACCGAGAGATGTCGAGAAATTTCAAGTTATAATCTGCTAGGGTTTCCATGGCACGCATTTCAGGATACCCCACTCTGCCAGAAGTTGCACTCCGAAGGAAGATGTCAGAAACCATATAACTTCGGGCAAAAGTTTTCTTAAAAGCTTGCCAAGTACTTGGAGTATGCTACTTGGTAGCTATCAACATCTGCATGGTACTGTCTCTGAGAAAAACAGCAACTCGAAACAAATCTTGGATCCTTCTCTTGCAAGTGATCTTAATGCTTATGCCCTGTAAGACATGATGTCACATGACACATCCAACCCTATGTGTTCGTGGACAAGCTACAGCATGACCAGGGTTCAGTTCAATCAAGTCAGTCTAGAATAGGAAGTGATCTGGCACTTTTGTGAGTCTGTTCGCAGACCGTGCATGACCAGACACTTTAGATGCATATCCTCTGGTTGCAAACAACATGATCATCAACATTACCATCAGATTTCATCAGGAGCATTTTCCAGTGCACAGAACCTTTTTTCCCTATTTTTGACATTTTTCACTTATTATTTTCAAGTGACTCTTGTTGGGAACTAGGTAGGGCAATTTTTCTAAGATAATATATAAGCAAATCAGAGCTAGCACTTTCTGGCAGAAGAGGCAGCAGGGGCATTTCTCAAGAGGCAACTTCTCAGCAAGAACCAGAAAGCTTGGCGTTTTTCCAGCAAGAAGCCAGCGTTTTCAGTCCCCTAAGACCAGCGTTTTTGGATCCAGCAAGTCAGCGATTTCAGCCCTCAGATCCAGCGTTTTGCAGGCCTTGAACCCGCGTTTTTCATCCCTGCAGATCGGCGTTTTTCATCCCTACAGGTCAGCGTTTTCAGCCTTACAAAATAGCAGCAAACCAGCGCTTAGAAGAGCAGCATGACTAGCGTTTTTAGGACAGCATGACTAGTGTTTTTGAAGATAACAGCCAGCGTTTTTGAACACAGCAGTAGGCCAGCGCTTTGCATGCAGTTACCGCCCTTGGCGTCCACCGCAGATCAGCCCCGCCTTGGTGCGACAGTTGCAGATTCACAGCACTCAGTTTTCAGCCTTAGCTTTGTCATCGTCGTCCGCACCGTCGACCTCGACATAGCATCACTTAGATTTGCATCAGCATCTTGTACCAGATTGTGCAATCAATAGCGTAGACCTCTCTCGCCATCGAGAGAGGGGGCCCTTGGATGAGGGTTTTACATCCCTGGTGTCGTATTCTCTTCTCTCTCTATCTCTCAGTCTCAGCACCTTCACGCATAGTGTCTATTCACTTTGTTTGTGATCACTTGCACTCTCTCACTAAAGGAACGGAAGGCTCTCCCTTCCGTCAGTAAAAGGAACCCCTGAGCATAGTTTGGAGTACTCATCTTCAGCAAAGTTCAACATTCACTTCCGTTGCACCTTACATTGGTATCAAAGCTTTGGCAGTGTTTTGTAGCACTCAAGGAAAGAACCAAAAGAACCACATAATTTTTTTTTTTCTTGTTGTGGTCGCACGTAACCCAAGTCCTCTTGGGCGTGTCGATTCCTAATCGTGATTTGAAGAGTGACAGGAAACCCAAGAAAGAAGGGCTTGTCCAGCCTCTCCTTGTGCCTCTTTTCACTCATTGAGAGCGGACCGTGCACTTAGCGGCCGGCCAATCGACGTGAGGTGGGAAAAAGCAACCTTGGTGTGAGCGCGAGGCCACCAAGGGGTGCGCCCGCGGAAAAGAGCAGAACTCGAGTGAAGAGAAGATCCTTCTCTAACACAGATTGCAAGCGAAAGAAGAAACTCAAGACCCTCAAGAACCTCAAGAACTCAAGACCCCCAAGAACTCAAGAACCCAAGTTCCTCGTGAACTTAAGAACCAAAGATCATAGTGTATGGTCATCACCCGAAGCGGAATGGATACTTCGCATGGAGGTGATGGGCATGAAAGTAGTGAAGAAGAATTTCCTCACCATGGAGGTTTTCCTGACCCTCCCCCTTCGCCATCTACGCCAGGGATTGCACCAAATCCTATGGAGACTTTGGTCAAGACAATGATGGACATGATGGCACAACAACAAGAAGAAAATCGCGTTGCGATGGCACAACAAGACGCGAATTGCGTTGCGCTCGCACAACAAGAAGCGAATCGCATTGCCTTGGAGCGTGAGCGTGATCAAGCCCGCTTGGCGGCCGAAGAAAGACAAGCAGAGCGTGCGGCACAGAGTGAACGACGCATGCAAGAGTTGGTCTGACATGTTCTTGCCTTGAAGTCCGAGTCAGCCAAAGATGTTGGTAGTTCGTCAAGTGGTGCAAGCCGAGATTCGGACTCCAACAACCCAGTCACAGAGAAGATCCAGTTCAGTAAGTATGATGGTAAGATGGATGCTACGGTTATTCATTCTTGGTTGCATCAATTTAATGCTTATTTTGCGACAACTAAGAAGACAGGAAATAGCAAGGTTTTGACGGCAGCTATGTACCTTGTCGGTGATGCCATCAATTGGTACCACGCATGGCAAGAGGCACAGTTAGCCGCGCACCTAGAGGAAGCCGACGAATTCACGCCCCTTTCCTTCAATTGGGCCGATTTCCAAGACAAGCTCAAGGGCGGTTTATGCCACCTCAATACCTCGCACGATTGAAGGATGATTGGTGCGCTCTCAAGCCAAATGGTATGTCAGTTATGTCTTTCTCTAATCGTGTTCTGCAGCTCGGTACTCAATTACGCAAATTGGATGCGGAGCGCAAGGAGGCAATTCTTTATGGATTGGACGAGTATATCAAGTATGATGTCGAAGTGCTTGATCCAATCGATCTCAACAAGGCGGTAGCGATTGCTCTCGCACAGGAGATGAAGCACAACAAGGGAAAGCCTAAGGAAAACAAGACTTCCACAAGTATCTCTCAGACTTCTCAGAACCCTCAGAATGGTAAGAACGGTAACTCTTCTAACCAATCTTCCAATAGTGTCTCAGAAAAGAACTCTCAAAATGAACCTAAGGGTAAAGCTAACACAATTGCTAAACCTAAGTTCACTCTAGATCAAAAGGTAGCACAAGGAATTCTAGGAGGATACATCAGGTCGGAAGAGCAAGGCACTTATTCTAAGAAAGGTCGTTGTTTTCATTGTCACATTAAGGGTCACATAAAAAGATCATGTCCTAAGCTTGACTCTAATGAATCTAAATAATCCACAGAACCCACTTCCACTGTCAATGCAATAAATGACAACACGAGTGTGCCCCAAGTTTCTCATGACCCTCCCATTGATGAGTCTCTTATTAAATGTTCTGGTCATATGCCGGGGCAACGTTTTGTCATATTGTTTGACCCAGGCAGTATGCATAATATGATTAGTCCCTCTCTTGTTGAGAGAGCCCGTTAGTCAAAAATTTCCTCTTGAGGTCTTTGGCTTTGCTCCCGGTATGGACTCCCTCACCACGTAAGAGTGCCTTGATGTGTTGTTTACAGTTCAACAAGCTGCTTTCCGTAGAAAATTTTTAGTCTCTCCTCTCTTAGGATGTGATATGATTTTGGGCATTCGATGGTTTCGTGAGCATAGCCCTCTCATTGATTGGGCGGAAAATACGTTCACTTTCAATGCCAAAAGTGACTCTCCCCTTGTCATTCGTGGAGAGGAAGTTGTTCATTCTCCATTTCTCATTTCTAATGTGCAGGCGAAGATTGAAAGGATTCAGGAGAAGGCGACTCTCTCAGTCTCTTCTTCTCCAAAGCATGACACACAAGATTTGCATGATGATAAGCATGATGAATTGAATGATAATGATAAGCATGATGATTTGAATGACAATGACAAGCATGATGATTTGCATGATGATCACGATGGGATTTCTCACAAGCATGATGACTTGTATGATCAAGACGTGATTGTTCACAAGGATGATGGTTTAGTTGATGCTTTTTCTAGCGAACCTAACCTTGTTGCAGATTCGATCAATCTCGAAGAATCGATCTTGGCTTTCGAGTCGAGGTCCACAGCACCCCCCCCCCAGGCAGATTCGATCAAACACGACGAACCGATCTTGGCTCTCGAGCCTAGATCCAAAGAACCCTTACAGGAAGTACTATGTGTTCGCATGATTCGTCAGCACGCATTGTTCGAGTGTTTCATTCGTGATCGTTTCCTGTATTTTAGTCAGTGTCTTTATGTGATTCCTTTTCCTAGGCATGCCATCTTGTACGTTGAGCACGATTCACTCATGGATGAGCACGGATGTATGCGGGTTTCTCATTAAAAGATGAAGTCTGCATTCAAGGAAGTCACATTCCATGTCTCTTCCTTGGCATGACACATTCGTAGAAAGAGCACAAGAAAGTATGAACACCAAGCATGGGCATTTCCGTTGTGAATTGCCACAGTTGATTGATTTAGATCAGAAAGACAAGATTCGATCTCATTGTTTGCGTGTGTATGGTGAACGGTTTGGCACTCCGTCTATTTGTTCATCTACATTGCATGCACAGTCTTCGAGGAAGATGAGATTTTTTCCAATCACTTTACATGGAATAGGTATGTTCATGTCTTTGTGTTGGAAGTGGTTTTTTGGCTTTTCTAGAGATTTTTGAAGAAGATGGACCTACGTCCATAGACAAAGTTGAAGCATTGAAGGAGCTACAAAAGACTGTGTCGCTTTCGGCGCGGCCCAAAGAAGCAAGGGTTGCAGACATCTATGAAGTTCAAGTATCGCATGACCCACGCATCAGAGTGGGCCAGTGAAGAGTCCTTTCTAGGATTCCAGACCGTGTTGGCAATCTCCCTCAACGCCATACAGTTCGGTACCAGTACCTCACTTTGAAAAGGAGGGGATGTCACGTGACACATCCAACCCTATGTGTCCGTGGACAAGCTACAACATGACAAGGGTTCAGTTTAGTCAAGTCAATCTAGAATAGCAAGTGATCTAGCACTTTTGTGAGTCTGTTCGTAAACCGTGCATGACCAGACACTTAGAATAGATGCATATCCTCTGGTTGCACACAACATGATCATCAGCATTACCATCAGATTCCATCAAAACTCATCAGGAGCATTTTCTAGTGCACAAAACCTATTTTCCCTATTTTTGACATTTTTCACTTATTATTTTTAAGTGACTTTTGTTGGGAACTAGGTAGGGCATTTTTGCTAAGATAATATATAAGCAAACCAGAGCTAGCACTTTCTGGCAGAAGAGGCAACAGGAGCATTTCTCAATAGGCAACTTCTCAGCAAGAACCAGGAAGCCTGGCGTTTTTCTAGCAAGAAGCCAGCGTTTTCAGCCCCCTAAGACCAGCGTTTTTGGAGCCAGCAAGTCAGCGATTTCAGCCCTCAGATCCAGCATTTTGCAGGCTTTGAACCGATGTTTTTCATCCCTGCAGATCAACGTTTTCAGCCTTACAAAATAGCAGCAAACCAGCGCTTAGAAGAGCAGCATGACTAGCGTTTTTGAAGACAGCAGTAGGCCAACGCTTTGCATGCAATTACCGCCCTTGGCATCCACAACAGATCAGCCCCGCCTTGGTGCGACAGTTGCAGATTCACAGCATTCAGTTTTCAGCCTTAGCTTCGTCATCGTCGTCCGCACCATCGACGTCGACATAGCATCACTTAGATTTGCATCAGCATCTTGTACCAGATTGTGCAATCAATAGCGTAGACCTCTCTCGCCATCGAGAGAGGGGCCCTTGGAGGAGGGTTTTACAACATCCATGGTGTGGTATTCTCTTCTCTCTCTATCTCTCAGTCTCAGCACCTTCACGCATAGTGTCTATTCACTTTGTTTGTGATTACTTGCACTCTCTCACTAAAGGAACGGAAGGCTCTTCCTTCCGTCAGCAAAAGGAACCCTTGAGCATAGTTCGGAGCACTCATCTTGAGCAAAGTTCAACAAGGGATCCCATCTGGTGTCGATCTTCTCTCTGATCTCCAATGAACCCAGCTACAGCTGGTTTGTGGGCAAAAAACGGCCAAGGTCTCGTGCAGCTTCTACAACAGTGTACAAATAGGAACCACAGACCACGACTCTCTCTCTCATCATTCTTTCTGCTGCCCATTGCTCGCGTCACCTGCACATTTCACCCCCATCACACCCAACCATAGTCTTTACACACAGCAGCAGCACAAAACACTTTCACTGCACAATATTCATACAGACAGACAGTCTGTCATCACACACACACTTGCATTGCATCATTACTACATAGTTCTGCACATTGCACTTTATTAACAGAAAAAAAAAAGGAATGTACAGATTGTCAGCCAAAACCAAACAGCAGGATCAGGTTACAGATCTTCAGACCTATCAGATTTTCAGCAGGCATAGAATTTCCAGAATTGCTTCTCTCTCAGCAGACAAATTTTCAACTATATTATGTATGTATAATTGAGGACAACAAATATATTCACATGGTGCAGGTATCTTGAATAAACCAAAATGGGGTTGAGCCTCTGGATATTTGGCAGAGCAGACTGAGTGTCCCGCAGTGGGCTGTGGTAGTGCATATACCCGCATTCGGGTTGTGGTTATTACTTCTCCGGCTGGACTCAGCCGAGCTAGAGCGTCGAGCTATACCCGCATCGCCAATGGAGGCCATGAGTGCTTCGCCAGTGGAGGCCATGATCGTTTTGCTAGTATGTAAGCCCCATACGAAGGCAACCTTTGTGCTTACAAACAAGCGGATAACACAAATGGAAAGGGAGATGAAAGAATGGAAAGCAGAGACGGAGGGATGGTGGAAAGAGAAGGCCAACCTTCTTCAAATGTTCCTCAACGAAGGCGCGCAATGGAAGGAGAAACAGGACTTGCACGTAGAGCTACAAGCACTTAAGGCGGATTCACAAGCACTTAGAGAAGAGGTCACAGCCCTCAAGCGAGAGCTTGTGGATAGAGTAAGCAGTGGACTGGAAGAAGGGGAATTCTAGCCCTCGGTGATAGAGGAGATCAAGGTCATTAAGGAGCAGGTACGGATGATCACAGAGGAGGAGAAGCAAAAGGTGGTAAAGACGTCTTCGTGGATGGATGTGATCACGAAGACGCAGAAGAAGGCGGATGAGGCCGAGAAATAGATAGAAGTCGCTAAGAAAGGAAAAGGGAAAGAAACCACATCCGTTCCCACTCCTACAATCATCAACATGACTCTAGAAAAAGAGCAGCGAAGGAAAACTAGAGCCTCATGTAAGACTAACCGGTCTAAAAGACCGAGATGATGTGGTAAGGAAAGTCGAAGAACTTCTCCGCATGATGGGTAGTGAGGCTACTCATACAAAGGCATGGAGGGTAGGGAAGAAGACACAAGGCAATGGGGAGACTTCAAAAGGGAGAGCTTTAATCATCCGTTTCCCATCCATGGAGGCAAAGAAGGACTTCTTGAAGAAGCGCCCTACACTAAAGAAAACGGGCATATTCCTTGGAGATGACCTCACTCTCACACAGCTTGCGAATATGAGAGAGGTAATGCCAGAGATTCAAGCGGCAAGGGAGAAGGGAAAGACGGCCTTCTATAGAGATGGCCGGTGATTGTAGAGCGGCGCTCCACATGACGGTGAGAGACCTATGGGACCACACTCAAAGTTGCCACCTGGAATTGTAATGGATCTATGCGCCTTGATGTGGGTGCTTTTGAGGATAGTTTTACGGGAAGAGACATCGTCTTCTACTCTGAGACACATCAGGCCCCGGGGCAATCTATGCCTCACATTAGCAGGTTTTAGGAGGGGTTTTTCTACGCTCGACCATATCTTGACACTTAGAGCCATCATTGAGGAGGGAAGATCGCGTGGGAGATGGATCTATCGTAGCTTTGTGGATTTCTGCAAAGCATTTGACACAGTGCCCAGAGCTAGATTGATGTGCAGATTACAGCAGATGGGAGTACCCACAGAGCTCATTTGGGGGGTCATGGCATTATACAGGTCAGTAGTAGGGCATGTACGCACCCCAGAGGGTCTGTCCACACCGGTTTACTCCAATATTGGGGTGAAGCAGGGCTGCCCGATCTCTCCTACTCTATTTGGTATGTATGTGGATGAGGTTTCTGACTACATTGAGAGAGATGGTGATAGAGGTGCATAGCTGGCAGGGACATGGATTCCACTATTGTTATATGCTGATGATATTGTGTTGATCTCCGACTCTCTGGAGGGGATGCAACGTCACTTGGATGCTCTGCATCGGTTTGCCCAGGAAAGTGGTTTGTCCGTCAACATTGGTAAAACCAAGGTCATGGTATTTAATACCACCCCACAGTGGATTAGGAGGTCAGCGCCAGCATTCACATACGGCCAGGAGAAGGTGGAGTATACAGATGCTTACACTTACCTTGGAGTGGTTTTTAGTGGGCCAGCATTTTCATTGAGGAGGGCAGCAGAGACTAGATTGACCAGAGCCCATGTAGCATTGGGTAGATTGGAAAGGATGTGTTCACAGGTTCAGTTTCAGGAGCCTCGGACGAAGCTCTGGCTCTTTGACACTTTGGTGGCTTTTGCATTGCTTTATGGAGCTGAGATTTGGGGACCTTCACTGGATCATCACGGGAAGATAGGCCGCAATGATGGATGGGGGAACATGGAGAAGCCTCTGGTCTTTATGATCTCGCGGCTCATTAGAGCCAAGGCTTCAGTACCACGTACTATTGTACGAGCAGAGCTAGCTGCCCCGCCACTAGTGGTTGAGGCGCTCACCAGATCTGTCTCCTTCATACAGCGCATGTGGGAACTTCCAAGAGACAGATATGCACGCCTTGCACTTGAGTCCTCTCGACAGTTAGCCATGCAGGGAGATACAGCATGCTGGTATGGGGAGATGGCATCATGGTTTCAGGCGCATGGGTTCAGCATAGACAGATTGCCTCCCTTCCAGTACTCACTGGATGCGCCCTCTCTGACTCTTACACAGTCCGAGATCACCAGGCTCATTCGCCAGGACTTGACTCAGCTAGACACCAAGAGGGCATGGATACAGCCGGCACAGGAGCTAGGCACGAATCTTTCTACAGAGAGCATCTCCTCCAGCTTACGGAGGATGGTTTTGTGAGGAGGCCCAGATACATGGACACCCACTTGTCTCATGGGATACGATGTGCTATTGGCCAGATACGCACATCGTCACACCAGCTGCGGATTGAGACTGGGAGATACAACGCAATACCAGCAGAGGCCAGGACATGCCCCCTGTGTGACATCGAGCCTGAGGCAGAGTTGCACTACACATGCCATTGCCCCGTCTACTACAAGATACGAGGACGCTTCCATTGCTTGTTCAGAGAGGGCTTTGGACCATTCTCTAGAGTCATGCGGTACGAGGATCAGAGATGCCTGGGTTTGTTTTTGCTCGAGCTCCGCAGACACAGAGAGAGCCTAATGAGAGGAGAGGCCAGCCAGTCTCAGAGACAGATCATAGACTTCTTTAGAGCTGCCACTGGAAGCCCGAAGGAGTTACCACCGCAGCAAAGCTCATCGCCTCACGCCAGAGGCACACTGATCGACCGAGCGACTGAGCTGGGAAGATCCAGACGCCCAGGAGTGCGGAGGACTACACAGCATCGACGGAGGCTGCATCAGAGGATTCGGATCACTTTGGCTCGACATGCACGACGCCCGGTCAGACTACTGACCATGGAGGAGATTGATGAGATCCGCTAGCGACGATGCTGGATCTCCTGTGATCTAGCTATCGCGGCTAGCTGTTTAGCTGCTTAGTTCACACCTAGCAGTGCAGGATTCCATAGTATTTCATTTTGTCATTTTGTCATTTTTTGTCATTTCTGTCATTTTGTTACTCTTACTTTGTATCGGATCCACCACATTGTAACTTTTTGGTCTCATAGGTCACTTTGGCCTTTTGAAGACGTTAATATAACATTTCATTTCATTTCATTTATCTCTCTCTCTCTCTCACACACACACACACACACACACACACACACACACACACACACACACACATACACAGACACACACACACACACACACTCATAGCACTTTCTCTCACAGTTTTCATTCTCTCTTGTTTTGGTCTATTGCACAATCTCTCTTGAAGTAAAGGGAGGGCTCTCTCTCCCCTTCAGTAAAAGGAACCTTGGGCACGAAGTGAGCACTCATCCTGAGCATTCACCATCATTCACTTTGACTGCACATAACATTGGTATCAGAGCTCTTTGGCAGTGTTCAGTATCATCACTCAAAGGAAAAGAATCATAAAGAACCACAATTTTTTTTTTTAACTTTCTTATGATCGCACGTAACCCAATACCACTTGGGCGTGTCAATCCCTAATGTGTGTTATTGAAGAGTGGTAGGTAACCCAGAAAAGAAGGGCTTGTCCAGCCTCCCCTCATTCCTCTTTCCACTCATTGAGAGCGGACCTTGCACATTGCGGCAGGCCAATCGACGTGAGGTGGGAAAAAGCAACCTTGATGTGAGCGCAGGCCCAATGCATGGTCATCACCAGAAGCGGAATGGATACTTTGTGTGAAGGTGAGGAGAGTGGCATTGGAGAATAATCCTTCTCCGTCCTCATCTACGCCACGATTGCACCAAATCCTATGGAGACTTCGGTCAAATTTATGATGGACATGATGCTACAACAAGAGGCTCAGTGTGCTGCCATGGACAGAGAACGTGAAGAACGGATGGCAGCTATTGAGCTCGAGCATGAGCAAGCACGCGAAGCTCCATGCATAGCAGATGAGGAAAAGAGGGCAGCTATGGAGCTCGAGCGTGAGCAAGCACGCGAAGCTCAACGCATAGCGGCCGAAGAAAAGCGAGCGGCTATGGAATTAGGGCGAGAGGTGCAACGGGACCAACGCATGAGAGAGGCTACAGGTACTCTCCCTGAAGAGCGAGCCACTTAAGGAGGCCGGTGAGTCCTCACGTAGCACAGGTAGAGACCACGACTTCAACAATGCAGTCACTGAGAAATTGACATTCAATAAGTATGATGGTAAGATGGAGGCTTCTGTGATTCATTCTTGGTTGCATCAATTTAATGCTTACTTTGCGACTAACAAGAAAACCAACAACAGTAAGGCGACTGCTGCCATGTGTCTAGCGGGTGATGCCATTAATTGGTATCAAGCTTGGTAGGAGGCACAATTGGTTGAGCATCTTGAGCATGCCGCGAATGGCGTACTCCTCTCTCTGGTGACTCTCTCGTGAAGAGCGCATGTTTAGAAGCTCTTCCAATAGATCCCATTGTGATCTTTGGATCTGCTCTTGGCATGCACTCCTCACTTACGCATGAATGTCCTAATGTGACAGTCTTAGTTCAAAATGTCAGTTTTCGTCGTAAGTTTGTGGTTTCTCTTCTCAAAGGATTTGATATGATTTTTGGCATCAAGTGGTTTAACGATTATAATCCACAACTTAGTTGGAAAGAAAACACTCTCTCTCTTGCAGTTGAAGGTGCCGCTCTTGTGGTTCGTCGTGACAAGAACATTCTGTCTTTGTCATTAATCTCTCTCTCAAGTTCTCATAGTCTCTCTTAGTACACAGTCCCACATTCCAGAAAAGAATCAGTTATTGCATGAAAAGGAACCTCTCTGTGTCGTGCATTCTTTTAAGCACAACACACATTTTGTGCATGATACAGATTTAATTGTTTGTAAAGATCATCAAACCTTCAAGTTGCTCCAGTTTGTATCGAAAACACCTTGGAGTGACCGTCAAGCTAGATGGTTCCAGGTTTGTGAGCAATTTGGTGGTTTGATTGATTGTGTTCTCAGTAAAGTTAACCCCATTGCAAATATGATCAGTCATGCATGACCGATCTTGGCTCTTGAGTTGAGGTCCACAGTAAACATTCAGGAAGTATCTTTTGTTCGTATGAATAATGTATGCATTGTCCAAGTCCCTCATTCGTGACGATCTCTTGTATTTTCGTCATCGTCTTTGTGTGTTACTTTTCCTAGGAGAGCCAGATTGTACGATGCACATGATTCACTCGCGGATGAGCACGGAAGCATGAACATCACTCTAGGAAAGATAGGAAGTCATTTCTTGACAAGACACAATCATAGCAAAAGCACTAGCACGATTGTCCATCAAGCATTGGTATTTCCTTTATGGTTTGCCACAGTCGATAGTTGTAGGTAGAAAAGTCAAGTTTAGATCGCATTTTGGGCATGTACCTGTTGAAACGTTTGACACATTTATCTGCATTCCATCCACAGCCATTTAGGAAGCATAGTCTTTTTCCAGTCACTCGTCCGACAAGTCCTAGATGTTTCTATGATATTGTATTTACAGTGGATTCAGGGATATCCCCCAAAAAAGATTATTGAAGAGGACAAACTCGAGATCGTAGAAAAAGTTGAAGACATGGGAGCCGAAGCAGATTATTCCGCATCGCTTTCAACGCGGCCCAAAGAAGCAAGCATTACAGACCTTCTTGAAGTTCAAGTATTGTGGGACCCACGTAGCAGAGTGGGCCGGCGAAGAGTTCTTCGCAGACTCCCCAGAGTTGTTGGCAGACTATACGGAAGCCATACAGCTCGGAACCAGTACCTCACCTTGAAAAGGGAGGGATGTCACATGCACATCTAACCGTATGTTCATGTTGGCAAGTTGCAACTTTCTAGGGTTTAGGTAAGTCTAGGAAGTGTTCTGGCACCCTTGTGAGGACGTGCATGTCCAGGCACTTATAGTAGTTGCATACCTTCTGATTGCACAACCCATTAGTGCATTATCCTAAGCACAAGCAACCCACTGCTTGTGAACCTCTTTTGGACCACGTGTGAACCACCTCTTATAAGTCATTAATTTAATACGTGACTTATGGCATTCTAATAAAGATCCTGGGCTGAACTAACTACTGCTCGACCGAGCAAACTGGAGATATAAAGGCAGCCCCTTGGGCGCTAGAGAAGGCCAAGAAAGAGCCAGAGACGAAGGGCTTCCGGCCAGCACCATAAGGGCTCTATCTTCAGTAGGACCCCAGCGTTTTTCATCAAGCACTCCAGCCTTTTGGTCTTCATCAGCAGGCCATCAGCGTTGTCCATTAGCATCAGCAGGACCAGTGTTTGCTTCAGCCCTCAGCCTCTCATCATCGCCAGCCCCTTCCCGTGGCAGATCAGCATCGTTTTCAGAATTCAGCCACAAGCATTAGCAGCGATTTCAGATTTCAGCCCATAGCCCTCATCAACCTGCAGTTTTGAGCCTTAGCCTCGCAGTTCCCGCACCATCCATCAAGCATCGTCAGCATCACAACATCTAGAACCATTGTACTAGACTTTTTGCAATCTAAAGAAAATATCTCTCTAGCGACAGAGAGGGGGGCCCTATGAGGGGGGTTTGGGACCCCATCTGGTATCGACCTTCTCTCTCTCTCTCTCTCTCACACACACACACACACACACACACACACACAACACTTTCTCTCACAATTTTCATTCTCTCTTGTTCTGGTCTATTGCGCAATCTCTCATGAAGTAAAGGGGGGCTCTCTCTCCCCTTTAATAAAAAGAACCTTGGGCACGAATTGAGCACTCATCGTGAGCATTTACTATCATTGACTTCCACTGCACATAAAATAGCGGTGGACAACGTGCATCGAACCCTCTCACACATTGTCCTGTTATATCGCTCAGCCACACCATTAGACGAGGAACTATAAGGGGTTGCTAGCTCCCTATTGATACCATTTTCTTGGAAAAACTTAACAAATTCAACAGATGTGAACTCACCCCCATTGTCTGTATTGCGCATTTCAGCTTTCTACTTGCTTGGGTAGTCACAAATGTACGAAAAGTTTTCAAAGAAGCAAACATGGCACTTTTATTCTAGAGAAAATATTAATAAACCCATATTTTCCTAGAGAAATCATCAACAAAGGAAACAAAATATGTGGCACCACTTATACTCTTTACAGGCATGCTACACACATCAGAATGTACAAGATCAAGACGATCAGATTTGCGCGAGACACCAGAGTAATAAGAATTTCTCACTTGCTTTCCATATTGGCATTCATTACAAAAATCAAGATTTAAGCCCTTAGTATCAACACGAGAGGAAAGAACATCGAGTCCTTTTTGGTTCATATGGCCTAATCTTAGTGCCAAAGCTCCAAGTGAGAGGCAATCTCTGCCATAGCAACAAACTTGTCTGGCAAGTCTTTGCAATGCAAGAAATAAAGTGTCCCCTTCTTTGTGCCGTTCATAATTTGCATAGCACCTTTTGTGAGCTTCCAAGTACCATTGTCATGAGGACGTGGCAACTGCTAACCTTAGTTGTTGGTTTCTTTCCAATGATTTTTGTTTAATTTTTGAGACCCTCTTTTTGAAGTTGGTGGTCGGACATTGTATGGCCAACGTGAACGGTAGTTTCACCCGCAGACGGGAAGTTGGTCGGCACTGGAATTCGTATGGTAAGAGGATGTCTAGGCTCAGTTCAAGATCATGTAGGTCCCCCGTTGCACTTAGCAAGTTGGTGGATAGTAGGAAGTTAACTCAATAAAGTCATAGTGCCAAGGTGGGGTCACCGAGGGAAAGTACCCGACAGCTGGGCCACATTGCATTTTTGGATGCAGTCCCAGTGGGGATAGATGGTCAGATGACCAGTGGGAGTCCAACGGAAGCATCCCCTAAAATTTAGGGAACTGCTATTTTGGGCCAGGAAATCTGTTCACGTCATTACCTCCGGAATGACAAGGGAACATTTTAGAACTCTGCTGTCCAACAAAGAGTATACTCCTCTTGATGCTAGGAACATATTTGACATCATGCAAAACAAGTTCTTGCCCCTTATCAAGGGCCAAATAAATAGTGCTTATATCAATCGTGCAAGCATGAATATTTTTAAGATAGACTTTACCATAATTGCCTACACCAAAAGTGGTAAAACACTCCCGAGATGGAGTTACATGAAAAGAGGCACCCGAGTCCACTATCTAGGACTGACAAGCCATCACATCACCCTTGGGGATCTGTATATCCTGTGCATGAGAAACCTGGGCATCCATAGGAGACATAGTGGCACATAGAATATTATCTATGTCAGACAGTTCCTCAATCACTACATTGGAGGTTACATTGACCTCTCCTTGTTCTTGGCATTATCAGATACATTTGCTTTGTCATCCTTTTTCTTCTTGTCACCCGCATTCTTTTGGTAACAAATGACATCAGATTGCTTTCCTTTGCTCTTGCTCCTGTTCCTTTGACCAACATTAGCATTCCTTTCATCTGTCCTGTCTCTAATCATGTGAGCCGAAGCATTAGCTTCACCACTTGTCTTTCATTTAATTTCTTCATTGATTATAGAACCCCTTACTCCATTAAAGGTAAGGTTTGGGTTAGTAGACAATGAGACAACCAGGGCCTCCCAAGAATCAGGCAAGATCATAAGCAAAAAAATGGCCTTTAACTTATCATCAAAAGCAGGCAAACCCGAGTCATTCAACTCGGAAAGAACACTTGCAAAAGCACTATGTGCTCAGTTGCAGACTTTGCAGTATCCAATTGCATATGCATCAATTTACACATCAAGTGCACTTGGTTCACTAGCGTCGTGTTTTCATAAGCAGCCTTGAGTTTTTTCCACACAGCATAGGCAGTGTCAAGAACCTTAAGGTCTACCAAAATTTCATCCGCAACAGCCATTTTTACATACGCAATAGCCTTTTTGTTTGAATTAAGCCACGCCTCTGTCATAGGTGAAGGCTTTGCATCTTACAGTGCACCATCGCAATCTTTTAAGAAAATAAGCCTTGATATTCTTCACGTCTGAAGAGGAGGAGGTCATATTATCACTTTTATGCACAAAAAAACAAAAAATTGAATTTCTGTAAAAAAAATAAAAAATTAGTAATTCACTGAAATTTCACTGATTTTTGCAAAGACAAGTGCCTTAAAGGTAATACAACATTTCTAGAAGCTCCCCTTCGAATTTTGTAAAATTTTGATTTTAAAATTTTTAATTTTTAATTTTTGAAATTTTCTATAGAAAATTACAGCACGCTGAATTTTCGATTTTCTTTTCCAAAATTTGAGGATTTTCACAATTTCAAGGTGCAAACCACAAATTAATACATGGGGCAGCAATGTGCATCAAAACGCCCAATTTTCATTGCTGAAATTGACCTGTAAATGCTGAAATTTGTCCAAGAATGGACAAAAACTACCTATTGTTCACAAATTTCCTTGCAAGAGAGACTTCTCGCGATGAAAACTTCCTAAAATGGGAGAGAGAGCTTCTCGAGAGTGTAGGGCTGAAATACTCAGCTGTTTGCGACAAACTGCTCGAGGCTTTGGTACGAGTTGAGAGAGGAGGTTCGCGAACCCAAGTTGGGTGAGTTTGGGCGGCGATGCGTGTGCGTGCAAGTGGAGTGCAAAGAGATAGAGAGAGGTAGCACTAGTAGGAAACGCTAGACCAGAGATGAGGCACGTAAGTGTTTTTAGAAATCCAAAAACTCAAATGATGAGGTTTTTGGGATTCTTTTATGAAAATGTGCCATTTTGGCCACTTGGACAATGTGAAACTTTTAAAAATAGTCCAAGTAATCCAAAGGCCAATAAATGAAGTATAATGCCTGTACAAGCCCAAAATGGTGGGCTAAAATTATAGAGAAAATATATCTACGAAGCTCTCGAGCAGAGCTACTCGCTGAAAACGGTTTGGAGGAGATTGGGAGTGACCTCTGGGCATTTACCCCATAGATACTACTTCGTCAGATGTGTTTTGGCATCATAAGCGTAAATTGCGGGGCCACGAGTTCAGCGCGCGGGTAAATTATTGTAATTGGGCAATCATGCGGGCAAGTTCTTTTGTCAATGCCTTGCAAAAGCAAAACTACCAACGAACACTAAAGGAGCCGCTGCACTGCACAAGACTCAAACTAAGGCAGGCTTCACCCCGGGCATGCGAGCAAACGGTGGTTCTATGTGATTGATCTGTTGTGTATCCAAACAGTTATGCTATATTTTTTGATTCGAGCACCAAGTCCTAAGATTTGGTTAAATCTTATGTACTAAACCTAGAAGAATTGAGTTGTATTGATGACAGAATTGTATTGACGAGTTATAAGCCTGCGGTAAGGCCATATTTTGAGCCGTGTGTTGTAATGACATGACCCTTGTATTGATCATTTGTAACCATGGAATATATGCTCTCATGAAATACGGAGATAGTTTGATTGTGTGCAAGTTGTAAGAGGTTTATAGACATTGCTTGAGTCTAAGTGACTAAGCAAGACCACCTCATGGAGCACAAATTAGCGTGTGTGGCCATGTTTAATGGAGAAAAATTCTCTACATGGAAAAGTAAAACCATGATTTATTAATGCGCAAAGGGTTATGGCATCTAATAGAGCCAAATGATATCAAGCTCAACGTTTATTGCACCTAATCAAGATGATGTCATCTCAAATATTGCTGGGATCATGGACGCAAAGGACGCTTGAGGTGCTCTCAACGAGGAGTTTGGCACCGCATCAAAGAGCTCGAAGACCAATTTGTTGATGCAGTTCTACAAATTGAAGACGAAGGATGATGAGGCGCTTGTGGCTCATCATAACAAGTTCAAAGCATTGAAGCAACAAGTGCTTGGAGTACAAAAGCAGATTCTTGATGATGAAGCCATAGTAGTTCTACTCAATAGTGTTGACAAGGCACCATTTGACACGCTAGTGTCTACCTCACAAAATATGGAGAAGAAGCTTGATGAAGTAATTTTTGCGCTCTTGGAGTTTGATTCAAAGCACAGAACTGAGAGAGATGGTGCGGCTCCAACAGAATTACCAAGAGATTGAGTGTTCTTCAACCAAGGAGGATTCAGAGGAGGAAGAGAAATCATGACAAGAGGAAGAGGGCACTTTATGTATTCATGTGGATGTGTTTGTGAGTTGTGAAAATGTGGGATTTGCATTGGCACTAGCATGGCATATTGCCGTATTTTTGGAGCTTTGGAAATTAACCCTAGTGCATCAAGAGTTCTAGCTTAAATGAATGGCAAAACTAGTGCATTAAGAGTTTTGAAAGGATGAGATGACTAGATAGACCATCACTCTGGAATATCAAGAGTTCTGAAAGGATAAGATGGCTAAGGAGATCATTATTTTGGAATATCAAGAGTTTTGAAAAAGATGAGATTGTTGAATTGGATTTTATGTGGATGCATGCTAGAGAATGTAGTGTCTAGTGGGGAATATCATTAGCATGTATGCTTGAAATCAATGTTTGCCCAAGAATAGGATTTCTTTTTGCAGGTGTAATTAGGGGTGATTATTTTTCTCGCGAGGGGGGGGGGGAGTGGAGGTGTCTCAAAATGGTGACGTGGCATGTCCTGTACTGGACTTGAAGAGGAGACTACTAGCCGAGTCCGAACTGCATTGGAAAGGAGGCCCCAAATCGCTATAGGACCAGTCTTTGTGTCATCATTGACCCAACTTTTCCTTAACATGTCCGCGATACAAACTTTTAAGTTTTTGACCAGGTGTGGAGTATCCCGCAAATCACGACAGAATTTCCTGTGGTAAACACAATGCATTTTTGGGGCTGTACGGATTGTGATGACATGACAACTTTTTGGCGGTGGGGGACTTTATGGATTCCAGGCTCTAAAGCAATCGACTTTCTAGTTTTTGGGGGCACATGTATTAGAAGTTGAGGGAGTTTTGAAAAAAAGCAACTATCCACCGAGGGGAAAAGTGCCTATGAGATTGCCAAGTTGAGCAAGCAAGGGAAGGAACTTGCATCACATGCCAAGGAAGCAATCTAAAAGTGGGAAGTAGGCCTCCTTGACAATAGCACTAATAGCTGGGCCGAAACTATAGTGCAAGTGTCTAAGGTGTGCCCATGTGGCATCAAGAACCAAAGAGTCCATTTTAACCACCCTAGCAACCATTTTGAGGTCTCACTCAATCTAATAGTAGCCATGCCCAGGTTTGCACATCAATGATCTTGCTCACCTTGTGAATAGGTCACGAACCTTCCCTCAACTGGCACGATGTTGATAGTCTGCAAATTAGGGAGGTCAACCTCAGTGGCTAAGCTCGCTATCTCCTCTAGTGAAAGAGAAAATTGATTGGTTGACTCCACGAGATCGGTCGGGGAGGGGCTTCATCAAAGTCCTTTTGAGAAGGTAGGGCCGAGTCCTCCATTTGTGTTGCTGCCGCAGCATTTGAGAGTAAGAGAGAGAGCGTCTGTGGCTGTGCAGGTATGTGCGTGCATGCGTGTGTAGCTCATTAGTTTTTTCAATACATAAATGCTAAGCCATGAGTTGCATAGCTTCACAAAGGGCTTATGTATTAATTTTTTGGCATTGAGGACCCTCATGGTGCCTAGACCAAAACTTTGCCAGCACAATAGATGCTCAAAATTTTGCTTAGCATGGTCAAGTCACCAACATCGATAGCACTAAGAGCATCCTAGTTGATCACGTCCCTCTTACTCTCGATCATAAATTCATACCCCATTATGATGTCCTTCTTCCCAACTCCGCATCCTGCACTTTTTCTGGTCAAATTCACTATCGCATATTATGCATTTGCTCATGAGTCATACCTATGCTATACAGGCCATGTATTTTCTAGTGCACTTACGTTGCTATGTTATGCTTATAAGAAAGCTTCATGTGGCACCTTCGCAATTTGCATTCCACTCAAATGATTCTCCTACTTACATTATGATCCATAGACCCCTTCACAATTATCCACTTCTACTGATGCTACTTGCGCTAGTGATGATCCATAGAGTTTATCCACATCTTGCAATGTGTTCATTTTCTGTGGGAGTGTGGTATAATGGAAAACTAAGCACCAGAAGTCTCTTGCCCTCTCCTCCACTAAAGCTGAATGTTTTGCTTCTGCACTAGCTTTGAGGAAGCTCTCTGGCTTTCGAAACTTTTTCATGAATGTTACCATACTTTGTCGATCCAATTCTCATTAGGCTCTTCTTCGTGATTCATCTATAATATCTCCTTTAGAGAGCTCTTGGTTTTATGCAGCTACCACATCCTCAAAGATTATGTCGCTCATGAATTCATTTATCTAGTCTATGCTTCAACAAGTAGCAAAGTTAATGGTTGGATTGAAGCAACATGCTGTTTGCATTGTAGCCTCTCTCTTCATCACATCCATAGCATTAGGTGGCAGCTTGCTAAAGGAAGGATTCTCTTTCCACGTAAAAAATTTGATCTATGATCTACCCTTGAGGAGGCATGTTGAATGTAATGCCAATGGCATATGTAATAATGAATTATCTTGTTACTTGAGGAAAAGGATTCAGCTCGATTTCATTGTTGTAGTGTGGTAGTTTTTCTTGTTTGCATGCATAGGGTTTTTATAGTCTTATGGGTCACTACTATTAATTAGTACACAACTTGCAATTTGTTTTTTAGGTTAATTAGGGTGCATTGCTTGAGTTAATCTAGACAAATTCCGAGTATTGATTGTAGTTTTACTTGGAATGCATGCTTGTGGATCTCTAGTTTCTAGTTGTGTAATGCGTGCTTGTGCTCCACTAGTTTGATACATTTTTTGATGCAACTTTGTTTTGAAGGTTGGCCGTGCAGATTGGCTTGCACAACATGAAGATATAGAGAAGCTCAATCTTCAGGTAGTCTTGAGCAACCTCCTATTTCGTGATCATATATTACATTTTTGTTTTGGCTTTGCTCCAACCTCATATACTTAAGATATATTTTCGTATGCTTTTGGTCATCATACATGTACAAAAGTGGTGTATGCCTTTTGTCATATATTATGATTTCGTGATCATATATTACAATATTTTTTGGCACTGCAGTAGGTCTTCGTCGGACCGGTTAGGTGGGGTAGGCTGCTCTAGGTCAGGGCTGGAGTCCATTGAGAAAGAACTATGATGAACTACTGGATTCATGCCTCCTTCGAGTCGAATTGGTTTCATTGGGGAGCCAGGAGTATGTATCCACATGGCGTTGTTTCCCCAATCATGCAGTGCTTTAGTGTGCCGAAGCATGGTCTACCGATGAGCAAAGGAAATCCTCCTTGGACCTGGGGAAGACGAACCACAACAAAATCCAAGCTAAATGTGAAGTCTTGTACCTGCAGAGGCACCTTGTCCACTATGCCCACTGGGTAGATTGTCCTCTGGTCGTGCCAATGTAACTGTGAAGGGAGCAAGGCAGGTAGGCTGCAGAGCTAAAGCCAACATAGTGAACTCAGGCATCAGATTGATGCCAGACCCACCATCGATTATTTGACACCGGAGAATTGGCGCCCAAGAATAGATATAGTGAGACGAGGACTCCTATAATTAGTGAGGGGAGCAACAGGACTCTGAGGGTTGTGCTGGGAGGTGCTCACCATTAGGCCGTGCACCCGGGTATAGAGATTGAATGACTGTAAGGGTGTCACTTTGTAGATTTACATCTATCCAGAGCATGTCATAAAGTGACTGTTGCTGGAAGGTGTTCTGCAAGATGATTTCGGATGTAGGCTTGGCTCCTTCGATTCTCGGCTTCCTCTGGTACTTTGATCCGTTGCAAGTCAACCACTACTGCCAAGAGAGCCCCATCATCAGATAGCATGGAGGTTGGTCGGCTCTTAGCACTAGTGGATGGCTTGTTAGTTGGGGTAGGTAGACTCAGTTGTGGTAGGTAGACTCAGTTGTGGAAGTGGAGATGGATGAGGTGGACCTTCTGGAAGGTTGAGACCGAGAGCTGCTCTTTGTGCTCGACTAAGGACGCCAACAGGCTGCTCCACTTGTTGTGGCCTATCCTTAGGGGTTACCACATGAGAAGCAGGTGACGGTTGAGGGATGGTGCTCACTGCTATCAGGTTGATCTTCGGAAGTGTGAATTCTTGTTGGTTATGACTTGGGCCTAAATTCCGTGGATGCCCGTTGCTTGGGATAATCCTTACTGTAGTGGTCCTTGGCCTCAGTTTAATGACAGCAAGGAAGTGACCCTTCAGGTAAAGGACATTTGCTTTGGTAATGCCCATATTCACCGCATCTGTAGCATAAAATGGGCCGATTGGACGGGCGAGGCGGGGGACGAGGTGGTCTCTGCTCCTGCTGCATAGAGGTGGAGGCTCAAGTGTAGAAGCTCTGAGGGGTTGAGGGAGCATTGGCATGGTAAAAATTTTGAGATGAAAAAGTGATTTGCATACCTTGCATAGGAGGGGTATTCAGCAAAGGTGGCATGTAGTTTGGATGGCCATATGGGGAAACCATGTTGGATGCAGTTGCTAACCCCTGTTGGAGAGTAGGACCGATACTTTACTGTATTTGCCGCAATCCCTTTAAGTAGTAGCAATCCTTGTCCTCATGTCTAGACTTTTCACAGAAGTGGCAATAAGCTCGAAGGGGGCATTCATGTGGAGGGTGCCTTGGAGAGCAGCATGAGCTACACCAGACCATAGCCTTAGTCTCTTGCTGAGACCAGAGCTCTTCTAGCTCGCGCTTGATATGGTCCAAAGCCTTGTGATGTGGAGGCTTCTCCTGTCTAAGAGAGAAGGATCTCTTCTTCTGAAGAGCTCGTTGTAACTTTAGGGCTTCTAGTTCCTGCGTAAAGAAGTCAAGGGGTCAGATGAACTTTCTAAGAGTACAGAGGCAGTCTCTACCCGAGGAGAGTCGTTGAACAACTTCCTTGCCTCCTCTATCCTAGCCGCAGCCGCAACAAACTCCTCTAGAGTGGCTTCAGGTCTGAGACTCTCTCGGAGTTTTTGCTGAGAAGACTTAGGTAGAACCTTCTCTACCCACTTCTTAACCATAAATTCACTTGGTTGCTGGGAAATCTTGGCAACCAGAGACTTTGTTCTGGTCATGAGTTCGGAAAAAATCTCATTTGGCTGGAGCATGAGGTTGGCCAACTCATCCGAAACCTTCTTGTGTAAGTCCCCTGGTTTGAAAGCTTCACAGAACTGCTTTTGTAAGGTGGCCCAAGTCGTAAAGTGGTTCTCTGCAAACGGAATGTACCATTTATCTGCTAAGCCATCCAAGATTGGTGGGAAGAGTACTAAGTAGGCGTCCTCTCTATTGAGGCCACGACTTCTTAGAGGGATACAAAATCTCCTAGCATGGTCGTCTGCATCCTCTGTGGAGAGACCTTTGAAAGTCGGGAATTTGATGTTCACCTTAGCCAGAACGCTTGTCAGCTCTTCCATGGCTATTTGCTCATGAGCCTGTTGCTCAAGAGGTTGCTCTAACACAGTGTGTGAGAATTGTACTGGGGAAGGTGACCTGGGAGGTGAAGAACTGGTTGAGGAGTGGAGGTAGCTGCGTAGGAAGGTAGGGGTAACGGGGCTGGTGGACTTCTACTGGCACGAAGGGTTGGCGCTTCCGATGGTAGTACTTCAAAGGGCTTAGTATTTATGCATAGCTCAGGGTCTAAGCATTAGGAGGCTGTCAAGAGGATTTTTTGCTACTTGAGTGACACTTTATATCTTGGCTTGTTTTATCCCAAGGGGGGATCATTGCCGCCAGATTTACATGCTTTTTCGGACTCAGATTGGGTTGATTGTTATGACACCCGAGTGTGGTTTTTGTTTTATGCTCGATAGTTCATGGTTGAGCAAGAAGCAACCTAGTGTGGCCACTTCCAGTTGTGAGACTGAGTACAAGGAAACCTTCACAGCTACGGTTGAGTGTGTATGGCTCAAACGCCTTATGACTGATTTGGGTGTTGGATAAGACATTGCCAACATCATCTATACTAACAGTCAAAGCGCACTGGTAGTTGCGAGGAACCCACTTTTTCATGCTCGCACAAACCACATTGAGGTGCATTATCACTATGTCAGAGAGAGACTCTTAGCGGGAGAGATGAGCTTGGCTTATGTGCCGACACAGGACAACCTCATAGATCTGCTCACAAAGGCATTGCCTCGTGAGAAGTCGAAGCTTTTCGCAAAGCTTTGGGTTTGCTTCCCTTTGTGGATTGATCATGCACTCAGGGCATGGCACCTCCCTATACAATATGTGCTAACTCTTGTTCACCACATCACTCCCAGGGGGATTTGTTACCATATACAACTGGTAGTGATGTGTGTGAGCACACTTAGGACCGTCGGGGCATCTTTCTCTCACAAGGAGGTTTTTTCCCCCGTGCATTGTATATACGTCATCACTCTAGGGCTAACTTATCTTTCCATTGTGCACTAAGCAATATATTTCTGTTGTGTTCCTTGAGCTATCTTCTTCAAGTTGTGTGTGTTTCCCTGCAACGCTATTTCCAACAGGTTTCTCCTCGGGCTCCCTGTCCACTGGCACTTCACCTTTGAAAGGTCTCAATAGACTCACATGAAATGCATTGTGAATCTTCCAAGTATCTAGTAACTTTAGTCTGAACTATACATTATTGATCTTCTCTTGAATCTAGAAAGGTCTGCAATATCGCATACTGAGCTTTGGAAAAGGCCTCTCCTTACCCTTTTATCGTAGTCGTGCCTTCTCAAACCGTAAAAGCACCCAATCATCCTCCTTCAATTGCAAGTCACGTGGATGCTTGTCAACTGCCTTCTTATGCCGTGCTTGAGACTTCTCGAGAGCCTTGTGCATCTTAGCAAAAGCAGTGTCTAGATCTTGGCCGTACTGATCTGCTTCAAAAATCTTATCTTTGGTGCTTAGAATAGGTGGAACCTTCTTAGCACCCTCGATAATCTCAAATGGTGCCGTCCCCGTAGATGTATGAACTCTGTAATTGTAGGCAAACTTCACCAAGGGCAAATACTTCTTCCATTGAGTCTTCTGTTTAGAGATATATGACTTTAACAAGTCCAAAACCATAGGATTTTCTATCTCCGACTGCCCATTTGTTTGTGGGTGGAACGAGGACGATAATTGTAGCCATGTACCAATATTCTCTGCCCTCCAAAACAAACGTGTAAAGAGGGAATCTCTATCTGAAATTATAGACTCAAGCATACCATGTAGTCGAAAAATTGGCGAGACAAATAGTTTAGCCAAACGATTGGGCTAATTTGTCTTCTTTATCGGAATAAAGTGAGCCTGTTTGTTGAATCTGTTGATGATTGTCCAAATGCCATAATGCCTACTCTGAGCCTTGAGAAGATAAAAAATGAAGTCCATGGCTATACTTTCCCACGGTCGGCTAGGTATAGGTAAAGGTTGTAGAAGACCCGGTGTTTTATGTCTGTCAAACTTGACCTTTTGGCATACTAAACAATTGTGAACAAACTCGCCCACATTCTTTTTGAGCCTTGGCTTGTAGAAGAACCGCTCCACACCTTTCAAAGTGGTGTCTATGCTGTGATGGCCCAAAAAAGGTGGGACACTGGCACTCTGTCAAAACCTTATCCCGCAATGCTTGCGTAACACACAACACATTTTTCCGCATCAAATAGCCTTCCTTTAGGGAAAAGTGTGCAACTACCTCCCCATCTCGTAATCGGTCAAAGATGTCTGCAAAATTTGGATCTGTGGCGTACTAATCTACCATATCCTTGAAGCTGTGATGGCGAATTGCCGAAATAGCCAAAATCAATGGCTTGTGAGACAATGCGTCTGCCACTACGTTTTTTTTGTCCCTGAACATGGACGATTTGAAAGTGAAATTGTGACAAAATGTTTGCCCACCACATCTGTTTGTCCGAAAGCTGTTTTTGAGACAAGAAGTATCGCAAACTCTGATGGTCGGTGAACTTTGTAAAGTCCGCTCCGAGTAGAAAATGGCGCCACTGAGTAAGAGCATGGATAATTGCCAAAAGCTCTTTCTCATAAATCTGTGCAGCCTGTTCTCGGCGTGAAACTACTCCTAGACTGCGACCACAGACATCACAGTAAACTTCAAATGGTTTTTGCAAGTTTGGTACACCAACATAGGACTAGTTGTCAACTTTTCTTTAAGAGTCTTGAAGGTTGCAATCTCACATGGTCCCCAAGAGAAAAGAACCCCTTTTTGCGTGTCAAAATATGCAAAAGAGAAGCAATCTTTGCAAATTTTTGAATGAACCGGTGATAATAAGAGCATAAACCCAAAAAGCTTCGAACTTTGTTTACATTCTTTAAATCTGGCCAATCTCGAATAGTATCAATCTTGGTCGGGTTCATTTTTACACCCTTGGTAGAGACAATGTGTCCCAAAAAGTGTATCTCTGGCAAGAAAAACTCGACTGGTCGATGTTGCCACATTACCTGGAAAACTTGTAATAGATGTGTCTGTGCTCTGCCTCACTCTTGGAGAATACGATAATGTTGTCGAAAAAGGTGCCCACAAATGACCTATACTCTCGAAAAATTCTGTCTATCATCCTATTGAACGTTGCAATAGCATTTGTGAGACCGAAATGCATCAACAAATACGTGTACAATCGAAAGGATATCTCGAATGCGGTCTTGTATACATGTCCAGGAGCGATCCTGATGTGATGATAGCCACTTTTCTGGTCGATTCTACTGAAACATGTAGAACCCTATAGCCTGTCCAGTATATCATCGATCCTTGGTATTGGAAACCTGTTCTTGATGGTGATTTTGTTGGGAGTGCACATTCTCCAAGATCCATCTTTCTTTAAGACTAACAACACTGGTGAATAGGAAGGTGATGTACAGGCTGAATGAGACCCTTCTCTAGAAGCTCTTTGACTTGGTTCACAATTTCCTTGGTTTGCGCTCTGCTAACTCGGTAAGATGGCCGGTTTGATGGCGTGCTGCCGGGAATCAAATCAATGGTATGATCTTCAAGACGTTGAGGAGGTAACTCTCTTAATAATCCTTTAGAGAAACAATCAGCTTGAGCTTGCAGAAAGTCTTGTTGTTCCTTCTCAAGATCAGACAAATTTGACGTTTTATTGTCATCCAACTCATGTAAGTAGATCGAGTAAACAAACAAACTGGATTTCATTAATTTGGAAATGGCCGAAGCGGATACGAATGGGACGGACTAGGCCTTTAATTTTACATCAAGAATTATATCTCTACCCTTTGAAGAATAAAGTACTTTGACGGTTCGGATGAGGACTCTTTCTCCTTCGAGAGCCGGAATTCTGATGAGTAGATGTTTGCAACAAAAAGGAAGCACCTATACAGAGCCCTAGTATGATTACCTCGAGGATAAGGACAAGAAGCCTAAGGATTTCAAGGAGGGTGGGCAAGAATTAAAGTTCAATACGTTTTGCGGCTTTAAGGATACCCACAAGGCCCTTGCTTTCATCCAATAGTTTGACATCGCTTGCTTTGGAGGGCGCTACTCAGAGCATTCCAAGGTACGGAGAGCCGTCTCCTATCTCAAGGGGTACCCTACTTCTGCGGAGTGAAGCACCAACAAAGTGGCTACAATTCAAGCGAGTTTTCACTTCTTCATGGCTCAATCAGGAATACATATGAGGTGTAATCACAACTTGGAATCATCTAAGGATGACCAAGGAGGACACATTGGATGTTTACTATCAGAGATTTGGGACGCTTTTCTACCCGCCTCTTCTTTTAAGAAAATCACCTTCAAGCAACAGATTAAGCGATTCTGTTGTGGGTTACCGAAAGAAATACGCAATTATTGTCTGCAACAGAAGTCAGAGTCCATGCAACAACTAATGGGGCATGCCAAGCAAGGGTTTGCAATGTAAGGGGACACTCTTACGTACCCCACAAACAAGCTTATAGCAGTACGAGCCGGCGGACAAGAGTCGAACAACGGTAACAGAAGGAAGGGAAAGCAACAAAAAAAGAAACCTTCTGGCCCTCGATAGTCTACAGAGCAGCGCGTCGAATACTACAAAGAGGGTAAATGTTATGGATGCAGTATCAGTTAGAGGACAAGCCAGAGAGTTCCAAAGCAACAGCGGAGCAAGCAAAGAAAGGAAAGACAACAGCGGAGCAAGCAAAGAAAGGAAAGACAACAGCAGAAGTGGAAGCAGAGTTTGTGGGGATCGACCTTGAGCAAATGGACGAAAGTACGGAGCTCTGCAGAGCGTGGGACAAAGTACAAGATCAAGAAGCCTTCATCTTCTTCAACGGAGGAGCCAAGGCCAACTTCATCTCAATTGAATTGGCGGTTCGACTTGGAATTATGCTAGAGGAAATGGGACCACCATTTGAGGCAGTTCTAGTGGCACTAGGATGGGATGTTTCCAATACACCCATCATAGGTAAACTACGGTTGCATTGTCAGGGGTATCTTGGGCACGAAGACTTTTACATCATGCCTTTGGAGGGGTGTCTGCGGGATCTGCTATTTTTTGCCTTCTTCTTGCCTTTCCATGTCTTTGAGTCTTTCTCCTCTTCCTGTTCTTTCTATCCACGTCACTAGAATCAGAGGAAGAAGAGCTCTCTAAACTGTCAGAAGAGGATGAGGATGAATTGGAAACACCCTCCAATTGCACATGTGTCACAAGATGAGACCACGTGCCAATAGAAAAGAACAGATTGAACAGACTTTTAGCACTTCAATAACAATTGAACTAAAAGAGAGAGACGACATGCGACACGGAGTGGCAAAATTCCACCCCAGAGAGTATTGGCCCCAAACCTTGGCGCCCCTTTCGGTATTTCTTTATATTGCATCAACACAGTACAAGCCGGTACTCGAGAATCTGCACCTTCTCTAGGAAGCATGCCAAAGAATGAGCCCTAACCTCATATTTAAAGGCCCTAGGCCCCAAAAGCAATTTACTGTAAAAAGCCTTCAAACTCAAAAGCATCTGGTCCAAAAGCAAAGCCAAAAAGCTGCCAGCGTAATTTACGAAAATCTCTACAGCCTGCCACGTCATCAACCAGCGCAAAACGCGGAATCCGTACAGCCTGCCACGTCATCATGCCAGCGCAATTTTCGAAAATCTGTCGCAAGTCTCTTTTTGTGTGTGTGTGAGAGTCCTGCTTTATTTTAATCCTTTATGTCACTTGGGGCCCCATCGGATGGGGTCCCCATAAGTTGGTAGGACTTCTTCTTCTGTTACTTGTTCTTCTTAGGGTTTAGGCCCCTCAGCCGACATTTGCAAAATGGCTCCATTCTTTAGGGCTTTGACACGTCAGCAGTTTGTTACAACACGTTTCTTTGTTTTTCGGGCATTCTCAAAAGTAGATTTCCAACCCAAGTAGCCTGGATAGTCTGCTGCTCGACTCTGTTTCCACTGCTGCCTCTTGGTCTTCATAAGTTTTCTGACTCGCCTCTGTTTCCACTGCTGCCTCTTGGTCTTCATAAGTTTTCTGCTCGACTCTGTTTCCACTGTTGCCTCTTGGTCTTAATAAGTTTTCTGACTCGCTGCTCTAGAGCTTCATCAAATTCATCCTCTGAGTACACCCTCTGAATTGGTGCTACTAATGTAGTTGTCTTCCTTAAGGCTGACTTCAGAGGTGAACGGATTGCGGTACACCATCAAGAATGCATCTCGACCAGCGGGTGCTTGGTCAAAAATTTTGCATACTTGGGGGTCCTTGGAGTACTGGAGCATCTGTCGAGGGAAGGTGTTGACCTGTTGTTGACGCTGCATCTCCATTCTTTCGTATTCGGTAGGTGGAGACGGGCCTTATTCTTCCGAATCTTTAGAAGGTGGTCGATGCCCGTTTGAATCTCTTTTGGTTTCGCCCGAACCTGAGTGATCCGGTGCCACAATTTCCTCTTGGCGGGATTCGTCAACTGAATCCATGCATGTTGCAAATAAAGGCATCGGATCCTTCGTAGAAGAATAATCTTCTGTGCTCTCATACCACTGTAATAAACTTGGACACTCCAAGCCGAGGACCTAGTGCAACACATGCGAGCAAATTGAAAGAACTAAAAAAAACTGAGAGAGAGACGGCACGACATGGCGAAGTTCCACGCCCAAAGATATTGGCCCCAAAGACTAGCACCTTCTTGGTATTTCTTATTATTATGCTTCAAAAGATACAATGTCCGAGGGTCAGCTATCTCTGCAGTGCTCCCAATCTAATATGACGGAAAAAAGGCCCTGGCAATCCTTATAAAGGCTCTTGACCCAAAAGCAGTACATGAAAAGCATCAAGTCTAAAATCTTCATGTCCCCAAAAGCTACAGCTAAAGACTGCCAGCACGTTTTACAAAATTCCGTACAACTGCCATGTCATTATCGTAAGACACGGGCGTATGTACAACCTATCACGCCATCAACGCAGATCACCGGAGTCTGTACAACTGCCACATGAGCACGTTTTGCGTAAGCTTTGAGTGAGTGTGTGAGTGGTCCTGCTTTATTTTAATGTCTAGTGTCCCTAGGCCCTGTCGGACAGGGTCCTATAAGTTGGTAGGAATAGAACTTAAAAAATGGGCTATTCGGCAAGCCTTGTAAGTTTGATAAAAACTTACTTCTTCCTCTTTCACTAGGGTTTTGACACCCCTCTGTCGGGAGTCCAGCCTTCAGGTCGTGCTACGCCATCACTTTGTGACAGCTAGAGCTCGATACGACCAACCTTTAGGCAAGCATTGCCAAGGATTTTTCCAAGTGTGGTGATCACACAAGATAACTCAAGAGCCCAAGGCCTGCTTATAGGACTCATAACCACCCTAACCCAAGAGCCTGGTTTACATTGGCCGAACATTGCTTACACCCATTCTGATGTCTAGAGATGTCACACATAGGTTGCTTGTTTGATCCTTGTGCCCTTTGTCTCTTGATGTATTGAGGAGATTAATTGTGGTATTGAGTGTCCTGATCTATGTATGAGTGAAGAAATGCAGCCCACATTTCTTTTCATAGAAAAAATAGAAAAGAAGGTCAAACATGATTCTACCATAAACCAAGTTATCTGCAAGGTGGTTAAATAGATACCAAAGTTTATGAGTTCAGAGATCTCAGGAGCATCATCATTGAGGGATTAAGAACACAAGTGCCTATTTTCAATATCTAGTCCTTTATTTTACTTATCTAATATTTTAGCATCATATTTGAGCTTGTCCCACGTATACCTTTAAGCTTTTGCAGATTGAATCAATTATCTTGGGGGTAAAATTTAGTTTAGATTACATCAATTTTCTGGACATATGAGACCATAGAACCAAGTATAAGGAACTTAAAACATATGTGAAAAGTGAGATCTGACACTAATCCTCCAAATAATCCAATTCAAAATCTTGTGATGCTCCATTTCTTTAATTTCGTGAAGTATTTTTTCATTCTTGATTGGTTTCTTTAAGTCATCACAAATTCGTCTCACTTTATGCTCTATGATTCCAACAATTCTAGCTCCTCATAAATCTCTAACTTACTTGCGCTTTTAGAAGATTTAGAAACCAATGATTTGTTTCTTGATATTGAGAATCACCCCGAGAATTATTTTTGTAATGTAGCATTTGTCAGCTAGGGCTTTCCATCGCCTTTTTTCTGTGCCGCATGCTGCCTCCTCTCCTAGCTGCTCACACTGCCGCCTACACTATTTGTCGTCTCTGTCGAGCTACCGTGAATGTTTTTGCTGTTTCTTTGTTTGTTGGACATTTGGTGTGCAGATTGCAGGTGGATGATTTGGAGGTGTGTTGGTTTCGGGTGGGTCCTTGCCTTGCCTTTTGCTTGTTGATTGATTGTAGGTGGAAGAATGCCATAGCCCTGTTGATCATTGTCATGGATGGCTAGAGGCTATCTCTTCCCTGGATTTTTGATGTAGGGTATTTATGCAGGGGTGATGTTTATTCTTCTCTGATGGGCCGTGGGCCTTGGAGATCGGAAGTCTGATTGATATTGGAGATTCTTTGGTGGAGTTTTCGGCCTCCTTGTCGAAGTCTCGGCGGCCTGTTCTTGCTTCAGCTCTCCACTTCTTTCTTCCCTTGCTCCTCTCTTCCTAGCTTTTGATGTATTACCCATTTTTCAAAACTCTCAAGTTTTTCCCTATCGTCCGTTGTTATTGAATATCTTAGGGTTTTTTTCACTATTAGTTCTGTTATATTCTGTTATGCCTTTTTCACTATTAGTTCCATTATATTCTGTTATGCCTTTTGACTGATGTCAGCTTTCGGACTCGTAACTTGTTTACGTTATACAAAGGGTGTCAAGCCCTCCTTTTCTTGCAAAAAAATAATTATTTTTGTAATGTATATTGGATCATTAGAAAAAATCAAAGAGGTATTCTTCTTGACACTTTGTCTTGTTGCAGGCCCATTACAATACTATGTCACATTCTAGTGACTTTGTTATGGAAGTAAGTTTCCACTTCCCTGTTTTATCTTACATTATAAATTATATTCTTTTATTGCTTAATGCTAAGGGGCAAAGATAGATGTGTAGACATCAAGATACAAATTCACACTTCAATAAGAACTCTACTAACAAAAGGAATTCATATATGATTTCAAGATCTGGTAAAAGCTGTGCAACGACAGTGGCAGCTGCCTACTTGCCCTTTTGCCCCTTCCATATTAACCTTTGCCGACAAGTCGGGTGTGTTCCCCATGGGAATCGTGGAACGGGTTACTCTTTAGTTACAAGATTTCATATTGCAAGTACATTCTGTTCTGGTTCATCTTCCACAAGTGGAGGGTAGCTTTTCCTCCTAATTGGCTGCTTTTGGTTGCGACACACAAGGTTCTATATGAGTAGGGCAAGAATGCAGTGTGGATTTCCACTCTAGGACTTCTACAAGACCTATCATGTGGGATTGAGGTAAAGCATCAATGGCGTATGTGCAAGCTAACTTGAGGGCAAAGTAGAGGCAACCTTCTTCTGTTTTGGCACCTTAACTTATTATAGAGTGATGACTTTCCTAGATCAACTTAGAACTAAAGAGAATGAAAAAATCCTTTGCTCAAGTGTTGAAAACTAAGAAAATCATCATGTCTGCGTGAGATGCTTCAAATCAAAACCTTAATTTCTGAAGATATTTGAAACTGAAATCTGTTTGCGTCAGTGTGTAGGGCTGGGCTCGTTGAGAGGATCAACTTTGGCTAGCGTCTTCAAGTTCTCAACCATTTTGAGAGATTTTTTAGAATATTCCAAAGTATAGAAAACCATTGCTTTTTGCTCCTTTTAGAGCAAAAACCACCTCAACTTGATGATTTCACATGGAAAACAAAAACAAAGCACCTTATACACCCTCGAGCAATAGCATTTGATCTCCACACACACACACACACACACACACACACACACACACACACACACAGAGAGAGAGAGAGAGAGAGAGAGAGAGAGAGAGAGAGAGAGAGAGAGAGAGAGAGAGAGAGAGAAATGAAATGAAATGTTATATTAACGTCTTCAAAAGGCCAAAATGACCTATGAGACCATGAGAGAGAGAGAGAGAGAGAGAGAGAGAGAGAGAGAGAGAGAGAGAGAGAGAGAGAGAGAGAGAGAGAGAAAGAAAGAAAGAAAGAAAGATTTTTAACGTCTATGTCAGGCCGAAATCGGCCTATGAGACAAATCAAATGTACATTGTGTGTATGTCATCCGTCTATCGGAAAGACAAATGAAACAAAATTGATACAAAACTGAGCTGAAAGTAGATAGTGGAGTATCTGAGGAGGGATGGAGCTCTATCTCTAGGGGTATATGCATGTCTGTATGCTCAAGGTAGTACAATCATGAGAATGCATCAAGCTATCTAGCTCCATCCTGTACTAATGGGGGGGTGTAAGATGTGGTACATGGGTGGGTCTGGTGCCAAGGCTACCCGGATGAAAGCTGTCGGGTCAGCCCTCATCTGAGCCACTCGCTCCTCAGTGGCACGGCGCTCCCGGGCTCGGATCTCCTCGATCTGTCGGTGGTGGGAGCTCGCGCCCCTGTAGCCTGTGACTCGTGGTCGTCGTCTAGCTCGGTTCACCTCCGCCTGTGGGAGTGTCACTCCCCTCTGAGTGTCTGGTGAGGGGGGGGCGGAAATCCTCTGAAAGAAGTCTGTGAGCTGCGACTGTCTCCCCTCTGTCTGTGTAGCTGTGTGTGGCTGTAGTAGTGTGTCCCGATGGCTCTGTATCTCTAGTAAGAAACGTCCGAGCTGTCTCTGATCTCGAGATTCCATGATCTCTCGGAGAGTGGGCTGTCCTCTAAATAGGGCCTCATACCTGCCTCTGATCTCAGTGTATGCTCTGCATCTACATACAAAGTGCTCCTCACTCTCCACCTCCTCTGTGCAGGCTCTGCAGATTCGCCCCCCCCTCGGAACACCAGTATGTCTCCCGATCTCAATCTCTAACCTGTGTGAAGCCACTCTCAGCTGACCAATCGCCACCCGTGAGCTATGTGGCATATATGTGTCCATGTAGCGTGGTCTCTGTATGAACCCCCCAGACAATATGGTGAGAAACTGGTCTCTGTAATCTGACATCCTCGTCCCCAAGCTAGGTGCCGCCCAGACTCTCCTAGTGTATAGTTGCCACAGATCCTGTCTCAATACCAAGTTCCTCTCACTGCGAGAGAGGTGAACATATGGTGAGTGGGGGTCGTACTGGAATGGTGGTAGGCTCTCCATGTCAAGACCGTGTCCCTCAAACCATGCTCTGACCTGTGAGTACCATGCTCTCTCATGTCCACTCTCTGATAGCTGTATAGCTGCCTCAAATGCTCTACGGGTAAGTCTGTCAGGAGGTAGCTCTCTCATCCTCTGGATGAAGCAAACTGTCTGGAATAGTGCCTCTACAACCATAGGTGGTGTGGCGAGCTCGGCTCTAATAATGTCGTGTGGCACTGTCTTCTTGCTGCGGAGCAAGCGTGAGATCATATATACCTGTGGTCTCTCAAGTTGTGTCCACTGGTCAGCTGAGAGAGAGAGAGAGAGAGAGAGAGAGAGAGAGAGAGAGAGAGAGAGAGAGAGAGAGAGAATGAAATGAAATGAAATGATATATTAACGTCTTCAAAAGGCCAAAATGACCTATGAGACCATCAGATACAAAGTGGTGAATCTAATACAATGTCTGAAGTACAAGTACAAAAAGTATTGAAAGTAAAAATGAAAACTGAAAATGAAGTGTGAGATGTGAAATGTGAAAATGTAGAATAGGCCCTCAATGACACTCTGGGTGTCGTGCTAGAATGCCTCTGATCTTCTGCTGGAGTCTCCGTCGATGTAGTGTGCTCCTGTGTCTCGGTCGTGGTCGTCTCGATCTCCCGAGCTCAATCGCCCTGTCAATGAGGGTGCCTCTGGTATGAATGCGGGTACAACCCTGTGCCGGTGTGTAACAGGCTACACCTGCTACAGTGTCACTGCTACAGGACATAGTTACAGCTAGTACAGTTGGTCTAGTTGGCACACTGGACGGACACTCTGGGCAGTGACACGTGGCAGGGATACGGATGGTGGCCTAGTGGACATGTGGCCAGGTCACACTTAGTTGGTTGACATTTATGAGCCGTTGGTGGCTCTTTATGATTGTATATATGAGTAGTAGCCGTTGAGTCATGAGGGTTATCTTGTACGTAGTCGTCTAGAGCGAGTCTTACATAGAGCACTGCTTCACCATCCCTACACATCTGAGCCTCGACACCCCATTTGTACCTGTGAGTCCTGGGCTGGAGCTGAGGGTGCTGCCACGCCAGAGTCTGTACATGGTTCTTTGAGCTAGTCGAGTCCACATGTTCGGGTCCACTGTTGTGTCTCTGTTGTTATCCATTGTTTCTGTGTTTCATTCTGTTTGAGAGAGTTTCCATTTGTTTGAGTGAGATTGTCACACACATTGCACTGAGGGGCACCCACACTGTAGAGAGCACGACACATTATCCGCGCTACAGGTGCTTTTATTTTGGCGACCACGATGGGATCTCAACTGAAGTCTCACTCTGTTGAGTAGCTGGTTTCTTCACTTCGCCTGTGCAGCCTGGTCTGGTCAAGTTTCACCCTTGACAGCTTAATCTAGCTGGTCTAGTCTCTCGCCTTGTTGGTTTGGTCCTCTCTCGCCCTGGTCCACCAGGTCCTCGTCCTGGTCTAGTCCTTCTCGTCCCTGGTCTAGTCCTTCCTCATCCTGGTCCAGGCCAGGTGGTCTAGTCACTCGCCTTGGTCTAGTAGAGTCTAGACCAATGTTCAGCCAAGTGAATGTTGTCTTGCCCAAGTGAAGGTCTTCTTGCCCAAAGCTTGGTGGGGTTGGCGGTTACTGCATGACACATACAAGGAGGTCTTTGGAGCGTCAAAGTGCACTATTGAGTCCTCTGAAGTACTACCACAGACGGCATCAACCCTTGGTGCCCAATAGAAGCATATTAACCCCATCACCCATACCTACTCATACGGTTACCTCCATTCCTTCGACCGATTCTACATCCTCCAGGTCACCTTCTCCGGTAAGGCTCTCTCCCATTTTGTTACAGCAAGCTAGTGAGCAACAGACTTAGGAGTAAGAGGCCATGGAGGAGCTCACAAGTGTTTTGGCAAAGGTGAACATCAAGTTCCCTACCTTTAAAGGTCTCTCCGCAGAAGATGCAGACGACCATGCTCGGAGGTTTGTCTCTCTTTGCAGAGGTCGTGGCCTCAACAGAGAAGACGCATACCTGGTGCTCTTCCCGTCCACCTTGGATGGTCTTGCAGATAAATGGTACAGTCAGTTTGCTGAAAACCACTTTACTACTTGGACCATGTTCAGACAGCAGTTTTGTGAAGCTTTCCGACCAGGGGATTATCAAGAGAAGATTCTAGATGAGTTGGCCAACCTGTTGCTCCAGCCCAAGGAGACATTTGCAGAGCTCATGACTAGAACAAAGTCCCTGGTCGCCAAGCTGCCTCAACAACCAGGGGAATTCATGGTGAAGAAGTGGGTAGAGAAGGCTCTGCCTAAGACTTCTCAACAAAAGCTCAGAGAAAGTCTCCGTCCTGAAGCCAGTCTGGAGGACTTTGTTGCTACTGCTACTAGAATAGAGGGAGCAAGAAGGCAGTTCACTGACTCTCCTCAGTTAGATACTGCCCCTGTACTCGTGGACAGTCCATCAGACCCCCTGTCTTCTTTAAGAAGGGAACTGGAAGCCCTAAAGTTACAGCGGGCCCTTCACGAAGAGAGATCCTTCTCTCTCAGATAGGAGAAGCCTCCACATCAAGAGGCTTATGATCAACTTAAAAGAGAGTTAGAAGAGCTCAGGTCTCAGCAGGAGACTAAGGCTATGGTATGGTGTAGTTTGTGCCGCTCTCTAGGACACCCTCCACAGGACTGTCCCCTTCGCTCTTATTGCCACTTCTGCGAAAAATCGGGTCATGAAGATAAGGATTGCTACTATATAAAGGGATTGCACAAAATATAGCAAAGTCTTGGTCCTACTCTCCAACAAGGGTTAGCACCAACATCCAACACGGTTTCCCACTACAGCCATCCCAACTACATGCCACCTTTGCTCAATACCCCTGCTGTCCAAGGTATGTCAAGTCCTTTCCCGAATCAAAGTTTTTATAATGCTAATGCCACCTCAACCCCTCAGAGCTTCTACACTTCAGCCTCCAACTCCATGCAGCAACCACCTCGTTCCCCGTTTCGTCCTTCCAATCGGCCCATACTCTGCTACAGATGCGGAGAATATGGGCATTATCAGAGCAAGTGTCCTTTACCTGAGGGGTCCCCTCCTTGTCGTCATTGCCCTGATTCGAAGGATCACTACAGTAAGGATTGTCCCACGCAAAGGGCATCCACGTCTTCAAGCTCGACTCAGAACCAGCAAGAATTCACCTTCGCGAAGATAAACTTGATTACTGTGAACACAGTGCCTCAACCATCACCTGCTACTCATGTGGTTCAGCCGTTGCAAGTGGAGGAGCCTGCTGGTGTCCTTACTCGGGCACAAAGAGCAGCTCTTGGTCTCAATCTGCCCACAGGTCCACCTCGCCAGTCCCCACTTCTTCAAGCTGCGTCTACCTGACCCAAAGGACGAGTCCTTCAAAATTGCTCAGAGCAAACCAACTTCCCTGTTATCTGACATTGATGGAGCCTTCTTGGAAGCAGTGGCTGACTTGGAACAGATCAAGGTTCCAAAGGGAGCTCAGTTCGAAGGCGCCAAGCCCACAGCAGAAGCCATCTTGAAAAATACTTTTCAGCAGATGTCACTCTACGACATGCTAAAGCTCGACGCAACACTTAGAAGTGACACCCTGTCAGTCATTCAGTCTCTGTACCCGGGGGCTGGGCCTAGTGGCGGGCACCTCCCTGTACAGCCCTCAGAGTCTTATTTGATTTCCTATCCATCTGCTCCCCTCACCGATTATAAAAGTCCTCGTCTCACTGTATCTATTCTTGGGCACCAACTATCCGGCGTCATAGTTGATGGAGGATCTGGAATCAATTTGATGCCCGAATTCACTATGATGGCCTTAGGTCTAAAGCCTACCCGACCTGCTCCTTTCACTGTTACATTGGCCGATCAGAGAACAGTCTACCCAGTGGGCATAGTCGACAAGGTGCCTCTGAAGGTACAAGATTTCACTTTCAACTTGGATTTTGTGGTAGTTAATCTTCCCCAGGTAGAGGGAGGTTATCCCTTGCTGATTGGTAGGCCATGGTTGCGACATACGAAAGCACTTCACGACTGGGGAAACGACGCCATGTGGATACATACTCCTGGCTCTCCTATGCAACAAATTCGTCTCGAAGGAGGTATGGATCTGGTCGTTCAGCATAGCTCTTTGTCAGTAGAGTCCAACCCTGACTTGGAGCAGTCGGTCCCTCCTGATGGGTCCGATGAAGACTTACTGCAGTGGTTAGAAGCTACCTCTTCGATGCCATGCTATGTAGTCTCTCTTCAACCTTTACCAACAGATTCACCCTCTCCCCCTGATCCCACACCTGAAGCTACAGCTGAAGCCAGTAATCCCAGTCAGCCAAGTGACCCAGATCCAAGTGGACCGGTCTCTGGTGCCCATCCTTCAGAGGGTCCCTTGATGGAAACCGTCGGCCTGGGGGAGCCTATAACCCACCATAGAAGGGGGAAGAAGTCTCCCTTGCAAGAGTTGGCCAAACCCCAGCTCCTTCCTTAGCCTCTACTCCATCTGACTCTCCACCCATGCCGGAGCACTCTGAGGTATCTGAGGATTTACCATTTGCAGAGCTTCCATCAGGATGGTTGCAGGAAGAGTATGCTGATTTCAACATTGATCAGACGCCAGCTCATAATGTCCAGAAGCTAACAGAGGCCGCACGGTCTTCTCTCCCTGACGCAGCCTCACCCACTGCACCGCCTGACCCAGTCAGAGAGGTCAACCTAGGCGGCCCTGACAACCATCAGCCCATCTTGTTAGCCACTTGGTTATGGGATCACCCTGCTCTTCTCGACCTAGTAATCTCTTTCGTGCGCTCTTTCAAGGATGTGTTTGCCTGGTCTTACCACGATTTGGAAGGACTCCCAGCAGAGCTAGGAGTCCACACAATTCCTCTGGTTGAGGGGGCTAAGCCGGTCAGAGGACGGGCTTACAAACTGAATCCCAAGTATGCAGAAGCAGTCAAAATCGAGTTGGAAAAAAGTCAAGAAGCAGGTATTATTGTACCAGTAGAGCACTCAGAATGGTTGTCCCCTATGGTTATTGCCCCAAAGAAGCAGACCAACAAAATTCGAGTTTGCGTCGGCTACCCGGCTCTGAATAAGGCCACAATCCTGGATGGATTTCTGACACCTTTCACTGAGAGAGTCCTCGAAGATGTCGCTGGCCATGTACTGTATAGTTTTATGGACGGGTTCAGTGGCTACAATCAGTTAGGAATACATCCTGACGACCAAATCAAAACAGCTTTTGTGACTCCCTCGGGTATTTTCATCTACACTAGAATGTCTTTTGGGCTTAAAAATGCACCGCCTTCTTTCAATCGCATAGTATATCTCATCTTTTGTCCTCTGCTTACTGATCACCTTCGCATATCCATGGACGAATTTTCCACCTTCTCGGGTGCTCAATGTTCGACCCCAGTAGAAAATCTAAAGGAGCATCTTGCTCAGCTCTCTGCAGTCTTTCTCAGGTGCAGAGAGGCACGTTTGAAGCTCAATCCGAACAAGTGTCATTTTTTGGTCACAGAGGGCACACTGTTGGGCCATGTGGTGTCTGCTCAAGGTTTAGCACCTGACCCAGAGAAGATAGTGGCCATCTTGAAGTTACCTCCTCCCATAAATCCCAAAGGTGTTCAGAGCTTTGTGGGCCACACCAGCTATCATCGCAGGTTTATACGTATGTATGCACAGGTGACTCAACCATTGACCCGGCTCACCAGTGCTGCTGTTCTCTTCCAGTGGTCAGCACCCGAGGCCGAAGCATTTTCATACCTCAAAAAACGCCTCACTGAAGCGCCTATTCTAGTTGCCCCGGATTGGGCCCTACCTTTTCATGTGCATACAGATGCCAGTCTGCTGGCTGTGGGTGCTGTGCTGACTCAGCCTAGCAAAGAGTTCAACTTGGATCGCCCTGTACATTATGCAAGTTGCCTGCTCACCAAAGCAGAGCGCAACTATAGCACCACAGAGAGGGAAGGTTTGGCTATAGTGTATGCTCAACAAAAATTTCGTCACTATTTGCTTGGGGTCCACTTCACAATTATTACTGATCACCATGCCTTGCGCTATCTGCTTAATAAGCCACAGGTCGCAGGTCGAGTATGGCGATGGCTCCTCCTATTCCAAGAGTTTGATTTTGAAGTGGTACTCTGTCTTGGTAAGCATCATGTAATGGCTGACCACCTCCTCGCATTCACACAGGTGAAGAAGCTACCGGGATTGCGGATGACTTTCCAGATAGCAGTCTTTTTAAAATCGATACAACACCGGAATGGTACGGCGAGGTCCTACATTTTCTATCTACTAGGCTATACCCAGAGAAGGCATCTCCACTGCAGAAGAGGAGATTGCTGTTGACGTCCGGGCCTTTCACTCTGATTGGGGGCCAGCTCTACAAATCGGGACCAGATGGTGTTCTGAAGCGTTGTGTCTCGCCTCATGAGGTGGAGCATATTCTGGAGGATGCCCACAATGGTCCCACTGGTGGCCATTACCTTGGTCACATCACCGCCCAGAAGATTCTACAGAGTGGTCTATGGTGGCCCTACGCTTTTAAGGATGCAATAGCATATTCTAAGGTTTGTGATGTGTGCCAGCGCTGTGGGCCGAAGCCAAGTAAGCAATCCAACCGTCCTCTGTAGGTCTCGATGGCGTGGCTACCTTTTGAGAGATGGGGCTTGGACTTTGTGGGTCCAATATATCCCCCGGCTCAACCAGGTAATCGCAAATATCTGCTAGTGGCTACAGACTATGCAACAAAGTGGGCAGAGGTAGTGGCAACAGTAGATTGCACTGGCAATACAGTAGCCAAATTTTTATATGAAAATATTTTATGCAGATTTGGATGTCCCTTAGAGATCACCAATGATAAGGGCAGTCATTTTGTCAATGACCTGATCTCAACTTTGCTAGCCAATTACAAGATTTTTCATCGCAAGTCGCGCTCTTATTACCCGAGAGCCAATGGGCAAGCCGAGAGCACCAACAGGATTCTGATCGCACTCCTGAGGAAAGCATGTCATCTCCATCCAGCATCGTGGACTCAGGTTGTGCACGGCACTCTTTGGGCATACCGCACATCTTTCAAAGCAACAACGAATCACACGCCTTAGGAAAGCATGTCATCTCCATCCAGCATCGTGGACTTAGGTTGTGCACGGCACTCTTTGGGCATACCGCACATCTTTCAAAGCAACAACGAATCACACGCCTTTTCAACTCGCTTTCGGTTTGGAAGCCATAGCTCCATTTGAGTTCAACTCCGGATCCCCTAGGGTGGGTAGTCTGCGTGCAAGTAGGGGCATGGAAGCTGCTTCTATCCCGTCTTACCTTATTGGATGAAAGCCGCCTTTTAGCTTCTCATGCTTTGCAAGCGGAGCAACTTCGTCGCAAAGCGTGGCATGATCGCCACCTTAGAAAGCCGAAAATAACGTTAGGCACATTGGTGCTACTCTATCAGGCAAAATATTTGAAAAAAGCAAAGAAGCTGGTTCCAGCTTGGCAAGGGCCCTTCGTGGTGGAAGAGATTTTACCACAGAGGGCAGTCCAGTTAGTCACTCTAGAAGGTGTCCAACTGCCTTTGGTATATGGCTCCAGAATCAAGTGCTATTACTCTGAGTAACAATCTGCGCATTTCGCCATATGTTGGTTCAAATCTCCCATCTCTCTCATCCCAACTACCTTTCCACCACCGGAACGAGAGTTCTGTTATGTCTCAATCTCTGCTAGGTTTGTAGAAGTTCCATCTTTCAGTCTGAAGTATCATTTTCCACTCAATCTCGGTAATTGGGTATTGTCTCAACTTCTTACGATTCAATCACTCTTTCTCTAATTGTTCTATCATCAGTGTTATTTGACATTAGCACTAAGGTATTTCCAGTTAAGCTCCTAGTCTCGTTGGTGATCTTTTCTTTAAGGTTACTACTTCCTCTCAAGGTCTGCCACATATAAGTAGCTTGTCAGTAAAGATTTGATAAGTAAATTCTTAGCCTTGGCCTTGCTTGGCTTCTTCGACAATGGCTGGGCATTGCTCCCACTGTGGTCACAATGGGCAAAATTCAAGGACATGCATCAAGCAGCGGTAAACTCTTTGCTGTATGCCTCTCTACAAAGTGTGCAAAGTGATGTATGGTATCCTCACCGGAGGGGCACAGCCTCAAATTTTCGTCTTCAACATTGGCTGCCAATCATCCCCTTTGTCCATTTACTCTCCCCTATCTCTTAAATTCGCCCTCCTCTCCTCTCTCCAAATTCGGCTCCCTTCCCTCCCAAATTCTCCCAGGCTGAATTAGCCCTTCCAGAAATTCGCCCCTCCTGCATTCTCCTACAAATTAGAACACCTCCCCTAGTTCCCAATTCGTCCCTCTCTCCCATCCCATTTCGACCCTGCCCATTTCGCCCCCTATGCCTCCCAATTCGACCCCCTCCCTTGACAAATTCGCCCTGTGCCTCATATTAGTCCCCTATCTCCCAAACTCCCCATCTGGTCACATCCACCCTCCTAATTAGCACTCTGCATTCCAATTCCCCTTTCCCTCCCAATTCGTCCCTTTTCCTTGCTGCCGGCTGCAGGAGTTCGACCTGCAAAAATTCACCCTCCTCTGCCTATTAAATTCGCCCTAGACCTCTATTAAAGTCACCTCAGATCTCTATTGGATTCGCCTCAGACCTCTATTGGATTCGCCCTACCCTATTTTGGATTCGCCCCAGCCTGGAAAATTCGCCCCTATCCAATTCCGAGTGGATTCGCCCCAGCTGGAAAATTCGCCACAGCCTTGGATTCGCCCTAGCCTTGAAAATTCGCCCCAGCCCTAAATTCATTTGCCTATTACCTCTTGATTCTCCCCTACCCAATCGCCCCTATACCCAATCCTCAGTCGAATCGCCCAGCGCCACCCTAAATCGCCCAAGCTCGCCTTCTGTCCAGCCTTTGCCTAGCCCAATCCCCAAATCATTTCTATAATCAGCCTTGGTCTGATCGTGGTGTTGTTTTTTCCATCCTTGGTCTACTCAACTGCTCACTGTTTGTCATCCACCCGACCTCACCATGGCAGGAGGTAGCAAGCAACAGGAGAAAGAAGGAAGTAGCAAGAAAAAGGTAGAGTTGAAGAAGAGGAAAGCTCTGGTTGCAGAATCAGAGAGCGAAGCAGAGGAAGTATCTGCAAGCAGTTGCCATGGCATAAATGACTTTACCTCCAGTGACCCAAGTGATGAGAGCTACAAAGCAGACTCAGCAGCATCTGATGATTCAGATGTAAATTCCGAGTCAGGTGCTTCCAGTGATCAGGAGGAACATTCAAAAGTGGCTCAAAAGAAAGAAAAGCAGCAAATCATCACTCATGAAATCAAGAGGCCTGCTTTTTCGAAAAATCGCACTGCATTCTCATTAAATTTTCATATGTAGCAACCTCGACCATCTCTCAGTGAGGTGCTTTCGACTGCTCAGCTACGGACTATGGGCCTCACAGCATTGGCTGATGCAGATTTACCTGATACGGTTCCAGCAGAGCTGATACATCAACTGTTGAAAGACTTTCCAAAGGTCCGGGGCCACAAGCTAACAGCTACAAGGCTTGGCCATGCCATGGGTATGACCAACTTTCCAGCTGTGAAATCTACTACTCGCACTTTCTCTTTGCTGTCCAAGGATGCGACAATTCAAGCATGTCAAGAGCTATTGAGTTCGGATCACCCGGATTATGAGCGAAACAGACGGCTTCTCGCAATCTTGAGGTATTACTTTCTGGCTCGAGATGCCAAAGAAGACAAGGAAAAAACTGATCTTCTCACTGCATTCTCACACTGCGAAGGGCTATACTGTTGAATCCACACTATCCCTTGTGGATTCCACCAGATTCTCTTCAGCTCCTTGCAGACTAGGGCTAAAAGATTTCGGGCCCAAGTGCAGTCTGTGCAGTTAAGTTTTAAATGTTTTGCGGCACCTCTCTTGGCATGGGTCATAAACATACCTATCAACCCAAATGAAGTGGATGAGGAGCAGGGAACCTCGAAAGGGAAAAGGAAAACCGTGAGCATGCAGGTTGACCCCACAGTCACCAAGAAAAAGAAGATCAAGGCGAAAGTGGTGAAGGATACAGTGAAGTCTCTACTCTCCTTGCCAGTTTTTGAGAGCCAGCAGACTAGGGTACATTTTCAGCGTCACACGTCTACTTCTACCCTGGTTCTGCTGTGTCGGCGCCAGTGTCTACTGCCGCTCCTCAGGACTGGATGGTCACTTCACCCATACAGGATCCTCTTCCTTCTTCTCCCATCTTCACTCATACACCGGTCAACATATCTCTCTCTCCACCTACAACAACAATCCTAGAGGCACCCACTACACCAGCTGTACCTACTGCTAGCTCGCCGGCTGTGCCACATGTGCGCCCTCCAGCATCACATGCATCTGAGGGATCTTCAGGTATGGCCGACTCCACTTCTCTGTTTCAGATTTCAGAGAAGTTACTTCAGGACTCCAGAGCTGCTATTGCCACCATCGAGATAGGCGCAGAGCAGCTAGCTGCAATGCACCAGCGTCACTCCGCCACATATGCAGCTATGGAAGGATCTCTGCGAGTTGCAGAGAGTGCCATCGCAGATCTAGATGCAACGATTTTTGCACTACAGCAAGCATTGAAGATAAAGTCAAGGATTATTGATGACCTAAAAGCACAAGTGCAGGGATTTCAAGAAATGCTTATGTATGGTAACAGGCCTACCCAGGCTCCTGTGGGATATGGATGGACTGGGCCAAGGATACAGGTCCAGAATCCAGCAGGCTTTGCAACACCAGCAGGTCCCTCTCAGCCCTCTCAGCATTTCATGGGACACTATCCAGCAGGTCCCTCTCAGCCCTCTCAGCAGTTCATGGGACACTACCCACAGCCCAAGTTCCAGTACTTTACTCAGCAGGGGTCATAGGTCCAGATGCCACCCATGCAGAGCTAGAGTGTTCCTTGCTGTGATGGTGTTGCTGGTGCACACCGCCATGGTTGTGTTACTAGGCGTCCGGAGTTCACTTTAGGGCAGGTACTTCCATCCGCTGTGCAGCAGATGGCTGCTCAAACCACAGGAAGCCAGGTTATGCAGAGCACAGTCCAGCAACCACATCGTTACACAATCGATCTGATGGCGTCTCCCGATCCGGATACTTCTGGGGCAGCAGTGGCGACGACACTTTCTCTTGGGTGACAGGACTGTGCTCTTGCCCCACCTTTCATTGTACATATAGTTACTTTTGCAGTTTTATTCAGTGTTTGGCTCACCGAGACGGTGAACAGTCTTGTGGCGGGCAACCTGTAGCAGGCTACACCTGCTACAGTGTAACTGCTACAGGACGCAGTTATAGCTAGTACAGTTGGTCTAGTTGGCACACTAGACGGACACTCTGGGCAGTGACACGTGGCAAGGATACGGATGGTGGCCTAGTGGACATGTGGCCAGGTCACACTTAGCTGGCTGACATTTATGAGCCGTTGGTGGCTCTTTATGATTGTATATATGAGTGGACATGTGGCCAGGTCACACTTAGCTGGCTGACATTTATGAGCCGTTGGTGGCTCTTTATGATTGTATATATGAGTAGTAGCCGTTGAGTCATGAGGGTTATCTTGTACGTAGTCGTCTAGAGCGAGTCTTACACAGAGCACTGCTTCACCATCTCTGCACATCTGAGCCTCGACACCCCATTTGTACCTTTGAGTCCTGGGCTGGAGCTGAGGGTGCTGCCACGCCAAAGTCTGTACATGGTTCTTTGAGCTAGTCGAGTCCACATGTTCGGGTCCACTGTTGTGTCTCTGTTGTTATCCATTGTTTCTGTGTTTCATTCTGTTTGAGAGAGTTTCCATTTGTTTGAGTGAGATTGTCACGCACATTGCACTGAGGGGCACCCACACTGTAGAGAGCACGACACATTATCCGCGCTACACGGTGGTTGGTCTCTTGGCTCCCTCGATCCAAAGAAGTCTGTGATCTGTCTCTGCGACCATCGTACTCCATGTCTCCCCAACAGACTCCCCAAGGCATCTCTGGTCCTGATACCTCATGACTCTATCTAGGGGTCCAAAACCCTCCCTGAATAAGCAATGGAAGCGCCCTCGTATCTCATAATACACAGTGCAGTGGCATATGTAGTGTAGCTCTGTCTCTGGCTCTCTACCGCATAGTTGACATATCCTAGACTCTGGTGGTATCCCTCTGAATCTACCCGTCTCAATCTCCAGCTGGTGTGAGGATGTGCGAATCTGACCAATAGCACATCGCAGATCATGAGATAAATGAGTGTCCATGTAGCTCGGACGAGTCACAAACCCATCCCCTGAAAGTTGGAGAAGGTGCTATTTGTAGAAAGCCATCTTCGTGCCCAACTCCTGTATTGGCTATACCCATGTCCTCCTGGTGTCCAACTGTATAAGATCCTGTCGAATGAGTCTAGTGATCTCCGTCCGTGTGACTAGCAGGGAGGGTGCATCCAGGGAATACTGAAAGGGAGGCAATCTATCCATGCTGAGACCATGCCTCTGAAACCATGAGGTCATTTGTGCATACCAACATGATGCATCTCCCTGCATCGCTAACTGTCTAGAGGACTCAAGAGCCAGTCTAGTATATCTACCTCTATGTGTATCCCATAGACTGTGCATAAAGGACACTGATCTGGTAAGAGCCTCAATCTCTATAGGAGGGGCGGCTACCTCCGCTCGAATAATCGCATGTGGTACAGAGGCCTTGGCTCTAATCATCCGGGATATCATAAATACCAACGGTCTCTCCATGTTCCTCCAACTGTCATGATTCATAGATGGTCCCCAAACTTGGACCCCATAAAGCATAGCTGAAGCAACCAAAGTATCAAAGAGCCATAGTTTTGTTCGTGGTTCTTGAAACTGAACCTGCGAACACATCCTCTCTAGCCCTCCTAATGCCGCATAGGCTCTGGATAGTCTAGTCTCTGCTGCTCTCCTCAAGGTAAGCCTCGGTCCCGTGAATACCACCCCCAGATATGTATATTCATCTGTGTACTCCATAGTGTCCTGGCTATATATATGAGTGTAGGTGCCGATCTCTTGACCCACTGTGGTGTGGTGTTAAACACCATAACCTTGGTTTTACCAAGGTTCACAGACAGTCCACTATCCTCTGCAAAGTTGTGCAATGCATCCAAATGTCTTTGCATGCCCTCTGGTGACTCTGACATTAACACAATATCATCAGCATATAATAATAAAGGGATCCATGTCCCTGCCAGCTGAGCGCCTCTGTCACCCTCTCTGTCAATGTAGTCAGAGACCTCATCTACATACATACCAAAAAGTGTAGGGGACAAAGGACACCCCTGTTTCACTCCAATAGTGGAATGAAAAATGTCAGAAATCCCCTCAAGAGTGCGTACCTGGCTAGTCACTGAGCCGTATAAAGCCATGATCCCCCATATGATCTCTGTGGGTACTCCCAACTTCAGTAGCCTGTGCATCAATCTGGCCCTTGGCACTGTGTCAAATGCCTTGCGGAAGTCCACAAAGCAACAATACATCTGTCTCCCATGTGCCCGACCCTCCTCAATAATGGCTCTGAGTGTAAGAATATGGTCCAACGTGGAGAAACCCCTCCTGAATCCAGCCTGTCGTGCTGCTCGTATGCCCTCATTTTCTGCGCATTTACTCAGTTGCTGTTCAAGAATGGATGCATACAAACGTGCCAATGTGTGCCCTATCATAATAGTACGGTAGTTCCCTGGTACTGTGGGGTCCCCTTCCTTGAAAAGAGGTACAATAGTAGATAATCTCCATGACTCGGGTAGTCCCTCACACATGACACGGTTAAACAACCGCTCAAGAACCTCTTACAGTAAATCTCTAGCATGTATCAAGTGCTCTGCCACCAAACCATCATGATCATATGCTCTCCTAGTCCTCATCCTGTCAATGGTGTTCTTCACCATCTCCGTGGTAAAGAAGGTACTAGTGGCTGGACATGGCTCTAGAGGGTCTGGTAATGGTGGTTTCCCAGGTAATGTATATAATGATGCTGCATATTGACCCCAAATCTCGGGAGAGGTAATCACTAGAGGAGGTGAGTGCTCATGGAAGAGAAGCCAGGCCTCACCTGAATCTCGGCTCAAAAAGAGCTGATACAAATCACGTTCCATCTGGGCTAAAAAGGCCCGCTTCTTCCGTCGCACTAAACGCCGAAGGGCAATCCGAGACTGTCTATTTGTAATGACTCCAAGTATAAGCTCGCTCTGAATCTGAACTCTCATCTCTCTGCACTCCTCATCATACCAACTATTATGAGGCATGTTCCCAGAACGTCTTCTCTGACGTGGTTGAGTGTGTGGGTATGCCTCTGTTGCTGCCCCATGCAAGATCTCAGTCAATAAAGTGGTGATCTCCTCCACTGTATATACAGGCTCGGCTGCCCCCATCCGTCTGTAAATCTCTTCCACATAAACTGAATCCTTCTCTAGTGTAAAAGTATACCGTGTGTGTGCAATCCTCCGTGGTGTCTGAGAGACACTATACTGGAAAGAGACTGAAAAAGTCAGGAGAGCATGGTCCACTGCTACTCCAACAGGCCTAGGGCCCACACTAAGATCTTGAATATGAGAGATGAAGTTCGGTGAAGTCATGACATAGTCCACTGTACTGGCCCCATGTCTGTGTGGAAAGCATGTGAATCCCCCAGACGAAGGAAAAATCTCTAGACCATTAAGTATGGCCAGACCATGCGTAGTTGTCATCTCCATGAGATATCTCCCATACTCTGTGTGCTCTTTATCGTGTGAGTGTCTGTCAAGTCCCATCTCCGATATATCCATCTCTCTAAGCATCTCCTCCGAGGTATCATAAAATACCGTTTGGGAGTTGGCCGTCCTGGCATTAAAGTCTCCCAAGAGAATGATATATCCATCTCTAGAGAACTCCCATATGTCATCATCAAGTATAGAGAAAGGGGATTGCCCTCTAGGTGAGGTATAGACTGATGTGCTAGGGGGGAAGTAACATATAGCATGTATAAGAATCTGCCTGTCTCAGCTCTCTGTCTCACCCACATGTACCTCGCTTGGTCATCTCTCCGGACAATCTGTAATAGCGGCTGCAACTCTTCCTTGAATAAGACTGCTACCCCTCCTGAACCTCGACTTCCATGCTGGGATCTAGCGTCTGGCTGACAAGATGTCTCCCATAAATAGCCAGTCACACTTGGCATCAGCTGTCCATATTTTTGATGTGTCTCCGAGTAAAAGACAATGTTTCTATCTCTGAAGCTATCTTCAAAGGCACCCACATCCAGCCTATATGATCCTTTACAATTCCATGCCGCCATCCGGAGTGTGGTCCCATATGTCTCGCACCGTCATGCTGTGCGTTTTTCCAAAACCACTACTTTCCCTCCTCTGTAAAAGGCAATTTTTCCCTTCTCCCTTGCTGCCCTGATCTCTGGCATCAACTCTTGCATATGTGCTATTTGTGCTAAAGTAAGGTCATCCCCCATAAATATTCCAGTTTTCTTAAGTGCTGGTCTCTTCTTCAGGAATTCCTTATTTGTTTCCAAAGTCGGGAAACGCAGAATAAGTGCTTTCTCTTTGACGTTTCCCTTCTCATCCACTCCCTTCTTTCCTACTCTCCAACCACCTGTGTGCATAGGTTCCGGGATGCCCATGCACTGCAAGAGTTCCTTCACTTTGTCTTCTACATTTTCGGTGTCTTTGATACCAGTAATACGCACATGGAGGGCTCTAGTCCTCCTCTTCTGTTCCTCCTCAATGGTCATATTGATGATGGTAGAAGTCTGTGCGGCTTCTGGCATCCGGGCCTTCCCTTTCTTTGCACCTTCGATCCATTTTTCTGCTTCATCAACTTTCTCCTGTGTTTTAACAAGGCGCTCCGCCCATGAGAAAGCCTCTTTCGAGTTTTGTTCTTCTCCTTCGCGCAGAGTTTTCACCTGCTCCTTAATATCTTCGAGCTCCTTTAACATCGAGGGCTGATTTCCCCCTTCCGTTTTGGGCATAATTTTGCAAGCTGCAAGTTCCCCTTTAAGCTCTGCAATCACTACATCTTTTTCCTTCATGCATTTTTCCATATTGGTTTTCCAAGATTCAAAGCTTGTAATTGCCTCATCCAACTTTTTCTGCATAATACATTCCATTACATTCACTTCTGCACGCATTAGAGCCCGCATCTCCCCTTTCACAGATAAATACATCTCATCATGCCTACCAAGCATGGCTTTATCTAATTCTTCCTCATATCTGCATACATAGAATTCTTATAACTATCTGCGTTTGCGTACATCTCTTTCCTGATGTCATCTCTCATAAAGCTGAGCTCAGATTTAATCATCACTTGAACCCTTTCCATCATTAAATCATCTTGGACTCTGGCGGCTTTCCCTGATCGCAGTGAGCTTGGCGAGAGTATACTATCTCTGTTCCTCCGCTTGAAAGTCGCTTTCATTTTTTGTGGGGTGGTGAAGCTACTTGCATCACCATCCTCGACTGGTTGGTCCATCAGAGGAGGTCTCGCCTCCGCCCTGGTTGGCCTCGCCCTAGTCACCAGGTACTGGCCCTGGTCCTGGATGACTCCTCGCCCCTAGCCCTGGCAGGCTAGTCCCGCCCTCCTGACACAGGACCAGCAGCTTGCCCAGGCCTAGCAGCTCGCCCTTGATCAGTTTCAGTGGACCCTCGTCCAACAGAGAGAGAGCTCGCCCCCTCGTCCCTCGCCCAGCAGGTTGGCAACGTGACTGCTCGCCCTCGCCTCAGCCAGCTCGCCTTCGCCCGCGATTCTCGCCAAGAGCCTGCTCGCCCTCGTCCTGAGCCTGCTCGCTCTCGCCTCAGCCAGCTCGTCCCTCGACCAGTAGGTTGCCCTCGCCTCAGCCTGCTCGTCCCTCGTCCACAGTAGGTCGCCCTCGTCCCTCGGCCACAGCAGAGGTTGCCCTCGCCACAGCAGGTCGTCCTCGTCCCTCGCCACAGCAAGTCGCCCTCGCCACAGCAGATCGTCCTCGCCCTCGTCCCCCACAGCAGAGGTCGCCCTCGCCCTCACCACAGCAGGTCGCCCTCGCCCTCGTCTCAGCACAACAGCTCGCCCTCGTCTCGCCCTCGTCTCCATGATATATTGATCAGCATTTTCAGAGAGAGAGAGAGAGAGAGAGAGAGAGAGAGAGAGAGAGAGAGAGAGAGAGAGAGAGAGAGAGAGAGAGAGAGAGAGAGAGAGAGAGAGAGAGAGAGAGAGAGAGAGAGAGAGAGAGAGAGAGAGAAGTGAAATGAAATGAATTGTTATATTAACGTCTTCAAAAGGCCAAAGTGACCTATGAGACCAGAAAGTTACAATGTGGTGGATCTGATACAAAGTTAGAGTAACAAGATGACAAAATGACAGAATGACAAAATGACAAAATAAAATATTGTAGAATCCTAAACTGCTAGGTGTGAACTAAGCAGCTAATAACAGCTAGTTGGGATAGCTAGATCACAGAAGATCCAGCATCGGTCGCTGGCGGATCTCATCAATCTGCTGCATGGTCAGTAGTCTGACCGGGCGTCGTGCATGTCGAGCCAAAGTGATCCGCATCCTCTGATGCAGCCTCCGTTGATGTTGTGTAGTCCTTCGCAGTCGTGGGCGTCTGGATCTCCCCAGCTCAATCGCTCGGTTGATCAGTGTGCATCTGGTGTAAGGTGACGAGCTCTGCTGTGGTAGTAACTCCTCCGGGTGTCCAGTGGCAGTTCTAAAGAAGTCTGTGATTTGTCTCTGAGACTGGCTAGCCTCTCCTCTCATCAGGCTCTCTCTGTGTCTGCGCAGCTCGAGCAAAAACAAACCCAGGCATCTCTGATCCTCGTGTCGCATGACTCTAGCGAATGGTCCAAAGCCCTCTCTGAACAAGCAATGGAAGCGGCCTCGTATCTCGTAGTAGATGGGGCAGTGGCATGTGTAGTGCAACTCTGTCTCAGGCTTGATGTCACACAGGGGGCATGTCCTGGCCTCTGCTGGTATTCCGTTGTATCTCCCGGTCTCGATCCCCAGCTGGTGTGAAGATGTGCGAAACTGGCCAATAGCACATCGTATTCCATGAGACAAGTGGGTGTCCATGTATCTGGGCCTCGTCACAAAACCATCCTCCGTAAGCTGGAGGAGATGCGCTCTGTAGAAAGCCATCTTCGTGCCTAGCTCCTGTGTTGGCTGTATCCATGTCCTCTTGGTGTCTAGCTGAGTCAAATCCTGGCGAATGAGCCTGGTTATCTCGGACTGTGTAAGAGTCAAAGAGGGCGCATCCAGTGAGTACTGGAAGGGGGGAAATCTGTCTATGCTGAACCCATGCGTTTGAAACCATGATGTCATCTCCCCGTACCAGTATGCTGTATCTCCGTGCATGGCTAACTGTTGAGAGGATTCAAGTGCAAGGCGTGCATATCTGTCTCTGGGAAGTTCCCATATGCGGTGCATGAAGGAGACAGATCTGGTGAGCGCCTCAACCACCAGTGGGGGGGCAGCTAGATCTGCTCGTACAATAGCACGTGGTACTGAAGGCTTGGCTCTAATGAGCCGCGAGATCATAGAGACCAGAGGCTTCTCCATGTCCCCCCATCCATCACTGCGGCCTGTCCTCCCATGATGATCCAGTGAAGGTACCCAAATCTCAACTTCATAAAGCAATGCAGAAGCCACCAGAGTGTCAAAGAGCCAGAGCTTTGTCCGAGGCTCCTTAAACTGAACCTGTGAACACATCCTTTCCAATCTACCCAATCAGCATGGGCTTTGGTCAATCTAGTCTCTGCTGCCCTCCTTAATGAAAATGCTGGCCCACTAAAAACCACTCCAAGGTAAGTGTAAGCATCTGTATAATCCACCTTCTCCTGGCCGTATGTGAAGGCAGGTGCTGACATCCTAATCCACTGTGGGGTGGTGTTAAATACCATGACCTTGGTTTTACCAAGGTCTACAGACAAACCACTTTCTTGGGCAAACCTATGCAAAGCATCCAAGTGACGTTGCATCCCCTCCGGAGAGTCGGAGATCAACACAATATCATCAGCATATAACAATAGTGGAATCCGTGTCCCTGACAGCTGTGCACCTCTATCACCATCTCTCTGAATGTAGTCAGAAGCCTCATCTACATACATACCAAATAGAGTAGGAGAGAGCGGGCAGCCGTGCTTCACCCGAATAGTGGAGTAAACCGGTGTGGATAGACCCTCTGGGGTGCGTACATGCCCCACTACTGACCTGTATAATGCCATGACCCCCCAAATGAGCTCTTTGGGTACTCCCATCTGCTGTAATCTGCGCATCAATCTAGCTTTGGGCACTGTTTCAAATGCTTTGCGGAAATCCACAAAGCTAGAATAGATCCGTCTCCCATGCGCTCTGCCCTCCTCAATGATGGCTCTGAGTGTCAAGATATGGTCAAGAGTAGAAAAACCCCTCCTGAAACCTGCCTGCCCGGCTCTGCGTATCTCCTCTGTCTTTGCCCATCTACTCAGCTGTTGCTCAAGAATAGATGCCTACAACCGTGCCAATGTGTGTCCAATCATGATAGTGCAATAGTTCCCAGGCTCCATGGGGTCTCCGGACTTGACGATAGGTACAATAGTAGATAGGCTCCAAGTATCAGGCAAGCCCTCACACATGGCACGGTTAAACATAACTGCTAGAAGCTCTGCTAGTAAATCTCTGGCATGCGTGAAATGCTCAGCCACTAGGCCATCATGATCATATGCTCTCCTAGTCCTCATCCTGTCAATGGCCTTCCTCACCATCTCAGCGGAGAGAGAGAGAGAGAGAGAGAGAGAGAGAGAGAGAGAGAGAGAGAGAGAGAGAGAGAGAGAGAGAGAGAGAGAGAGAGAGAGAGAGATGAAATGAAGTGAAGTGTTATATTAACGTCTTCAAAAGGCCAAAATGACCTATGAGACCAAACTGTTACAGAATTGTGTGAGAGAAATGAAATGTAATATTAACATCTTCAAAAGGCCAAAATGACCTATGAGACCAAAAGGTTACATGTGGTGAATCTAATAGGTCTGGGTACAAAAAGTACAAAGGACTGAAAAGAAAATAGTGGGTAGGGGTGGGGTGAAAGCTGATACAAAGGGAATACAAAGGGTAAGCTGATACAATGGAGCTCTCTGATAGTGGGGACATCATATACATATACATCAGTATCTGGGACGGCTCCTATGTCGCGCCAGTATAGTTTTAAGGCCATTGTGAAGTCTTCACCTTGTTTCATTAGCAAAAAGAGCAGCATCACTAAAGCCTTCCCCCTTTGGGCCAGGCCAAAAAAAAATAAATCCTATTTTTTATTAGCAATTAGGGTAGTCACCTCTAAGGTCTTAGCTCTCTGGACAAGCCAAAAAAATAAATCCTTACTTCTAGTCAAATTCAGAAAGTGTAATTAACACTAAAGCCCATGTCCTTCCAAAAATATAAAAGAGATGAATCATGAAGAACTATGAGTATTCTAAGTTTGAATTAAAGCCATTAACCATGAGATGATGTCCTCTTCGTATCCAATTGAATCAAGTGCTGTGTCTGATGAGCCTGGTAATCTCTGCCCTAGTGAGGGAGATGGAGGGTGCATCCAGAGAGTACTGAAATGGGGGTAGCCGGTCCATACTAAAGCCATGTAACTGAAACCAAGATGCCATCTCTGCATACCAACATGATCTACCTCCTTGTAATGCCAGCTGTCGTGGAGACTCTAGTGCTAATCGAACATATCTGTCTCTAGAGAGAGCCTAAGTGCTATGCATAAATGAAACTTATCGAGTGAGTGCCTCCACTACCAATGGAGGAGCAGCGAGGTCTGCCCTAACAATGTCATGTGGTACTGAGGCCTTGGCCCTAAGCATCCGAGAAATCATAGACACCAAGGGCTTCTCCATACATCTCCATCCATCAGTACTACCAGCTCTGCTATGATGATCAACTGAGGGGCCCCATATCTCCACTCCATACAGCATGGCCGAAGTGACCAAAGTGTCAAAGAGCCAAAGCTTTGTCTGAGGTTCCTGGAACTGAACTTGCGAACATATCCTCTCAAGTCTCCCCAATGCTCCCCAATGCTGCATAGGCTCTGGTCAATAGCGTATCGCCCCAAGGTAAGTGTATGTATCTGCAAACTCCACAGTCCCTCGACCATATGTAAAAGTGGGGGCGGACCTCCTTACCCACTGCGCTGTGGTGTTAAACACCATTACCTTGGTCTTACCAAGGTTCACAGACAATCCACTGTCCCGTGAAAATACATGCAATGCATCCAAATGACACTGCACCCCCTGTGGAGAATTAGAGATCAGCACAATATCATCAACTATAATAGCAACAGAATCCATGTCCCTGCAAGCTGAGCACCTCTATCGCCCTCTGTATGTACATAATATGAAAACTCATCTACATATATCCCAAAGAGAGTCGGTGATAGGGGACAACCCTGCTTGACCCCAATGGTGGAGTGAACCATGTCGCACATGCCCTGAGTAGTGCGTACGTGTCCTACCACTGTCCTGTATAAAGCTAAGATCCCCTAGATCAGCTTTGTGGGCACCCCCATGTCTTGCAATCTGCGTATGAGTCTGGCTTGTGGCATTGTGTCAAAGGCTTTGTAGAAATCCACAAAGCTACAATATATCCTCCTGCAATGGTGTCTACCCTCCTCAATAATGGCTCTGAGTGTCAAAATTTGGTCAAGAGTGGAGAAACCTCTCTTGAACCCTGCCTGTCCTGCTGCCCGTATGCCCTCTCTCTGCCCATCCACTCACCTCATGCTCAAGAATTGATGCATATAGCCTAGCCAGAGTGTGACCAACCATGATGGTTCGGTAATTTGTGGGAATCATAGGATCTCCCGACTTGAAGATAGGCACAATAGTGGACATACTACAAGTCTTAGGGAAACCCTCATACACGGCTCTATTAAACATCATAGCAAGAGGCTCTGCAAGCATATCTTTGGCATGGATAAAGTGCTCTGCTACCAGACCATCATGATCCTGTGCTCTTCCTGTCTTCATCTTGTCAATGGATTTCCTTACCCTCTCAGGAATAAAGAAAGTACATGTTTCTGGGCATGCCTCTGGAGGGTCAGGCAAAGGTGGCTGCCCCGATGTTGTATAGAGAGATATAGCATATTCCCCCCATGTCTCTGTGGAAGTGATGGCTGGCGGTGGAGAGTGCTCATTGAAAAGCCTCCATGCCTCACTAGAGTCGTGACTCATAAATAACTGATATAGATCATGCTCTAATTGAGATAGGTAAGCCCTCTTCTTTCGTTGCACTAGGCGGCGGAAGATAATCCGTGACTGTCTATGTGTAGTGGTACCGATGAGCACCTCAATCTGTAATCTGATCCTCGTCTCTCTACACTCCTCATCATACCAACTGTTCTGAAAACTCCCAGATCGTCTCCGTGTAGGCTTGCTTTGGGTATATGCCTTTGATGCTGCATCATGTAGCGTCTTTGTCAGAATCTGGGTGAGCTTATCTAGTGGTCGTCCTGGCTCCTGAGTGCATAGCTGCTTGTATATCTCATCATGTACACGTGATCCGTCTCCCTCATGAAGCAATACCGAGTATGTGTGGAGGCCTCTATGGAGCTGTGTTGAACTGGAATGAGAGAGTGAAAGACAAGATAGCATGATCGACTGCTACCCCAACCGGCCTAGTTCCCACCTCGAAATCCTAAAAGGAAGGAATGAGTCCCGGCGGAGCCATAACATAATCCACTGTACTAGCGCCATGCCGATGTGGAAAGCATGTAAAACCACCAGCTCTGCAGGGAATCTCTGTAGGCCATTCAAAATGGCCACTCCACGTGCAATCCTCATATCAATCAAGTATCTTCTATACTCAGTGTGCTCCTCATCCTGTGATAATCTAGATAGGCCCATTTCTGTAATATCAAGCTCCCGCATCAACTCCTCTGAGGTATCATAGAATACAGTTTGGTGATGGGCAGTCCTAGCATTGAAATCCCCCAAGTAATAATGTCGCCATCTCTAGAAAACTCCCATATATCATCAACTAAGATAGAGAAGGGGGATTGTCCTCTAGGTGATGCATATACTGACGTACTAGGAGGAAAATAGCAAATAGCGATGTAGAGATATCTGCCTGTCTCTGCCTTTAGTCTCACCCACATGTACCTAGCATGCTCATCCCTCCGAGCTATATGTATCAGAGACTGTAGCTCCTCCCTGAATAAGACTGCCACTCCTCTTGAACCTCGTCCTCTGCGCTCTGATCGAGTCTCCTGTCTGCAAGTTGTCTCCCATCTGTATCCGCTCACATGGGGCATGGACTGCCCCGGTGCCTGATGCGTCTCAGAGTAGAAAATGATGTCTCTCCCTGTGAAACTATCCTCAAAGGCCCCTACATCAAGGTGCAAAGATCCACTACAATTCCATGTAGTCACTCTGAGTGTGGTCCCACAAGTCTCACACCGTCATGCGGGGCGCTTCTCCAGAATAACTACTCGTCCATCCATGTAGAAGGCCACTTTCCCCTTCTCTCGAGCTGTCATTATCTCGGGCATAAGTTCTTTCATATGAGCAAGCTGTGTGAGTGTGAGGTCATCTCCAAGGAATATGCTCGTTTTCTTTAGTGTAGGACGCTTCTTCAAGAAGTCCTTCTTTGCCTCCATGGATGGGAAGCGCATGATTCGAGCTCTTTCTTTTGAAGTCTCCCCATTCCCCTACCCTCCATGCCTTTGTATGAGTAGCCTCACTACCCATCATGCGGAGAAGTTCTTTGACTTTCCCTGCCACATCATCTCGATCTTTTAGACCTGTTATTTGTATGTGCAAAGCTCTAGTCTTCCTTTGCTGCTCTTCTTCTAAAGTCATGTTGATGATTGTAGGAGTGGGGATAGGTGTGGTTTCTTTCTCTTTCCCTTTCTTAGCGACTTCTATCCATTTCTCGGCCTCATCCGCCTTCTTCTGTGTCTTCGTGATTACATCCACCCACGAAGACGTCTTTGCCCCATTCTGTTTCTCTTCCTCTTTGATCATCCATACTTGTTCCTTGATGACCTTGATTTCCTCTATCACCGAGGGTTGGAATTCACCTTCCTCTAGTCCATTGCTTGCTCTATCAGCAAGCTCTCGCTTGAGGACTGAGACCTCTTCTTTGAGTGCTTGTGAATCCGCCTTAAGTGCTTGTATCTCGACGTGCAGGTCCTCTTTCTCCTCCTTCCATTGCGTGCCTTCGTTGAGGAACATTTGAAGAAGGTTGGCCTTCTCCTTCCACCATCGTTCCATCTCTGCTTTCCATTCCTTCATCTCCCTTTCCACTTGTGTTATCCGCTTGTTTGTAAGCATGAAGGTCGCCTTCGTACGGGACTTACAAACTGGTGAAGCGCTCATGACCTCCATCGTAATGGCCCCTATTGCGTCTCAGTTCTGCTCGTGTTTAGTAACACTGCTGAGTACTGATGGGGTTCTGTTGCTCCCACCCGCACTGGCTAAACGCGATGGCGGCGTGCTGTGCAAACTATCCCAGGTCTGCTGCAAATAGACCCACCTTGTCGCGACCTGCTGTGCAAACTGTCCCAGGTCTACTGCAAAGCTCCGTACACCACTCGCACTGTCCAGCGTGTGCTGCGTGCTTCGCTCACCACATGCTGCTTGCTCTGCCCCACATGCGCTACCTTGGTTGATAGGTAGGAAAAGGATTGGTTTGAATGATCATCTGAACCTCAAACCTTGGTTGCACTCAAGAACTCAATCTCCTGCGCGAACCTTGGCTGTATATGTGACCTGCCCACCTTTATGAATTGTTGGCAATGCATGAAACCTTTGCGAAGCCTGCTGTCTATGCGAAACTCGTTGTGCTACTGATTGCGCTAACTGCCTATTTGTTGCCCCACCCAGCTATGCGTGACAATTCCACTTGCAGGCTCTAACTGCGCCTTGCTTGCTTGCGAGTGTGTAGAGAGAGCTCTTCAAGTGGCGCGCAATAGTAGAAAGCCATGGCACGAGCAGGGGTGGTGACGCAAGCTGCAATTTGAGGGCTCAGTGATGATGCGGGTAGCAGGTTGAAGGCTCACAGGTGAATGCGAGCAGCAAGAAGCCATGCCCACAGGTTATGCGCGCGCAGAGAGAGAGAGAGAGAGAGAGAGAGAGAGAGAGAGAGAGAGAGAGAGAGAGAGAGAGAGAGAGAGAGAGAGAGAGAGAGATGAAATGTTATATTAACGTCTTCAAAAGGCCAAAGTGACCTATGAGACCAAAAAGTTACAATGTGGTGGATCTGATACAAAGTCAGAGTAACAAGAGTAACAAGATGACAAAATGACAAAATAAAATACTGTAGAATCCTAAACTGCTAGGTGTGAACTAAGAAGCTAATAACAGCTAGCTGGGATAGCTAGATCACAGGAGATCCAGCATCGGTCGCTGGCGGATCTCATCAATCTGCTGCATGGTCAGTAGTCTGACCGGGCGTCGTGCATGTCGAGCCAAAGTGATCGAATCCTCTAATGCAGCCTCCGTCGATGTTGTGTAGTCCTCCGCAGTCGTGGGCGTCTGGATCTCCCCAGCTCAGTCGCTCGGTCGATCAGTGTGCCTCTGGTGTAAGGCGACGAGCTCTGCTGTGGTAGTAACTCCTCCGGGTGTCCAGTGGCAGCTCTAAAGAAGTCTGTGATTTGTCTCTAAGACTGGCTAGCCTCTCCTCTCATCAGGCTCTCTCTGTGTCTGCGCAGCTCGAGAAAAAACAAACCCAGGCATCTCTGATCCTCATACTGCATGACTCTAGAGAATGGTCCAAAGCCCTCTTTGAACAAGCAATGGAAGCGGCCTCGTATCTCGTAGTAGATGGGGCAGTGGCATGTGTAGTGCAACTCTGTCTCAGGCTCGATGTCACACAAGGGGCATGTCCTGGCCTCTGCTGGTACTCCGCTGTATCTCCCAGTCTCGATCCGCAGCTGGTGTGAAGATGTGCGTATCTGGCCAATAGCACATCGTATCCCATGAGACAAGTGGGTGTCCATGTATCTGGGCCTCGTCACAAAACCATCCTCCGTAAGCTTGAGGAGATGCTCTCTGTAGAAAGCCATCTTCGTGCCCAGCTCCTGTGCTGGCTGTATCCATGTCCTCTTGGTTCTAGAGAGAGAGAGAGAGAGAGAGAGAGAGAGAGAGAGAGAGAGAGAGAGAGAGAGAGAGGGTGGTGAACAGGGATGGCAGAGAACTCCGAGTTGGCTTACTCTTCGCCTTCACCAGGTAGCTGCAAACACTATGACGACACCCTCTGCAGCTTCCCCCGTTGCTTCCCAGGTGTCTGCGACCCCTGTGGCGCGTACCCGCTCTCCTGGACTTCGCCCTCTTGCATCTCGAGTGCATCCTAGAGATCCATCTACCTCAGCAGCACAGGTTACACTAGATCTTGATTTCATATGGAGACAGAGTTTCCACCTCTGCATTCTCCTCCCCCGCCCACTGTTCACTGCCCCCCCGCCACCACATGTTCCTCGGGTCTTCATGGATAGTGCTCCTCCTGAGTGGCAGTCCTCTAGAGCAGAGCACAATGGGGACGCTTCAGGCCCTATGCTGGTGAGAGTCTTTATTCTTCGCCGTGCGAAGAAGGGTCATGTATTATTTGGCAGCCATCAGAATCCCATGATGTCCTTCACCTTGCCTTTTAATACCACTGCGACATGGACAGAGAGCACGATTCTTGAGCATGTACATCAGCATACTATGCAATCAATGCAATGATGGCTCGGGTGTTTACCACCCTTCCTTCTGACACAACCGTTCCCTCAGAGTATTGGTGCGGTGCAGTGGTTGGATACTAATGGATGCTATTGTTTGCCTATCATATTCTCGGTGGTATCGACATGGCAGCCCCCACAGACTATGAGAGCATGGCCACATGCAGCAATTATTAAGGCATTGTGTTGTCCGCGCGAATATTTTTCGGCTTGGTATACCGCGGCACGATCGTTTTTGCCAGGCCAACTTATGCAGCCATTGCCACCGGATGTTGATGCATTACCATTAGTAATCTGGACCCCTGGTCAAGGGGACAAATGTGCGCGTTGTTAGAGCTATGTACGCTTTTGTGGTTCACCTCTTTGCATATTCGTTGTTATCGTTTTGCATATCCTGTCTTGGAATGTAAATGGGTTGCATCACTCCAGCACCAGTGGCCTCAAACCGAATTTGTTGAGAATAGATCTATGTACTCATGTATTCGGTAATGTGGATATTTTTCTGGTGCAAGAGCACAAATTATCTGCGCAAAGATTTCATGCATGCAAGAAGCTATTGCCTGGAAATTCATACACATATGGGAGACAGCAGTAGGGGATCATCAGACAAGTGGTGGCATATGTATTGCTGTGGGTTCTTGATGGAGGAATTCTGTTAGAGGTCATGGTACTCTGGTTCCAGGCTAGGCTATGTGGATCTAATTGCAGATTGGTGAGAGATTACTTGGTACTCTATGCATTTATGCCCCAATTCGTGCTCGCTTGAGAGCCTTGTTTTGGGACGAGATTGCGCATGAATTATCTACTGTGGACTCTTGGATTATGGCAGGGGACTTCAATAATGTAGAGACATTTGGGGATTGGCTGTGTGTTGAAACCCCTGCTCTACCTGCTATTGTGAGATCGGAGCATGATGCATGGGATCGATTATTGTTTACACTTTTTGCGCAGGATGCGTGGCATGTTTCTTCCTTTGGCCACACCTCTTGGGGTTTTTGGAGGCAGATTGGCAAGTTGCTTGAGCGCTTGGATCGATTTTATGTTGGGACATGGGTTGCTTCACTGGGAGGCACAATTACCATTTGGCCAGCCACAGTTTTGTCTGATCATGCTCCTGTCTCATTGCTTTTGCAGTTCCAGACATCGTCAGGGCCTTGTAGGTGAGCGCGTATTCCCGATACTGTATTGCAGGATACTTCGCAGACCCACTCGCTACAATTGATTTGGTGTGCAGATGTGCTTACTGCATGTGGTCTGGCTCAGCAGCTTGCTTCTTGCTTTGCTGCATCATCTGATGTCTGTAGACATGTTGCAGGCGAGAGACTTGGAGATTTGTTTCGACATGAGCGGCAGCTCCAGAATAGGCTTGCTTGTATACGGTGTTTGCTTGAGGATTATCGAGGCAATGTATTCCTGGTAGATAGAGAGACAGACACTAGAGAGACACTCACTCAGCTTGAGCTGGAAAAGTCTGACTTCACCTATCATGCCTCAGTATCCTCTTGGATTTCTAAAGTTGATAGGATGAACAAAGACTTTTTCGCACATTTTCGAGAGCGGCCGCTTGGGACATCCTTACGGGCATTGCGGGATACCTAGGACACTCTATATATAGACCTAGATGTAGTGCTCGCTCTGGCTTCAGACTATTATGAGCATTTGTTTACAATGGAGCCGATTACGCCTCCCATTCTAGAGGCCAAAGAGAAGGTTTGGTCTCGTGTCTAGCATGTAGCTACAACAAATATGATCATGATTCTTGTAAGGTGCAGCGAAGTGAATGTTTAAACTTTGCTCAAGATGAGTGCTCCGAACTGTGCTCAAGGTTCCTTTTGTTCTTATGGAAGCGAGAGCCTTCCGTTCTTAATGAGAGTGCAATGATCACAAACAAAGTGAATGGACACTGTGGGTGAAAGTGTATGAGACTGAGAGACAGAGAGAGGAGAGAGATACGACACCAGAGACGTTGTAAAACCCTCCTCCCAAGGCCCCACTCTCATCGGCGAGAGTGGTCTACTATTGATTGCACAAACTGGTACAAACTGAATGCATGTGACTGATGCAAGTCTAGGCTATGTCGGCGATGACGACGGTGATGACGAAACCGACCTAAGGGCTGAAATCTGTAGTCTTTTATCTGCTGTCCAAAAACGCTATGGGCTGAAATCTGAGGTCCTTCTACTGCTGTCCAAAAACGCTAATGGCTGAATTTTGTTGCGGCGGAAAAACGCTGATTTGGCTTGTTGAAAACGCTGATTTCCTGCTGGTCTTTATGGCTGAAAACTGCACTTCATGTAGGCTGAGAATTGATGGTCTTATGGTCGAGACTGAGGTTGCTTCATTGCTGAAAAACGCCAAGTACTGAGAGTCTGCTGGGCGATGATGTCTAAAAACGCTAGGCTTGCTTGTTGGAGAAAACGCTAGGTTGATGGGTTCTTCTTGCTTGGAGGGGGAACCACCAAGGGGGTCTTGCTTGAGAAGTTGCCTGTTGAGCGGTGGAGCTCCTGTTGCCTCTTCTGCCAATTAGTGCTAGTCTAGGTTTGCTTATATACAAACTTACTCAATTGCCCTACCTACTTTCCAACAAAAGTCACTTAAAAATAATAAGTGAAAAAGTACACGTTGGAACTGACGCGCGCTCGCTACTGCTGTGCTTCTTCGCTGCGCCATCGCTGCCCCCCCCCCCCCCCCCCCCCCCCCCCCCCAGTGCTGCCGTCGCTGCTTGGCCTCCCCGCTGGCTGCCTCCCCTTGCCCTTAGCCCCCGCTGCCTCCCCTCGCGCTGCCCCTGTCCGCCCGCCTTCAGCCCCTGCTGTGCCGCCCCACCCTCAGCCCCAGTTGCCGCCGCCCGCTCTCAGCCCCACCTTTTGTACATTGCCTACCCGCTTGCCACAGCCCGCCAAACAAAAAGGAAAAGAAAAACCCCCCCCGCCTCGGCCCGTTTGTCCGCCTGTTTGGGTCCTTCCCTCGGTTACTCCTTGCAGTTTGGCACTTTCGGCAGTGCTTCAATTCCTTGGAGCAGTGTTGACGCGCCCAATTGCAGCGCCATCCCGTCATCCCCTTCTTACACCACAGCAGTAGACAGAGATGGAGGCTCCAGCTTCGCCACAGAGGGACTCGCCAGAAGCCCCCTCGCCCGACCCCGCTGAGCCCACCCTTCGACTTGCTCTCTCGCCTACAGAGGAAGCGAGCCTTGCCGCAGAGGTAGAGCGATTGCAGGTGACCTCGGTCATCTGCAAGATTCTCGGCACCCGACCTAGCAGAGGAGAGCTGCGAGACCTTCTCCAGGCCCGCCTTCTCGCAGAGGTGGGAAAGATTTTGGATGTCCAGATTCTCGGACGGGGTTACTATCAGATCGAGTTTGAGTCCTCCGAGATGGCGTCCAAGGTCATAGCTATGAGTCCACTGGCCATCTGAGCATCCCGTGCCCACTTTCGACAGTGGCGACATGGTTTTGACCCAGCTTCGAATGTTCTAGTAGAGGAGGCAGACATCCCCATCTCAGTCTGCTTTCTGGGTTTACGGAGGGAGTACCTACCACTTCTTTCCAGGATCGGTTCCGCCATTGGGACTGTCCTGGAGACACCTCGCACGGCAGCATTAGTAGCTGCCAAGGCGGCTGGCATTCCCTCAGTTTGAGTTTTGGTCAGAGATACCCACACGCTTCCGAAGGTTATCCTTTTACCTCGGGTGAGTGGGGGTTGGTTTCGACAGAGTGTGGAGTACGCGGGCCTCCCGAAGCAGTGCTTCATTTGTCGACAGATGGGCCATCTAGCGAAGGCCTGTCCACGGAGGAGGCCGCGACCTGCACCACAGCCTCAGTCCCAGCCTGCCAGGGCTGGCCTGCAGCCACGTGGCCTGCAGCCACAGCCAGCGGCACAGCGTGTAGATGCAGAGCCACCCTCCGAGCCTGGGGCTCCAGCAGAGGAGGGGTGGCAGCAAGCTCGTGGCCGCCGACTCCAGGGGCCACAACGTCAGCCTGGCACTCGGAGTGGCCCTCAGGTGCCTACTCAGCAGCAGTGGGTTCCCACGGGGAACCGTTTTGGTCCTCTTGAGCAGGAGGAGTTCCCTACGCCATCCCCCACCTCCGCTTCTCCCTCGACTGCCGCTCCCCCCCCAGAGTTCCCCCCCTGTGCCTCATCCTCCCCGCCTTCTGCTCCCGTCGCCTCTCCACCTCGCCCCTCTACCTCTGTCGGCCCATCCCGCCCCTCTTCTCCTCCACTCTCCCCAGCTCCTTCTCCCCCCCCTCCTGGTCCAGTTCCTTAGTCGGTTCAGGAGACTCGTCCCTCTCCGGCGGCTTAGGAGATCTCTTGGCAGCGCCTTTGCCGCGAGTCGCCTAGCGAGAGGGTCAGCCCTTCTTGCGGCCCCCTCTGCAGATTCAGACATCCTCCCTTGCAACCATCCCTCGTGGGCTGACGAGCATTGACATCCGACGCCGCTGGGACTTCTTCGACTACGGGTTCACTCGTTTTCTCGGCGATTCCGCAGCAGACCATGAGGCTGCCTGTTTCAGGTTCCATGTTTTGTTCCTCTCCGCTAGGGGGACAGAGGCCCTGGACTGAGCAGTTAGTTTCTCCTTCCCCCTCTGTGGTGGGGCCGAGGCAGAGTGGTCCCTTGACTCAGTGGTGGGATGGTTGCATACACAGGTCTTAGAGTTCTCTCACCACATGGGAGAACTTGGAGTTACAGATATGCTGCAGACTTTGTGGCCATTGGCCAAGTTTGCGGTGACACCCCCAGACTGAGTAGGATGTAGGCACATTGTGGTGTACTTCTTTGCTGATATGCAGTGTTTGCCTTGCTATGTATACATTCATGAGGACTCCTGGACAGAGGAGGTTGTGTTACGCATGGCTCGCTTTGCTTGGGCTTGGGCTAGGCACTCACCGCAGTCACGCCTATCTAGAGGACGCTCGGATGCGGATTACTCCCCATCCAAGCCTGCCTCGAAGATAGCCCGTCTTGCTGCTGCGACAGCATCTGTTCTCTCTCGCTCCCCATGAGGATAGTCTCATGGAACGTGTAGGGACTAGGTGGGCCCCAGTTTCAGCGACAGCGGGGCCGATTGCGTCAGGAGCTTCAGCGTTGCCTTGTGGGAGGAGAGATTGATCTCCTTATGCTCCAGGAGCACCATCTGTGAGAGAGCCGCATTCGGCGATGTGGTCAGATTTTGCGTGGTCGTTATGATACCTTTTGGTCAGCTGCTTTTGGACCTCGAGGCATCCAGGGTGGGATTTGTATTACTATTGCGGACTCATTGCAGCAGGCCATTGTGGGCAGAGGGATTATTGTGCCAGGCAGGGCTCAGTGGATTACTATGCAGGTTCAGGGTGGCCTTGTGGGCTTCCTGAACATCTATGCGCCCAATGTGGCGAGTGATCGTGTAGAGTTTTGGTCACAGATTGTTGAGTCTTTGCCGCAAGTCGATCATTGGTGTGTAGGAGGGGACTTCAACATGTTGGAGGACCCTTCTGACAGGATTGGTGGCAGCCATGCTACTGTGCATGGAGTCGAGTTGGCAGCTTGGGAGAGGTTTTGTATGACTTTGAGGGTCTCGGATACATGGCAGCACTCTGGTTTTGTGAGGCTCCCAGACAGTCTTGCCTTCTCTAGATCGGACCGCAGAGTGGGAGGAGTGAATCTATCGCGCATAGATCGCTTCTACACTAGTGACCACTTCAGTGACTTGGGGGGTTCAGTGGGCATCCTGGCAGGGACTTCCTTCTCGGACCATGCTCCAGTGATCCTCACGGTGGCAGACATGTAGAGGATTGGGAGCACGATGCTTCTCATCCCAAAGAGGGTCTTGTTGGACTCATCACTCAGAGAGAGGGTAGAGGCTCTCTGGACAGAGGGCATGGACAGCCAGGTCTCACCTACAGACAGAGTGGCCTCAGGCCTAGCTCAGCTTAGCCACTTTTTTATCAGGTGTCTCTGGCCCGCCGGGCAGCGAGGGAGGCGGAGCAGCGTCTCAGACGAGGCATTGCTTCGCTACAGAGGATGCAGGAGCAGTATCCAGACAGTCCATGGTTGGAGGAGCAGTTACAGCAGGCTCGACAGGAGCTTGCTAGCACAAAGGAGAGGCGTAATGAGTTTGCCTTTCACCGAGAGGCATCTCAGTGGACTCAGGTGGGTGACAGAGTGACTGGTGCCTTTTTTGAGACAGTGGACCTCGGCACTCGCATGCCAAGGTCATTTAGTTGAGGAGGCCCGATGGGTCAGTTGCTTGTGAGCCCGAGGATATGCGTGCAATTGCTATTGACTTTTACCGCGAGTTACTGTCGGCCGAGCCTCAGTCAGAGCGGCAGGATGCAGGTTTGGGCACAGATGCCATGTCTTGTGACAGAGGAGATGCGCCAAAGGCTTGAGATGCCACTTCAGCTTGAGGAGCTACACACAGCTCTTAGGGCCCTCCCTCGTGGTAGCTGCCCAGGTGAGGATGGGTTGACTCCCAGCTTTTTCTTGGAGTACTGGGACTTGCTTGGCCCAGATCTCTGTAGTGCTTTTCAGTACATTTTGCACACAGGGATGATGCCTGACAGCATGAGTGAGGGCCTGATCTATCTCATTCCCAAGGAGGGTGGCTCCTTGGATGAGATTCGACAGTGGCGCCCCATCACCATCCTCAACTCAGCCTACAAAATTCTTGCCAAGGCTCTGAGTTTGAGGATTCATCCACTTTTAGAGAGACTTGTACATGGGACTCAGACAGGTTTTGTCAAGGAACGCAGTATCCTTGACAACATCTTTACTTTCTGGGAGGCCTCTGCCCTGGCACGGCTTCGTGGTGAGGACCTTGTGATTTTTCTTCTCGATTTTGAGAAGGCATACGACCGAGTTGAATGGGACTTTCTAGAGGGTACTCTCAGCAGGATGGGCTTCTCAGATGCTTGGATTAGAGGGGTGTCAGCTTTGTACAGACAGGCTCACAGTCAGGTGCTTTTGGCAGGGGGGAGAGGTGAGCGCTTCATGCTCACATGCTCGGTTAGACAGGGTTGTCCTCTTGCCCCCTTTCTCTTTCTGTTCTATGCGGAGGCGATGAGCAGATTTTTGGTGTCACAGCAGGTTGGTCTTCAGGGCTTAGCACTCCCTATTCGAGGAGAGAAGCTACTGGATGCTGAGTTTGCCGATGAATCAGCCTTGTACTTAGATGGCCAGGAGGCCAATCTTCACAGATGTGAGCAGGCTCTGGAGACCTTCTGCTGTGCATCGGGCGCACTGAACAACTGGAGAGAGACAGTGGCTTTCTCGGTTGGTAGTGCTCCTGTGCCAGATTGGATGCCATGAGAGGGTTTCAGGTGGATTCCCCCAGGGACTGCAATTCGGTACTTGGGTTGTCAGGTTGGTTTGGACTTGTCTCCCGAGCAGCAGATTGCTCCTCCTCTCCTGTCCATCAGGAGAAAGCTGTTACATTGGAGCTCAGCACGACTTTCGCTGGCTGGCAGTGTAGTAGTTGCCAACTAGGTGCTGTTGGCGACTATATGGTACATCACCTCCTGCTGGATCTTCTCGAGTTCTTGTATCAGCCAGGTAGAGAGGCTAATCAGGAGCTTCCTTTGGTCAAGACGTGACACTCAGATGGCCGGAGCCAAGGTGGCTTGGTCAGTCATCACGCTTCCTTGTTCTCAGGGAGGGCTTGGGATCATTGATCCAACATAGCATAGGAGAGCCCTTCTAGGGAAGTTCATAGTCAGAGGACTTCTTCCAGGTGAGGAGCCCTGGAAGGAGTTCTTGTTGCAGAGGCTTCGTGCCAGGGTGCTTCAGTTAGGAGACCCTTGGCAACCTTCGACCAGATGGATCTTTACAGAGATGGGCCGAGTTGGTTTGAGCAGGAGACTGGAGGACCGCTTTGCTGTGAGTTTGCTTCGTTCTTGGGAGCTGTTGCGGCATGGCCTGGAACGGCGACAGCCAATGTGCACGGAGGAGCGCCTACGGCAACCCCTCGTCTGGAACCCCATGGTTAGCACTCAGAGAGGCCACTTGGTTGGTAGTCGGCCTCATGTTTCCTGGGGTCTCGACATGCCCAAGAGAACTTGGGTTTGTGCGACCGCAACAAGCAAAAAAATTTCTTGTGATTCTTGTGGTTCTTTCCTTGAGTGATACAGAACACTGCGAAAGCTCTGATACCAATGTTAGGTGCTGCGGAATGAATGTTTGAACTTTGCTCAAGATGAGTCCTCCGAACTGTGCTCAAGGTTCCTTTTGCTCTTATGGAAGGGAGAGCCTTCCGTTCTTAATGAGAGAGTGCAATGATCACAATCAAAGTGAATGGACACTGTGCGTGAAAGTGTATGAGACTGAGAGATAGAGAGAGAAGAGAGATACGACACCAGCGACGTTGTAAAACCCTCCTCCAAAGGCCCCACTCTCGTCGGCGAGAGTGGTCTACTATTGATTGCACAAACTGGTACAAATTGAATGCATGTGACTGATGCAAGTCTAGGCTATGTCGGCGATGACGACAGTGATGACGAAACCGACCTAAGGGCTGAAATCTGCAATCTTTTATCTGCTGTCCAAAAACGCTATGGGCTGAAATCTGAGGGGTCCTTCTACTGTTGTCCAAAAACGCTAATGGCTGAATTTTGTTGCGGCAAAAAAACGTTGATTTGGCTTGTTGAGAACGCTGATTTCCTGCTGGTCTTTATGGCTGAAAACTGCACTTCATGTAGGCTGAAAACTGATGGTCTTATGGTCGAAACTGAGGTTGCTTCATTGCTGAAAAACGCCAAGTACTGAGAGTCTGCTGAGCAATGATGTCCAAAAACGCTAGGCTTGCTTGTTGGAGAAAACGCTAGGTTGATGGGTTCTTCTTGCTTGGAGGGGGAACCACCAAGGGGGTCTTGCTTGAGAAGTTGCCTGTTGAGCCGTGTAGCTCCTGCTGCCTCTTCTGCCAATTAGTGCTAGTCTAGGTTTGCTTATATACAAACTTACTCAATTTGCCCTACCTACTTTTCAACAAAAGTCACTTAAAAATAATAAGTGAAAAATGTCAAAAATAGGTAAAATAGGCTAAATGCACTCGAAAACTCCCCTGAAAGATTCTGATGGGAATGCTTATGATCATGCTGTGTGCAACCAGAGGATATGCATCTACACTAAGTGACTGGGCATGCACGGTCTACGAATAGACTCACAAAAGTGCCAGATCACTTCTAATCTAGACTGACTGGACTGACTGAACCCTTGTCGTGTTGTAGCTTTTCCACGGACACATAGGGTTGGATGTGTCATGTGTCAATTCTATTAGCTCCATTCTCACTATAGGAGATGCATGATACGGTGCGTGGCATTGATGGTGCCTCTTGTCCAGGGGATGACGGATTGACCCGCCAATTTTTCCTGGTACATTGGGATTTGATTTGTCACTCTATTGCGAGGCTTGCAACATATTTTTGATACAGGGGAGATGCCTCTTGCCATTTCATCTTGGCTAGTATCTCTTATACCAACTTATATACGCCAGTGGCACCTGATTACTCTCATGTCTTTTGTGTACAAGATTCTAGCCCGTATGATTGCTGCTCAATTGCGACCATTTATGCCTGATCTCATTCATGCTTCACAGAGTGGTTTTGTTTAGGACAGATGCATCCCGGACAACATTCTCACTTTTTATGAGGCTTTGCAGTGCGCACAGCGTGTGAGTAGACGGTGGCTCTAATACTTTTTGACTTCGAGAAGGCCTATGATCGTGTGGATTGGGGTTTTCTAGAAGGCGCTACAGAGGATGGGTTTTTCTACACGATGGATTACGGGGGTTTCTTCCTTATTTAGATTTTCTTATAGTGCAGTTGCTATCAATGGTCGTATTGGTCGCTGGTTTCACCTCTCGAGATCTGTGCGACAGGGATGTCCTTTGGCTCCTTACTTTTTCTTGTTCTTTGCGGAGGCTGTCTTTATACTTGCGTGGTAGGACTCCTTCATTGCACGGTCTTCACATGCCAGTGCAAGGGGAACCAAATTTATTGGATTAGGAGAACACAGATGATACCTTGGTTTGCTCTCAATATGCACCTCATTTGATGGATAGATTGCGGGATGCTCTTACTATTTTTTGCATTGCTAGAGGAGCTCTTATCAATTGGAATAAATCGTTTGGTTTTCTAATTGGTGTTGATGAAGCTCCACAATGGGTGTGCAGAATGGGTTTACTTGGTTAGCTCCTGGACAGTCATTCTGTTACTTGGGCTTTCAGGTTGGCATTGATGTATCGCCGGAACAACAATTTGAGCCAGTTCTACAGTCAGTTAGGAGGAAGCTTTGTCATTGGTCGTGTATGCATCTCTCTCTTGCGGGCAAAGCCTTGATTGTGAACCAGGTTCTCCTAGCAACTGTTTGGCACACCGCTTCTTGCTGGACTATGCATTTTGGGGTATTCATTCGGTTTCGGCGTTTTGTGTGCAACTATTTGTGGGGAGGTTCGGATGGCATGCACGAGAGAGAGAGAGAGAGAGAGAGAGAGAGAGAGAGAGAGAGAGAGAGAGAGAGAGAGAGAGAGAGAGAGAGAGAGAGAGAGAGAGCGACCCCGCGCCTTTTCCCTTGCTGCTTAGCCTGCCTGCGCTTTCGAATTTCCATTGCTGCTCAGCCCGCCTGCTCCTTTCCCTTGCTCACCTTGTCCACGGCCACACCAGCCCTATTGCTGCAGTGTTTTTGAGTGAAGTCCGCTGCCTAAGGAGATTCAACAGAAAGTTGTCCGGTCCACATTTTGTCTCTTCAAGGAGATTCAGCAGCAGCAGGTTGCCCCGCTTGCAGTTTGCCTCTTCACAAAGGTTCAGCAGCAGGTGTCCTTGCGTTGCTCCTGCCTCGTTTTTCTTTTCTATCGACAGCCATTCTTCCATCGCCTTGTTAGCCATTTGCCCTCGCAGCCCCGCTATGGTACGTGTTGCTTCCATCACAGTTGATTGGCTCCTCCTGCCAGCTCGGTCGGTACTTGGATCCCCATGTGAGATTGGCTGCGTCGATGGCCTCAATGCAGAGGCCCACTTCATTTGGCTTCGCCTAGAGCTCTCACATGCCGAGGTTATTTACATTGCTTCTTTGTTATTTCACTCCCACAGCCTCTAGATTTACCATGACAAAGCAGGAGGAGGATGGGATCGGGGAGTCACTGTATGCATGCTTGATGGAGGGGATCATGGAATACTCCACACTTGGAGAAGTCTTTCTTGTGGGGGGTTTCAACGCTCGGACATGCTGACGTCAGTGTTTGATCTATGATTTTGAGGACCCGGAGGTCCTCCGCATCAGAGAGGCTTATGACACTACGAGGACTTTGTCACGATTGTGACTATGTTTCAGTATTACATCTACTCCTAGTTTCAGATACGCAAAGTGCCATGCCAAGGAGGACCCCTACGCTTGGATGGTCACGACCTTTCGCTCAAGAGACATGCCTCTTCGCCAAAAGCCACACTCCTTCGATGACTGGTCACACCCCTTCGCTCTACGGCTACGACTCTTCGTCCAATGGTTTCAGCTCTTCGCCGAAAGGATGTGTCTTTGCGTCTAAAGTCATGTCTTGTCACCATGAGACGCGTCTTTTCATTTATGTCTCTTCGTCTCCTATATAAGGAGCCTATTGTACTCAATTTTAAAGCATTCATTCAATCAATCAAACACACATTCAGTCTCTTGAGTCTCATTTTGATCTTAAGTATGAAGTTTTAAGTCTTAATTATAGGATTAGCACCACTAATCCTCACTGTGGTATCAGAGCAAAATTTTTTCCCGGGACGCGAAGGTTGTGAGCCTCTCACCCTTGCTTCTACACTATCTCTTTCCCAGAGTTGCATGGAAGCAGAAGAAAGATGGTACATACGACCATATGAGGTAACTTGAATTTTATCACTCCAATTCTATATGCAAGACATAAGAGAGATGTGTGTGTGTGGTGTACCCGGAACCCCACGTACAACTATGTTTGCTGTGATTCTTGGTGTGGGCGTATTTGAGTTCCTATGACTTCTCGTGAGGTCTTTCTGTAACAGACTTGGACGCTCCAAGTCGAGAACCTACCGCGACACCACAAGAACTCACTTCAAAACAGTTCACAATTTACAATTGATTCGACACTGGCCTAGCGGAGTTCCGTGCCTAGAGATGTTGGCACCAAAGACTGGTGCCCTTTCCGTATTTTTTTTTATATTAATCTGCAACTCAAAGTACACAGGAGTGGTTGGGACTCACTCTCAGACTCTTGTGTCCAGATGCTCTGAGAAGTGAGAGCCCAAACCACTAATAAATAGGTTTACAAAGGATGCCAAAATCTGAGCCCCAAAATCTTCAAAATCAAAAGCTTTTAAACAAAGCAAAAGAACTCTCTCTCTCTCTCTCTCTCTCTCTCTCTCTCTCTCTCAAATTGCGTAGGCAAAATAAAGCAAAAGCTGTCCACCCAAAGCTACTTTTCTGCTGTCGTAAAATCCGCCGCAAAACACGGGCTTCCGTACAGCAGGCCACGTCAGCTAGTTCCGTACAACAAGCCACGTCAGCAATGCGTCGTACCTGCCCCGTCAGCATTTTCCACTGGGGTTTGTCCATGCCTAGGGGTAGTGTGTGTGTGTGTGCAAAGGACATGTCACCAGTTTGTGACATACCCCCCTCTTTGAAAGCATTGTAATCACCCTCGATTACACCTGCAAAACAGACGGTTGTCTTAGCAGACACTGACTGTTAGTACCGACACACTAGGAACACACATCTAGCACATGTACCAATCGACAGTCACATCACACGACATCATAGGACATCACTGGAGATCACATGACAAATCACATTCAATGTTCATTCGGATCTCAGACCATGATTTATCGGCAATGCAATTAGCAATCGCATCTAGATCCACTCAGGACCTCATAGTGCCCGATTGACTAGTCCCTGTTGCAACCATGTCTATCGAGATCATTCAGACCAAAATGCTGCAATCATTTCGTCTATTAGTTCTTGCACTTAAACAAGTCAAGAACAAATCAGTTTCATATTATCCGGAATTCCATTTTCTAAAGTTATGCAACAGAATACCGTCAGCTCTCAGTATCCCTGAAGCTCAAAGAGACATCAGTGACTCTAGTATTCAAAAGTCGAGGCATCTGGTGACAAAGGAGCTTAGGAGCGGAGTAATTCCCCTCTTGTGCAAACCCACTGCACCAGATATCCGGCCAAGCTGAATTCGGGGTTCCATTTGGAATAGACTATGCTAAACCAAAAGCTTCAAGGTAAAGATTCACAATCTGAGGAGTATCTGCTAGGTCCTCCTCCTCCATCCACTTCGCATCCAATGCGGGATAGTTCTTGAATTTAACCGAGAACCGCCTTCTCACTTTACCCTTATTCTTTCTCTCCTTATGTGCCAATATCTGTTCTGGAACAAGGATCTCCTCATTCTCTTCCACTTCGGGTTGCTCATCAGGCTCCCCATCTTTAGGCACATCGCCTTTAAAAGGCTTCAAGAGACTCACATGAAAAGCGGAAGGAGACGTCATTTATCTTTTCAGAGATCAGGAAAGGTCCGTAGTATCGCATACTAAGATTTGGAAAAAGCCTCTCCTTTCCTTTTTTCTTTCTTAGGCGTGCCTTCTCAAAACGTAAGAGCACCCAATCATTCTCCTTCAATTGCAAATCGCATCGATGGCGATCTATTGCCTTTTTCTGTCTTTCTTGAGATTTCTGCAAAGCCTCACAGACCTTGGCAAAAGCCGTATCCAAGTCGCGCGTGTACTCATCGGCTTCAAAAATCTTATCTTTCGTGCTTAGGAAGGGTGGAACCTTTGGAGCACCCTCAGTAATCTCAAATGGCGCCTTCCCCGTCGAAGAGTGTACCATGTTGTTGTAGGCAAATTCCACCAGAGGTAAGTACTTTTCCCATTGAGTCTTCTGGGGTCCCTCTTGGAGACAATCGTCTCGGGCATGCCATGCAATCTGAAAATCTGGGCCACAAACAATCTCGCTAAGTGATCCGGCTTGACCGTTTTCTTCACTAGAATGAAATGAGCTTGCTTGCTAAATCTGTCAATAACAGTCCAGATACCATCGTGACCACTCTGTGTTCTCGGGAGATCAAAAATGAAATCCATTGCAATACTTTCCCAGGGGCGGATGGGTATGGGTAAAGGCTGTAACAATCCCTTTGCTTTATGCCTGTCAAAATTGACCTTCTGGCATACCAAGCAACTACACACAAACTCGTCCACATCCTTTTTGAGTCACGGTCCAAAGAAGTATCTCTCTACCCCTTTCAAGGTGGTAGCAATGCCGCGGTGACCCGTAAAAGGCAGACAATGGCATATGGTCATAACCTTTTCCCTCAACGGCTGTGTAACGCACAACATGGTTTTCCTCATCAAGTAGCCATCCCGAATGGAATATCCCGCTACTGTCTCCCCATCCTGTATCCGTGTGAAATGTCTGCAAAATCTGTATTTGTGGCATACTGATCGACATATCCTCGAAGCTCCTATGACGTATTGCGGAAATAGCCAGAACCAACGGCTTCCGAGACAAAGCATCTGCCACCAAATTCTTCTGTCCCTGCACATGGATGATCTGGAAGTGAAACTGTGACAAGATGTTCGCCCACCGCATCTGCTTTTTTGATAGCTGCTTCTGTGTGACAAGAAGTAGCGTAAACTCTGATGGTATGTAAAAACAGTAAAATCCGCTCCGAGTAGGTAATGTCGCCACTGAGTAAGAGCATGGATAACTTCCAAAAGCTCTTTCTCATAAATCTGTGCTGTCGATTCCGGCCTTGAGAACAATCGGGTCTCGTAGGCAATGACATGGCCTTCTTGCATTAAGACCGCACCCAGACTACGACCACAAGCATCACAATTTACTTCAAATGACTTCTGCAAGTCTGGCAAAGTCAAAACTGGTCCCATAGTCAATTTCTCTTTCAAAGTCCCCACGAGAAAAGGACTCCTTTTTGTGTCAAGATATGCAAAGGGGAAGCAACCTCTGCAAACTTTCTAATGAACCCCCTGTAGTACGAACACAAACCCAAGAAGCTTCTAACTTCATGGACATTCTTGAAATCGGGCCAATCACAGATAATCTTTATCTTGGCCGGGTCATCTGCACTCCCGTTGCTGGGACAATGTCACATGTGTCCCAAAAAGTGTATCTCTGGTAGGAAAAATTCATTTTCTTTGCATTAATCACCAACTTGTGATCTCGTAATGCCTGAAAGACCTGAAGCAGATGTTCTCTATGTTCTGCTTCATCCTTGGAGAAAACAATGATGTCGTCAAAGAAAGTGCCAAAAAATAGTCTATACTCTCGAAAAATCTTGTCCATCATCCGCTTAAATGTCGCAGGAGCATTGGTTAGGCCAAAAGGCATCACCAAAAACTTAAATAACCCAAAAGTCGTCCGAATCCACTTTTCAAGTCGATCCTGCTAAAGCACGAGGATCCTTGAACTCTGTCAAGTATATCATTGATTCTAGGAATCGGAATTGTGCTCTTGATGGTGATTTTGTTGAGAGCTCTATAATTGATGCACATTCTGCAAGATCTGTCTTTCTTCAAAACCAACAGCACTAGAGAGCAGTACGGTGAAGTACTAGGCTGGACAAGACCCTTTTCCAAGAGATCTTTCACTTGGTTCATAATTTCTTCGTTCTGGGGTCAGCTCACACGGTAAGGTGGCCGGTTTGGTGGTGTGCTTCCAAGTATCAGATCAATGGTATGATCTTCAAGACGAGCGGGTGGTAACTCGCCTGGCAGGCCCTCTGAGAAGCAATCTCCATGAGTGTGGAGAAAATCTTGGCGTTCTTTATCAAGTTCAGACATATTTGTCCTATCCTCATTATTCAACTCTTGCAGAAAGATCAAGTAAAGAAACATATTGGATTTCATTAATTTTGAAATGGCCGAAGCCGATACAATAGGGACAGACTCGCCCTTAAGTTTTACATCAAGTACAATGGTTCTGCCCTTCTCTGTAGTTAAAGTCAATTTTCTTGCCCGATAGTCGACCACGGCGTTGTTCTTGTGGTACCACGGAATTCCCAAGAGAACATCACAACCTTCCAAAGGAATTATGTAGAAGTCCTCATGCCCAGAATACCACTGACAATGCAACCGAAGTTTGTTAATGACAGGTGTTATGGCTACGTCCCTGCTGGGTGCCGCTAGAACTCCCTCTGCTAGTGGTCCCATCCGATCGGGTGTGATCTAGAGCCGCATTGCCAATTCGGGTGAAATAAAGTTGGTCTTGGCTCCTCCATCAAAGAAGATCAAGGCTTCTTGGTCTCTTACTTTGTCCCAAGCTCTACAAAGTTCTATACTCTCATCCATCGTGTTGGGATCAATACCCACGCAACCTTGAACCAGTCCTGTTTTCATCTTGCCTTTTTGTCCACGTTCCTCAGCTGCTCTCGTACTCTCATGCCTTTCATCATCCTTGTCGTTCTGTTCTTTCGATGCCTTTTTAGGGCACTTCGCGGAGATATGCCAATTTCTCCGCATCCAAAGCACTTCCCCTCCTTGATGTAGAGAGCTCTCTTTCGAGGAGTGAGTTTGGGTCGTGTATCCTTTTCTTTATTTTTTGGGTTGCTCTTCCTCTTTCTACTTTCATTTGTCGAAGTCTGTTCGGCCCTTTGCGTCATGATTTCATCTGTGGGGTAGGTCAAACTGCCTGAGTGAATGGCTAAACCCCGTTTCGCATGACTCATCAACTCCCTCCTGAATGGAAGCTGACTTTTGTTCTAAGCAGTGATCTCGGATCTCTGTAGGAAGACCCAAGGTAAACCGCTCAATGTGTTCTTTGAACGATATCTTCTTAAATGAAGAGGCGGATAGAAAAGAGCTCCAGAATCTCTCGCAATAAGCGGTCCACTCTATCCTTCTTGGTCATCCGAACATGGTTCCAAGCAGTCCGTATGTCGCGTTCATACTCTCGAGTCAACTAAGAAGAAATAAAAAGCCTTTTGAATTTCAGCCATTTAAATGGCGTTGTCTTATTTAATAGAAGCGTGGACCACCAAGTTCGAGCATTTCCCTTAAAGTAAGAGGCAGCCCTGCGAATCTTGGAGTGCTTTGAGTAACGCCCTCCTGAGAAAGCTACCTCAAACTGCTGTGTAAAAGACAAAGCCTTCGAAGCATCTCTATAACCAAAAAAAGTCTCAAATTTAATTGACTGTCCACCTTCCTTAAACTCTCGGGCTTTCTTGCTTTTATCTTCCAGAAAGTCATACTGGTTCGCTTTATAAAAATTCTTCTTCTTTGCGTAAAAGCTGCTTTCATCAGAGTCCGAACTATCTGAAGACGAGTCCTCTGAAGAGCCGTCAACCACGGGGCGAGATTTAGGTTTCTTTGCCTTTTTCTTGCCCTTTCCAAAGCTTTGCCTTTTGCCTTTTCTCTCTTCTTCGTTTGAGTCAGAGGAGCTAGAAGAACTCTGACGTGCTCAAGCGAGGTACATCAAGGGTACATGAGGGCTTTTGCATCCTTTATCTACACGCATCTCCCAGATATCATCCATTCTTTTGGCATCAGCCATTAGCTCCTTTCCACGCACTACCCACGTTGGACGTCTCCCCCCACCCACCCCCCGACGGGCCCCCAAGGACCGCGTGAATCGATGGTATGATGATGAGTGTAGAGAGTTATATTACATCCTATGAGCACAGAGGGCTTTGGCAGAGATCATAGATAGAGAGGAAGGGCAGATGATCGACGAAGACCCTTACACGCCGCAAGAAGCGAGCTTTCGAGGAGGCACAAGAGTTTGAGCTTTATCATCTACTCATGAGTATGGATAGTGTGACAACATGGCGTATCCCCAGAGAGTCTCGCCTGACTACACCCATTCAGGACCTACAGACATAGCATGATTATGCAGAGAGGCTCTGTGAGATTCCTCGACAGCCTCCGATCCCTGAGCTACGTGACCCTTGACCCACCAACTCACCTTCTTCACTGAAGATATGGTAGTGAGAGCTATTCGCCGACTTTAGCACCCTAGGTCTCCTGATCATACAGGGTTACAGAGTGATCATCTCATTTACGACACTATAGCCCCTCGGATTGCACTTGTTTTCAATCAAGCTATAGAGGAAGGCTTCTCAAAGGAGTGGACTAGACACACCATTGTGCCTATTCATAAGCGTGGGGAGACCCTGGTTTCAGGAACTTAGAGGACCATCATGATTGGGATGGCCAAACTCTTTGGAGTGGTACTTGAGATAAAGATCAGTTCTTATGTAGAGGGTTTGGGCTTGAGAGCTCAGACGGGTGTTCTCCACGATAGACCACATCTTCGTTTTGCTCTACCTCATTGATGGGGCAAAGGTGCGGAAGAAGAGACTATACTTCTGCTTTGTGGATTTCCGCAAAGCCCTTGATATTGTCCCTCGCGAGTGGCCTTTTCGATGTCTTTAGAGCTTGGGTTACGTCAGAGAGTATTTGCAAATTGGGCCATCTACGCTCTATATGAGCAGGTAATAGGGAGGGTACATTGCCATGGAGGTGTCTCAGATCCCATTGCTAGCCCCATTGTTGTGAAGAAAGGATTCCCTCTCTTTGTGGCTCTCGTCAGACTTTACATCGATGAGATCTCGGACTAGATACTATGAGTTGGTGGGGACGGTGCAGATGGGAATTGCAACGGAATTGAAATGGTGACAAGATCTAGACTTTACAGTTCCACAACTCTGTACTTTTTTCCTTGCTTTGATGTGTGCAACTTAGCACGAATGATGGTTACTTCTATTTCCTTAGAGAGAGAGAGAGAGAGAGAGAGAGAGAGAGAGAGAGAGAGAGAGAGAGAGAGAGAGAGAGAGAGAGAGAGAGAGAGAGAGAGAGAGAGAGAGAGAGAGAGAGCGAGAGAGAGAGAGAGAGAGAGAGAGAGAAATGAAATGAAATGTTATATTAACATCTTCAAAAGGCTAAAGTGACCTATGAGACCAGAAAGTTACAATATGGTGGATCTGATACAAAGTCAAAGTAACAAGATGACAGCAATGCCAAATGACAAAATAAAATACTATAGAATCATGAACAGCTAGGTGTGAACTAAGCAGCTAAACAGCTAGCTGGGATAGCTAGATCATAGGAGATCTAGCATCGGTCGCTAGCAAGTCTCATCAGTCTCCTCCATGGTCAGTAGTTTGACCGGGCATCGTGCATGCTGAGCCAAAGTGATTCGAATCCTCTGATGCAGCCGCTGTCGATGCTATGTAGTCCTCCGCAGTCGTGGGCATCTGGATCTCCCCAGCTCAGTCGCTCGGTCGATCAGTGTGCCTCTCGTGTGAGGCGAGCTCTGCTGTGGTAGTAACTCCTCCGGGTGTCCAGTGGAAGCTCTAAATAAGTCTGTGATCTGTCTCTGAGACTGGCTAGCCTCTCCTCTCATCAGGCGCTCTCTGTGTCTGCGCAGCTCGAGCAAAAACAAACCCAGGCATCTTTGATCCTCGTACCGCATGACTCTAGAGAATGGTCCAAAGCCCTCTCCGAACAAGCAATAGAAGCGGCCTCGTATCTCGTAGTAGACGAGGCAGTGGCATGTGTAGTGCAACTTGTTGCTTGCTAGCGCTAACCCCCCCCCCCCCCCTCTTTCGCTGTCCTCGCGCTCCCGCCCCGTCCCGCCACCCCCCCGCCCGCTGTCCCCTCGCCGCTGCCATTTGAACTGCCACCCCCCAGCCCGCCTTATCCGCTCCCCCCCCCCCCCCCCCCCCCCCCCCGCCCCCCACCTTCCTCTTTCCCGAAGTCTCCCTGCAATGGGCTCTGGCGGCATTGTTTCTTTGGACAGTGCTCCGCGCGCTCGGTTGTAGAGGTTTTTTCTCTGTTCGCTTCTTCGCCTTAGCAGTAGACACAGATGGAGGCTCCAGCTCCGCCATAGAGGGACTCGTCCGAAGCCCCCTCGCTCGACCCCGTTGAGCCCACCATTCGACTTGCTCTTTCACCGACAGAGCAAGCGAGCCTTGCCGCAGAGGTAGAGCGCTTGCAGGCGACTTCTGTCATGTGCAAGATTCTCGGCACCCGACGTAGCAGAGGAGAGCTGCGTGACCTTCTCCAGGCACGCCTTCTCCCAGAGGTGGGCAAGATCTTGGATGTACAGATACTTGGACGAGGTTACTATCAGATCGAGTTTGAGACCTCCGAGATGGCGTCAAGGTCATCGCCATGAGTCCACTCACCATCCGAGCAGCACGAGCCCACTTTCGACAGTGGAGACATGGTTTCGACCCTACCTCGGATGTTCTAGTAGAGGACGCAGACATCCCCATCTCTGTTTGCTTTCCGGGTTAGCTGAGGGAGTACTTACCACTTTTGTCCAGGATAGGCTCAGCCATTGGGACTGTCCTGGAGACACCTCGCACGGCAGCCTCAGTAGCTGCCAAGGTAGCTGACATTCCCTCAGTTCACGTTTTGGTTAGAGACACTCACACGCTCCCGAAGGCCATTCTTCTGCCTTGGGTGAGTGGGGGTTGGTTTAGACAGAGTGTGGAGTATTCGGGCCTCCCGAACCATTGCTTCATTTGTCGACAGATGGGCCATCTTGCGAAGGCCTGTCCATGGAGGAGACCTCGACCTACACCACAGACTCAGCCCAAGCCTGCAAGGGTTGGCCAGTAGCCACAGACAGAGACACAGCACACACACACAGAGCCACTCTCTGAGCCTGGGGCTCCAACGGAGGAGGGATGGCAGCAGGCTCGTGGTCGATGACGGCAAGGGCAACAGCTACAGCCTGGCACTCAGAGTGGTCCTCAGAGTGGTCCACGGGGAACCGATTCGGTTCTCTTGAGCAGGATGAGGTCCCTGCTCCAACCCCCACCCCAGCCTCACCCTCGACAGCCCCTCCCCCCCAAGAGTTCTCCCCCTCCTCATCATCCTCCCCCCTGCCTCCTGCTCCCGCTGCCTCTTCCCCCCGCCCCTCTACCTCTGCCACTCCCCCCCGCCCCTCTTCTCCACCGCTCCCCCCTGCTCCTTCTCCTCCCCCTCCCGCTCCAGTTCCACAGTCGACCCAGGGGGCAGGGCCCTCTCCGGTTGCTAGGAGATCTCTTGGCAGCGCCTTTGCCACGAGTCGCCTGGCGAGAGAGGGACAGCCTTTCTTGCGACCCCCTCTACAGGTACAGACGTCTCCCCTTGCAGCTATCCCTCGTGGTTTGATGAGCATTGACATCCGGCGTTGATGGGACTTCTTCGACTACGACTTTACTCGTTTTCTCGGCGACCTCTCAGCAAACCATGAGGCAGCCTGCTTCAGGGTCCATGTTCTGTTCCTTACAGCTAGGGGGACAGAGGCCTTGGACTCAACAGTTGGCTTCTCTTTTTTCTCTTTGCAGCAGGGACCAGACTGAGTGGACTCTCGACTCAATGTTGGGATGGTTGCACACACAGGTCCTAGAGTTTTCTCACCACATGGGAGAACTAGGAGTCACAGACATGCTTCAGACTTTGTGGCCATTGGCCAAGTTTGCGGTGACACCTCCAGATACAACAGGATGTAGACACATTGTGGTTTACTTCTTCGCTGATACACAGTGCTTGCCATGCTATGTACACATTCATGAGGACTCCTGGACAGAGGAGGTTGCTTTGAGTACGGCTCGCTCTGCTTGGGCTTGGGCCAGGCACTCGTTGTAGTCACGTCTATCTAGAGGACGCTCGGATGCGGATTACTCCCCATCCAAGCTAGCCTCGAAGATAGCCCGTTTAGCTGCTGCGGCAACATGTGTTCTCTCTCGCTCCCCATGAGGATCGTCTCATGGAACGTGCAGGGATTTAGTGGGCCCCAGTTTCAACGACAACGGGGCCGACTGCATTAGGAGCTTCAGCGCTGCCTTGTGGGAAGAGAGATTGATCTCCTTATGGTTCAGGAGCACCATCTGTGTGAGAGCCGCATTAGACGTTGTGGTCAGCTCTTGCGTGGACGATATGATACTTTTTGGTCAGCTGCTTTTGGAGCTGGAGGCATCCAGGGTGGGGTATGTATGACTATTGCGGACTCTTTGCAGCAAGCCATTGTGGGCAGAGGGATTATTGTGCCAGGCAGGGCTCAGTGGATTACTATGCAGGTTAAGGGTTGCTTGGTGGGCTTCCTGAACATCTATGCGCCCAATGTGGCGAGTGCTCGTGCAGAGTTTTGGTCACAGATTGTTGAGTCTTTGCCGCAGGTCGATCATTGGTGTGTAGGAGGCGACTTCAACATGTTGGAGGACCCTTCTGACAGGATTGGTGGCAGCCATGCTACTGTGCATGGGGTTGAGCTGGCAGCTTGGGAGAGGTTTTGTATGACTCTGAGGGTCTCGGATGTTTGGCAGCACTCTAGTTTTGTGAGGCCCCTAGACAGCCTTGCCTTCTCTCGTTCGGACCGCAGAGTGGGAGGAGTGAATCTATCGTGGATAGATCGCTTCTACACTAGTGACCGCTTCAGTGACTTGGGAGGGACAGGTTGCATTCTGGCAGGGACTTCCTTCTCGGACCATGCACCAGTGATCCTCACAGTGGCAGACAGGCAAAGGAGAGGGAGCACGATGCTTCACATCCCAGAGAGGGTCTTGTTGGACTCTGCACTCAGAGAGCGAGTAGAGGCTCTCTGGACATAGAGCTTGGACAGGCAGGATTCTCCTGTTGACAGAGTGGCCTCAGGACTAGCTTAGATTAGCCGTTTCCTTCTCCAGGACTCTTTGGCTCGTCGGGCTGCAGCGAGAGAGAAGGAGCAGCGCCTTAGACAGGCATTGCTTTGTTACATAGGATGTAGGAGCAGCATCCAGACAGTCCTTGGTTGGAGGAGCAGCTACAGCAGGCTCGACAGAAGCTTGTTAGCACAGAGGAGAGGCGACAAGAGTTTGCTTTCCACCGATAGACATCTCAATGGACACAGGTGGGCGATAGAGTGACTGGTGCTTTCTTTGAGGCAGTGGGACCTCGGCATTCGCATGCCGAGGTCAGTCAGTTGCGTAGGCCCGACGGGTCAGTTGCTTCTGAGCCCGAGGATATGCGTGTAGTTGCTACTGACTTTACCGTGAGTTACTGTCTACAGAGCCTCAGTCAGAGCGTCAGGATGCATGCAGGGAGTAGGTTTGGGCACAGATCCCTTGTCTTGTGACTGATGAGATGCGTCAGAGGCTTGAGCTGCCACTTCAGCTTGAGGAGCTGCACACGGCTCTTAGGGCCCTCCCCTGTGGTAGCTGTCCTGGTGAGGATGGGCTGACTCCCAGTTTTTTCTTGGAGTACTGGGACTTGCTTGGCCCAGATCTCTGTAGTGCTTTTCAGTACATTTTGCACACAGGAGTGATGCCTTATAGCATGATTGAGGGCTCGATCTACCTCATTCCCAAGGAGGGTGGCTCCTTGGATGAGATTCGACAGTGGCGCCCCATCATCATCCTCAACTCAGCCTACAAAATTCTTGCCAAGGCTCTGAGTTTGAGGATTCAGCCACTTCTAGAGAGCCTTATACATGGGACTCAGATAGGTTTTGTCAAGGAACGCAGTATCCTTGACAACATCTTTACTTTTTGGGAGGCTTCTGCCCTAGCACGGCTCCGTGGTGAGGACCTAGAGATTCTTCTTCTCGATTTTGAGAAGGCATACGACAGAGTCGACTGGGACTTTCTAGAGGGCACTCTACGCACGATGGTCTTCTCAGATGCTTGGATCAGAGGGGTGTCAGCTTTGTATAGACAGGCTCACAGTCAGGTACTTTTGGCAGGAGGTAGAGGTGATCGCTTCATGCTCACAGTTCGGTCAGACAGGGCTGTCCTCTTGCCCCCTTCCTCTTTCTGTTCTATGCGGAGGCGATGAGCAGGTTTTTGGTGTCGTAGCAGGTTGGTCGACGGGGCTTAGCACTCCCTATTCGGGGAGATGAGCTACTGGATGCTGAGTTTGCCGACAACTCAGCCTTGTACTTAGATGGCCAGGAGGCCAACCTTCACAGGTGTGAGCAGGCTCTGGAGACCTTCTCTTGTGCATCGGGCGCACTGATCAACTGGAGAAAGACAGTGGCTTTCTCGGTTGGTAGTGCTCCTGTGCCCGATTGGATGCCAGGAGAGGGTTTCAGGTGGATTCCCCCAGGGACTGCAGTTCGGTACTTGGGCTGTCAGGTTGGTTTGGACTTGTCTCCCGAGCAGCAGATTGCTCCTCTCCTCGTGTCTATCAGGAGGAAGTTGTTACACTGGAGCTCAACACGACTTTCTTTGGCTGGCAGAGTAGTAGTGGCCAACCAGGTGTTGTTATGTGGTACATCACTTCTTGCTAGATCTTCTCGAGTTCTTGTATCAGCCAGGTAGAGAGGCTGATCAGGAACTTCCTTTGGTCAGGACTTGACACTCAGATAGCCCTAGCCAAAGTGGCTTGGTAGGTCATCCCTCTTCCTTGTTCACAGGGAGGGCTTGGAATCATTGACCCAGCACAGCAGAGCTGAGCCCTTCTTGGGAAGTTCATAGTCAGAGGAATTCTTCCATGTGAGGAGCCCTGGAAGGAGTTCTTGCTATAGCGGCTTCATGCTAGGGTGCCTCAGGTTGGAGGCCCTTGGCGACCTTCGATCAGATGGATCTTCACAGAGATGCGCAGAGTTGGTTTGAGCAGGAGACTGGAGGACCGCTTCGCTGTGAGTTTGCTTCGATCTTGGGAGCTCTTGCGGCGAGGCCTAGAGCAGAGACAGCCTACTTGCACGGAGGAGCGCCTACGGCAGCCCCTTGTCTGGAACCCCATGGTTAGCACTCAGAGAGGCCACTTGGTTGGTAGTCGGCCTCATGTTTCCTGGGGTCCCATGGCAGCGGGTCCAGCGCGGGTCCAACGCGCTCTTTAGGTGACTGGTTAGAGTTCACAGACTTAACACAGGAGGTATAGGGTCTCCAGCTACAGGGCATGAGAGGGGCGCAGAGCATGTGCCAGGACATCTCAGAGGCAGTTCTAGGTTAGTGGCTCACGCCTCTCGAGCCAGTGGCACCCAGGTAGATGGGAGCCTTCACACGATTAGAGGTTCTCATCTCAATCAGAGCCTGCTTAGAGACTGTTCCATCCATTTTCTTTGAGCTTTAGGGTGGGGGATGCTTACAGCGAGTTGCAGTAGAGGCCCCGCTGGTGGCAGAGTGTTGTTTTCAGAGGATCCGAGTAGTGGGCATCTGTTGGAGGACTTGTGTCATCGATCCCGACCCAGCAGCTCTTGAGACTGGACACTGGAGGCTGTGGGCTTGGGAGTGCTGTCCACTGGCACGAGTACAGTGGGATCCTGGTGAGTGGCTCTAGAGGGACCCCTTCTCTTCTGTAGACCACCCAGGTGTCCTGTTCTTTCAGTACACTGTTCGACTGGGACGTCATATACTAGCAGCATAGAGAGAGGTCCGCCCCGTTGTAGCACCTGATTGGCAGGAGGAGGGTCTCACAGCTGAGTTCTTGGCAGCCTTCTGGAAGAGGTTGTGGGACTCCAGACAGCCGAGGCGAGTCACCTTGTTTTAGTGTCTAGTCGCACACAGAGCTACAAGAGTTGGGAACTGGCTAGTGCATAGTGCTCTCTCGGCCGCATGTGCAGCTTGTGACCATCTTGTGGAGAGTCAGTGTCACTGTCTTTGGGACTGTCCTTCGGCACAGCAGGTGTGGCTTCGAGTTCTTCGGCTGATGTCTGCTCTTTCCACAGCTCGACACTACACTTGGGGAGCAGTGGCTTGGTCCACCCTCATGGGCCCGGCACTTTAGTTTGAGCTATCTTCCACCAGCAGGATGATAGTGATGCAGGAGGGGCGACCTACACTCCAGCCTGTCTCACAGAGCTTACTCCACAGGAGTGGTGCAGTGAGAGAGAGGAGTGTTGGGAGCTCATCAGTGGCTTGACCCTCTGGTTCATCTGGCGGGCCCATTGCTTCCGCATCTTTGAGGCTCGCCCTGTGCCACCAGCACAGATTGTTCGCGATTTTTGGCTAGAGCTGATCCACACTCTCAAAGGACAGCTTGAGGGACTACAGGGCAGCTCCGATCGCATGCAAGAGCACAGAGAGACTTTCCTTCGACTTTGGCGTCCTGGGCCTTTCTACACCATGGTCCAGGGTGTACTCTGATGGCACTACCGACCACCTGTGTGGCTTTTCCCTTCCCCCATTTCTTGATTTAGCCCCATTGTACATATGCTGGTTTTTTCATTGGGAGAGTCTCCCACCATGGTTGTTGTAGCCCTCTCTTGAAGAGGTGGTTGTAGCCCTATGGGTAGTTTCAGTAACTAATAGAAGGATCTTTTTCTCGGAAAAAAAAAAAGAAACTGATGTTAAACTGCCTGAGCCTTATAATGATCGTTGCGACAAGCGCGTGCTGGACCAATGCCTATTCAAAATGGAGGTCTACTTAGAGAGTGAAAAAGTTCCACTTGCTAGCTCTCTGCTCCAAGGACACAACATTTCTTTGGTGGCAACAACGGGTTGCTGATGGTAAACACACGGCTTCTTGGGACAAATTCCGGCGTGCTATTCGCAAGGCGTTCGAACCTGCCATGCGGATTTTCATGCCCGGTCCTCTCTTCGCCGCCTGAGCCAGAAAGGTTCCTTCGCCGCGTACATCACAGAGTTTTGGAGATTAACTCTGGAGATAGAGAATCTCAGCCCCTTTGATAAACTACACAGTTTCATTGACGGGCTTGAACCAACCCTGAAGGACGATGTGCACAAATACAACCCTACCACCTTGGATGCTGCAATAGCCTATGGAGCGTCTTGGCGATAATCGGCACCCGCCTGCACCCTATACGGAAATTTTTTCCTAGTTATAGATCTTCAAACAACGCTCACTTTTCACAGCGCGATCGCAGAGAAAGCTTTAGCCAAAGTCAACAACATCAATCTCAGTTCAGACAGCAAGGCACAACACTTTATTCAACTTCAAGGTTTTATTCTCAAGATCGACAATCTCAAAGCAAATCTTCCTCAAATGTTCCTCCACTTGATTGTGGTAAAGGACGTGATTTTGCTCAAGATCGACATTCCAATACTCAGCAAGGCTCTTCGTCAAATGCTTTTTCGACTTCAAAGAAGGAAGGATTATGTACAATTTGTGGTGGTGACCATAGATGGTATCAATGTCCAAAGAGACCAAATCTGTCTAATTTGAAAAGAAATTTCAACGCGAAGCATCATCGAATTCTGAACAACCAGATTTTGCTAAGGATAAAGGAAAATCTGTGGTCAATACAATTCATGTCTCGACGGACACGACTATTCTTATGAAGCATGCTCAATGTGGTTCTTCACTTTTGGAGCCTCTTTCAAAGCAAGTTTTGAGCCTTCTTGGAACTCTTAATGGTCGTTCCATCAATGTTTTGTTGGACATCGGACGCTTGAATAATTTCCTCAATGCTCAAATAGTTCAACAACTTGGTTTACCAACTCAGAAGACATCTCATTTATATGATGTGGAATTAGCAGATGAATCAATTTTGACTTGTGATCAAACAGTTCAACAGTTGCAGTTCGGTATTCAAAATTATGCAGATCAACTGGGTTTTGAAGTCATGCCTCTATCTTATTACGACATGATTCTTGGTCAGCATTGGTTATGTCAATATGATCCAGCCATTAGCTTTTGAGGACATACTATCAATTTGTTCAAAGATGGACGTGAATTGATTTTACACGGGCTTTATCATGCGGAACGAGTGATTCAAACCTCACGTGTATAAGGCAAACGGCATGATACAATGGGAATATGATTTCCGATGCAGATGCAAAAACTATAATTGATGAATTTTTGAATTCATTAACTTCTTCTGAATCAATTGATGAAGAAAAAGATGATTTCAAGCAAGAAGTTTTTCCAAGTGATACTTCGTTACCAGACAAAGATAAGGACATAGCTGCAGATCATGAGTCAGAAGTTGATTTATGCTTTCTTTGATTGTTTGCTAGATGATGATATGCCAATTGCAAGTCATGAAGTGACAGTTTTTGAAGACGATTCTGAAGAATTTTGGGATTCATTATTGGAAGATGATTGCAGTCTCAATCCAAAATCCTCTCTAGTGATTAGCAAAGTTGAAGTTACCCTCTCTGAAGTATGTCTTGAGAAGATTTCCTCTTTACCATATATTTCACAATTACTGGAAGATTTTGAACCAGAAGTTTTACATCACATGAAGGATTTTGAAGATCAATCTCTTGTTGCAATCAACCTGATTAAGCGAGATTCTTCTAAAAAGTCTTTGAACAATGCAATGATATGGGATTTAGCAGTCAAAGGAAAAAGGTTTCGCTAGAAGCAAAGGTTAAAACCAAAGGTTTCAAATAACTAAAAGACTTAAGATTTTCAAAGATTCAATGCTTTTCGAAAATCTATCAACATCAGAAATCATTGCTCTAATCAAGACTCTCATTTTAAATGGGAGGAAATTTCACGATTGTGACTATGTTGCAGTATTACATCCACTCCTAGTTGCAGATACGCAAAGTGCCATGCCAAGGAGGACCACTACGCTTGCATGGTCACGACCTATCGCTTAAGAGACATGCCTCTTCGCCAAAAGCCACACTCCTTTGAGGGACTGGTCACACCCCTTTGCTCTACAATTGCGACTCTTCGTCCAATGGTTCCAGCTCTTCGCCGAAAGGATATGTCTTTGCGTCTAAAGTCATGTCTCTTCACCATGAGACACTTCTTTTCATTTATGTCTCTTCGTCTTCTATACAAGGAGCCTATTGTACTTAGTTCTAAAGCATTCATTCAATCAATCAAACACACATTCAATCTATTGAGTCTCAGTTTGATCTTAAGTACGAAGTTTTAAGTCTTAATTATAGGATTAGAACCACTCATCCTCACAGACTTAAGCAGACACCGCTCCTCCCACTGTCGATGGACACCATCAATCAGATTAGGCTCCCAACACTGTCTCGTTACTTATAACGGGATGGTGCAATGGCCGGCATTAGGAAGGTTGACATGTATGCCACACAGAGTTACAAATGGGTGGGCGGAGGTACAGTGGATTACAACATAGGGCCTTGAGAGGTCGCAAACATGCTTAGCTCTTTCACCATTCCGCCCATACGCATTGGAGCTGACCACACATACTTCTCTCTTTCTTTTATGGGCGATGCCATCTCTCAGACAATTGCTACATCCACTCCACACAATACCATTCAATTCACTCATGCGCTAGCCCCCATATGCTCAAGCGAGGTACATCGAGGGTACATGACGGATTTTTCAGCCTTTATCTGCACGCATCTCCCAGATATCATCCATTCTTTTGGCATCAGCCATTAGCTCCTTTCCACGCACTACCCACGTTGGACGTCTCCCCCCACCCACCCCCCGACGGGCCCCCAAGGACCCCCGACGAACCCCGTGAATCGATGGTACGATGATGAAAGAGTTATATTACATCGTATGAGCACAGAGGGCTTTGGCGGAGATCATAGATAGAGAGGAAGGGCAGATGACCGATGAAGACCCTTACACGCCGCAAGAGGCGAGCTTTCGAGGAGGCACAAGAGCTTGAGCTTTATCATCTACTCATGAGTATGGATAGTGTGACAACATGGCGTATCCTCAGAGAGTCTCGCCTGACTACACCCATTCAGGACCTACAGACATAGCATGATTATGCAGAGAGGCTCTATGAGATTCCTTGACAGCCTCCGACCCTTGAGCTACGTGACCCATGACCCACCAACTCACCTTCTTCACTGAAGATATGGTAGTGAGAGCTATTCGCCGACTTTAGCACCGTAGGTCTCTTTATCATACAGGGTTACACCTCATTTACGACACTATAGCCCCTCGGATTGCACTTGTTTTCAATCAAGCTATAGAGGAAGGCTTCTCAAAGGAGTGGACTAGACACACCATTGTGCCTATTCATAAGCGTGGGGAGACCCTGGTTTCAGGAACTTAGAGGACCATCATGATTGGGATGGCCAAACTCTTTGGAGCGGTACTTGAGACAAAGCTCAGTTCTTATGTAGAGGGTTCGGGCTTGAGAGCTCAGACGGGTGATCTCCACCATAGACCACATCTTCGTTTTGCTCTACCTCATTGATGGGGCAAAGGTGTAGAAGAAGAGACTATACTTCTGCTTTGTGGATTTTTGCAAAGCCCTTGATATTGTCCCTTGCGACTGGCCTTTTCGATGTCATTAGATCTTGGGTTACGTCAGAGAGTATTTGCAAATTGGGCCATCTACGCTCTATATGAGCAGGTAATAGGGAGGGTTTGAAATGCCTCGTGTGAGAGATATGCATTATTAATATGGAGCAATCGCTTAGTGGGAAGCGGGGTATCTGCATCCAATGCCTCAGTATGGATCAAGAGCCAAAGCGGAAAATGAGCAGATAGAGTAAAGGAGCGATCAATCCTCAAATCACATGCAAACATATCATATTGCGGGGAGCCCATTACTTACCACCAATCTAATCATGCTCTATATTCAGAGCGAGCATTTTGAGCAAAAGTGTAGCCTCTCTCCGAAGAGTGAGTACTAGCCCACAGATCCAAAACACCTGTGCCACTGACCATAGCATCCCATGAAGAACGTTCCAAATTTAACATATGCGAATGGCCAGTTGTATTGTTCGTGTTTGCTGGCGCATTATTAAAATCCGCACACCAAAAAGCCTGTAACGCTAGGGATATTTTACCAAATCTTGCCAAAGACGAGATCTTTGTGCCGAGGTAGTTTAAGCATAAATACCAGCAAATTCCCCCTCCAACACACACACACACACACACACACACACACACACACACACACACACACACACACACACACACACACACACACACACACACACACACACGTTTCGCAGCAACACGAAACTGCACGAGCTTGGCTCGTTGGGAGTGCCTGGGCCAAAACCAGCAAATTGCGCTTCTGGTTTGCGCTCAATCGACCATAGTATGAGGCGTTCCATCTCTTTCTCTCTCTCCTCAAAAGCTATGTCTGCCATCATTGTCGTTGGAAGCCTTAAGTTCATACTCAAGACCACCCCAAAACTCAATTTTTTGAGCCCTTGAGGCACAAAGGGTGGGTCTCACACCCCACATCCTCAAGATGTCCCATGCAGGGTAGTTGGCTGTCTCCCACACTCCCAAGCCTTGAGGAAGCCTTGACGGCAAGCAATTTAACCTTCGGCAAGAGAAGTTGAATTTCAAAGCAATTGAATTTGGCAAGGGGAATTAAATTCAGCAAGGGTATTTGGATCCCAAAGCTTGGCCTTTCCGCATCGGCAAGCAATCCAAGAGGGGTGGCACGGCTTCAAAGCCTCCAAGGTTTGGATATGAAACCCTCTAAGCTTCACTCGTTTGACAGTGATGCCCTCATGTCAAACTGATGGTCAAAGTGAATGAGTTAGCCGGGTGCTAGAGGATATGCTATGAGCATACGTTAGCAGAAATCCATGAGATTGGGAAGATTATCTCCTTATTCTGGAATTTGCTTATAATAGTGCAAAGCAAGTTACTACTCGATTTAGTCCTTTCATACGGTTTTCAACTTAGGTCACCGGTTACGGTAGGTTGGCTATTGAGAAAAGCTAGCAAGTCAAGGACTTTATCCAAGATCATATGGGTATGCTGAAAAATTGCTTGTCAAAATGTTCGACAAGCATAGGAAAGATACAAGAAGTATGCTGATGTGAAACGTTGGCAAGTCACTTTCACGGAAGGTGAAGAGGTATTCTTATGTGTTCCAAAGCATTCAGAAAGCGTGAAACTGGTCCTACACCTCAGTTATCTCCTAGATATTGTGGCCCATTCAAAATACTCAAGCGAGCTGGCAATATGACCTATAAACTTTCTTTACCTCCGCACTCTCGTATTCATCCGGTTTTCCATGTAAGTCGTTTACATAAATGCTTGCGTAGGGACATATACAAAGGGCCCTGTGCAGGCCGTGACTCGGCCCTTGGCCTCACATTACTGCCCCCTTGTGGAAGCGTTTTTGTCCTTGAAAAAATGAAAGGGAATTTTCCTTTTTTTTCCGAGAAAAAGATCCTTCCATTAGTTACTAAAACTGCCCATAGGGCTACAACCACCTCTACTAGAGAGGGCTACATCGAAGACAAGGGGAGACTCTTCCAGTGAGAAAACAAAATATGTACAATGGAGTCTAAATCACAAGATGGGAGGGGGGAAAAGCCACACAGGTGGATGGTAGTGCCATTTGGGTGTACCCTGACCATGGTGAAGAAGGGCCCAAGACGACAAAGTCGCAGGAAACCCTCTCTACGCTCCTGCATGCGGTTGGAGCTGCCTTGAAGTCTCTCGAACTGGCCCCTGGGGGTATGGACCAACTCCAGCCAAAAGTCACGCACAATCTCTTCCAGTGGGACAAGGCAAGCCTCGAAGATGCGGAAACAACGGGCCCGCCAAATGAACAAGAGTTTCAGGCCACAAACGAGCTCCCAACACACCTCTCTCTCACTGATCTACTCCTGGGGGGTAGCTTTGTAGCAGGCTGAAGTGTAGGTCGACCCCCATGGATCACTATCATCGTACTGGTGGATTATAGCTCAAACTGTAGCGCCGGGCCCGTGACGGTGGACCAGGCAGCAGCACCCCAAGTGTACTATCACACTGTGAAAAGAGCTGTCATTAGCCGAAGAACCCAAAGCCAAACCTGCTGTGCCATGGGGCAGTCCCACAGACAATGACGTTGACTCTCCAAAGGATTGTCGCAAACTGCACAGGCTGCCGAAAGGCCACTATGTACCAGCCAGCTCCCCCCTCCCTGCTGTAGCTCTATGTGCAACTAGCCACCGAAACAAAGCGACTCGCCTCGACTGTCTGGAGTCCCACAACCGCACCCAAAAGCATGACAAGAACTCAGTTGAGACCCTCTTCCTGTCAATGAAGTGCTGCAGCAGGACGAGCCTCTCTCCGTGCTGCCAATATGTGACGCCACAGACGAACAATATACTGAAAGGAAGGGATCCCAGGGTGGTTGGCAGAAGAGAACGGGTCCCTCCAAAACCACTCTCTAGGGTCCCACTGCACTCGTGACAGAGGGAAGCTCTCCCAAGCCCAAAGTCTCCAGTGGCCTATCTCAAGATCTGCTGGGTCATGATCTGTGACACAAGTCCTCCCATAGATGCCTACTACTCGTATCCTCTGAAAACAACACTTTGCAACCTGTGGAGCCTCTACTGAGACTCTGTGTAGTCGACCCTCGCCTTGGATCTCGAAGAACATGGAGGGTACGGACTCTGAGCATGCGCGAATTGCAATGAGGACCTCCACTCGTGTGAAGGCCCCCATCCATCTGGGAGTTGCAATCTCTAGAGGAGTGAGCCACTCCCCTAGTAAAGCCTCTGTGATGTCCTGGCACATGCTCTGCACCCTCCTCATGCCCTGTAGCTGGATGCTCTGTACTTCCTCTCGCAAACCTGAAAACTGAAGCCAGTCGCCTAGAGTGCGTGCTGGACCCTTTGACATGGGACGCAAGAAACATGAGGCCTACTACCAACGAAGTGGCCTCTCTGAGTGCTAACCATGGGGTTCCAAACAAGGGGCTGTCTCAAGAGCTCCTCCGTGCAAGTGGGCTGGTGCTACTCCAAGCCACTCCGCAGTTGCTCCCAAGAGCAAAGCATGCTCGTAGAAAATCGATCCTCCAGTCTCCTACTCAGACCAACTCTGCACATCTCTGTAAAGATCCACCTGATGGAAGGGCTCCAAGTGTCTCCTGCATGAGGCACTCGAGCTCTAAGCCGCTGAATCAACAACTCCTCCTAGGGCTCCTCCCTGTAAGCAGTCCTCTGACAACAGACTTCCCAAGAAGGGATCTGCTCTGCTGTGCTGGGTCTATCATCCCCAACCTCCGCTGAGAATATGGTAGAGTGATGACCTGCCAGGCTACTCTGGCCCGGGCTAACTGAGTGTCACGCCTTGACCAAAGAAAATTCCTGATCAGCCTCTCTAACTAGCTGATACAGGAGCTCGAGAAGATCCAGCAAGATGTAATGTACCACATAGTAGCCAACAACACCTGGTTGGCCACTACAACTCTGCCTGCCAAAGAGAGCCGTACCGAACTCCAATGTAGCAACTTCCTCCTGATGGACAAGAGGAGGGGAGCAGTTTGGTGCACAGGAGACAAGTCCCGGGCAACTTGACAACCCAAGTAGCGAACTGCAGTCCCTGGGGGAATCCATCTGAAACCCTCACTTGGCGACCAAGCAGGTGTAGCACTGCCAACCGAGAAAGCAACTGTCTTTCTCCAGTTGATCGATGCACCTGATGAACAACAAAACACCTCAAAAGCCTGCTCGCACCTGTGCAGATTGGCCCCTTGGCCCTCCAAGTACAAGGCTGAGTCGTCAACAAACTCAGCATCAAGAAGCTCATCTGCCCTAATAGGGAGCTCAAGACCATGCAGGCCAACCTTCTGAGAAGTCAAGAATGTGCTCATTGCCTCAGCATAGAACAAAAAGAGGAAGGGGGCAAGAGGGAAACCCTGTCTGACCGAACTCGTGAGCAAGAAGCACTCCCCACGTCCCCCTGCGAAGAGCACCTGACTGTGCATACGCCTGTAGAGAGCTGACATACCTCTGATCCAAGCATCTGTGAAACCCAGCTTGCGTAGAGTGCCCTCCAAGAAGTCCCAGTCAACTCTGTCGTAGGCCTTCTCAAAGTCAAGAAGGAGAACCACCAAATCCTCTCCTCGGAGATGCGCAAGGGCTTACGCATCCCAAAAAGTGAAGATGTTGTCAAGGATACTACGCTCCTTCACAAAACCTGTCTGAGTCCCATGTATAATGCTCTCTAAAAGTGGCTGGATCCTCAAAGTGGCTGTATCCTCAAACTCAGAGCCTTTGCTAGAATTTTGTAGGATGAGTTGAGGATGGTAATGGGTCGCCACTGTCGAATCTCATCCAAGGATCCACCCTCCATGGGGATCAGGTAGATCAAACTCTCACTCATGCATTCAGGCATCTTGCCAGTGTGCAAAACGTACCGAAAAGCGTTGCAAAGATTTGAACTAAGCAAGTCCCAGTACTCCAAGAAAAAACTGGGGGTCAAACCATCCTCCCCTTGACAACTACCACGGGGGAATGCTAGGGCCTCATGGAGCTTCTCTAGGTGGAGGGGAAGCTCAAGTCTTTGTCGTATCTCCTCGGTAACAAGGCAAGGCATCTGTGCCCAAACTTGCTCCCTGCGTGCATCCTGGCTCTCTGACTGAGTCTCAACTGACAACAGATCGCGGTAGAAGTCAGGAGCAACTGCACGCATATCCTGGGGCTCTGAAGCAACTGATCCGTCTGGTCTCCTCAATTGACTAACACTGGTGTATGCATGGCGTGGCCCCACTGTCTCAAAAAACTCCCTAGTAACTCGGTCACCCAGTTGATTACTTTGCAGGTTCAGGGTTGCCTCATGGGTTTCCTGAACATATATGCGCCCAATGTGGCAAGTTCACGAGGAGAGTTTTGGTCTCATGTTGTTGAGTCTTTGCCGCATGCAGATCAGTGGTGTGTTGGGGGGGGACTTCAACATGTTGGAGGACCGCTCTGACAAGATCGGAGGTGGCCATGCTATGGTGCACGGGTCTGAGCTGGCATCTTGGGAGCAACTATGTATGACTATGAGGGTTTCTAATGTTTGGCAGCACTCAGGTTTTGTAAAACTCCCAAACATCTTGTCTTTCTCTTACTCTGATCACAGGGTAGGAGGAGTGAATCTATCTAGGATAGATCGCTTCTACGCCAATGACCACATTTGTGACATGGGGAGATCTGTCTGCATCCTTGCAGGGACTACTTTTTCCAACCATACGACGGTGATTCTCACAGTGACAGATAGTGCAATGCTACGCATCCCCAAGCGGATCTTGCTGGATCCAACGCTTAGAGAGCGGGTGGAGGCACTTTGGACTGAGAGTCTGGACACGCAAGACTCCCTTGCAGGTAGAGTGGCCTCTGGACTGGCAGAGCTTAGTCACTTCTTCCTTAAGGAGTCTGCAACTCGTATGGCTGCAGCTAGGGAGGATGAGAAACGTCTTCGAGGGGGCATTGCTTCCTTACAGAGGATGCAGGAGCAGCATCCAGACAGTCCATGGTTGAGGAGCAGATGCAACAGACCAGACAGGAGTGGACTAGCATTGGGAAGCGGTGCCATGAGTTCCCCTTCCATCGAGAGGCATCTCAGTGACCTACGGCCTTGGCCACAACGGAAGCTGCAATGCGCGGTGATTCTAGAACCGTCCCGAGCATGGAACCAATCCTAGGAAGTAGAGGGAGATACTCTCTCCTTAGGCCTCAAAGCAGACCGAAATAGGCAAGTCGGCCTCCTCCTCAATCACATCTGTAGTAGTGTCGAAACCATGATGCCATCGTCTGAAGTAAGCTCGAGCTACTCGGATGCCGAGCGGGCTCATCGTTATCACCTTGGTGGTCATCTCTGGAGACTCAAACTCTATCTGGTAATACCCTCTCCCAAGAATCTGGACATCGGTGATCTTGCCCACATCGGAGAGAAGTAGGGCTTGAAGTAAATCCCGAACCTCGCCTCGATTGGGTCGAGTGCCAATGATCTTGCAAATAACCGAGGTGGCTTGTAAGCGTTCCACCTCGGCTATCAAGCTTGCTTGCTCTTCTGGTGAAAGAGAAAGTCGAAGGGCCAACTCCGCGGTGTCGGGCGAGGGGGCTTCTGTGGAGTCCCTCTAAGATGGAGCAGAGGCCGCCATTCTGTGTCTGCTGCTGAAAAGAGAAGGGCGTGGCGTCGAGGCGATTACCAACAGGCTGAAAGAAAACAGCCTACAGGCAGGCGGAAGGCGAAAGGAGAATGGAAGCCGGGGAGTGAGGAAGAGGGCTGAGGGCAGGGTGCGGGCTGGGCAGCGAGGGCGCAGGAACAGGGGCAAGGGGCAGCGTGCGGAATGAAACACGGGCAGCCCGAGCTGCAGTGGGAGAGGAAATGATTGGGGGGGGGGGGTGTGGTGGGAGCAGGCAGCAAGGAGCTCGATCCAGTTATCCACTTCTTGGTACTGAAAGGGAATTTTCTTCTTAAGAAATGTAGCCCTTTTCATGTGTCTACTTGATAGTTTCCAGAATCCAAATTTATGGATATTATAAGTATGTTTTTAAAAGTTTTCCGAAGATAAGACTCATTAGTTTTGCTTATTTTTCAGGCATTGATTTCTTTTGATAAGTTCGGAATTTTGGTCCATGAACTTTTGGTGGTTGAGGTATTAATATGCATGTCTGCTTTGTGAAGAACAACATTTAAAAAATGTGCTTGTCATTTTATTATTTCTTGTTATGCTCGTTGCAGCTTGTAGGCAAATTTTTTGAAATAATTTCGGGGGATGCAATATTTTTGTTCCTCCTTGCTTCTACTGCTGCTTGTACTTTTGCACTTTGACAGAGAAGCATGTGTATGTTTAAAGCTGTGGAGTTCATAGTAGCATGGGACACCCATCTTTCCGCTTCCCGCCCCCACTGTCCTCCAGTTCCCCTCGTCCCAACACTACCCCATTGTTTTGACCGCCTCTCTAGTGGAAACAATATTCTTATCACCTGCTCCCCGTCCCAGTTGTTAGGGACGTGTCCCACGTTACTATGGTGGAGTTGCTTCCACTTAACTAAAAAGGCAGCAGTTGAGATTAACATTGATGCTGGGGCTGGGAAAGATTTCCTTCTAATTAGCTGGAAACCACCAGTTGAGATGCACACAAACTACTGGGTGGGCAAAGGAGTTCGGTGAAGATCCACACTTGATATTAGAATTATCAACGATGCTTTATCAGTGCAAAATCTTCTCCAGCTATCTTTGATTGAGTTTATTATTCGCAGTAACCTGTCTTTTCTTAAAATAGTCTCAGCAACAAAGGTAGTTAATTGCCGAGAAGATGAGCCCAAGTTGGATTATGGTTTGTCACTTGCATTGTCATGCAATGTCGTAATGTGGAAGTTGCTTTCTATGTGCTTTGTTGGATGATCATGCTCGCTTCTATGTGGTAGCATTGACTTTGACCTGGTAAAGTTGAGTCAACCTTAGATTTCATGCAGTGTTATAAAAGTTGTCTATGCATCTATTCCTTACTTCCCTTTTTTGGGATCCAGGTTTGGATGGAGAAGATATTTTCAGAAATTATCAAGGAAATTTCATCAGAGAGCTCCACCGTAGCATTGAGTCTTACAATTCTCCATGAAGGTTCTATTGCTAACTTGCTAGAGGTACCAAACTTAACTTTTTAGCTGGTATTATGTGGACAATACATCTTATAAACAGAATTTATTGATTAGATACAACCTGATAGTTGAAGTACCTGCATACTAAATGTGAAGTGTATTTGAATTAAGATCTTTCGGGTTAAGGTCCAGACGGCGTAGATATGGTTGACTGTGGACTTTGTAAAATGTTTTTAGTTCTTTTTTAAACACAAAAGCAATGTTTGTGGCCAAGTTAACTTCGCTTGTGGGATATTGAGAAGCATGTGCATGGTTGTTTAGAGTACTCCAGATTTAGGTGAATTATTGTGTATTGGTTCAAGTCTGTATCTCTTTGCTTTTCACATAATAAAGACCAAGCTCTATACCGATGTCAGAAAAGGATGAAATGCCTCAAGTGAGATGCCGAAAAGGATTGATATTGAAGAAACACATCCTTAGTGTTTAGGTGCTCTCATTCTTCAAAGTGACCGATAGCTCAACTCAATTCCCTGTCTCCTTTATAAAAATGTGTTAGTTTATATCTCTTGAACAGAATTTTTGCTTTTATCTACGCATAATCTGGTGGCATGAATAACATCTTTTATTTAGTTATGTAGCAAATTTATGAAATCAAAATTTTACAATTTTTGTGTGCATTCTTGCAGGTAGTATTGTACCATCAAGATGCTTGTGAAGCCATGGGTTCAGATGCACTTCTTGAGGTAGTTAAAATTCTTATACTGATTATCTATACCATGAAAAGAGGATAACTAAATGTAGAGGGGGATACAATGTCATGCTTGGTCATGTGGTTTGCATTAAGCGCTTGGGATGCGCGTTCGTGTTTTATCTCTCTTTGGATGGTGAGGGTCTTATGCCAAGCGACTGGCACTCTCATGTTGGATGAAAAGACCATGAGATTAGACTACATTTAGGTTGTGAAAAGAGCTCAAAATGACCTAAAGGAACATAGTCGACCTAAACATATGCACATGGTGCTTATCTAATTTCCGTGAAGATTTTTGGAAGTATGAGTAAACCCACTCACTCACCCAAAAGCTAGTCTTAAGAGCATGAAGAACACAAAATACGCAAAAACTTACTCCACACACAGACACACACACACACACTTTTTTTTGTGTAAATCTTGGGATTAATTTACAAGTGGGAAACCTCAAGTCGAGGAAAACTTAGAGAAAAGATTATGTACTTAAACCCAAACACGAAAGTGTTCATCTGTGGAAGAGGGCTAGAAACATCCATAGGAAAGCTGGTGCATCTCCAGGGTGATATCACCAACCTCCCATGCAAAACGTAAAGATTGCCGAAGGGAAAGCTTCAACAACCGAAAAGGATCCGAGTCGAATTGAAGACACATACAGCCGTTGCGTTGATGTCGCAGAGTCCAATAAGCCCAAAATCTGACCCACATAAAGAAGACCGCAAATCGCTGTAAGGAAGGCCGGAGAATGCCGAACACCCAAAACTATTTGTGGAAGACCACAGAGGGAAGCGGATTCGCAGACAAGCTGCTATGCGGCGAAGAAAATCTCTAGTAATGCTACAATCCCAAAGCAGGTGTACCACTGTTTCTTCCGCAGTAGAGCAGCGAACACACCAAGAAGAGCAGATACGACGTGCACTGAGAAACGAGCCCACTAGGAGAACTCCAAGCAAGCATCCCCAGAGAAACAATCGTTCCTTCAAAGGCAAGTGGCTCTTCCAGAGAGCAGAGAGTGGCTTCTTCCACCAATATCTGACTTGTGCATTGACCATAAGGCATTACAATGATCTGCCATCCAAGGCCGTGGTAGAAGAAGAGCATACACCTTCCTAGCCTACATCGCCTCAAAGGGCGTGTCCTGAAAAAACCAATCAGAGCTGACGATAATGCATGCCCAATCCAAAACATTGAGCAACAAGGGGAAACTGGAAAGTGTAACCCGCGTCATCAACCACACCTGCAACCACTTGAAGGTCACGACAAGAGAGAAAGTATGCCTGGCAAGGCGAACAATAAACCAAAGTACGAGGGAATGCCAGGCTCCAATGATGACTCTCGAGTCGAAGCGAGTTCCCTTCCCTTTGTTGTCTACCATGCCATGATAAATGGATTGTGACCTCTTTCTAAGCAGAAAGCAAATTGGAAGAAAGTGGGCATTCAAGAATGTATCCTTCCATCTTGCCAAACACGACCCAGAGAGAAGGTTGCCAATGACCAAAGGAAGAAGTAACAAGATACTGACACAACGAGGCAATTATAAGAACCCAAGGCTGAGATTGTTGCACAAGAGCTGGCAACAACATGGCTTTTCTGGCAATAACATGCCGATGCAAGTCCAAAATATTAAGACCACTAAAGCATTTGGGAGTTCAAAGTTTCTCCATCGACATCAAATGTAGGCCTTTTTTATAAGCATGAGTTTGCCACAAATGAGACAAAATAGATGACATAAGAGAAGTGAGACAATGGCGAGACCAATGTAACAATGGCAAAAAGAAATGAACATAAGCCATAGAGATACTCGCACAATCCGCAAACGAACATGTAATGGCCATGTGGATAATTTCTAGTAATGCAAGTGAATGTTCAAGCGTTGCATAATCCATTTCACCTTTTGATTGTGCGAGATATTTCATCCAATTGGGAGTGCTTTGATAATTACATTCGGAGGAACAATCTCTCTTGGCCACAACAAAGCATGCCAATCAGAGGGATTCACCGGAAGAAGCTTGGATTTGCGAAAGTTAACTCTAAGACCATTCGCAAGCCCTTACATCTCCAAAGCGTCCATAATCGCTTGAACATGAGCCTAGCAATTGTGAGGCATAAACAAAGAGTCATCAGCATAGGCTTGCCCAACGAAGCTATGGCCCGATGGCATCTGCAAACTGTGAAGACGACCAACAGAAGTCAGATGATTGAGATGCATCAGCAAAGGGTGTGTGGTAATAGCATACAAGAGTGCACTAAGGGGGCAGTCCTGCCTAACGGAACAACCAAGTGGCCAAGATTCCGTCATTATCCCTTCAAGGATCCCTGAAGATGAACTGCGAGCATACAAGAAATAAACTAGATTGGCTAATTTAGGACCAAAGCCAAGACACCTCATCGTAGCAGCAATGTAGTCCCACTGCATAGTGTCAAAAGCCTTCTCAATGTCAACTTGCATTACAAGTACATCCTACTGCGTGTACTTTGCATACTCCATGCCAATCATAATATTAGCTGAGTTGTTAGTGATTTTACGATGAGGTATGAAATCATACTGAACCTGATGAATTCCAGTAAGAAGATGATCTTTAATCTGATTCACCAGTAACTTAACCAATATTTTATAAACAAAAGGCATCATAGTAATAGGGCGCCAATGAGAAAAATGCTCGCATAGTGCATGTTTAGGCAACAATTTAAGCAAACCCTCTTTCCTTGAAATTGGCAATTCTTGTTTCTCCCAATCCGCATTCATCATGAAAAGCAAAGGCTCTTTTAGAATCTTCCCAAAGGAGAGGAAGGAAGAACACCGTAACCGCTTCCTAGCCAGGGGATTGCCATCGGCCCAATGCAAGCAATGCACAATGCAATTGAGAGGTTTCCTCAAGGCATTGCGCATCGTGAGAAGAAATAATTGGTTGTATATGAGAGAGCAACATCTTCCGCGCTTCACAAACTCCTCTAGATGGCCGAGGTGGAGTAGCAAACACATGTCTATAATGCAAGACCATAGCATCCGCAAGCTCCTGCTTGGAGGACGTCCAAGTACCTGAAGGAAGCTTTACACGCTTAATGTCGTGGGAAATCCTCGAGTGATGCATATGCTTAAAAAATTGTTTTGAAAAGCAAAGCCTTGTCCACAAACACCCGTTGACGAGCACACGTTTACCATTTATCAAGTTTCCGCTTGTCATTAAGTTGTATACATACTCGAGCTTTCCGCAAATCCGACATGCCGATTTGAATTGTTTGACTCTGGTTTGAATACCGGTTTCAATATTCGCTGATTTACTCCCGGGTGGAGTGGTGAGAAATGATATTCGAGAATGCTTGCACATACTCATGGCCGTGACCCTTGTGGTTATTTGCGGGGGGAGTACTGAATGCTTGAAAAATATTGTTATAGTTACTCTCGGTCCAAACCTGGATGGTTATGTGGAAGGAGTATTAAGAAGTCTGAGCAGTGGTTACTCTCAGCATCTCCAAATGATGCATGCTGCGGTGTGGGGGCCGTTTGGTTATAAAAGGCCTCTATATCTCCCGGCGTGGACCTTGTTAGGTTATGCGGGAGGGGTGATGAGGAAATTGTTGAATATCTCCCGGCCCGGACTTTGTTAGGTTATGCAGGAGGAGTGTTCGTCGGCGGCTTTATGTTTCTATGTCTTGTAACATACATATGTGAGCATTGGTGTTGCATTGTGATGTGCCAACCACTCAATATTCCTTTTTGGATGAGATACTTCTAGGAAGTCAATGACCGAGGATATCAAGAGTTTCGCTCTGGAATGAGACTCCTTATTGGATTTGATTCTTTTGGGAAGCCAACGACCTAGGAAATCAAGAGCTCCGATTTGGTATGAGAAAACTGATTGTCCCTCGGATTGTCCCTCGGAAATTTTTGAGCTAGCTTGAGTTGTTTTATAGATATGCTATAATCGCGGACGATTACTTTCTTTCAAGAAGGGGGGATGTCACAAATTGTTGACGTGTCAACTTTCAAGCCACTAAAGAACGGACAATTACTTTGTTTGATGAAGGGGGCATGTCACAAATTGCGGACCTGTCAAGCCATTGAAGAACGGAGCCAACCTGCAGATCCCTGCCGAGGGACCTAAACTCTAAGTGAAGAAGCAGAAACAGCAAAAGAAGTTTTACTAACTTCCAAAGTCTTGTCGAGTGGCCTATTTTTCTAAAAGAAGAGTTCCCACCAACTTATGGGACCTCGTCCCCGTCTGATGGGACCCAAGTGACATAAAGGCATTCATATAAGGCTGGACCCTCACACACACAAAAAATAGCATTAAAATTGATGACGTGGCAGTCAGTACGGACGCTCGCGTTTTACGCTGATGACATGGCTGGCTATACAGATTTGTGGAATTCGAGTTGGCAAATGATGAGGTGGTAGCTGTACGGATTTTCATGCTTTTGCACTGGTAACTTTTGGATTAGATGCTTTTGAGTTTACTACTTTTCATGTAATTGCTTTTGAGGCCAAGGGCCTTTAAATATGTGCATAGGGCTCCGTCTCTGCCATGCTTCAGTGAGAAGGTGCATAGCGCGAGTACCGACATTGTATTGAGTTCATGTAATATAAAGAAATACCGAAAGGGAGCGCCAAGGTTTGGGGCCAATACTCTCTGGGGTGGAATTCCGCCACTCCGTATCGCGTGTGCTTGCTCTTTCTTTGAGTTTAGTTGTTATTGAAGTGCTAAAAGTCTGTTCACTTTGTTCTTTTCTATTGGCACATGGTGCCCGTCTTATGACAATGGTATCAGAGCTTCAGGCGTGTGCTTTTCTGAAAGCATACGGGTCCTACCAAAGAGCAGATAGAGCACTGTGGTGCTTCCAAAGTTTTATATTCGTGCCCCGACCCTGGACTTATTAGCCACTCCCACCCTTACTTCATCGCGCATCGGGCGCGCTCCTCTTATCATCGCTATGTCTTATAGGGCATAAGCCATAAAGATCACTTGCAAGAGAAGGATCCAAGATTTATTTCAAGCTGTTGTTTTTCTCAGATGCAGTGCCATGCAGTGGTGGACGTCTATAGCTACCAAGACGCGCACTCCAAGGACTTGGCAAGCTTTAAAGAAATTTTTTGCCCGAAGTTGTATGGTTTCTGACATCTTCCTTGGGAGTGCAACTTCTGGCAGAGTGGGGTACCTAAAATGCTTGCCATGGAAACCCTAGCAGATTATAACTTGAAATTTCTCAACATCTCTCACTAGGTGTCTCTTCTTGAGCTCATAACCTTGGAGGTCCAGTGTGATTTACTATGTCTTGGGACTACCATCGCCGCCAGAGGAACACTCTCTATCCAAGAGCTGGTGGACCATGCAACGGCGGTCGGCTACAACCTTTTGAAAGGAATCTAACCCTAATTGTTGGTGCAGGTTTCAGAATGGAAAGCAAGTCGAATTGCGAGCTCGATTGATGTCGAGATTACTTTTTAAGTGTAAATTTTGTTTGAGAACTTGTTTGGTGATCCTGTTTGGAGTTTGTTTGAAATGGATGGTATTTGTTTTGAGCCTGTCTTGGTGCCGATTTGGATCGTTTGACTCTGGTTTGAATATTAGTTTCAATGTTCGGTGATTTACTTCCGGGTAGAGTAGTGAGAAATGATGTTTGAGAATGCTTGCACATACTCATGGCCCCGACCCTTGTGGTTATTTTTTTCGGTTATGCGGGAGGGGTGATGAGGAAATTGTTGAATATCTCCCGGCCCGGACTTTGTTAGGTTGTGCGGGAGGAGTGTTCATCGACGGCTTTATGTTTCTATGTCTTCTAACATGCATATGTGAGCATTGGTGTTGCATTGTGATGTGCCAACCACTCAATATTCCTTTTTGGATGAGATACTTCTAGGAAGTCACCGATCGAGGATATCAAGAGTTCCGCTCTGGAATGAGACTCCTTATTGGATTTGATTCTTCTGGGAAGCCAACGACCTAGGAAATCAAGAGCTCCGATTTGGTATGAGAAAACTGATTGTCCCTCGGATTGTCCCTCGGAAATTTTTGAGCTAGCTTGAGTTGTTTTATAGATATGCTATAATCGCGGATGATTACTTTCTTTCAAGAAGGGGGGATGTCACAAACTGCTAACGTGTCAAGCCACTGAAGAACGGACGATTACTTTGTTTGAAGAAAGGGGGAGGTCACAAACTGCTGACCTATCAAGCCATTGAAGAACAAAGCCAAACTGCAGATCCTCGCCGAGGGGCCTGAACTCTAAGTGAAGAAGTGGAAACAACAAAAGAAGTTTTACTAACTTGCAAAGTCTTGCCGAGTGGCCTATTTTTTTTAAAGAAGAGTTCCCACCAACTTATGGGACCTCGTCCCTGTTGGATGGGGCCCAAGTGACATAAAGGCAATCAAATAAGGTTGGACCCTCACACACACAAAAAATAGCGTAAAAATTGATGACGTGGCAATCAGTACGGATGCCGGGTTTTACGCTGATGACGTGGCTGGCTATACAGATTTGCGGAATTCGCGTTGGTAGATGATGACGTGGTAGCTGTATAGATTTTCGTGCTTTTGCGTTGGCGGCTTTTGGACCAGATGCTTTTGAGTTTACTGCTTTTCATGTAATTGCTTTTGAGTTCAAGGGCCTCTTAATATGTGCAAAGGGCTCAGTCTCTGGCACACTTCGGTGAGAAGGTGTAGAGCGCGAGTACCGGCCTTGTATTGAGTTCAAGTAATATAAAGAAATACCGAAAGGGGCACCAAGGTTTGGGGCCAATACTCTCTGGGGTGGAATTCCGCCACTCCATGTCGTGTGTGCTCTCTCTTTCTTTTAGTTTAGTTGTTATTGAAGTGCTAAAAGTCTTTTCAGTCTGTTCTTTTCTATTGGCACGTGGTGCTCGTCTTCTGACATGGCCACAATAGAGTATGCCAATCACATGAATGAAGTGGCAGAAGCTTCGATTAACGAAAGTTGACTCTAAGACTAGCTGCAAACGCATACAATTCGAAAGCTTTCATAATCACTTGAACAACACTCTGCTGATTGCGAGGCATAAACAATGAGTCATCTGCATAAGCTTGCCCAACAAAGGTATGACCCTAGGGTAACTTCAAACCATGAAGATGCTCCGCAAAGGTCAAGTGATCAAGATACATCAACAAGGGGTGAGTGGCAATAGCATACAGCAAAGCGCTGAGGGGACAACCTTGCCTAACCGAACAACCAAGTGGCCACAATTCTGTCAATTTACCTTCCAAGATCCCGGAAGACGTACTACAAGCATACAAGAAATAAACCACATTGGCCAATTTATGACCGAACCTTAGACACCTCACTGTGGCAGCAATGAAGTCCCATTGCATAGTGTCAAAGGCCTTTTCAATATCAACTTGCATGACCAGCACACCCTGCTGCGTGTACTTAGCTTACTCTAAGCCAATGATAACATTAGCCAAATTTTCCATAATTTGACGACGAGGAATGAAACCATACTGAGCTTGATAAAGTCCTATAAACAGATGGTCCTTAATTCGATGCACCAACATTTTAGCCAATATCTTGTAAACCACTGGCATCAAAGTTATGGGCCGCCAATGAGAGAATTGCTCGCAAAGCGCTTGTTTGGGTAACAACTTAAGTAAACCCTCTTTCCATGATAATGGCAGATCTTGTTTCTCCCATGCTGCATTTAACATGAAAAGCATGTGTTGTTTAAGAGCATCCCAAAAAGAGAGAAAGAGTTCCACAGTTAGTCCATCCCAACTGGGAGATCTCCATTGGCCCAATGTAAGCAAAGCACATGCTGGTGTGATAGCTCAGCTCCGTAGACTCGTGCGGAACTTTTTATGGAGTGGCACAGATGGGACTACTGATACTCGTGCTCGAGTTCGCTGGTCCACGATTATTCGCCCTAGGTCAGCGGGTGGACTTGGCATTATTGATCCAGAATTACAGAGCCGCGCCCTTCTTACCAAGCTTATTGTTCGGGGTCTTTTTCCCGGCCAAGAACCTTTGAAAATGCTTCTTCAGGCCGCTCTTTCCACAACGACTCCACGCCTCGGCACTAGAGATGGCCATACTTGGCGAACAGGGTATCGTTTTCTCTTTACGGATGTCCCCTTCTGCACCAGCACTCTCTCACCCTTCATCCGATCGCTCCTTCAGATTTGGGTATCCATGCAATGAGCTATCATACGCTCACCTCCCTCATGCCGTGAGGAGATTGAGCGACAGCCTCTCATTTGGAATGATGCAGTCCTTGATTCTTCGGTTAATCCACCCCGTCAGCTTGGAGAGAGGACTCACATTGATTGGGCTGCTTGGGACACTGGCCCTGCTGCCTCTATGCGGTTGTTTCATGAGACACGTATGCTGGGTGCAGATTTTGTGGCAGAACATTATGACATTGGTCGCGGGCAAGAGACAGATTGCTTGAGATTGACTCTGCCATTCCTTCACACTGGGATGCAGTCATGCGAGGCAGGGTTCAGATGCCTCCACATTGTGGCTGGGAAGGACTCTTTGCTCAGAGCACTCTTTTTTTTTTCGACACACCAGAGGGCCCACAGGGGGAGGTCCTTATCCCTTCCAAATATTAGCCATGTTACATGGTCGGGCAAGGGCCGCGTACCATCGGGCAAGAGCCACGCGTAGGCATCACCATGGCCACCTAATTGATGCACCACATGCTGGGAACGACGGAGAGAACTCGTAGCAACCAGCTAGGAACCTCCTCCTCGGGTGACCCACCCCAGGAGGAGGATGCACTCGAGTGTCCAAGGGCAAGAGCCCTAGCAACGTGAACACCAGGTGAGCACAAGGTGTCCCTCTAGAGTGTGACCCAACAGGGGATTTGAACCCACAACCCGTAGGTTGAGAGGCCAAAGCCTTACCGTTAGACCAACTCTTTGGGGACTTGCTCAGAGCACTCTCTTATTAGTTCGTTTAGAAACCATGCTGTTCACAGTTGATCCTGACTACTCTCCGGGGATGCATGCTAGATTGACATATGCTACCACCTCTCCGCATCTTGTCTACCCCGGCGCTCGATGGGAGGCAATACGTGTAGTTGGCTCCTGCGGGAAGCGTCGTTGTGTTGACCCCCATTTCGCTTCCGCTGATGCTGCACTTTGGAGGCTTTGGGTGTTGGAGGGTCGTGCCCTATCTCAGCTTTATTGGGACCCAGGAGAGTGGCATTGGCCTCACTCTAACCCCACCGGTACACATGTATCATTCTTTGAGTACACAGTCAGAATTGGACGATTTGCATTGATGAGACAACACCCAGAGCAGCCCACTCGTATGCGTTTCTGGTTACATTCAGGTCTCTCCCATGCCTATCTACAGCAATTTTGGTCAGCTATCTGGGATCTACATGTGGCTCGTCGTATTTCCTTTTTCTTATGGATGATTGCACATGCAGGACTTCCAGTTGGGACTTGGTTAGCTTCTATGGGTCATGACCCGTTATGTACTCGCTGTTCTTTGCACCTACCTGAGTCACCTGCACACTGTCTTTGGTCATGCTCGTCTTCTCAGGTAGTGTGGCTCGCAGTTTGCTTTTGACTTAGCAGAGCTGGTGTTCAGCATGGATTTCTCACTTGGGGATCTGTCTCCTGGTTGATGCCGATGCCCGGACCGCATCTTTTCTACGAGGGCTCAAACACCGATCCAGCTCTTATGCTTTCCCCGACTGGTTATCGGCGAGGGACTTTGGCTATGTTACCACAGATTGCTTGGCAGGGGGATCCTCAGACACGTGATGAAATCTTCTCAGTCGTCACTAGCATTGCACTATGGAATGTTTGGAGAGCTCGTTGTCTTCACATTCTCAGTGCGGTTCCACAGCTCCTATCGGATACCCTCACTACCATTTGGCTGGACATCATTCACACCCTCATTTGGCAGTGGGATTCTTCCTCAGGTACATTTAGAGCAGCTGAGGCTCGTCGATTTGCCTTTCTTCGGCGTTGGGCCCGATCTCCACTCTTCTTTACACTTACAGGTGGACAGATTACATGGCATTATGCACCTCCTCAGTGGTTTCTCCTCCTCTCATCATACAGATCACCATTACATTGTTCTAGTCGAGTTGTCACTATAGTGGCTCTCAACCTTACATTCAGCTTGTACACCCCACATGATAGGCTATTTTGACATCCACTGGGGATTATATTGTACTCAGTAATATACAGCCCTGATTTTTCAAAAAAAAAAAAAAAAAGCAAAGCACCATGGAATTCAGAATCAGTGAAGGATCCTCAAGGCATTGTGCAGCCTGCGAAGACAGGATCGGTGGATGAACATAAGAAAGCAACAATTGACGCGCTTGGCAAGCAACTGAAGATGGCTGAAATGGAGCAACAAACACCTGACGATAATGTGAAACCATAACATCAGCAAGTTCCTGCTTCAAAGAAGTCCAAGCACCCGAGAGAAGCATAACCCGCTTAATTGATTTGAGAGACCCTTGTATGATGCAGATGCTTAAAAAATTGCTTCAAAAGCACAACCTTTATCCATAAAAGCCTGTTGACGTGCATGTGTCTGCCATTTAGCAATTTTCTGCTTATCATTTTGCTAAATACACACATAAGCTTCACATAACTCCACCATTTCAGAGTCAGATAGTGATCGCAAATCAGCCAATTCTTGCTGTTGTTGACAAACCTGTTTCGCATCAACAATATTTACCCGAGTGTGCTGCATATAATGCGTGCCATAGTCACAAATAACACTTTGTACCCTCATGATAAAGTGATACCTTGTAGCATCCAAAATTCAAATCAATATGCATGTGAGCCAGCATTTATTGTGACTTTGCATTAGGAATCATATGTACAAGAGGCAACAAACATAGGAAGCAAGTTCAGGTGCCCATAGACACGTCTCCATCCACTACATCCATACGAGGACCCAGCCTCTGAGTCAATGCAGGAAACGTGTCCACAAGATTCACATGCGAAGTGGAAGTCTCACCAAGGAGTACATCTTTGTAAGAGTGCATCGCTTTTTCCGATGCGTCAATCAACATGCGATTGTTATTTCAAGGAAGTTTCTTAAACGATGCATTCTTGTTGGCATTAATAAGAGGAACATAATTACGAGAAGAAGAGTGGGGTGCGAATCTTCACTGACTTTTTACACACCACCCATGAGTTAACATCAATAGGTCCAACATTTTTGCCTTTCGCAGCAGTCAGAATCAATGAGTTGCGGTGCCGTGCCTTTCCCTTTTTCCACATTTGGAATCACCTTAGCAGTAGAGGCTCCATTCTGCTTAACTTCACGTGTAGGTTTACGTGCAGGGATAGAATTGGACGAAGGAACAACGGAAAGAGGGGGTTGTAAGACCCCGGACATTCAGATTGCATATGACTGAATTTGCCACATCGGAAGCAGGAATTCACAAATTTATCCCATTTAAGTTTAAGGGGCACTTGCCCACCCATGGATCTCCTGAATCAACATAATTCCTTCAGGGGTTTGTTTGTTAGAGTCCAAAGAATGCAAGACCTGTTGGTATTTGCATCCAATTTCGGGGGGCAAATCACCTTACCAAGGTGCGCGGTCAACAATGGCAAGAAATGTCTCCACGTACGAGGAAAATCAACAATTTCCACCCACACCGGGCATTTGTGACGAATAAGACTTTGATAATCTTTAGTGAGGGCCCACGGTAGGACATGCGTCATTTGCGTATTAAAAAAGAGGGGAGGCATTTGAAGGAAAAGATTTCTGGCTTCTGTATCTACGAGCAAAACTTCATAAAATCCATGTGCCCCGAAGTAAACGCCACGGAAAGCTTTGCCGTTCAAGCTGAAAATCGATCCATTGTCTGACATCTTGCGCAGTAGGCATTTTCCCTGGGAAAACTAGGATAACTGCATTCATAGCATACTGCGCAACTGGGTCCATAAGGTTCTGCATGCAAGTGCAGGCGCCTGACCATTACAGGCTTGCCGAGCCTCCTCAAAACCCTCATACAAGCAAGCTTTAATCTCCGAAGTGGCCTCTATGGTAGGTTCCATTGCTTTCTGACGCTTAAACACACAAAGAGTGTCGAACATATATCAACAAGACCTGGCCCAAGAAAACTAATGTGTAGAACACACACTTTTTTTTGTAAATCTGTTTTGATTAATTTATCTGTGGAAAACCTCAAGGCGAGGAAAACCCATCAAAAAGATCAGATACAAAGGGAAGAACACTGAAGTGCTCTGCGATATAAAAGCGGTAAAAGCAAACATAGAAGAGCTGCAAGATTTTCAGGGATATGTCCCCAATGGCAAATGCAAAATGTAACGATTGCCTCATTGAAAACTTGAACGATGGAAAAGGATGTGCATCATGCTGGTGAAACATGCGGAGATAGCGACGGTGCCACAAAGACCATAGCGACCAAAATTTGACCCATGCGAAGAAAATGGCAAATTGCTGGAGGGAATTCGGAAGAATGTCAAAAATCCAGAATCGTTTGTTGAAGACTGTTGAGGGAAATCGAAGGTGCATACAAGCAGAAACGTGGCGAAGGAAAGCCCTGGTACAGCGACACTCCCAAAGTAGATGTCTGACAGTCTCATCAGCAGTGGAGCAACCAATGCAACGAGAGGAGGTAATACGACGCGCCACACGGAGTGTTCCAACTGGAAGAACTCCCAGCAAACAATGCCAAAGAAACAAACACTCAAGAGGCAAGTGAGACTTCCAGATTGCAATAAGCGCCTGCCTACACCATTGGTCGGATTTGTGTAAATCCTAGAGCGCATTACAATGATTAGCCAGCCAAGAGTCCTGCATGAGAGAAGCATAGATATGGCGGGCAGAAATCGCATCCAAAGAAGTGTCCCATAAATTCCAATCCTGCATACGGCATCCACCGACCAACGGCGGAATAGGGAGAAAAACATCCAGCATATGCCGAAGCAAGCTCCAAATGTGACGATAATGTAGGCCCAACCCAAAGCGTCCTGCTGCTTGAGAAAAGGTAAGCAAATTCCCATATGAATCCAACACATTGTCCACCGTGTCTATGCCACGACCAGAGAGGAAGTAGGCTTGAAGAGGCGACTGATCAACCAGGGTAAAAGAGAAAACCCTGCTCCAATGAATGCTTTCCAAATGTAACGAATTCCCATCTGCTTGCTGCGTGCCATGCCAAGAGAGATGATCCGTAACAACTTTCCAAGCGGAGAGCAAGCCAAAGGTGATCAAGCAACCAGGAATATTACCGACCATCTTGCCAAACACAGTCTCCCAAAGGGATGTCTGCCAATGACCAAAGGCAGGAGTGACAACATGTCAACATAGATCAACAACCATAACTGTCCATGGCTAAGACTGCAATGCAAGAGTGGGCAATAACATAGCATGGCGACGAAGGTCCAAAATATTCAGCCGGCCAAGACGCTTTGGAGTGCAAAGTTTCTCCATTTCTAACAAACGGAGACCTTTCTTATAAGAACTGGTGCGCCACAAGTGAGATACAATAGTAGACATAAGCAATGAGAGGCAGGAGCGAGGCCAGTGCAGCAACGGCAAGTAAAACTGAACATATGCCATCATGATACTTTGCACTATACGAAGTCGAACATGCAGCGGCCATGTAGACAATTTCCAATAGTGCAATTTGACATTCAATCGTTGCATGACCCAATCGATTTGTTGCGTATTAGTAACCTGCCAACCAATAGGATATCCTAAATGCCTGACCACCGCATGCGGATTGAGAATTTCGCCAGGCCACAAAAGATGATGCCAGTCACAAACAGCAAGAGGCAAGAGTTTAGATTTCGAAAAGTTAACCTTAAGGCCTGCTACCAAGCCAAATGTATCCAGTGCCTGCATAATTTCGTGCACATCGTCCTGGTTGTTACGAGGCATGAACAACAAATTATCAGCATAGGCATGTCCTGCGAAGTCTTTCCCATTGGGTAACTTCAGCCCACGAAGACGACCGAGCGAAGTCAAGTGATCGAAATACAATAAGAAAGGGTGATGGCAATGGCATACAAGAAGGCGCTAAGCAGGCAACCCTATCTGACAGAGCATCTAAGGGGCCAAGGTTCTGTCAGCTCTCCATCAAGGAGGCCTGAACATGTACTGCGAGCATACAAAAAGTAAACGACATTGACCATCTTTGGGCCAAAGCCAAGGGTCCGCATGGTAGCAGCAATGAAATGCCATTGAACCGTATCGAAAGCCTTTTCAATGTCTACCTGCATTACGAGAACATCTTGCTGGGTATATTTTGGCATATTCCATTCCAATTAATACATTAGCGAGATTATCCAAAATCTGGCGACGAGGAATAAAGCCATATTGCGTGGAATGGATACCAGCCATAGGAGGTTCCTTGATACGATTCACAATGACCTTAGCCAAGATTTTATAGATTACCGGCATAAGAGAAATTGGCTGCCAATGCAAGAACTGCTCACAAAGCGCTTGTTTAGGCAACAACTTCAACAAACCCTCCTTCCAAGACATTGGCAAATCCTGTTTCAGCCACGCATTGCTCATCATATAAAGTAAAGGTTCTTTCAGAGGCTCCCAGAAAGAGAGAAAAAATTCCACAATGAGCCCATCCCAACCAGGCGAACGCCATCTTCCGAGAGCAAGCAAAGCTGAGTGCAATTCATTCTCTGTAAAAGCCACCTCCATGGCCAAATCATCCTGAGGCATGACAATTGAATGCATTGTAGATAACAAAACTTGGCGTGCATGAATAACTACGGCGGATGCCACGGGGGGAGCGGAAAAAACAGTTCTAAAATGGGACACCATGGCATCTGCAAGCTCACTCTTCGAAGCTATTCAAGCTCCTGGTCGAAACATAACTCGCTTAATAGTTTGAGAGGCCCTTGAATGATGCAAGTGCTTAAAAAACTGCTTTGAGGCACATCCCTTGTCTACAAACGCTCGATGTCGAGCACGCGTTTTCCATTTATCCAATTTTTGTTTATCATTATGCAGCGGATGCACCTGGGCCTGACAAAGGGCCGTGGATTTAGTTTCCGACAACAAACGTGTGTCAGCTAAGAGTTGGAGCTGTTGATACATATGCTTGGCGTCCTCAACATCACCACGTAATTGAAACATGTAATGCTTGCCATAGTCCTGAATTACACTCTGCACACGCACAACAAAGCGACCCCATGCAACATCAATATCAAGATGCATTTGGGCAACCGAAGGGGGATAACATCGTAGATCATCTCACGAAATGCCTCGTGCGAAAGACAGGCATTGTTGATGTGCAACAGACGCTTCTTAGGAAGAGGCTGATCATAATGTAGTTGCCCAAAGCGCAGTAGTGTCACAAGAGGAGCATGATTAGATAAAAGCAAAGAATGGTCTATGCTCATTTTGCACACAAACTCATCAAATTGTTGCATGCCGAGGACATACCACCGATCTAATCTTGCATGATATGAAGAAAAAGCATTATGTTGAAATGTATACCCCGAAACATTAGGATGCAAGAGGGTCCACAGGTCCAACATCCATGTACATGCCACAAGATCTTTCCAAGCTTACAATTCTATGTGTAGAACACACACACACACACACACACACAGTGGTTCATTTCTACACGTATTGTACAGACCACCTTGATGTTTACATAGCTTAAACATTGCTACCTCGCTGTTGTACACACACACACACACACACACACACACCCAGTGGTTCATTTTACACTTATGGTACAGACCACCTTGATGTTTACATAGTCTAAACATTGCTATCTTGCTCTTGTACTTCCTCTGGGTGATCGGCCATAGAGCATCTCTAGTGGTCTCTTATGTACATAGAATACAACCCCTTCTCTTGCCAAAGAAAAATAAAAGATGTTTGGGTGGACCATAGGAGCAACGTGCGGGTTGGAAGGGGAATGATTGGTGAGAAAGAGTTTCACAACTCTGTGACGTGGCATAACCCTAACACACTCTCTTGCAGGGCTAAAATGGTGATGTGGCAGCCGTGTGTATACACACCCCCGGGGAAATGCAGTTGCAAAAAGGCTGACGTGGCTGGCTGCGGATTTCTTGTGACACGTGGCAGCTGTACAGACGTCGGCGTTTTGCGGCGGAAATTGCGGAGACTGAATCTGCGGCAGTTTTGCTTTTGGGCATGCTTTTTGGCTACGCATATTGAGAGAAAGAGAGCTCTTCTGCTTTATTTTAAAAGCTATTTATGGACAATTTTTGGAACTTGCTTTATTATACAAGCAAGAGAGAGAAAGAGCCTTTGCTTTATTTGGGCTTTTGATTTTCAGCTTTTGGAATCTGCTTTTAGCATCCCTATGTAAAACCTTTAAATAAGCAGGTAGGCCTCTCATAACTCAGAGCATCTGGACGTAGAGTCTGAATGTGAGCGCCTGCTCGCACTCTTGTACTTTGAACACAAATTAATACAAAAAGAAATATCGAAAGGGGCGCCAGTCTTTGGGGCCAATATCTCTAGTCACGGAAGTCCGCCGGGCCGGTGTCGAATCAATTGTGAACTGTGAACTGTTTTGAAGTGAACTTTTGTGGTGTTGCGATAGAATTCACTTGGAATGTCCAAGTCTGTTACAGTGGTATCAAAGGTGGCCGATTTCTCTCCTACGGGAAATCCGATCCTTTTACGTGGCACCTATGGCTTCAGGCAAAGATCAGTCGACTTTCTTTGCATCCGGCGATGCGGGAAGAGATCACAACGAAGATTCACGCGAGTACGGCCCGCCTCGGCCTACTCAGGCGTAGCTCGAAGAGATGAAGTGTCAACGATTGATCGGCGACGCAACAAAGATGATGCTCAATTTTGCGAAGGGCCCAAAATTTTAAAAATGTATGAGCGATACCTCCTTCAATGAGGTGCATACGTAGTGGAAGAAGACCATAGAGCCACCCCTCAAACCGGCTCTCAAGAAACCTCCTACGCCTAGGATGTACACAGTGCAAGAATTAGAAGAGGTGGTTGATGCACGAATTGCTCAGCTTTTTGACGCGCAAAACAAAGCTAAAAAGCACGACAAAAAGTAGAAGAAAGGCGCTGACTTCCCGGGTTATTTGGGTCATCAGTCTACATTTGACAAGGCAAGAAAGCAGAAGAAGCGTGTTTGATTTGAAGGAGTACCCAGTTATTCTTCTTCTTCTCTTCTTCTTACAGTCCTAGCTCTTTTGACTCGAGCGAAGAAGACAGAAAAGGTAAAAAGCGAGGCAAAAAGCAAAGCTTCAGAAAGGGCAAGAAAAAGGCAAAGAAGCCTAAATCTTGCCCCGTGGTTGACAGTTCTACAGAGGACTCGTCTTCAGATAGTTTGGACTCTGACGACAGCAGCATTTATGCTAAAAAGAAGAATTTTTATAAAGCCAACCAGTATGACTTTCTGGAAGACAAAAGCAAGAAAGTCCGAGAGTTTAAGGAAGGTGGATAGTCAATAAAATTTGACACTTTTTCTGGTTAAAGAGATGCTCGAAGGCTTTGTTTGTTATACAGCAGTTTGACATCGCTTTCTCTAGAGGGTGTTACTCAGAGCACTCTAAGATTCGAAGAGCTGCCTCTTACTTTAAGGGAAATGCTTGAACTTGGTGGTCCACGCTTCTATTAAACAAGACAGCACCAGTTAAATGGTTGAATTCAAGAGGCTTTTTATTTCTTCTTGGCTGACGAGAGTATGAACGCGACATACGAACTGCTTGGAACCATGTTCGGATGACCAAGAAAGATACAGTGGACGCTTATTGCAAGAGATTCTGGAGCTCTTTTCTACCCGCCTCTTCATTTAAGAAGATTTCGTTCAAGGAACAGATTGAGCGGTTTTTCTTGGGTCTATCTACAGAGATCCGAGATCACTGCTTAGAACGATGAAAGGCCTAAGAGTTCGAGAGCAGCTGAGGAACGTGGACGAAAAGGCAAGATGAAAACAGGACTGGCTCGAGATTGGGTGGGTATTGATCCCAGCACGATGGACGAGAGTATAGAACTTTGCTGAGCTTGGGGCAAAGTGAAAGACTAAGAAGCCCTGATCTTCTTCGATGGAGGAGCCAAGGCCAACTTCATTACACCGGAATTGGCGGCGCGGCTCGAGATCACTCCCGATCAGATGGGACCACTTGCGGAGGCAGTTCTAGCGGCACCCGGCAGGGACGTAGCCATTACACCTGTCATTGGAAAACTTCGGTTGCATTGTCAGGGGTATTTGGGGCATGAGGACTTTTCCATAATGCCTTTGGAAGGTTGTGATGTTCTCTTGGGAATTCCCTACAACGCCCTGGTCGACTATCGGGCGAGGAAAGTGGCATTGACCACAGAAAAGGGCAGAACCATTGTACTCGATATAAAACTTAAGGGCGAGTCTGTCCCTATTGTATCGGCTTCGGCCATTTCTAAATTAATGAAATCCAATTTGTTTGTTTACTCGATCTTTTTGAAAGAGTTTAGTGATGAGGATAGGACAAATATGTCTGAACTTTATAAAGAGCGCCAAGATTTTCTCCACTCTCATGCCGATTGCTTCTCAGACGGCCTCCCAGGCAAGTTACCACCTGCTCGTCCTGAAGATCATACCATTGATCTGATACCAGGAAGCACACCACCGAACCGGCCACCTTATCGTGTGAGTCGAGCCCAGAACGAAGAGTTTATGAACCAAGTGAAAGACCTCTTGGAAAAGAGTCTTGTCCAGCCTAGTACTTCATTGTACTGCTCTCCTGTGTTGTTGGTTTTGAAGAAAGACGGATCTTGGAGAATGTGCATTGATTATAGAGCTCTCAACAAAATCACCATCAAGAACAGATTTTCGATTCCTAGAATCAATGATATACTTGACCGACTTCATTGATCCTCGTGCTTTAGCAGGATCGACTTCAAAAGTGGATATCACCGGATCCGAATCGCGCTGGGAGACGTCTACAAGGAGCCTTTCGGACGACTTTTGGGTTATTTGAGTTTTTGGTGATGCCATTTGGCCTAATCAAAGCTCCTACGACATTTAAACGGATGATGGACATGATTTTTCGAGAGTACAGGCTATTTGTTGGCACTTTCTTTGATGACATCATTGTTTTCTCCAAGGATGAGGCAGAACATAGAGTACATCTGCTTCAAGTCTTTCAAGCATTACGAGATCACAAGCTAGTGATTAATGCGAAGAAAAGTGAAATTTTCCTACCAGAGATACACTTTTTGGGACACATTGTCTCAGCAGCGGGAGTGCAGATGGATCCGGCCAAGATAAAGACTATCTGTGATTGGCCCGATTTGAAGAATGTCCATGAAGTTAGAAGCTTCTTGGGATTGTGTTCGTACTACAGGCGGTTTATTAGAAAATTTGCAGAGGTTGCTTCCTCTTTGCATATCTTGACATAGAAAGGAATCACTTTCTTGTGGGGACCCACCACAGAGGTGATTGCCTTTCATACTTTAAAAGAGAAATTGACTACAGGACCAGTTTTGACTTTGCCGGACTTTCAGAAGTCATTTGAATTTTGAAGTATATTGTGATGCTTGTTGTCGTAGTCTCGGTGCGGTCTTATTGCAAGAAGGCCATGTCATTGCTTACACGAGCCGATTGTTCTCAAGGCCGGAATTGAGAGTACAGATTTATGAGAAAGAGCTTTTGGCGGTTATCCATGCTCTTACTTAGTGGCGACACTACCTACTCGGAGTGGATTTTATTGTCTTTACAGACCATCAGATTTTACGCTAGTTCTTGTCATAGAAGCAGCTATCGGAAAAGCAGATGGGGTGGGCGAACATCTTGTCACAGTTTCACTTCCAGATTGTCCATGTTCAGGGACAGAAGAATTTGGTGGTAGATGCTTTGTCTCGGAAGCCGTTGGTTCTGGCTATTCCCGTGATACATCATAGAAGCTTCGAGGATATGGTCGATCAGTATGCCACGGATACAAATTTTGTTGACGTTTTCACACGGATACGGGATGGGGAGAAAATAGCGGGATATTCCATTCGGGATGGCTACTTGATGAGAAAAACCATGTTGTGCGTTACACAGCCATTGAGGGAAAAGGTTATGACTGAATGCCACTGTCCGCGTTTTACGGGTCACTGCGGCATTGCCACCACCATGAAAGGGGTAGAGAGATACTTCTTTTGGCCGAGACTCAAGAAAAATGAGGACGAGTTTGTGTGCAGTTGCTTGGTATGCCACAAGGTCAAGTTTGACAGGCATAAAGCACAGGGATTGTTACAGCCTTTGCCCATACCCACCCACCCCTGGGAAAGTATTGGATTTCATTTTTGATCTCTCGAGAACACAGAGTGGTCACGATGGTATCTGGACTGTTATTGACAAATCTAGCAAGTAGGCTCATTTCATTCCGGTGAAGAAAACAGCCAAGCCGGAGCACTTAGCAAGGCTGTTTGTGGCCCAGATTTTTAGATTACATGGCATGCTGAGACGATTGTCTCCGATAGGGACCCCAGATTTATGAGTTTGTTTTGGAAGGCAATTTGGGAGAACATTGGCACGCGGTTGCAGTTTTCGTCATCTTTCCACCCGCAAACTGACGGGAAATCTGAGATTGCCAATTCAGTGGTTTTAGATTTATTTTGAAGTCTTATATCTCGGATCAGAAAACTCAATGGAAAAAGTATCTACCTTTGGTGGAATTTGCCTACAATAACACGATACACTCTTCAACGGGGAAGGCGCCATTTGAGATTATTGAAGGTGCTGTGAATGTTCCACCCTTCCTAAGCACGAAAGATAAGATTTTTGAAGCTGATGAGTACACGCGCGACTTAGACACGGCTTTTGCCAAGGTCCGCGAGGCTTTGCAAAAATCTCAGGAAAGACAGAAAAAGGCAGCAGATCGCCATCGTCGCGATTTGAAATTGGTGATTGGGTGCTCTTACGTTTTGAGAAGGCACGCTTGAGAAAGAAGAAGGGGAAGGAGAGGCTTTTTCCAAAGCTTAGTATGAGATACTACGGACCTTTCCAGATCTTTGAAAAGATCAATGATGTCTCCTTCCGACTGAAACTGCCTGACACTTGGAGGATTCACAATGCATTTCATGTGAGTCTCTTGAAACCTTTTAAAGGTGATGTGCCCAAAAATGGGGAGCCTGATGAGCAACCCGAAGTGGAAGAAAACGAGGAGATCCTGCACATAAGGACAAAAAGAATAAGGGTAAAGTCAGAAGGCGGTTCTTGGTTAAATTCAAGAACTATCTTGCATTGGATGCGAAATGGAAGGAGGAGGAGGACCCAAAAGATACTCCTCAGATTGTGAACCTTTACCTTGAAGCTTTTGGTTTAGCATAGTCTACTCCAAATGGAACCCCGAATTCAGCTTGGTCGGAGATCTGGTGCAGTGGGTTTACACAAGAGGGGAGTTATTCCGCTCCTTTGTCAACAGATGCCTCGAATTTTTGAATACAGAGTCACTGATGTCTCTTTGAGCTTCAGGGATACTGAGAGCTGACAGTATTCTGCTATATGACTTTATGAAATGGAATTCCCGAATATGAAACTTATTTGTTCTTGAATTTTTTTTAAAGTGCAGGAACTGATAGACGAAATGACTGCAGCATTTTGGTCTGAATGATCTCGAATAGACATGGTCGCAATAGGGGTTAGTCAATCGGGTGTCGATGAGGTCCTGAGTGGCTCTAGTTGCGATTGCTAACTGCACTGCCGATAAATCATGGTCTAAGATCCGAATGAATGTTGAATGTGATTTGTTATGTGATGTCCTGTGATGTCAAGTGACGTCCTGTGATGTCGTATGAGGTGTCTGTCGATTGGTACATGTGCTAGATGTGTGTTTCTAGTGCGTTGGTACTAACAGTCAGCGTCTGCTAAGGCAGTTTATGGCTTCTGTTTGTTTTACAAGCGTAATCGAGGGCGATTACAATGATTTCAAGAGGGGGGTATGTCACAACTCTGTGATGTAGCATAACCCTAACACACACACACACTCTGTTGCAGGGCTAAAATGGTGACGTGGCAGCCATGTGTATACACACACCCCGGTGAAATGCAGTTGTAGAAAGGCGGACGTGAATGGTTGCGGATTTCCGGTGACACGTGGCAGCTGTACAGATGACACGTAAAATGGTGACGTGGCAGCCATGTGTATACACACACCCCGGTGAAATGCAGTTGCAGAAAGGCTGACGTGGATGGTTGCGGATTTCCGGTGACACGTGGCAGCTGTACGGATGCCCGCGTTTTGCGGCGGAAAATGCGGAGGCTGAATCTGCGGCAGTTTTGCTTTTGGGCATGCTTTTTGGCTATGCATATTGAGAGAGAGAGAGAGCTCTTCTGCTTTATTTTAAAAGCTATTTATGGACAGCTTTTAATACTTGCTTTATTTTACAAGCAAGAGAGAGCTTTATTGGGCTTTTGATTTTCAGCTTTTGGGCTCTGCTTTTAGCATCCCTTTGTAAAACCTTTAAATAAGCAGGTAGGCCTCTCGTAACTCACAGCATCTGGACACAGAGTCTGAGTGTGAGCGCCTGCCCGCACTCTTGTACTTTGAACATAGATTAATACAAAATGAAATACCGAAAGGGGCGCCAGTCTTTGGGGCCAATATCTCTAGGCACAGAACTCCGCCGGGCCAGTGTCGAATCAATTCTGAACTGTGAACTGTTTTGAAGTGAACTTTTGTGGTGTCGCGGTAGAATCTCGACTTGGAGTGTCCAAGTCTGTTACAAAGAGGGCGATGCATAAGAATGGCTGGGAATGCTAAGATGCTAAGAGCTCTAGAGGAAGGTGAAAGGAGAAGGGGAGGGATAATAAGGGGAGGAGGTGAGGGTGGCAACACGCAAGCCAGAGAGCAAAGTCTGGGAAGTGGAGTGGCTGCGTGGAGAAATAGTGGGAGCAATGCAAGCCCTTGGTAGTGAGAGTTGTCCCTTTCCTATAAACCAATAAGTTCTGTTCTTGGGAGGTGTGGATTTATAAGTTACTCTCTCTTTGAGGGTAGGGGAGGAAAGAAGAGATAATGGTACAAGGCTTACACCCGCTATGCTAATGAAGATTGGTTATCCCAAATTGAAAAGAGGACCTTCTTAGTGGATCTATGTCCCATTTTACCACGTTTTCGTAATATGTATGCTCTCTCTTTTCTCTAGCGTATTTCTGCTAATATAGAAATATGTTAAACTGAAGTTGATGAATTTGTGGTACCCACTAAATGGCATGAAGACTAGGTCTTTCTCTATTCCCATGCTTATTACTTTGTAGGGTGCACAAATGTAGAAATATGGAGCCTTAATTCTTAGTCTAAAGTAGCACTTTCGTACGCAGTATTTGAAAAGGTTAAGGGTAGTTTGGTCTTGTTGTAGTAATGCATCTATTATAAAGACACGATTTCTGCAATAGAGCTGGTTAAACATCAAGGCACTTGTTAAGCGGGAGCTCTTATCGTAGGGATGCTGACAATTTTCTTTTACTGGCTGCTACTTACATTTTCCTATATATGGCATGGATAATTTTTGTAAGAATAGGAAGATTTGAGCGTGACATACACTCCAGCACAAACATCAGGAGTTTTACTTCGTACCCTTTCTTGTTCAAAATGTCAATGGCCTGTTTGCAGCTTGCTGACTTTTGTTGCCGCAAGTTACTGTATCTTAACACGAGAGCAAAAGAGGATGCAAAATTTATAGGTTTCTTTTCTTTTTTCTTATCTAAATACATAAAAACAGAATCATATTTTAGATTTTCTAAGCTACTTCTCTAGATATGCATGCAATGTCAAAAGTATGTTTTGTACGGAAAATTCTCACATTTTACAAGTATCACTATGTCTTTCTTATCATACTAAAAGCCTACCATTTTTTGCTCATTTGCCCCGTAAGAACGAAAAGCTTCCGACTTGATCAATATGTCTGTTGAAGAGGAGTTTAAAGAAAAGGTATGTTATTTGCACCCTTACGTTATTTTTTCTATATGAAGTGAGCTGCATAGCTAGTTCAAAAATTCTAAGTCAGCCTTAATCACATTAAAAACATTTGTATTGGTAGAAGATGCTCTAATCTGTTAATAGAAGACAACCTTTTGGCTACATTGATAGGGTTTGTATAGAGTTTGTGAATTTTCTACCTCTTCGAGGATGTTCCAAGTTGAGGTTGGAACTTCAGAAGAGGCCATTACAACCTAGATTAGGTCGTCCTTACACGTATACTGATTTTATGGCTGGCCCTAATATCTATGGAAACTAAGACAATCCGGGTTGGAGCTAGCATACTACCAACTTATAGACAAAAAGCAAAATAATGTTAAACTTAAAATCAAGTAATACTTCCATATCCTTACAACATGGAGTGATGATGATTAAAAAGGTTTTAGAAGTTCAACTACAACTTGAGACCCTATAAGAGCATGCAAAAATTAAAAAATGTTAAGCAAGGTACAATTTATGAATGAGAATGGAAATAAAATGGAAGGTCAGATCACAAAAAAAAAAGAAAAATCCGAGAAAAAGATCCTTCTATTAGTTAATGAAAGTGCCCATAGGGCTACAATCTCCTCTACAAGAGAGGGCTATAACAATCAGGATGGGGAGACTCTCCCAATGAAAAAACAACGGACCATGGTGAAGAAAGGCCCAGGACACCAGAGTCGAAGGAAAGCCTCTCTGCGCTCCCGCATGCGGTCGGAACTACCTTGGAGCCTCTCAAACTGTCCTCTGAGAGTATGGACTAGCCCTAGCCAAAGATCCCGAACAGTCTCTGCTGGTGGTACAGGGCGAGCCTCAAAGATGCGGAAGCAACGGGCCCGCCAGATGAACCAGAGTGTCAGGCCATTGATGAGCTCCCAACACTCCTCTCTCTCACTGCACCACTCCTGTGGAGTAAGCTGTGTAGCAGGCTGGACTGTAGGTCGACCCCCCTGCATCACTATCATCCTGCTGGTGGAAGATAGCTCAAACTGAAGTGCCGGGCTCGTGAGAGTGGACCAAGCAGCTGCCCCCCAAGTGTACTACCGAGCAGTGGAAAGAGCTGGCATCAGCCGAAGGACACGAAGCCACACCTGCTGTGTTAGAGGAAAGTCCCAAAGACAGTGGCACTGACTCTCCACAAGATGGTCACAAGATGCACATGCAGCCGAGAGACCACTATGTACAAGCCAGCTTCCAACTGCTGTAGCTCGGTGTGCAACCAGCCACTGGAACAAAGTGATTCGCCTCGGTTGTCTGCAGTTCACAACCTCTCCCAAAAAGCTGCCAAGAACTCAACTGTGAGACCCTCCTACTAATGAGGTGCTGCAGCTTGGAGCAAGACGAGCCTCTCTGTGCTGTCAGTAGGTGACGTCTCGAACAGTGTACTGAAAGAAGGGACACCTGGATGGTCTGCTGAGGAGAAAGGGTCTCTCCAAAGCCACTCTCCAGGATTCCACTGAACTCGTGCCGGTGGACAGCTCTCCCAAGCCCACAACCACCAGTGGCCAGTCTCAAGAGCTGTTGGGTCGGGGTCTATGACACAAGTCCTCTCGGAGATGCCCACCACTCGAATCCTCTGAAAACAACACTCTGCCACTTGTGGGGCCTCTACTGCAACTCGGTGTAAGCATCCCTCACCCTGTAGCTCGAAAAACAGGGAGGGTATAGTCTTTGAGCAAGCCCGAACTGAGATGAGAACCTCCAGTCGCGTGAAGGCCCCCATCCATCTGGGCGCTGCGGACTCGAGAGGTGTGAGCCACTCAGCTGGTACTGCCTCTCAGATGTCCTGAAACATGCTCTGCACCCCTCTCATGCCCTATAGCTGAATGCCCTGAAGCTCCTCTGACAAGCCTGAAAACTGTAGCCAATCACCTGAAGTGTGTGTTGGACCCTCTGCCATGGGACCCCAGGAAACATGAGGTCGACTACCAACCAAGTGGCCTATCTGAGTGCTAACCATGGGGTTCCAAACAAAGGGCTGTCTTAGGTGCTCCTCCGTGCAAGTAGGCTGATGCTGCTCCAGGCCTCTCTGTAGTTGCTCCTAAGATCAGAGCAGACTCACAGCGAAGCGGTCCTCCGGTCTCCTACTCAAGCCAACTCTGCGCAACTCTGTGAAAATCCATCTAGTCGAGGGTCGCTAGGGGCCTCATGCCTAAGGCACCCTAGCACTAAGTTGCTGAAGCAAGAACTCCTTCCAGGGCTCCTCTCCTGGAAGAAGTCCTCTGACGATAAACTTCCCAAGAATGGCTCTGCTCTGCTCTGCTGGGTCTATAATCCCCAATCCTCCCTGAGAACAAGGAAGAATGATGACCTGCCATGCCACTTTGGCCCGGGCTATCTGAGTGTCACGTCCTGACCAAAGGAAGTTCCTGATCAGCCTCTCTACCTGGCTGATACAAGAACTCGGAAAGATCCAGCAAGAAGTGATGTACACATAGTAGCCAACAACACCTGGTTGGCCACTACAACTCTGCCTGCCAAAGAAAGTCGTGCGGAGCTCCAATGTAACAACTTCCTCCTGATGGACAAGAGGAGGGGAGCAATTTGCTGCTGGAGAGACAAGTCCAAACCAACCTGACAGCCAAAGTATCGAACTGCAGTCCCTGGGGGAATCCACCTGAAACCCTCACCTGGCATCCAATTAGGCGTAGGAGCACTACCAACCGAGAAAGCCACTGTCTTTCTCCAGTTGATCAGTGTGCCTGATGCACAACAGAAAGTCTCAAGAGCTTGCTCACACCTGAGTCGTCTACAAACTCAACGTCCAGTAGCTCATCTCCCCAAATAGGGAGGGCTAAACCACGTAAACCAACCTGTTGTGAAACCAAAAACATGCTCATCGCCTCAGCATAGAACAAAAAGAGGAAGGGGACAAGAGGGCAGCCTTGTCTGATCGAACGTGTGAGCATGAACCGATCACTGCTACCTCCTGACAAAAGTACCTGACTGTGTGCCCGTCTGTACAAAGCTGACACACCTATGATCCAAGCATCTAAGAAGCCCATCCTGCGTAGAGTTCCCTAGAAAAAATCCGAGTCAACTCTGTCGTAGGCCTTCTCGAAATCGAGAAGGAGAATCACCAAATCCTCACCACGGAGCTGCGCGGGAAGAAGCCTCCCAAAAAGTAAAGATGTTGTCAAGGATACTACGCTGCTTGACAAAACTTGTCTGAGTCCCATGTATAAGGCTCTCTAGAAGTGGCTGAATCCTCGAACTCAGAGCCTTGGTAAGAGTTTTGTATGCTGAGTTGAGGTTGGTGATGGGGCGCCACTGTCGAATCTCATCCAAGGAGCCATCCTCCTTGGGAATGAGGTAAATCAGGCCCTCACTCATGCTGTCAGGCATCTCACCTATGTGCAAAATGTACTGAAAAGCACTACAAAGGTCTGAGCCAAGCAAGTCCCAGTACTCCAAGAAGAAGCTCGGGGTCAAGCCATCCTCACCTGGATAGCTACCACGGGGACGTGCACTAAGAGCCGTGTGCAGCTCCTCTAGCTGAAGAGGAAGCTCAAGCATATGACGCATCTCCTCAGTCACAAGACAAGGTATCTCTGCCCACACCTGCTCTCTGCATGCATCCTGACGCTCTAACGGGGGCTCTGCAGACAGTAGATCACGATAAAAGTCAGCAGCAACTGCATGCATGTGCTCTGGCTCTGAAGCAATTGACCCGTCAGGCCTCCTCAACTGCCTGACCTTGTCATGCGTATGCCGAGGTCCGATTGCCTCAAAGAAAGCGCCCGTCGCTCTGTCACCCACCTGGGTCCACTGAGATGCTTGACGATCGAAAGCAAACTCATGGCGCCTCTCCTCTGGGCTGACGAGCTCCTCGCAAGCCTGCTATAACTGCTCCTCCAACCAAGGACTATCTGGATGCTACTCTTGCATCCTCTGCAAGGAAGCAATGCCCCGTCGGAGGCGCTGCTCCTCTCTCGCTGCAGCCAGGTGAGCCAAAGACTCCTGAAGAAAGAGCCGACTAAGCTGAGCAAGTCCCGAGGCCACTCTGTCAGCAGGAGAGTCCTATGCGTCTAAGCTCTGTGTCCAAAGAGCCTCCACTCGCTCTCTGAGCGCAGAGTCCAGCAAGACCCTCTCTGGGATGCGTAGCATCGTGCTCCCCCTCCTCTGCCTATCAGTCACTGCGAGGATCATTGGTGCTTGGTCCGAAAAGAAAGTCCCAGCCAAAATGCAAACAGTCCCTCCCAAGTCACAGAAGTGATCACTAGTGTAGAAGCGATCTATCTGCGATAAATTCGCTTCTCCCACTCGACGGTCCGAACGAGAGAAGGCAAGGCTGTCAGGTGGTCTCACAAAGCTAGAATGCTGCCACACATCTTAAACCTGCAAGGTCATACATAACCTCTCCCAAGCCGCCAACTCATCTCCATGCACAGTAGTATGGCTACCTCCAACCCTGTCAGTTGGGTCCTCCAACATGTTGAAGTCTCCCCCAATGTACCATTTCTCTGCCTGCGGCAGAGACTCTGCAATGTGAGCCCAAAACTCTGCACATGTGCTCGCCACATTAGGCGCGTAGATGTTCAAGAAGCCCATCAAGCAACCCTGAACCTGCATAGTAATCCACTGAGCCCTACGTGGCACAATAACCCCCCTGCCCACAATGGCTTGCTGCAAAGAGTCCGCAATGGTTATACATACCCCACCTTGGATGCCTCCAGGTCCAAAAGCAGCTGACCAAATAGTCTCATAGTGACCAGGCAAAATCTGATCACAACGCCGAATGCGGCTCTCACAAAGGTGATGCTCCTGCAGCATAAGAATGTCAATCTCACCACCCACAAGGCATCTCTACAGCTCCTGACACAGCCGACCCCTCTGACGTTGAAACTGGGGCCCTCCTAATCCCTGCACATTCCATGAGATGATCCTCATGGAGTCAGTGAGAGAAAACAGATGTTGCAACAGCAGCCAACCTCGCTATCTTTGAGGCCGGTTTGGATGGGGAGTAATCCGCATCCGAACGACCTCTAGACAAGCGCGCAAGAAGTGACCCCGCCCAGCCCCAAGCCGAGCGTGCAGCCCAAAGGGCTACATCCTCTGTCCAAGAATCCTCATGCACAAAAACATAACACGGAGGGCACTGAGTGTCAACAAACAAGTGCACCACAATGTGCCTGCAACTCACTGCATCTGGAGGTGTCACGCTGAACTTGGCAAGAGGCCAAAGTGTCTGCACTAGATCTGTCACTGCTAAGTCCCCTGTGTGGTGCCAGAACTCAGTAGCCTGGGTCTGGAGCCAATCCACGACTATGTGCTGGGTCCACTCTGTGATATCCCTACCACACAACGGAAAGGAGAAACCCACGGATGTGTCCAGGGCCTCACTGCCTCTAGTTGCAAGAAAGAAGACGTGGACTCGAAAGCTGGCCTCCTCCAAGTCGGAAGAGGAATCATCCAGAAACCGAGTGAAGTTACAGTCAAAGAAATCCCAACGTCTGCGAATGTCGAAGCTCGTCAGACCTCTATGGATCGCTGCAAAGGCAGAAATGAGCACCAAAAAAGGCGGCCACAGGTGGGGTTGTCCCTCACGAGCCACACGGCTCGCAGCGAAAGCACTACCAGAGAACGCCTCGCGGCAGAAGCGTGGCTAGTACCTTGCGTCTGAGGAGGAGTGGCGGAGAGGTCGGGAGACGAGGCTGTGGGCCCCATCGGGGAGAGAGGAGGGGCGGGGGGCGAAGGAGGAGGTGGGGGGGGGGGGAGAGACGGGGCGGCAACGGCTGAGGGAGGAAGAGGCGGTGGTGGAGAAACAGAAGTGGACGGGGCCTCCTCAAGGAGGTCCTGCTGAAGGGGATCAAAATGGTTCCCAGTCGGAACCCAGTGCTGCTGAGCTGCAAGAAGTCGGCCACCAAGAGGACCAGTGGGGTGAGCTCTCCCTTGATAGCGGCGGCCAGGCACCTGCTACCAACCATCAGCTGGCTGGTCACTGGTCTCTGTCGAAGTACCAGCCTGTGTATCCTGTGTACCAAGCTGCTTGGCATGCTCAGCCTTGGGGGGCTGCGCATGCGTGGGTCGAGGTCTCCTGCGAGGATAGGCCTTTGCCATATGGCCCATCTGTCTGCAAATGAAACAATGGTTCGGGAGACCAGAATACTCCACATTCTGTTTGATCCATCCCCCACTCACCCTAGGCAGCAGTACCACCTTGGGGAGGGAGTGTGTGTCACCAACGAGAACCCCTGCGGCCTTGGCCACAACTGAAACTGCAGTACGTGGAGACTCCAAAACTATCCCGAACATGGAACCAATCGTGGGTGGGAGGGGATGGTACTCTCGCCTCAAGCTTGGGAAACAAACCGAGATCGGCAAGTTTGCCTCCTCCTCGAGCACATCTGTAGTAGGGTCAAAACTCTGATGCCAACGTCAGAAGTAACCTCGAGCTGCTCTCATGCCGAGTGGGCTCATCGAAATCACCTTGGTCGTCATATCTGCAGACTCGAACTCGACTTGGTAGTACCCTCTCCCGAGGATCGGGACATCGGTGATCTTGCCCACATCGGAGAGAAGACGGGCCTGTAGTAAATCCCGAATCTCGCCCTGACTGGGCCGAGTGCGAATGATCTTACAGATAACCGAAGTGGCTTGCAAGCGCTCCACTTCGGCCATCAAGCTCGCTTGCTCTTCTCGCAAAAGAGCAAGTCGAAGGGTCGGCTCCGCGGTGTCGGGCTAGGGGGCTTCTATGGAGTCCCTCTGAGGTGGAGCAGAGGCCGCCATTCTGTGTCTACTGTTGAAAGTATAAGGTCGTTGATGTCCAGGCGAATGCCAGCAAGCTGAAAAAACAGCCTACAGGCAGGCGAAAGGCGAAAAAAGGAAACAGGGGACGGGGGGGGGGAGTAGGAGGGCTGAGGCCAAGGGGCGGGCAGGTGCAGCGATGACAAAAAGGGGACGCGAGGGCTGGCTGTACCGCACGCAGGCAGGCTGGCTGTACCCCACGCAGGCAGGGCAGCGGGCAGCGCGCTGGTGGGCTGGACAGCAGCGGGCAGGGGAATTCGCAGCGCGAGGGAGGAGGGGGGAGGTGTGAGCGATGGCGAGAGGGGGAGGCGGGGGGGGGGGGGGGGGGGTTTGCAAGTGCGTGTGCAGGGGGGGGGGCGTGAGCAGCAACGAGCGTTTTTTGAGGTAAGATTCACAATTTGTGATAGAAAAGAAAAACGGTAAAAGCTCATTGTTTCCATAGATTTAACATTAGGTTAGGGTGGATTAAACCACACCTTAAACTCCATAACTTAGAGAGTAGAAATGAAATGAAATGTTATATTAACGTCTTCGAAGGGCCAAAATGACCTATGAGACCCAAAACATAGAGAGAGAGAGAGAGAGAGAGAGAGAGAGAGAGAGAGAGAGAGAGAGAGAGAGAGAGAGAGAGAGAGAGAGAGAGAGAGAGAGAGAGAGAGAAGAAAGAAAGAATTTTTACATCTATTAGAAGGCCGAAATCGGCCTATGAGACAAATCGATGTACATGGGTGTCTTTCGTCAATCGGAAAGACAAAAGTGCTGAAAAAACTAACTGACTGACTGATAAAGCGGATACAAATCTCCATGATGAGAGTGTGATTGTGTGGAGCGCTATCACTATGGTAGCCTATATGCAAGAGGGTAGTACATGCATGATATGCATCCGGGTGACTGACTAAACTAGCTCCATCCTGTGCTAATGGGTGGGTGTAAGATGTGGTACATGGGTGGAGCTGGAGCCAGGGCTGCTCGGATGGCTGCAGTGGGGTCGGCCATCATCTGGGCTCGTCTCTCCTCAGTGGCTCGGCGATCACAGGTCTGAATCTCTACAATCTGGCGTCGATGAAGTCTAGGGGCCCGGCAACCTGTAGCGCGGGGCCATCGCCTAGCTTTGGAGGTCTCAGCCTGCTGAAGAGTCACCCCTGTGTGTGTCGGGTGGTGGGGGGGCTGGTAGATGTCGTGAGACGAAGAAGTCAGTGAGCTAGGTCTGTTGCCCTCCTGTCTGAGCTGTCGTGGGCTCAAGTAAGGCCTCTCTGTGGCTCTGTATCTCTAGTAAGAATCGCCCCAGCTGGCGCTGATCTCTTGAGTCCATGATCTCTCGAAGGGTAGGCTGCCTTGTGAATAAACCCTCATATCTGCCTCTGATGTCATCATATGCTCTGCATTTGCATACAAAGTGCTCCTCATCCTCTAGCTCTACTCTGCATACCCAGCATATCTGCTCCTCTCTGGGGGTGTCTGATGCTCTGCCAGTCTCAATCTCTAGTCGATGTGAGGAAACCCTCAGCTGGCCAATAGCTACTCTCGAGCTGTGAGGCATGTAAGTATCCATGTATCGTGGTCGTTGAATGAACCCGTCTGCTAGTATGTCCAGGAATTGATCTCGGTAATGTGACCGTCTAGATGCCAGATCGGGTGTGAGCCATGTCCGACTGGTGTAGAGCTGCCATAGATCCTGTCTGAGCATAGTGTTCCTCTCACTATGTGAGAAGTGGACGTGGGGTGAATCTGGATCATACTGAAAGGGTGGTAGTCTATCCATGTCTAGACCCTATCTGCCAAACCAGGCTCTAACCTGAGTGTACCAAGCTCTGTTATACCCGGTCTCTGAGATCTGTATAGCTTCCTCAAATGCTCTGCGTGTGAGTCTGTCTGCTTGGAGCTCTCTCATCCTGTGAATGAAGGAGATAGTATGGAACAGTGCCTCTACTATCATGGGAGGTGCCGCTAGCTCTGCTCTGATAATGTCATGTGGCAGTGTCGGCTTCCCGCAAAAGAATCGCGAGATTATACGTGCCTGGGGCCTCTCGACTGCACTCCACTGGGTGTCTGTGAGGTCTGGGGCCCAGACTGACGCTGCATACATCATAGCTGGTGTGACTAATGTGTCAAATAGCCACCCCTTCGTACGGGGCTCCTAAAAGTGTGCTGACATCGCCGCTCTAACATGGCCAACGCTGCGTACCCCCGTGTCAGTCTATCTGTATCTGCCTGTCTCATGGAGAAAAGACTAGGCAAACTCGTGAATGTGACTCTAAGGTAGACATATGAAGTGACAACCTCTATCTGTGGACCGGCGGCTGTGAATACTGCTGTAGCTCTCACCATGGGAGAGGTGCGGAAGATCATGACCCCAAGGTCTTGCCAAGGTTTACTGTCAAACCCCTGTGTGTACAGAACTCATCCAAGGCAGCCAAGCGGTGCTGTAATCCCTCGGGTGACTCTGAAATCAATACAATGTCATGAGCATATAATAAAATGTGTACATGTGTACCTGCGAGGTCTGACCCCTCTCTTCCAGCTCGTAGAATGTAGTCCTCAATCTCGTCGATGTAGAGTCCGAATAGAGTGGGGGAGAGTGGGCAGCCCTGCTTAACACCAATGGTGCTAGCAACAGCCTCAGACAAACCTCCTGAACAACGTACCCTCCCAGTCACCTGCTCATAGTGCGCACAGATGGCCCAAATCATATCTGATGGTATTCCCAAGCTCTGGAGGTGTTGGAAGAGCCTCTCTCGTGGCCTTTGCCCCATCAATGAGGCAGCGCAGAATGAAGATGTGATCAATAGTGGAGAAGGCCCGTCGGAAACTTGCCTGATGGCCGCGTCCTCGTAGGCCCTCAATCTCTGCATATGAACTGAGCTCTGCCTCAAGTACTACCCCGTATAGCTTGGCCATGGTATGGCCAATCATGATGGTTTTGTAGTTCCTTGGGTCTAGGGTGTTGCCAGATTTGTGGAGAGGCACAATAGTGTGCCTGAAGATCGTTCTCGACGTGGGCCGAGTATATGGGAGCTAGCTTGTGTATGAAATGGATGGTGGTGTGTGGTGTGCGTGTGGCAGGTGTATGTGTGGGCGAAAGCAAGTTGCCGTTGACAGAGCGTTTGTTTCTTTGGCGGTGTTTACTTGGTGTGCTCCCAGTGGGTACCTTTCTTAGGATGCGCCGTATCCGCCCTTCATCATGTGTCCGTTGCTTATCTACCGAGGAGGATGTTTGTCACCTCTTGTGGGATTGCTGTGTCACTCGCGACTTCCTTCGCCGGGTATCTGCGTGTATGCGGCTACGTTTTCCCGCGACGGTCTTCCATAAGCAGTTTTGGGTTTTTGGTATCTTCTCGCCGGCGTTGCGGTGCTTTGCATCCTTCTTCATGTGGGTCAGGTTTTGGGCGTACTGGAGCCTGTGGCGACAGCGTAATGGCTATATGTTTCATCGCATTCATACAGATCCCCTACCTTTCTTCAAGATTTCCCTTCGGCAGTCTTTGCGGTTCGCCTTGGAAGTTGGTGATATCACGGCAGAGATACATCATCTTTCTTATGAATGCTTTTAGATATTTTGTATAGTCAAACACTGTTGTGTTCCTTTCCTTGTACATCTTTTTGGTGGGTTTTCCTCTCGTTGAGGTTTCCCACAGTTAGATAAATCAAATTGATTTACAACAAAAAATTAAAATATGTGTGGGGGTGTCTCCCTTGAGGGAGAGTGCGAGATATGTGTGGTTGGCCCCAATGGGTATGGGTGGGATGGTGAAGGAGCTGAGTGTGTGGGTGGCCTCTCTGGATCCCATGTAGTCTACTGTGCTCCTCCCTCCAACTGTGACTGAAAATGGTGTGTATGTCAATCCTCCTGAAGCAGGCCACTGAGCCATCCCGTTATAGATAACGAGACGGTGTCGAGAGCCTAGTCTGAGTAGGTGGGGCCCGTAGAGTGTATGTGTAGTATCGGCTGAAACTCGTGCTGTGGTCTCCTCCTGTATGGCAGGTAGTAGCTGTGGGTCCTCTATATCAAAAGCCTCGCATTGATCACTGCCTATCTTGGCGTTGAAGTCTCCCATAAGGAAGACTTCCCCTAGTGTGGAGTACTCCATGATCCCCTCTGAGAGGCATGTGTATGGGGAGTCCAACTCTCGATCTATCATAGCAAATCTCGAGCCATGAGGGGCGAAGTAGCTTAAAGCTATGTAGATGGTCCTCTCCTGTGAGAGCTGTAGCCGGATCCAACGATATGTGGTGTGTGGATCACGTGCGACAATCTGTATTCTGTTCTAAAGCCCATCTCTGAAAAGTATGGCTGCTACTCCTGATCCTCTCGTAGTGTGCTGGCGTGTCCAATCTCTGTGTGTAGACTACCAATGGAATCCCTGAACCCAAGGTAGGCTCCTGTCTGGGCTCTCATGTGTCTCTGTCAAGAGAATGATATCCCTATCTCGACTCACCTCCTCAAGCCTCTCTGGATGTGTCCATAGATCTCCATTGCAGTTCCAGATTGCAAGATGTATCTCCTCTGGTATCTCATAGGCCGCGAATCCCTATGGGATGGCCTTGCCATCAATGATGACTCGGCCGTCTCTGCATGAAGCCTTCTTCCCCTCTTTGCGAGATTGGTGTACTCGCGGCATACATGTCCGGCGATGAGCTACTTGCATAGGCGTGAGGTCGTCATCAAGGTAGAGGGGGGGGGCCTTCAAGCCCTCTCAAGATCACCCTCTTGCGAAGGAAGGTGGATTGTACCTCTTCGGAGGGGAAGTGTAAAATGAGAGCTCTCTTCCTCGTGGGGTCCCTTCCCGCTCTCCAAGATTTGATGAACGGGAGGGTCTCCTCTTCCTTGTAGCCAAGCTTCTTGCATAGTGTCTTCCCATCGGTCTCCAGAGTAGAGCCTTCTTTTTTCACCATGCTGGTGATGCGCACATTGAGACGCCGGGCTTGTCTCATCTTCTCTTCCTCAAGAGTGGTGTGCACAATGAGAGCTTCTTCTTTTTGTGCCTCTTCCTTCGCCTCCTTCTTAATGTTCTTTTTCACTACTTCGACCCAACCCTCTTTGGTAGCCTCTAGCTTGGTCTCCATGCTCACGGTCAAGGCTTGGGTTAATTCTACCTTGAGGGCTTCCTTTGCATCTTCCTTGAGCTCCCTGTCCTCCGGGGTGAGGGATGCGATCGAGGCATTGAGGAGCTCGATTTGCTCTCGCATTGCCTCCTTCTCCTTGAGCCATTCGTCTTTTTCTTTCACCCTCTCTATCTCCCATTCTTCCTTCTCTTTCTCCCATGCTTCACGTTCTTTGATGTAGGCTTCTCCGTCCTTCTCGAGTTTGCATAGGCGTTTGATGATGGATGTGAGTGTCGAATCCGCCATCTTTTTATTTTCTTTGATGGCGACGTGGAGCTTGTCTTCGATCTTCGTGAGGTCTTCAATTTTTGCCGTTGTCATGTCCTGTGTGCTTGTCTCTGTTTTTTTTTAATTTCTAAATTCTGAGATTTTGTTGTTTCTGAATCTGTTCTCTGGTTTCTGTGCAGGTAAAAAACTGCCTGCCTGCTGATTGCTGTACTTGGGGGGGGGGGGGGGGGGGGGGGGGGGGGGGGATTGCAGGTCAGCACGAGGCAGCGAGGGAGAGGCGCGAGGCTGCAGGACAGCGCGATGGCGAGATTGCTGTGCAGCACATCGCGAGGCTACAGGGCAGCGCGAGGGCGGGATTAGACGTCTTCAAAAGGCAGCTAGCACGACATGGGGGAGAGAGAGAGAGAGAGAGAGAGAGAGAGAGAGAGAGAGAGAGAGAGAGAGAGAGAGATCAAATGAAATGTTATATTAACGTCTTCAAAAGGCCAAAATGACCTATGAGACCAAATTGTTACAAAATTATGAATCTCATACCATGTCTGCGTACAAAATGACTAGAACCAAAATACTACTCTACTAGAATCCATCCTCATCTGGAGTCTGGATGTCGAGAGATTATGGCTCGAATCCTCTGCTGTAATCTTCGACGATGCTGTGTAGCTCCTCTCCTCAATCGTGGCCGTCTGGATCTCCGTAGCTCCAGTGCTCGGTCGATGAGAGTGCCCGTAGTGGTCGAATGAGTGTGGGCCTTGCTCTGCAGTGATGGTTGCTCCTCTGGATGTCCCATATTTAGTGAAAAGAAATCTGTAATTTGTCTCTGGGACTGTCTCTCTCTAGCTCTCTCTAGTAAGTAAAGTGTCTCTATGTCTGTGTAACTCAACTAGATATAGCCCAAGACATCTCTGATCCTCATAACTCATGACCCTAGAGAAAGGACCAAAACCCTCTCTGAATAAGCAGTGGAAACGGCCCTGAGTCTCATAGTACACTGTGCAATGACATATGTAATGTAGCTCTGTCTTTGGCTCTAGCTGGCATAAGCTGCATATCCTGTTGTCTGTTGGTATCCCTCTGAATCTACCAGTCTCAATCTCCAACAGATGTGAGGATGTGCGTATCTGACCAATGGCACACCACAAACCATGAGACATATGTGTGCCCATGTAGCTGGGTCGAATCACAAACCCATCTCATGTGAGGTGGAGAAGATGCTCTGTATAGAAAGCCATCTTCGTGCCCAACTCCTGTGGAGGCTCTATCCATGTCCTCCTAGTATCCAGTTGGATCAGGTCCTGACAAATGAGTCTAATAATCTCCACCCGTGTAAGAGACATTGAGGGTTTCTCAAGAGAGTAGTGGAAAGGGGGCAGCTTGTCCATGGTGAAGCCATGCATCTGAAACCATGATGTCATCTGTGCATACCAGCATAAAGTGTCCCCCTGAAGAGCTAACTATCTGGAAGATTCAAGAGCGAGTCTAGCATATCTGTATCTAATAGTATCCCACAAGCTGTGCACAAAGGAGACTGATCTGGTAAGCGCCTCAATCTCCATAGGAGAGGCAGCTAGCTCTGCTCGAATGATAGCGTGGGGTACGGAGGCCTTGGCTGTGATTAATCGAGAGATCATAGATACCAAGGGCCTCTCCATACGTCTCCAACCATCTTGGCCTACAGAAGGTCCACATATCTGCACCGCATACAACATAGCTGAGGCTACTAAAGTATCAAAGAGCCATAACTTTGTCCGAGGTTCTTGGAACTGAACTTGCGAACACATCATCTCCAAGCCTCCCAAGGCCACAGAAGCTCTAGTCAGTCTAGTCTCTGCTGCTCTCCCCAAAGAAAACCTCGGCCCAGTGAAGACAACCCCAAGGTAAGTGTATGCATCTGTATACTCTACAATCTCTTGACCATATGTGAAAGTCGGTGCTGGTATCCTGATCCACTGTATTGTGGTGTTAAACACCATAACCTTGGTTTTACCAAGGTTTACAGACAATCCACTATCCTCTGCAAAACTGTGTAATGCATTCAACTGTATGCATACCCTCCAGTGAGTCAGAGATCAAGACAATATCATCAACATATAACAACAATGGGCTTGCCAGCTGGGCACCTCTATCACCCTCTGTCAATGTAATGAGACACCTCATCAACATACATACCAAATAGAGTAGGAGACAATGGGCAACCCTGTTTCACTCCAATGGTGGAGGGAACTAAATCAGATATCCACTCCAGGGTGCGTACATGTCCCATCATTGATCTGTATAGAGCCATAATCCCCTAAATCAGCACTATGGGCACTCCCATCTCCTGTAGTATGCGCATCAATCGAGCTCTCGGTACCATGTCAAATGCTTTGCGGAAATCCACAAAGCTACAATAAATCCGTCTCCCATGTGACCTGCCCTCCTCAATGATGGCTCTGAGTGTCAGGATATGATCAAGAGTGGAGAAACCCCTGCTAAAACCGGCCTGGCCCTTTGCTCGTACACCTTCACCCTTTGCCCAATTACTCAACTGCTACTCAAGAATGGATGCATACAACCGTGCCAATGTGTGCCCAACCATAACAGTGCGGTAATTCCCAGGCTCTGTAGGATCACCTGCCTTGAAGATAGGCACAATAGTAGACAACCTCCAAGTCTCGGGTAACCCCTCACACATGGCACGATTCAACAACACTGCAAGAACCTCTACCAGCATATCTCTAGGATATATAAAGTGCTCTGCTACCAGACCATCATGATTATATGCCCTGCTGGTCCTCATCGTGTCAATGGCTCTCTTTACCATCTCAGTGGTAAAGAAGGTGCTCATAGGTGGGCATGGCTCTGTAGGATTTGGAAGGGGGTCCTGCCCAAAAACCGTATATAAAGATGTCGCATACTGGCCCCACACATCAGGAGATGTAATGGGGAGTGCTCATGAAAGAATCGCCATGCCTCTCCTCAGTCTCTTCTCAAGAAGAGCTGCTCCATTTGGGCCAAATAAGCTCGTTTCTTCCGTCGCACAAGGCGCTGGTAAGCAATCCAAGACTGTCTGTAAGTGAACTCCTAAAAGAAGATCTCTCTGGAGCTGGGCTCTCATCTCTCTACACTCCTCATCATACCAACTATTCTGGGGCATGCTCCCAAAATGTCGCCTCCGACCCGGCTGTGAGAGAGAGAGAGAGAGGCACACTCAACGCTTAAGTCTCTTTTGCATGTGTTGCACACTTTGATACAATGAGAGAGTGAGGCTACTTTATCTCAAGCCTCCACATCACCTGCTACATGTGGCAAGTTCCTTTCCACATGAGTCGTCAACACATCCACCACACTAGCTTTAGCACCCCTAGAGTGCTTTCATGTGTGCTCTCAAACACCAAAGATAAATCTCTCAACATCCCCTCTTCATCAAGATGTTTTGCTCACACACTCTCATGGGCATTGTGCTCAACACTCCCCCTCAATGCGTGTACATTTAGTTGTTTGGAGCATCATGCTTGGGTACGATTACCCATCTCCAACATAGGGGAGTTATGAAGTGATACAAGGCCTTTTTGCCAATGTAGCAAAAGGCGTCAATGCTACCACCCCCTCTCCTATGCTTTATGTCAACTTAGGCTCATCATAATAAACTCCACTTCCATGCTTATCGATCATTTTTATTTGTGAACATAATTTTCCTTAAGTTGGTTGTTTTCAAGAAAAAAATTCGAACATTAATAACTAGGTACTCTTCCATGAAAGGGGCATGAGAGTCCCATTGCTACACATTGCAGCTTTACACATTCTCTACCTACTATACTGGTCGGTTCAATTGTGAGGTCCCCAACGTCGGAAAGATTGGGGCGACTTGATAGATGGCCTTCCTTTATTCTCCTTCTGCATTAACGACACCCTACTTCGTTTCCACAAAGTAGAGATACGAGCAACGGAAAAGAGGAAGTCCTCTATCCATCATGTTCGTGGTTATAAGGGTCATACACCACAAGCTAAGTTGAAAATCAAGGATTCTAATGAAAGCTATTTCCTAACATAAAGATGAAATCCCATGGACATATTTAGAATCTATAAACAACGCCTTTTCCTCCATGTTTAAGAGGTACGGCTGCCATCCATAAACCATAAATATGATATGAGACTTAGTCTAAACTAATTAGAAATCTTGTGAAAAGTACCATACTAATCGGGTCCATAGCTTTCAGGGGCACGTATATTTCGGACTTCTCTACTCTTGGCACGATGAGTCTCTAATTTCGCTTCTCTTAATAAGAGGGAGTGGAGAGTTTCTCGACTAATTGAGACCACCCATCCTTGACTGGCAACCTGAGCTAGCCCCCACTTTTCACCCTACACTCACACTTTTTAGCTTGTTTTCTAATTACTACGACACTGTTTTTCATATACAAACAATGTTCCTTTTCTTATGAATTTGCCTCTACCCGCGGACTCTCTTTGTCTAACCAGTAGAGCCTTTGCAAAGGATTTATTTATTCGCTAACCGCGAATTGTGCAACCTTCTCATTTCGCTAACCGCGAGGCATCTTGCTAACCGCCAAGCATCCTATTAACCGCCTATCTCGCTAACTGCGAGGAACGAAAGAGAGCCGATAACGTCAGCTTAATCTCCGCTAACCACGGAATCATCTCACTAAGTGCAAGGCATCTCACTACCCGCGAGGAACAAAAGATATTCTTTCAACAATTCTTCTCTTTAAATGATTCTTCAAACATGATCAACCAACTCTTTATATCAACCAGTAACAACTTATCAGACAATAACAATTTAACAAACAATGATAATTTATGAAACAGTTATTTCACTAATCTATGAAAACATATGCTATTTCTTGTGGTAGAATCACGTTTCTTGGACGGTTTAAGGGAATCCCTATGCTTAGCTTCCCAAGTCAACATGAATAGCAATGCAGAATTATAAATTTGTCTTATCGGATTAGTGACATGTTCGATTACCTCCCGTGTTGGAGGTTGGACAGCTTCAACTTCTTGTGGAGTCAATACCTCCGCTTGAGTTATTATTGGAGTAGAAGATACCTTCTTTTGCACCTTCCTTGGAGATGGAACGACATGAGCATGTCACTCTCTTCGGGGCCATCGTATCGCGAAAGAGAAGGGGAAAAGAGAGAAAGAGGACTCAAGAATCCGAAGGGCAACACGACGATGGTAGAGAGGAAGATGGAGATGGACATGGGTTGAGGGTGAGAGGTTGAGCGAGAGGGTAACTCCGACGTTATGACAAGAGAGCTTCCACTTCTGAGAACTTCTATGTTTGTGTGTCTTGAAAGTGAGGGAAGAGGGTCCTTTATATAGGCTCTCAAGAGCCAAAAGCACAAGCTAAGAATAGCTAAAAACAGAAAGATAACTTCGCGCACGTTCGCGGCTCTATTAAATAAAAATAAAAATTGGGTATGAAGCATTTTGATGCGCGATTTCGATTCTCTAATTATAAAAGAAGCTTAACTTCCAAGACAAGAACTCTAAACTTGACTTCCTCTTTCTTTTTTAAAAATACTCCTCCTTTCCTAAAAATATTCTTTCTTCCTTTCCTCTCTCTTTCCTAAAAATACTCATTCTTTCTTGAGGGTCAACTTTTATAGATTTGAGGCTTAAGTTTTTCATATCAACCTATTGTTTCCAAGTGAATAAAGACCATAATTAATAGTTTTTTTTTCCGAGAAAAATATCCTTCTATTAGTTAATGAAACTGCCCAGAGGGCTACAATAATCATGATGGGGAGACTCTCCCAATGAAAAAACTGCATATGTACAATGAGACTAAATCAAGAGATGGGAGGAGGGCAAAGCCACACAGGTGGACGGTAGTGCCATCTGAGCTCACCTTGGACCATGGTGAAAAAAGGCCCAGGACGCCAGAGTCAAAGGAAAGCCTCTCTGCGCTTCCGCATGCGGTCGGAGCTATTTTGGAACCTCTCAAACTGTCCTCTGAGAGTCTCAAACAGTCTCTGCTAGTGGTACAGGGAAAATCTCGAAGATGGGGAAGCAGCGGGCCCGCCAGATGAACCATAGTGTCAGGCCGCTAATGAGCTCCCAACACTCCTCTCTCTCACTACACCACTCCTATGGAGTAAGCTCTGTAGCAGGTTGGAGTGTAGGTCGATCCCCCTGCATCACTATCATCGTACTGGTGGAAGATAGCTCAAACTGAAGTGCCGGACCCGTGAGAGTGGACCAAGCAGCCTCCCCCCAAGTGTACTGCCGAGATGTGGAAAGAGCTGGCATCAGCCGAAGAACACGAAGCCACACTCGCTATGCCAAAGGACAGTCCCAAAGAAGTGGCGCTAACTCTCTGCAAGATGGTCACAAGCTGCAGATGCGGCCGAGAGACCACTACGTACAAGCCAGCTCCCAACTGCTGTAGCTCGGTGTGCAACCAGCCACTGGAACAAAGTGACTCACCTCGGTTGTCTGCAATCTCACAACCTCTCCCAAAAAGCTGCCAAGAACTCAACTGTGAGACCCTCCTACTAATGAGGTGCTGCAGCAGGATGAGCCTCTCTCCGTTGCCAGTATGTGACGTCCCAATCGAACAGTGTACTGAAAGAAAGGGACACCTGGATGGTCTGCTGAGTATAAAGGGTCTCTCCAAAGCCACTCTCCAGGATTCCACTAAACTCGTGCCGGTGGATAGCTCTCCCAAGCCCACAACCTCTAGTGGCCAGTCTCAATAGCTGTTGGGTCGGGATCTATGACACAAGTCCTCCCGGAGATGCCCACAACACTTTGCCACTTGTGGGGCCTCTACTACAACTCGGTGTAAGCATCCCTCCCCCTGTAGCTCGAAAAAAAGGGAGGGTATAGTCTCTAAGCAAGCCCGAACTGAGATGAGAACCTCCAGTCGCGTGAAGGCCCCCATCCATCTGGGCGCTGCAGACTCGAGAGGTGTGAGCCACTCAGCTGGTACTGCCTCTCAGATGTCCTGACACATGCTCTGTACCCCTCTCATGCCCTGTAGCTGAATGCCCTCAAGCTCCTCTGACATGGTGACCCCAGAAAACATGAGGCCTTGGCAAGAATGTTTTAGGCTGAGTTGAGGATGGTGATGGGGCACCACTGTCGAATCTCATCCAAGGAGCCACCCTCCTTGGGAATGAGGTAAATCAGGCTCTCACTCATGCTGTCAGGCATCTGTCCTGTGTCGAGGATAAACTGAAAAGCACTGCAGAGATCTGAGCCAAGCAAGCCCCAATACTCCAAGAAAAAGTTGGGAGTCAAGCCATCCTCACCTGGATAGCTACCACGGGGGAGTGCTCTAAAATCCGTGTGTAGCTCCTCTAGCTGAAGAGGTAGCCCAAGCCTCTGGCGCATCTCCTTAGTCACAAGACAAGGCATTTGTGCCCACACCTGCTGTCTGAATGCATCCTGACGCTAGAACTGAGGCTCTGCAGCAGACAGTAGATCAAGGTAGAAGTCCGTAGCAACTTCACGCATGTCCTCTGGCTATAAAGCAACTGACCCGCCAGGCCTCCTCAACTGGTTGACCTTGGCATGCGTATGTCGGGGTCCCATTGCCTCAAAGAAAGCGCCTGTCACTCTGTCACTCTGTCACTCACTTGGGTCCACTAGGATGCATGTCGATGGAAAGCAAACTCATGGCGCCTCTCCTCTGTGTTGACGAGCTCCTGGCGAGCCTGCTGTAACTGCTCCTCCAACCAAGGACTGTCTGGATGCTGCTCCTGCATCCACTGCAAGGAAGCAACGCCCTGACATAGACGCTGCTGCTCCTCTCTTTCTGCAGCCAGGCAAGCTGAAGACTCCTGAAGAAAGAATCGACTAAGCTGAGCAAGTCGTGAGGCCACTCTGTCAGCAGGAGAATCCTGCATGTCTAAGCTCCCTATTCAAAGAGCCTCCACTCGCTCTCTGAGCGCAGAGTCTAGCAAGACCCTCTCAGGGGTGAGTAGCATCGTGCTCCCCCTCCGTTGCCTATTAGTCACTGTCAGGATCACTGGTGCATGGTCGGAAAAGGAAGTCCCTGCCAGAATGCCAACTGTCCTATCCAAGTCAGAGAAGTGGTCACTAGTGTAGAAGCGATTTATCCGAGATAGATTCACGCCTCCCACTCTGCGGTCCGAACAAGAGAAGGCCAGGCTCTCTAGGGGCCTCACAAAGCTAGAATGCTGCCACACATCTGAAACCCATAGTCATACCAAACCTCTCCCAAGCTGCCAGGTCAACTCCATGCACAGTAGTATGGCTTCCACCAATCCTGTCAGAGGGTTCCTCCAACACGTTGAAGTCACCCCCTATGCACCATTGCTCTGCCTGCGGCAAAGACTCAACAATCTGAGACCAAAACTCTGGAGGTGCACTCGCCACATTGGTGCATAGATGTTCAGGAAGCTCACGAGACAACCTTGAACCTGCATAGTGATCCACTGAGCCCTACCTGGCACAATAATCCCTGTGCCCACAATGGCCTGCTGCGAAGAATCTGCAATAGTCATACATACCCCGCCCTGGATGCCTCCGGATCTAAATGTAGCTGACTAAAAAGTCTCATATCGTCCATGCAAAAGCTGACCACAACATCTAATGCGGCTCTCACACAGATGATGCTCCTGTAGCATAAGAAGGTCATCGTTGAAACTCCTGATGCAGTCGGCCCCTCTGACGCTGAAACTGAGGCCCACCTAATCCTTGTACGTTCCATGAGATGATTGTCATGGGGAGCAAGACAGAACTGATGTTGCCGCATCAGCTAACCGTGCTATCTTCAAGGTAAGCTTGGATGGGGAGTAATCCGCATGCGAGCGTCCTCGAGATAGGCGTGACTGCAAAGAGTGTCTAGTGCAAGCCCAAGTAGACCGATCCGTGCATAAAGCAACCTCCTCTGTCTAGGAGTCCTCATGTATGTGTACATAGCATGGCGGACTCTGCGTGTCAGCAAAGAAGTGAACCACAATGTGTCTACATCTTGCTGCGTCTGGAGGTGTCACAGAGAACTTGGCCGATGGCCAAAGAGTCTGAAGCATTCTGTAACCCCTAGGTCTCCTATGTGATTAGGGAACTCTAGGGCTTGTGTCTCGAGCCACTCCAACAGTGAGTCTATAGTCCACTCAGCCTGGTCCCTGCCGCATAGGAGAAAAGAGAAGCCAACCGCTGAGTCCAAGGCCTCTATCCCCCTAGCTGCAAGGAACAGTACATGAACTCTGAAGCAAGCTGGCTCAAGGTCTGGTGAGGGGTCGCCGAGGAACCGTGTAGGCAAAGAAATCCCAATGACGACGAATGTCGAAGCTCGTCAGACCACGAGGAACTGCTGCAAAGGGAACGTCTGCACCAAAAAAGGAGGTTGCAATAAAGGTTGTCCCTCTCTCGCCAATCGACTCGTGGCAAAGGCGCTGCCAAGAGATCTCCTAGCAGCCGAGGAAGGCCCTTCTCTTGGGACGGCTGCGGGAGGAGGTGAGGGAGCAGGGGGAGAAGGGGGACAGAGGGGGCGAGGAGGATCGGCAAAGGTAGGAGGGCGGGATGGAGAGGTAGAGGGAGAAGGAGGGTGGGGGCGCGGAACAGGGGGAGAATTGGGGGGGAGGAGGGGCTGTCGAGGGTGAGTCTGAGGTGGAGGCTGGAGCAGGGACCTCGTCCTGCTAAAGATGGTCGAATCGGTTCCCCGTGGCACTGCTGCTAGGCAGGAGTCTCAGGACCACTTTAAGTGCCAGGCTGCGCGGTGGCCCCTGTCGACGTCAACCACGAACTTGCTGCCAACCCTCCTCCGCTTGAGCCCCAGGCTCGGAGGGTGGCCCTACCTGCGTATTCTGTGACTCTGCCTGCTGCTGCTGGCCAGCCCTTGAGGGTTGGGGCTGGACCTGTGGTGTAGGTCAGGGTCTCCTCCGTGGACAGGCCTTCGCAAGATGGCCCATCTGTCGACAAATGAAACACTGATTCATGAGGCCCGAATACTCCACGCTCTATCCGAACCAACTCCCACTCACCCCAGGAAGTAGGATGACCTTCGGGAGAGTGTGGGTGTCCCTAACCAGAACACATACAGAACACGTACTGAGGGAATGCCGGCCGCCTTGGCAGCTACTGATACTGCCGTGCGAGGTGTCTCCAGGACAGTCCCAATCTTTGAGCCTATCCTGGACAAAAGTGGTAGGTGCTCCCTCCTCAAACCAGGAAAGCAGATGGAGATGGGAAGGTCTGCCTCCTCTACCAGAATATCTGAAGTTGGGTCAAATCGATGTCTCCACTGTCGAAAGTGGGCTCGAACTGCTCGGATGGTGAAGGGACTCCTCGCGATGACCTTGGACGCCATCTTGGAGGTCTCGAACTCTATCTGATAGTAGCCATGTCTGAGGAACTTAGCATCCAAGATCTCTCCCACCTCTGCGAGAAGGCGGGCCTGGAGAAGGTCACGCAGCTCTCCTCTGTTGGGTCTGGTGCCGAGAATCTTACAGATGACGGAGGTCGCCTGGAGGCGCTCCACCTCTGTTGCGAGGCTCGCTTGCTCTGTCGGTGAAAGAGCAAGTCGGATGGTGGGCTCTGCAGGGTCAGACGAGGGGGCTTCTTGAGAGTCCCTCTAGCCTCCATCTGTGTCTGCTGCTGTGATGGAATGGACCGAGTGAAGACCACCCTCTGAGAAGCTACGATGGTAATGTCACCGAAATGTCACTGCCGAGGCGAAACAGATTGAGGCCTTGGGGGGGGGGGGGGGGGGGATATGGTGCACAATGGAGGTGGGCGAGCATGGGAGAAGACCAGTAATGGTACTTGCTGGCCAGGCTGAGGGGCAGCGGTTAGTAGTGGGAGCGTGGGGGGAGGCAGCGTGGGGAGGGCAGCGAATGAGGGGGCGGCGGGTTGAGGGAAGGCAGCAGCACGGTAGGGATGGGAAACAAAACAGGGGCAGGTAGCGGGTGAGAGGGATGCTGAGCTAGGGGCAGCGCGAAGAGGGGGGAAGGCGGGCGACACAGCAAGTAGCGAGCTCGATCGACCATAATTAATAGTTTAAGAGTCCGATTTTCGATCCGATCGTAACGCTTTACGACTTAACAAATGCGGAACTTAAGCACTTTTTCAAAGTAATTGAAATAGTTTTATTGAAATATTGGGTACATTACATCAATTGATGCGCGCTCACACACACACACACTCTCTTTTTTTTTGGGTGGTAAATCTTGATTTAATTTACAAGTGAGAAACCTCAAAGCGAGGAAAACCTACAATAATGAAAAACAAAAGACAGAGCATCATGATGCTCCTAGATCTAGAAACAATCGAAGAAAATCCTTTAGGCTTCAAGAGTGATACATCATAAGCATAGCGTAGCGCTTGTCCGAGTGAAAACTTGAAGTAAGGGAAAGGGTCAATTTCTAGTGCATGAAACATCCGAGAGTTACGTTGATGCCATATGATGCATCATAAACATATTTATGTCAATCCTAAAGTAGTCAATATACGAGGTTCCCCCCATTGACCTACCGCCATCAGCAATTAGCCCATTCGAAACTGAACTTACTTTCTCACACTGGGCTAAAGAGATGGCACCGCGGATGTAACTCAAAATCTGACCCATGCGAAGAAGACCTTAGACGGAGACTGTGGCGGTTGGAAAACTTCAAAAATCCAAAACCGTCTGCGAAAGAGTCCGGATGGGAAACGAAGGCTGAGAGCAGAGGACACTTGCTTGATGAAAATCCGCGAGTAGCGGCAATCCCAAAGAAAGTGCGTAAAAGACTCGTCAGCTCTATGACATCGGACACAACGAGAGGAAGCAATGCGTTGTGCATGTAACAAAATACCAATTGGTAGAGCACCCACCATTCATCACCATAAGAAAATGCGTTCTTGAGTGGTAGATGAATCTTCCAAATACGAGATAACGTTCTCTGCCACCACAACTGAGACTTGGAGAGTGACTTCCATGAGACACAATCCATGCATCAGACAAACATAAACTAACCCTGCCGATACGTAGTCCAACCGAGTATGAGCGAGATGCCAATTAGAAAGCCGAGAGTCGCCAAGAAACATCAGCAAGTAATTGCTGAATTTTCTGGCACAAATGCTGATAATGAGGGCCCAACTCATAACGAAGAGCGGCAGCAGGAAAAGAATGAACCTGTCCCGAGTCATCCACCACTTGATCAACCTGGCGAAGAAAGTATGCTTGTCTAGGAGAGCTGAACCAACGTAGGAGAGAACAGTTTACTCCATTTGATACTCTCCGACCGAAGTGAGTTACCTTGAGGGGATTGGCGACCATGCCAAGATAAGAACGAGGATATGGCGTTCCAATCCGCAAGAAGAGACGAAGTGAAGGGACATCCCGAAATATTGCCATCAAGCTACCCAAAGACGACATCCCAATAGAAAGGGTGCCAATGACCAAAAGACGGCGTGGCAATGCCATCACACAAATGAGAAACCATGATTGTCCAAGGCTGTTGTTGCTCCACCAAAATAGGCAAGAGCATAGCCTTCCTAGGCCAAACATGTCGACGTAAATCCAAAATGTCAATCGCTTAGGTGTGCATAACTTATCCATGGACAAAAACCGCAATCTCTTCTGATGGGAGGATGTGCCCGGAAATGCTCTTACATACAAGACATAAGAGATCCAAGACACCGCCGATGCCATGATAAAAGCAGTAAATAGAATTGCACATAAGCCATCATAATGCACTAGAAAATCCTGAGATGCACATGCAATGGCCATGTTGATAATATCCAATAGCTGAGCTTTAGGTGCAATCTTTGAAGCACCGGTCGAGTTTCTGTGCCGCGGAGACATTCCAACCAATCGGATATCCCAAGTGGTGAACTATATCTTGAGGGGGAACCACCTCCCCTGGCCATAGAAGCTTGTGCCAATCAAATTCATTTAGAGGCAGCAACTTGGATTTACGAGAATTAACATGCAGTTTAATTGCCAAGCCAAATAAATGCAGATCTTACATAATCTGTTGTACATCCTCCTTATCGTTTTGGGGCATGAAAAGAGAGTCATCAACATAGGCTTGACCCATAAATTGCTTCGCAGAAGGTAGAGCCGAACCATGCAAGTTACCTGAGAAAGTGAGGGCCTCGAGATGCATCAGCAAGGGGTGTGAAGAAATTGCATAAAGCAAAGCACTGAGAGGACACCCTTGTCTGACAGAACGCCCCAAAGCCAAGGCATTTGTGAGAGAACCATTCAGTAAACCTGTAGAAGTGCTCTAAGCATACAGTAGAAAGACCACCTATGAGATTCTCGGCCCAAAACCTAGCCTGTGCATAGTCTCCGCAATATAATCCCAAAAAACCGTATCAAAGGCCTTTTCAATGTCAACTTGCATGACTAATACATCTTGCTAAGAGTATTTCACATACTCCTTGCCAATGATGACATTCGCCAAATTGTTAGTAATGTGCCGACAAGGTATGAAAACATACAAGGATTGATGAAGTCCTTAATGCAGGTAATCCATAATACGGTTGACTATCATTTTAATGATCAATTTGTAAACCACCGACTAAGAGTGATAGGTTGCCATTGGGAAAACTGTTCACAAAAAGCATGCTTTGGCAATAGCTTGAGCAGCCCTTCCCTCCATGAAACGGGGACATCCTGCTTCTCCCAAGCCATATTTATCATCACCAAAAATGGTTCCTTAAGGTAGTCCCAAAAGGATTGTAAGAATTCAACAGTAAGCCCGTCCCGACCAAGAGATTTCCATCTATCCAGGTCTCGTAAACTTGTATCCAACTCTGCCTTAGTGAACGCAACTTCCACATTTTATGCTTGCTGTACAGAGATGACGAGAGTAACATGCGAGAGAAAATATGACGTGCCTGTCTGACTTCTTGGGTAAGAGGGGGCGGTGCTTCAAAGATCTTTCCATAGTGAGCATATAAAGCCTCTGCCAATCGCTGCAGGGAAGATGTCAATTCCCCAGAGCGAAGCCTGACTCTTTTGATGTCCTAAGATTGATGGGAATGATGCAAATGCTTGAAAAATTGTTTGGAGGCACAATCTTTATCAGCAAAAGCGTGTTGCCTTGCACGAGTCTTCCATTTAGCCAGCTTCCTCTCATCATTATGCCGTAAAGTAGTACAAGCTGAAATCAATGCATCAAAATCAGTGTCCGAAAGGGAGAAGAAATTAGCCATATGCATCAATCGTTGATAGGTATCCCTTGCTTGCTGCACATTGCCCCGTAGATGAGACATGTAGTGCTCGCCTTAATTACTAACAACACACTAAACACGCATAACAAAGCAAGAAGATTAAGGAGCTCAAGGAAGGGGGTTAGGCCGTCAGGTTTGAGACGTTTTTAGGCTACTAGGACACCCATCGAGCCCTTGAGTTTATACAGCAGTTTGACGTCACCTTCTCTGGAGGTCGGTTCTTGAAACACTCCGGTGCAAAGGGCGACATCTTACTTGAAAGCAAATGCACAAACATGGTGGTCTACTCTGTTGTTACGCAGAGAAGCACCTGCGACGTGGCTAAAATTCAAGAAAATTTTCACGTCAACTTGGATATCAGACGAATAGGAAAGAGATGTCATCACGGCTTGGCATCATTTGAGAATGACTAAGAAAGATACATTGGATGACTATTGCCAGAGGTTTTGGGATACTTAATTGCCATTGTATTCATTTTGGCAGATTACTTTGAGGGACCAGATTCAATGGTTTTGCTGTGGTTTGCCAAAAGAGATTCGAGAGTCTTGTCTTGAACAAAAGTCTAACTTTATTCAGAGACTTACGGGACATGCTAAGCAAGGATTTGGGATGCATGCCCGCTTATTGACTTATCCTACGGGCAGGATAGTATCCACCTCAACAAGGCAAGAGTCTTCCAGTGAAGAGAATGAATCAGGAGAACCGGATGAAAGCTCATCATAGGATTCTGGAGCAGTAAGAGAATCAGATGGTAGCGTATCCGAGGGTTCGGACGAACTAAGCGAACCAAATGCAAGTTCTTTAGGGGATTCCGTAGAAGAAGAGGGATCACATGATAGTGTGTCTCAAGGTATCGACGATTTGAGACTGACGTGCCAGTGAATAGGGGAGGCTGGCAATGCTACCCACAGGTCCTAAGGCACAAGAAAAGAAAGGAAAGGGAATTAGGTGGTAGATCAGAGAATTCCTCAGATCCAGATTGAGGTGCCAAGGACAGGGAGGCCAATAGGGCTACCAACAGGTCATAGGGCACAAGAAAAGAAATGAAAGGTAAGCTAGGTCCACCGAATGAATTGGTCAAGGGTACTTTTTAGCCCTCGATGCAAAGTGAATGGAGGAGGAGAACATTGCTAATTCTCTTCAGACAGAGTTGTACCTTGAAGCTTTTGGGCTATTAGCAGTGTGTATGCCAAAAACTGATGCAGGTTGAATCTCGTGCGGTGAGGATTGCACAAGAGGGGAGCCACTCCACTCCTTTGTCAAAGATTGCCTAGATTGAATAATGTTACTAATTTCTCCTTGAGATTTTAGGGTACTGACAGGCTGATAGTATTTTGCGGAATGAATTTATGAACAGATGTGCAGTGAATTGGAAATTTCCTTACTAGAACTGAAAACATGTGCTCTTTCATGTGTGTATTTTTAGAGACATGTAGAGAAAGATGAAATGCCTGCAATAATTTTGTTTGTTGAATGATTTGAACTTAGTGTATCTAGGCATCTGTTAGAGATCAGCGAGATCTGGATGTGACGGCTAAGTGAACTGAATGTGAATTGAATGAGATTCTAGTGCGTCAAGATTTCTATCTAGATGAGATGATTGGATACTGTTGTGAGTGCATCAAGAGTTCCGTAAGGATGAGATGACTGGAAAATGATCTAGATGCATCAAGAGTTTTGGACGGAATGAGATGGATAGATTGAGTGATTAAAAACACAGTGTTCAATGTGAACTACATGTGTGATTTTGTGACTGCATGCTATGTGGATTACTGTCTTGTGAGGACAGCCTTGGACAAGGTTTGCTTTATTGAAATGTGAAATGAAAAGATATGAATCTGATAGTAACAAGATTTAGTAGATCAAGACATCTATGAAAAGATCAATGTGGTATGGATGTGATTGCTAAATGGTTACAATGATCATGATTTGTATGAGAGACCCTCGACAAAAATGTGATTGATCAGTGACATGCTGACGTGGCAGCCCATACAGCCGATGATGTGGCACAATTGTATGGATTTTTCGTAAAATATGCCGGTGCTGCCATGTGGCAGGCTATAAGGATTTCTGCAAAATGTGTTGGCTGTTTTGGACAGATTTCAGCGCTAGCTTTTAAGAGCAGATGCTTTTGCTGTGTAGTGCTTTTGATTTTATGCTTTTGGGCCATTGCTTTTGGGCATCCCTTGTAAGTTCAAAAGGACCCTTGGGGCCTCACTCTGCAGAGCATCTAGACGCAGAGTCTGAGAGCAAAGGACGCTCGGGAGTTGTACTTTGCTCTGAGTAATCATAAAGAAATACCGAAAGGGGCGCTAGTCTTTGGGGCCTGTGCTTCTGGACGTGGATCTCCGCCATGCTCTCTCTCTCTCTCTCTCTCTCTCTCTCTCTCTCTCTCTCTCTCTCTCTCTCTCTCTCTCTCTCTCTCTCTCTCTCTCTCTCTCGACATCCAGAGTGCAGATGAGGATGGATCCTCACCATTTCTTCCATCTTTGTTTCACACACTGTTACATCCAGTTTACCGGGTACCTATTGTATCAGCTGCTACACCCACGTAGTTTTAGATTGTAGTAGTAGTAGTAGTATTTTGTTCCACTTCTAGTTCTTTTCTAGTTCTTTTGTACCCAGACATGGTATTAGATTCACTATTTTGTAACTGATTGGTCTCATAGGTCATTTTGGCCTTTTGAAGACGTTAATATAACATTTCATTTCATTTCATTTCTCTCTCTCTCTCTCTCTCTCTCTCTCTCTCTCTCTCTCTCTCTCTCTCTCTCTCTCTCTCTCTCTCTCTCTCTCTCTCATATCATGGAGTACTCTAGATAGTGTGAAGTCTTCCTCACGGGGGATTTCAACGCTAGGACACAGAGTAGACAGTGTGATATTTACGACTTCGACGACCCAGAGCTACTCTCCACCATGGAAGACACAGGGGCAGAGAGGATCTCTAGAGATACCACCACACCCACACCATGTGGGAGACACCTATTTCGCTTGGGATCACAGCACCGTCTCGTTATTTATAACGGGATGGCGCAATGGCCATCATCCGGCAGCCTGACTTGTATCCCCCATCAGTAGCCAGTGGAGGTAGCACAGTTGATTACATCATCCGCTCCAGAGAGGCAGCCCATTTTCTCACATCTCTCACCATCCCACCACTACCTATTGGGGCTGACCACGCATATCTCGCCCTATTTCTCACTGGCTCACCCATCCCACATACACCACCTACATCCACACCATACACCACCATACACTTCACACATGAGCTAGCCAGAGTTTACTCATTACATGTATATGAGGGGATCTACACCCTTGATTCAGACACACCACTCTCTACACTCACTAGCTAGCTCTCCGCAGTCTTACACACCTCAGCCCTCAGCTGCTTTCCACACACTACCCATAGTGGCCGACCCCCACCCTCTGGGACAATACCCCAAAACCGATGGTATGACGGGGAGTGCAGAGATCTATACAGACAGCTACGGGGTCAATGAGCCTTAGAGGAGATCAGCAAGAGCGAGGTCAGGCGACAGATGAAGGCCATCACACGTCGTAAACGGCGGGCCTTCGAGGAGGCGCAGGAGCTTGAGTTATACCACCTTCTCATGAGTACAGACTACGCCACAGCATGGAGGATTCTCAGAGAGCCACGCGCCACCACCCCCCGGAGGACCCCCAGGTCTAGCATGATTATGCCGAGCGCTTATACCAAATACTTGGGCAGCCACTGATCCCAGCACCATCTGATCCTCGACCTACCACCTTGACTTTCTTCACATCTAGCATGGTAGAGAGGGCCATCCAACGCCTTTAGCATGGCCGCTCAGCAGATCACACTGGACTATAGAGTGAGCACCTGATATATGCAGTTGACACTCTCTCCCCCTTGATAGCACGTCTCTTTAACCGCGCTTTGGTTGAGGGACTACTGGAGGAGTGGACTATGCACACCATTGTGCCTATCCACAAATCTGGCAACACCCTGGACCCAAGGAACTACAGGACTATCATGATTGGTCACACATTGGCCAAATTGTACGGGGCACTTCTTGAGGCAGAGCTTAGCACACATGCAGAGGCATCAGGGATACGCGCACCAGGATAGGCAAGCTTTCGACGCACTTTCTTGACTATCGACCACGTCTTCGTGCTTCGCTGCCTGATCGATAAAGCGAAAGCACGGAAGAGGAGACTCTACTGCTGCTTTGTGGATTTCCGCAAGGCTTTTGACACTATCCCTGGAGAGAGACTCTTTCAGCGCCTTCAGGAGCTACAGATACCATCTGAGATGATACGGGCCATTCATTCTTTGTATGCACAGGTCTTTGGTAGAGTAAGATGCCCCGGTGGACTATCGGATTCCATTGCTAGCACCATTGGGGTGAAGCAAGGATGCCCCCTCTCCCCTACTCTATTTGGTCTCTACATCGACGAGTTATCAGATTACATTCTACAAGCAAGCAGAGCGGGATCAGACTTAACAGGTATACCAATCCATATTATGCTCTATGCTGATGATATCATTCTAGTTTCTGAGACACAGGAGGGACTACAGAGCCACCTACGAGACTTGGATAATTTCTACACACATCGATGGCTCACAGTGAACCTTGGCAAGACCAAGGTCATGATCTTCCACACCTCCAGGACAGTTCAGAGCAGAGCAGTACTCATAGCAGTAGGCGGGCAGGTCGATGTGGTTGATTCATATGTATACCTGGGGGTGACTTTCACTGGCACCACAGGCAGATTTTCCATGGCCTAGGTAGCCTGAGACCGGCTTACACGAGGATATGCAGCGCTGGCCACCTTGGAACGCAGATGCCATCAGGCCCACTTCTAGGAGCCCCGCACCAAGGGGTGGCTTTTTGACACTCTAGTCACACCTACCATGATGTATGCAGCCGTAGTATGGGCACCAGGGCTATCAGCATCTGTATGGTCATATATAGAGCGCCCACAGATCATCATGATCTCCTGTTTGCTCCACAGCAAACCCTCAGTACCACATGACATCATTAGAGCAGAGCTAGTTGCACCTCCGATGCTAGTAGAGGCCCTCTTTCAGACAGTTTGTTTCATCCAGCGCATGCGAGAGCTCCCACCATACAGACTCACCTGTAGAGCTTTTGAGGCATCGATACAACTGCATCAGGAGGGAGACACAAGGGCATGGTACTCATAGGTCATACAGTGGTTTACATCCCATGGCTTGGACATCACGGATTTTCCTCCTTTTCAGTATGATCTTGACTCCCCTCACATACGCCTCTCACACATCGAGAGGAATTAAGTTCTCTGACAGGATCTCTGGCAGCTATACATCAGGGAGACATGGATCACACCCAGAGAGTCTCTTCCTACGAAGAGAGAGTACTACAGAGACCACTTCCTGACCATTCTAGCAGATGGGTTCATCCAGAGACCGAGATACATGGATGTATACATGCCACATAGAGCACGGGTCACCATTGGACAGCTCAGAGTATCATCACATCAACTAGAGATTGAGGCAGGGAGAGCTGCACATGTTCCCAGAGCAGAGAGGATATGCAGACTTTGCACAACAGAGGTTGAGAGCGAGGAGCATTATGTATGCTGATGTAGAGTATATGAGGAGATTAGAGGCAGATATCCGACCTTGTTAGCAGATCAGCCCACCTTACATCAGATTTTTGAGTCCAGAGACCAGCGGCAGTTCAGCCGCTTCCTCATAGAGGCACAACAGCATCGGGACTCACTCCTTCAGGCGGCATCAGGTGGGAGAGATGAGCGCCAGACACAGCTCATGGACTTTTTTCAGAGGCCCACAACAACACCATCACCTCCGACCATCTAGAGAGGAGTGACTCTACAGCAGGTTGAGGAGGTCCGAGCTTGTAGACGTCCATGTACCCATGGACGTAGGGCACCTCGCCTACACCAGAGAGAGATTTAGGAGATCGAGGAGCACTATTATAGATCTTTGGAGGACCGACGCATTCGAGCTTTCGCAGATCCAGCCGCCATCTTACGTGGATTGTTCACACCCTATCCGCCCATGCATTATGTATTACATCCTGACTATGGGGCTGGATGGAGCTAGAGATAGGATAGACGTTAAAAAATCTCTCTCTCTCTCTCTCTCTCTCTCTCTCTCTCTCTCTCTCTCTCTGAGTGTGGGTCGATTGCAACTCTTCATTCCCGCTTCTCTTCCAATCGGTGCATGTAGGCCATGTCGTCCACTGTATGAGAGCGCTTAGCCTTCATTAGCCTTTGGTGGCTAGGACCCCTCTTTACTAGGAGCATGGTGTTTCCTGTGGGAGTTTATGAATTGTAGGCAATGTGTTTGGCTCATTCTACTCCCATATTATATTACAGACATTGCATATTTTGGTTCCATCTTCGAAGAGTCCCACAAGCGTTTCCCCTCTTTTAGGTTTGATGTAGCCCAATGGGTGGTTTTTTAAGCTTACAAAAGGATCTGTTCTGTGAAAACAAAAATGTGCTCAGATGACCTTGGAGACCAGGAAAAGTGTTCTATGAGGACATAAAATGCACATTCTTAGTCCAATAAAAGAGTTGGTCAAATCTTAAAACTATAGACACGATGTATAATTAATAAAAAATCAATGTGCATTCTCATTCTCTTTTTCTAAAAGAATGCTTCTTGTCTTTACTTCCGATTCAGGGTGCATTTGCAAGGTTTCAAACAAGCATGTGTGCATTAACCATTTTAAGGTATCCTTTTTATTTTCTCAATCTTGCGTTTGTCAAAGATTTATTTATAGCAATAAAGTTTCACTTGATTATATTCCATGTTTTACTTGTAGTCGTACACTAATGTCTCAAGTTCCCCCCCCCCCCCCCCCCCCCCCCCCCCGAGAAAAAGATCCTTCCGTTAGTTAATAAAACTTCCCATAGGGCTACAATTACCTCTACTAGAGAGGGCTACATCAACAATAAGGAAAGACTCTCCCAATGAAAACCAACATACGTACAATGAGGGCTAATTTAAGAGATGGAAGGAGGAAAGAGCCACACAGGTGGGCGGTAGTGCCATTTGGGCTCACCTTGGACCATGGTGAACAGGGCGCCAGAGTCACTGGAACGCCTCTCTGCGCTCCCGCATGCGGTCGGCGTTGCCCTGAAGTCTCTCAAACCTACCCCTGAGAGTATGGATCAACTCCAGTCAAAAATCACAAAGAGTCTCTGCCGATGGGACAGGGCGAGCCTCGAAGATGCGGAAGCAACGGGTGCACCACAATGAACCAGAGTGTCAGGCCACAGACGAGCTCCCAACACACCTCTCTCTCATTGCACCACTCCTGGGAGGTAAGCTCTGTAGTAGACTGGAGTGTAGGTTAACCCCCCTTGATCACTATCATCTTGCTAGTGGAAGATAGCTCAAACTGTAGCGCAGGGTCCGTGAGGGTGGACCAAGCAACTCCACCCCAAGTGTACTGTCGCGCTGCGGAGAGAGCTGGCATTAGCCGAAGAACCCGAAGCCAAACCTGTTGTGCCATGGGGCAGTCCCATAGACAATGACGCTGACTCTCCAAAGGATGGTCGCAAGCTGCGCAGGTTGCCGAAAGGCCTCTATGTACCAGCCAGCTCCCCACTTCCGTAGCACTATGTGCAATCAGCCACTGAAACAAAGTGACTCGCCTCAACTGTCTGGAGTCCCACAACCGCACCAAAAAGCGTGACAAGAACTCAGCTATGAGACCCTCCTCCTGCCAATGCAGTGCTGCAACAAGACGAGCCTCTCTCTATGCTGCCAGTATATGACGCCCCAATCGAACAGTGTATTGAAAGAAAGGGATCCCAGTGTGGTTAGCAGAAGAGAACGGGTCTCTCCAAAACCACTCTCTAGGGTCCCATTGCACTCGTGACAGAGGGAAGCTCTCCCACCTGATTGCAACACTTAATCTTGATTACATGACTTAATACTTGATGAACAAACTTAATTACAAAGATTGACTTACAAGGGAAGACTTGATTACAATAACAAGACTTGATAACAAGACGAGAACTAGCAAAGGACTTACCTTGTAGGAGCCTCACAACTTGATTACAAAGATTGACTTACAAGGGAAGACTTGATTACAAGAACAAGACTTGATAACAAGACGAGAATTGGCAGAGGATTTACCTTGTAGGAGCCTCACAACTTGTGTTGAGAAGATTGAGAGGCTTGTAGCCCTAGACCTCTATTTACACTAAGGACTAAAGAGGTTAAGACCCTTCTAGCTTCTTCCTTCTAAGGATGTAAAGAAAATTCTACGTTCTTCCTTCTAGAACCTTCTACTGATGATGTAGGCAAGGTTGCAAGCGATGCCATAAGCGATGATGTAGGCCATCTCCTAGGACCTTCTAGAACTTTCCTCAATCTTCTAGAAACTTCAACACCATTCTTCTAGAATCTTCCAGAACCTTCTAGAATCTTCTAGTGTTTTCTTGTAGGAAACTCAAGAAGACCGACTCTCAATCATGCATGACAGACTGAATATTTTGGACCATTGCCGCCACGTTCTTGCGAGGAAGGCCATGCTATTATCTACTCTTGCACAATAGTCTCAGCCATGGATAGTCATGATTGCCTCGCTATGTCAGCAGGTTACCACTTCCGCCTTTGGTTACTAGCAGATCTCCGTGTGGGAGATTGTGTTTAGCAAGATAATCGGTCGTATCCCTGGTTGCCTGGCTACCTCTAGTTTACTCTTTGCTTGGAAAGCTGTTACGGCTCATCGTTCATGGCATGGCAACAACAATCAAATGGGAATTCACTACGCTTGGAAAGCATTCACTGGAGTAGGGAATGCATTCTCTCTTACTCTTGTTGACTGATTGTCACAAATTCTTGACGTGTTCACACCATTGAAGACCCGGAAGGTTAGGGCTCCTGGAGCCTAACCCTAGCCAACTTGTAGATCCCGACCGAGGGGCCTAAACCCTAAAAGTAGTAGAAGCAAAAAAGTTCTCACCGACTTACAGTTCCTTGTTGAAAGGCCCAATTTTTTAAGAGTTTCCATAAGGGACTCCGTCCGATGGGGCCCAAGTTTCTAAGGCTTAAATTAATGAAGACACACACTCACAATTCTCTAAGGCCTAATGAAGGCACAGTTGTACGGACAAACCGGATTTTGCGGTACGCTGCTGATGTGGGCTGCCGTATAGATTTTTGTAAATCATGTTGTTGATGCAACAGGTTTTGTGATTTGTGCTGATAGTAGGTGACGTGGCAGATTGTACGTATAGCTCTTTTGCGATAGCTTTTTGGAGATCAAAAGCTTTTAGACTTGTAGCTTTTCATGTATTGCTATTGAATGGCTGTGGACCTTTCAATTCATGTGGTGGGCTCTCTCTGGCATTCTCGTGGGAGCAGATGCACAGTAGAGCCACTGACCTTGTAAAGTGTTGAAGCAGTAAAAAATATTGAAATGGGCACGAGGGTTTGGGGCCTGTGCTCTCTTGGGGTGGAGCTCCGCCACTCAGCATCTCATGTGTTGTTCATCTCTTTTAGTTCGATTGTTATTGAAGTGATTAAAAGTTTCTCATCTTTTCTTTTTTGTTGGCAGGTAGTGGTATCAGAGCTTCAATCATGTGCTTTTCTAAAAGCATACTGGTCCTACCAAGAACAGATAAAGCACAACGGCATTTATGGGTTCTGTAGAGTACCTATAGTTTCTCGTCGAGGAGCTTCGTGACATACTTTTGCGACATCCTCAAAAGAATCTCTTGATGCTGCAAAGTTTCCTATAGTTTTTGAGCTACATGTTACCACCTCTGATGCCCCAGGTGGTACCACCTCCTGCGGAAGCAAAAAGTACAAGAGCTTCCAACCGGAAACCTTCTCAACCGTCTGTTCCAATTGGGAGAGTCTTTACAAACATGGTGCATGCATCTGACTCTCATCGTGTGCAACTGCCTCTGCCACCGCCGTTGCCACCACCTCCCCCACCACCACTGCCACCTGGGTACAATGGTTTGAGCCCGTATGGATATCCCCACGATCCATATTCGGGGTTTGCGCTTAATTAACCAAAGGCTTTCTAGGATGGCGGCACGACAATCAATTTTTTCACTTTCTGTGGAGTGAAAGATTGGAAGAAAGCATTGCAATGCCTACAACAATTCAACAGCATCTATGCTTTGAAAAATTATACGAAGAATCAAAGATTTCACGAGCTGTGGGAGTTCTAAAGGATAATGCTGTGCAATGGTGGAGTTCAATCGCGGCCGAACCGCATGCTCCAAGGACTTGGCAAGCTTTCAAGACTATTTTTGCACAAAGTTATATGACGTCCCTGCTTGAAGTCTAGATTTTGTCAGAATATGGCAACTTGAAAATGCTTGCCACGGAGACCACGGAAGACTACGACCAAAGGTTTCTCGACATCTACCTTCTGGTGTCTTTCTTCAATTTGATTTCCTTGGAGGACCAATGCGAGCGATACACAATTGGACTGCCATCACGGTTACAGGAGTACTGTCTACCTTAACTAGTATCCACAATGCAAGAGCTTATGGACTATGTTGCGGTCGGTTACAAGCTTATGAATAGAAAGCTAGAGTTTCCCATAGAAGGAATTCTGGTAACAAATCAGAATCCTCAATAACAACAAAGTCGAGATTCTCGTGAAAGCCAACCTCAAAGGCCTCATTTGACGCCTAAACTGATGCACCTGTTGACCCGACGCCTACTTTGACAACCGGCAGAGCCTCGGGGCCACCTCCGGCTAAGAGAGCTAGACCTACAATGGGGCTTGTAGGTGATATTTATAGCATAAACCTCGAAAGTTCAAATGAATTGTGCAGAGGACATGGCAAAATTAATGGCTTTAAGCCCTAATCTTCTTTGACGCGGGAGCTACCAAGAATTTCATCCATCCCGACTTTCTCAAGCAGATGGACTTGAATTACGATTCCCAAGGACGAGAAATTGAAGCCAAGTTAGCCACCGGTCCAACTCAAAAGGTGGTACCTCTCATCAGTGGGCTTCCAGTCACTATCCAAGGATACCGGAGAAAAGCTGATTTCCACGTCATGAAGTTGGGAAATTGCAACGTTCTTTTGGGCATGCCCTCGCATGACAAGAATGATACGACACTCCAGATTTGGAATTGTATGATCACCTTGGTGTAGGACAAGCCAATTGGCCTCAAAGTTCGACTGTCCAAACAAAACCTTGAATGAATTTTCTAATTGCTTTGTATTTAGATACCTTTTGAACTTTGTTTAAGAACATACTGTTTGAAAATCGTTTGAAATGGATGTTATTTGTTTAAAGCTGTGTTGGTGCGGGTTTGAAAATTGCTTGAGTCTGGTTTTGATACTAGTTTCAATGATTGGTGATTTACTCCCAGGAGGAGTATTGAAGAGAATTGATGTTTGAGAATGCAAATGTTTGAGAATTATTGTGCCATGGTCTGTTGATGTTGATGTGCCTATGGGCACATCAACTTAGTTCCCTCCCTTTGCTTTTGTACATATCCCTCGAATGCATAGTTGTGTTAAATGCGATTTATACAATGTGCACGGGTTTAGTAGCAAATAAAGTGATTTAGTTTTTTTTTTCTTCTTGTTTTCTTGTGTCCCTTGCTTTTATAGTTTTGTGAGTGTTTTATCCCCTCTTATAATTTGTGAGTTCAAACTATTCTGAACTTATGAAGGTATATAACGTTTGCTACACATCAATAATGTCTATCTTTCACTGGTCGCCCAAATGCATCCTGATCTTGATTTCGCTTGGTATCGTTTCATCTTGCACATGCAATGTGGGATTTAGGATTATGGCAAGTACTATATGCTTCATTTACGCAGGGATGTTGAGGATGCCTAGGATGCCTAACAGATCCAACTTTTGGCTGATACGCGCCCATTAATTGAATGTGAATCGACAACGCTTTGTTCGGTTCGTGTACGTCTGCAACATAATGATAAATGAAAACTAGATAAGTGGCAGACTCACGCTCGACATTGAGAATTTGTGGATAAGGGATGTGCCTCAAAACAATTTTTTAAGTACCTCCATCATTCAAGGGCGTCTCTCAAACCATCAAGAGGGTTATGCTCCGATCGGGCTCTTGGACAACCTTAAAACGTGAGTTTGCTAATTGGGTGGGATTGCCTAGGTATGTAATTTTAGTGCATTGAGACACCCATTCAAGATGAACACGGTCTGGGTGTGATGGCTAATTTGCTATGCCGGGATATCAAGAGCTTCGATATGGAATGAGAAAATCGAATGTCCCTCGGAATGAGCCTTAAATATTTTTGAGCTAACTTGAGTTGTTTTGCAGATATCATGTAATCGCAGACGATTACTCTTCTTTCAAAAAGGGGGGATGTCACAAATTGCTGAGGTGCCTAGACACTGAACCTAACCCCAGCCAACCTACAGATCCCGGCCGAGGGGCCTAAACTCTAGAAGCTGTAGAAGAAGAAGAAGTTCTCACCAACTTACAGTTCCTCGTGGAGCGACCCAATTTTTAAAGAGTTCCCACCAACTTATGGTGGGACCCCATCCAATGGGGCCCAAGTTCCTAAGGCCTGAAGCAATGAAGACACACACACACACAATTCGCTTGCGAATTCAGATGATGACGTGGCACAATTGTATGAACATGCCGGATTTTGCATTGCACTGCTGACGTGGCAGGTTTTTGCTATTCGCGCTGACAGCAAGTGACGTGGCAGATTGTATGGACAGCTCTTTTGTGCTAGCTTTTGGGCAATCAGAAGCTTTTAGACTTGTAGCGTTTCATGTACTGCTTTTGAATGGCCGTGGACCTTTAAATTCATGTTGTGGGCTCTCTCTCTCTGGCATTCTCGCGGGAGTGGATGCAGAGCAGAGCCACGGACCTTGTAAAGTGTTGAAGCAATATGAAGAAATACCAAAAGGGGCACCACGGGTTTGGGGCCAGTGCTCTCTTGGGGTGTGTGTGGTGTGGGTGTGTGTGAGCATACGTTGGTACCTAGTTCTACACTTACTACTGGGCACTCATGACGTTAGTGGGGACGTTGTAGTATTTACTCAATACTGTGCATGATGGAGCTGATGGTCATGTTGACTTGTGGATGACTGCAGTGAGTCTATACCTTGCACTTTCTTTCAAAGGTGAATCTGGGCTTATCCTGGATTCAACTAGGTGCATACATTGAGGACGTTCCCATAGAGAATAGCTTAAGTAGTGAAGTAGGATCTGTTCCCACATAAAGAGTTTAAAGACCTTTTTGCATGGACAATATGTTGAGTTTGAATACACTACAGCCACCTTACCTTGCAACGTGTGACTGGCATTACCTGCGCTTACATCAATGACTATTGCAGAGGTGTGATATACTGGTAGATACTGTCGGAAAGTGTAAGGTGAGTTCTAGCCTATGTGTGGTGTGTATTGCCAGTGATCCTAGCTAAGTGTGGACATCAACGGCTCCTGTGTGTGCAAAGTACGGTGATTAGTGACTGTTTGCTAGAGTAAAATTACCAGTATGAGGAATATGGGAATGTGTATACAATGGCTTTTTCACTCTTTGGGGATTAGTTAGTGTAAAGCAGAAGATAAGGGTGGGCTTACCTCATGTCAAGGACACGGTAAACCCTTTGTGCAAAAACAAGATATACAAGTTCTAAGCAGTTCACTGAGAGTAGTAAATTATGGGCAGCATGCTTTGAAGCTGTCAATCTGTCAATGATTTGGAATCTATTGTAGCTGAGGTATCTTGTCTGTTTTCTTCTCAGATATTTAACAGACTACATCAACAGTTTACCTCTCTGCATAATGGTAATGCTTCTATACCTTTCCTCAATGAGAAGAGAATTATTTTCCTCTCTTTTTGATGTGATTCAAACTTATCTTCACGATTCTGGATGTGTTTTGTGTGTGGCAGGCACGATTAATAGTCAAACATGATGTCCTTATGATCTTGGTTCCTTTAATTGGAAATTGTCCATGGAAGCGAGAGCGTAGAAAAGGAGAGAAGGTTCTGGTAAATATTTCAAAGATTGAAAATGCACAAAACAGTCCAACTAGCAAAGGATAAAACAAGTACTTTGTGTCTGATCACTGCTTATTCTGGCAGCATTTTGTTAAGGGGATATTCTTCATGGTGCACTTTTTCGATTGATTATTGGATTACCATTGTAGGCGGATGATTTATGGAGGGGCTAGCTTCCTCTTTTTTTTTTCTTACGGATTATATGAACCTTGTCAAGGCTCTGGTTCAGTTACCATATACTCTTATCATGTTTTGCATTTTTCCAGTTAAAAAGGTTGGGATCACTCAATGGACATAAGAACTAAGCTGGCGTGTTTGTCATGGGTCCTGGATGTTTCCTGGTTGTGGTTGGATAGCATTGCTCTAAGGCATCATTAGCATGCACTAATTTAATTTAAGATAGTCGATTTATTATATCTTCAACCCAATGTAAATGGGTTGGCAGTCTAAAACAGATAGCGAAGGCATAGAAGGTAGACATGTGGTTGCTACACAGATTGATATTCTTTACAACGTCTCTATCCTGCAAAATTTGCTGGACCAATGAAGTGTGGATCATAGCTGGGATGGGTGTATTTCACTGAAGGTTTATGGGCCCACCCCAATATTGTCTCCATTCTCAACGCTTCTGCATCGACCCGGCCATGCTGAACCACCGCCCCCCCCTCGTCCCGTTCATGTTGCAAACCAGGTGTTCGTGTTGGCGCCACCATAGCTGAATGGCTCTGCGAGTCCGATTTCCAGAATTGTAGCAAGCTTTTGCAACTTTATTAGTTCGTAGAATTGCCAGATCAGCAACTTTAATGTTCGATTGAAGTCAATAGGCTTGCATGTGTGCATCTCTTGCTGCTCGTTGACGCTGCTTACAGCACAGCTTCGCCGGACGGAGGAGCTGCATGTGCCCACTTTGTCTATCCTGACAATTCGTCTCGGCCACCTATCTGCTGTGATCCACATCTACATTCAGCTTTGCACCGCCTCCTAGCCAATTTTCTTGGTGTCCATGCTCGGTGCCCTGGTCTTATGCACTTGCAGGTGGGCATAATCCTCTCCCTAACTTCTCCACTGCTGAACGAACTCATATAATGATGATGTAAAGGAGGTGGGTGCAGTAGAGCATGCCAGTACTGCCAAGTACTGAGCTCAGAAGAAAGTTAATTACAGAGGGGAAGGTATGCAAGTGCATTAAGATAACATGGAAAGAAGATATTTTCAGGTGACGAGGGGGCTACACCATAGTTGGTGATGACAGAGATCAGCTGTAGCTGTAATTGAAGTTTCGTAGGTGGAGCTGTGTCCTGGCTGGATGTAGCGGAGATAATGTGTCCTGCTCTCTACAGTGGGTGCTCCTCGGTGCAATGTGCGTGAAATCTCACTCCAACAGAATGCAAACACTGAAGAAAATGAACAACAGGGAAACAAACACAGCGACTCAACAGTAGAACCTGAACAGCATGGGACTCGACTAACTCAAAGGAAACAGTACAGACCCTGGCATGGCAGCGCGCTCATCTCCAGCCCAGAACTCACGGGTACAATGGGGGGTGTCGAGGCTCAAATGTGCAGGGATGGTGCAGGCGTGTTGTGCCTGAACGCGAGACGCTAGACTCAAGACGCTCGACCACACAAAGTAGATGATGATAATGACTCAAACAACATACAACCATAAAGAGCCACCAATGGCTCACAAAATATCCAGTCCATCTAAGTCTATCTTCAACTGTGATGGTGGTGATCTGGCCACGGTGTCCACTAGACCACCACCCGTATCCTTGCCATGTGTCACTGCCAAGGCGAAAGTCCTTCCAGTGTGGCCAACTGTAACTAACTGTCTGTCCCGTTCCCATGGCACTGTAGCCCTGCTACAGGTTGCCCGCCACAAGAACGCTCACCGTCTCGGTGAGAGGAACACTGAATTGGAAAAAGAAACCACTAGGCACTGCATATGTACAAGAGAAAGCCCTTCTAGTGTGGCAACTGTAACTAACCGTCTGTCCCATTCCCGTGTCACCGCCAAGACGAAAGTCCTTCCAGTGTGGACTCCAGCCGGACTCCAGCCCAACTGTATCTAACTGTCTATCCCGTTCCCGTGGCATTGTAGCCCTGCATATGTACAAGAGAAAGCTGAGCAGAGTAGTCCAGTCCTGTCACCTAAGGGAAAGAGTCGTTGGCTCCGCTACACCGGAAGTATCCACCTTCGTAAGAGGAGCCATCAAATCGATAGTGGGAGGCTGTTGTTGCTGTTGGACTCTGCTCTGAACAAACTGGCTTCCTGTGATGACTGGAGCAGCGTACTGCTCAGCGGATGGAAGCACCTGTCCTACAGTGTACTCAGGCCGTCTACTAACACAGCCATGGTCGTGTGCATTAGCAAAGCCATCGCAAGGAACTCGCTGTGTCGGCTGCATCTGTGGCATGGGGGCTGGTTGCTGAAACCCCTGAGAATAGTATGGGAACTACTGAGGCTGAGCATATCCTACAAGAGTCTGTGTAGTGGGTCCTATGAAATGTGTAGAAGTACCTTGTTGTGCATATCCAATAGGAGTCTATACCTGTGTCCCTGGCCCCGTCCATCCATACCTTATAGCCACTAGAGCTTGAACTCCCATATCGCCGTGTAGTAGCATGTCACGAAACCCTTGTACCTGAGCTTAGAGGTCGTCAATGATTTTAGACTTCTCTGTCAATGCGTGGCGCAAAGCAAAAATAGTAGCATCTCTATCTTCGATCGCACTCTCTGTGACACGCAGAGACCCTTCCATAGCCGCATATGTGACTGAGTGGCACTGGTGAGTAGCAGCTAACCTCTCTGCTCCAAGCTCAATGGTAGCAATAGCGTGTCTGGACTCCTGAAGTATCTCCTCCGAGAGCCAAAAGAGCGAGGTAGAGTCCGCCAATGTTGAAGATCCCGCAAAGGTGTCTGATGGGGCACGAGTAGTACGTGGCACAGCTGGCGCACTTGTAGCATGCAAAGGAGGTGTATCCAAGACATGTGGAATGGGTGTCGGTGGAGTGGGTAGAGAGGAAGAGAGAGTTGGAGGTGGGGAATGGAAGGTAGTCACTGTGGTAGGAGTGAAAATGGTAGCAGTAGGGAGAGGGACACACACTGGAGAAGCCGCAGCTGGGACATGCATAGTGTGATCTGAAACAACCGAGCATAGCACCGGCTCAGCAGAACAAGTAGCGGGAACGAAGCAAGTAGCGGGAGTAGACCAGGAGCGTCGGGTAGGGTGCTTCACCCGAAGCTGCTGACTCTCTGATACTGGCAATGATAGTAGGGATTATATTGTGTCCACCACTTTAGCCCTCTTCTTCTTTTTCTTCTCAAGTAGATCCGCCGCATGGACAACATAGGAGCTGCAAAGCACTAAAAGCTAGACTGCACAAATTGCACCTGACCTCTAAATCTTTTGGCTCGGGGCTGTAAGGAGGTATAGAGAATCTGATGAAAGCCACATGGTATAGTGTGGATCAAGAAGTAGAGGCCATCATAGTGAGAGAACATTGTAGGCACATCACACCTTCCCTTACATTCTTTAGCATCTCTGACCAGAAAGTAATACTTGAAAATTGCCCACAACTTTTTATTCCTTGCATAGTCGGCGTTATTGGCACTAAGGAGCTCTTGGCATGCCTGAATGGTCGCATCGTTGTGAGTAGGTTCTAGTAGACGGTTTCAATGAGGGAAAGCTCGTCATCCCCAAAGCATGACAAATGCGTGTAGCAGTAAGTGTGTGACCTCGTACCCTCGGGAAAAGCTGCAGATCTCATGGACCATCTCCACAGGAACATCAGTAGGTAGATTTGCATCGGTGGTCCGCATCTGCCAATGCCGTAAGACCTAGCGTTTGTAGCTGATCTCTTGATAGAATTTCTCGAAGGGATGGATGAGGTAGCTGGAGCAAAGTTACCCGGAACGAGAACGGGGAACGGGAACGGGGGCCTCCGGAACGTTTCCGGAACGGGGGCCCCCCGAAAAAGCGGAACGGGAACGGGGGCCGGAACGGTAAACTCAAATTATGCTTAAATTAGGGTGGATTCAACCTATATGTTAGTAGAGATCCACACACACTCATTACTCCAAGTAGAATCCTATTTAGGCATGCTTTGCAATGATGCTTAGGTCTTAAGGTGCGGTCATGACTCATGACACGAATCCACCATTCACATGACACAGAAGCATCTTGATTCTTCATAGAAACGACATTAACTTAACTTAAAATTAAAAGAGTCCAGACTCCACACAAAAGCTTGGAGCAAAACAATGATACTAGATAGATCATGACAATGGCTTACAAGGCCAGCCAAGGCGCTACAAAAAGATATAAGGAGCAATCAGTCATGACTCATGAGTCATGCTTGAGAAAAGCCTCCTGCCTCCCAATCTGTAGTGGTGTCCTGGATCTCATGAATATCATCCCAATCCTCCTGCATAGGCTCATCCTCATGTGTAGATGCTGCCGCCTCTCCAAGCACCTCTGCCTCTGCCTCCATCTCCCACTGTAGAAAAGGGTCTGTCACTCTAGATGCTGACTTGCAAAGCATTCGTAAGTTTGCACTGACAAAAACAAGGTCATTTGCTTTCTCCACTCCAAGTCGGTTCCTCTTTCTAGATGCAATGTGGCTGTAAACACTCCACAATTGCTCCAAGCAAGAGGAGCTAACCGCTTGGCTGAGAATGCGGATAGCAAGTCGTTGAAGATCGGGACCATCTGAACCATTTTCTTGCCACCACAAGACCGAGGAAATCTTGGTGCGATCAATTTGGGCATCGGCAGTCCCAAATGATCCTCGCATATCCCTGTAAAATGCAAGCTGATCCTTGATTTTGCGCTGCATGTCTCTATCAGGGTGAAGCCTCTTCAAAATAGTGTTCCAATGTGTATTTACCTGTGAATCATGCTCCTGTCCTGCACCTTGGAACTCTGGATCCAACACAAAAGCTGCACCATGAAGAGGTGAACTATAGGAGTTCCACCTGCTGCTGCATAGGTCTTTGATTTCTTCAAGCCTATCTGGGTCGTTCTCAAGATCTCCAAGGGCCTCCACCATGCGATCCATTGCTTCATAAACCTTGCCAACACAAGGTTGCATACCATCTATCACTCTAAGCAAGTGAATCACTGGTTTTACCATTTTGTCAAGAGTCTTGAGAGACTCTGTCTCTATTGTACACCCTTGCCATCTCTACTCGCTAAAGCCCAAATCGGGTGCCTTGGCCTTGGTGTTTTCCAAGCACATCCTCGGCTGTCTTTAAGACAAACTTCACCTCTACTTACTTCAAGGAGCTATAGTTGGAGTCTCATCCCAACCGACTAACAGGCTCTTATCCTCCAAAAGAACAACCACACCTTCAAGTGTATCACCCAGTCTACCTCTACTCTCATATGTACAGCAAAATATCAAATGTCATGCCCATCAACAGGCTACTTTAAGCTCTCACAATGATGGCCAAGCTCTCACAATTATGGCCATCGCATTCGTGGTTACAGCTAGTATTTTGAGCAAGAAGATGCTACCTTGCATTGACCTCAAGTGAAGTTCAACACCTCCATAGCATGGGTAGCGTCTGGTATGGCATAACCAAGGGATCTCTATGTTAACAAGTCCCGGCAAACCCTAAAAGAAAGCACTTGCCCGACACTTGTAAACACGCCATACAGCTGTGCTTCATTGACATTGGGATCAAGGTCTCCCACATATAAAGAGTTTGTCATGTAAGGACTTGGGGCAGGCATTGCCATTGCAGAAACTTGTTGATTTTCCCCAATTCGCACTTCCTCCCAATTATTCCCCCTCTTCCCTCTCCAAATTCGCCTTACTCCCCCCACTTTCAATTCGGCCCTTCCTCCCAATTCGTCCCTTCTTCCCTCCCCAATTCGCCCCTCCCCCTCTGCCCCAATTCGCCCTACTCCCCCTTTCCCAAATTCGTCACCCTTCCCCTCACCAATTCGCCCAGCCTTTTCCCCTTTCTCCCAACTCGCCCCCTCCCTCCCAATTCGTCCCTCTTCCCCTCTAATATTTCGTCCCCCTCTCCCTCTCCCATTCGTCCCCCTAACTCCCTCCCAATTCGTCCCTCTTCCCCTCTCCCAATTCGTCCCCCTCCCTCCCCTCCCAATTCGTCCCCTTCCCTCCCTCCCAATTCGTCCCTCTTCCCCTCTCCCAATTCGTCCCCCTCTCTCCTCTCCCAATTCATCCCCTCACCTCTTCCAATTCGTCCCGGTCCCCCTCTTCCCTAATTCGTCCCACCCTCTACCCAAATTCGCCTCCCTCTACCTCTCTCCCAATTCGCCCTCTCCTAGTCGGCTCCTCTCCCAATCAACTCGCCCGTTTTCCCTTACCCATCTGTTCCCCCTCACCAATTCGATCACCTCTCCCCTTGATAGACTAGGTCGTCCGAGTGTCAAACGCAAACTCGACCCATATTTTTTTAACGGCTTTATTCATGAACCTTCCTCCAAAATAACCCTAATCTCTCGCAATCCGACCGCCCAATTCGACCGATTGCCTCTTCGACTTCTGTCAGCAGTTCAGAAGTCAATAGTTCGGCTCCCGCTACTTTAAAAAAGCAGTATACAGAGTTATCATATGTATGCAATTGTGGATCAGTTTTTGAGTCTATTCAATGTCTGACGTTCTTGTGGCTCTGCATCGGAATAACTTCAGCCTCTCGACAAGGGTGACAGGGGGTGCACATCAGTTAGTATTAGATTTGCAATTATCATGGAAGGTAGCAGCAAACCCTGTAGAAAAGCAGTCAAGAAGCCACCACCTTAGCAGCTGAGTTCTGCTGAAGAGGACTCGGAAACTAGCAGCCAAGATGTGGATGACTTCACTTCCAGTGATGCCAGCGATGAAAGTTACAAAGCATCCCCAACTTCGGAGTCGGTTGCAGAAGCTGTCTCTGAATCGGATGCATCAAAAGAAACAAACTTGAAAACAGCAAGTAAAAAGAAACGCAATCAGGAATCATTCATCAGGAGATCAGTAGGCCGGCTACATCTAAAAGTCGCACACCATTCTCCTTGGCTGTTTATCTACAGCCGCCTCGACCGTCTCTCAGCCAAATCCTCTCCAAGGACCAGCTATAGACTATGGGTCTCACAGCACTGGCCGAAGATCTCGCAACCACTGTTCCTATAGAGATGATTTGTGATCTTCTGAAGACCTTTCCCAAGGTCAAGGGTCATAAACTCACCGCTACAAGGTTAGGCCATGCTATGGGTATGACAACCTTTCCAGCTGTGAAGCTTGCTACTCGAACCTTCTCTCAGCTTTCTAAGGAGGCCACAATTCAGTCATGTGAGGAAATGCTCAGTAAAAATCACCCGAATTATGATAGAAACAAACAGATCTTGGCAATCTTTAGATACTACTTTCTAGCTAGAGATGCCAAAGAAGATAAAGGGAAATGTGAACTGTCCTCTACATTATCTCATTGGGATGGCCTTTACTGTTTGCTCCATGCCCAACCCTGTGGATTTCACCAGATCCTTTTTTCATCTTTACAGTCTCGGGCCAAAAGGTTTCGGACCCAAGTGAGATCTGTGCAGCTCAGCTTCAAATGTTTCGTAGCCCCTCTCTTGGCGTGGGTCGTAAGTATACATGTTACACTAAACGAAGTAGATGATGATACACGAAGTGTGCAAGGGAAAAGGAAATCCTTAAACATTCATGCTGATCCTTAAATCCACAAGAAAAAGAAGATCAAAGCAAAGGTGGCGAAAGATACTGCAGAGTCTCTACTCTCTTTGCCAATATCTGAGAGCCAACAGACTAAAGTAACACATGTTCCACGGCTCTCTCTGTCTTCCACCCCTCTCTGTACGGGGCTTGTGTCGACTCCCGAATTTCATGACAAATCGGCGGCTTCTCCCTCGGAGATTCCTCTACCTTCTTCTCCAATATTCACCCATACAGAGTTGACTCCACCTGCAACTACCGTCTCAACTCTTATATGAGCTCCTACTCCACCAGTAGTACCTACTCCAAGTGAGCCACCTATGCCACTTGGGAGTCCTCCAGTATCATCTTCAGGGGTCGCCAACTCTACTTCTCTGTTCCACCTTCCGGAGAAAGTATTACAAGACTCCAGGAATGCTATCGCCACCATAGAGCTTGGAGCGGGACAGTTGGCTACCATGCACCAGCGCCACTCTGCCATATACGCAGCTATGGAGGGATCTCTGAAGGTGACCGAAAGTGCCATCTCGGATCAGGATGCTACGATTTTCGCGTTACAACAAGCTTTGAAAATAAAGTCAGACATCATTGAAGACCTTCAAGCACAAGTTGTAGCAGGGCTACAGTGTCACTTCACAGGACAAGCAGACAGTTGGACAGTTAGTACAGTTGGTCTAGGTTGTTTCACACTGGACGGACCCTCTGGGCTGGGAGTGACACGTGGCAGTGGCAGGGTACCGACGGTGGTCTAGTGGACATCGTGGCCAGGTCACCACATGGCTGGCATTTATGAGCCGTTGGTGGCCCTTTATGGTGGTACATATGAGTAGTAGCGGTTGGTCATCGGGATTATCATCTTCACCTCTGGTCCAGCGACGCAGTTGTCTAGAGCGAGTCTTACACAGAGCACTGCTTCACCATCCCTACACATCTGAGCCTCGACACCCCATTTGTACCTGTGAGTCCTGGGCTGGAGCTGAGTGCGCTGCCACGCCAGAGTCTATACATGGTTCTTTGAGCTAGCCGAGTCCACATGTTCTGGTCCATTGTTGTGTCTCTGTTGTTATCCATTGTTCTTGTGTTTCATTCTGTTTGAGAGAGTTTCCATTTGTTTGAGTGAGATTGTCATGCACATTGCATTGAGGGGCACCCACATTGTTGAGAGCACGACACATTATCCGCGCTACAGGTGCTCTCATTTTGGCGATCACGGTGGGACCTCAACTGAAATCTCACTCTGTGAGGTGCAAATCTTGAAGCTAGTTAGGTTTATCTAGCTTCACCTACCTTCGCCAACCTTGCCTTTCATTGTTCTCCTCTCGCCTGGTCCAACTGGTCTAGTCCTCTCTCACCCTGGTCCAACGTGTCCTCGTCCCTGGTCTAGACCTCCTCGACCCTGGTCTAGTCCTCCTCGTCCCTGGTCCAGCCGGGTCTAGTCACTTACCTAGTCTGGTCTGGTGGAGTCTAGACCTGTCACAAGTTTTCTTGCCCCAAGCTTGGTTGGACTGGTGGTCACTGCATGACACATACAAGGAGGTCAGTCGAGCGTCAAAGCGCACTACTGAGCCCTCTGAAGTACTATCACAGAAGACGACCTTTGACACCTTGTAGAAATCCTTCAACCTCATCACCTATACCTCCACATACCACATCACCCATTCCTTCATCAGGTTCCCCATCTTCCCGATCACCTTGCCCAGTAAAGCTCTCTCCTATTCTGATACAGCAAGCTATGGAGCAACAGGCTCAGCAAGGAATCATGGAGCCACTAGCTAGTGTTTTGGCCAAGGTAAACATCAAGTTCCCTACCCTCGAAGGGCTTTCTTCAGAAGATGCTGACGACCATGCAAGAAGATTTGTATCTCTCTGTAGGGGACGAGGTCTGAACAGAGAAGACGCTTATTTGGTACTATTTCCATCCACCCTGGATGGCCTAGCAGATAAATAGTAGAGTCAATTTGCAGAGAACCATTTTGCAACTTGGGCAGCCTTAAGACAGCAGTTCTGTGCAGCTTTCAGGCCGGGTGACTACCAAGAGAAGGTGTTGGATGAGTTGGCCAACATGGTGCTCAAACCTGAGGAGACTTTTGCAAAGCTAATGACTAAAACTAAGTCGCTGGTGGCCAAGCTCCCCCAACAACCCGGTGAATTCATGGTTAAAAAGTGGGTCGAGAAGGCGCTTCCCAAAACTTCTCAACAAAAACTCCAAGAGAGTCTCCGACCGGATGCCACTCTCGAGGAGTTCATCGCAGCTGCTACTAGGATAGAGGGGGCTAGGAAGCTGTTCAACAAGTCTCCTCACATAGATACTCCCTCTGTGTTCTCGAAAGGTAGTCCTGCTGATCCTTTAACTTCTTTACGCAAGGAACTGGAAGCCCTAAAGTTACAGGGAGGAGCTCTTCAAGAGGAGAGGTCCTTCTCTCTTAGACAAGAGAAGCCTCCAAATCATGAGGCATTGGAACAGATTAAGCGCGAGCTAGAAGAGCTCAAGTGTCAGCAAGAGACTAAGGCTACGGTTTGGTGTAGCTCATTCCGCTCTCCAGCGCACCCTCCGCAGGAATGCCCCCTTCGGGTTTACTGCCACTTCTGTGAAAAATCTGGACATGAGGACAAGGATTGTTACTACCTAAAGGGATTGCACAAAATACAACAAAGTCTTGGTCCTTCTCTCCAACAAGGGTTAGCACCATCATCCAACATGGTTTCCCACTACGGCCATCCCAACTACATGCCACCTTTGCTCAATAACCCTGCTGTCCAAGGTATGTCAAGTACTTTCCCGACTCAAAGTTTTTATAATGCTAATGCCACCTCAACCCCTCAGAGCTTCTACACTTCAGCCTCCAACTCCATGCAGCAACCACCTCGTCCCCCGTTTCGTCCTCCCAATCGGCCCATACTCTGCTACAGATGCGGAGAATATGGGCATTATCAGAGCAAATGCCCTCTGCCAGAAGGCTCTTCTCCGTGCCAACTTTGCCCTGAGGCTCAGGATCACTACACTAAGGATTGTCCAAAACAACGCGCCTCTACCTCTGCGAGCCCAAGTCAGAGCCAACCTGAATTCACCTTTCCCAAGATCAATTTGATAACAGTTAGTACCAACCCCAAGCCACCACTTTCTGCCCATATGATTGCCTCTCAAGACAAGTTGTAGCTGGTAGAGGAGCCAGCTGGTGTCCTCACACGAGCTCAGAGGGCAGCCCTCGGCCTCAATCTTCCAGCAGGTACAGCCCTTTCCTCCCCAATGCCTACACCTCCTCCAGCAGCTGACATGCCATCCCCTAGTGCTAAGAAAGGATCTTTTACTATGCTCTCCGATATTGATGGGGCTTTCTTAGAAGCAGTTGCTGACTTACAAAAGATCAAGGAAACTGAGAAGACACTGATCCCAAGAGAAAAACCTACAGCAGAGACTATATTGAAGAATACCTTTCACCAAGTGTCTTTGTATGACATGCTTCGACTAGATGCGAGTTTCAGAAGTGACACCCTTGGAGTTATTCAGTCACTTTACCCTGGAGCAGGTCCTAGTGGCGGGCACCTCCAAGTGCGACAGTCAGAGTCCTATATGATATCCAATCTTGCTGCTCCACTCACTGATTATAGAAGCCCTCGCCTGACAGTGTCCGTTTTAGGTCGGCAATTCTCAGGAGTGACAGAAGTTCACCCAACATCAAAAATCAGCCCCATTGGTGTCTGCTGCTACCAGAATAAAGATCCCTTCACAGAGCTCGTCCTTCCTGATGAATTCCATTCTCTTTATAGTTATCTTGCTCATGGTGACTGCACTCTGTAGCATCTCCTCTTTCAACCAGGGGACCATGGATTTCATCTACTGCCCTAGCCCCCTCCCCCTACCCACCCCCTCTCTTACCCTCGCCCCTACCCTCCCCCTCCCCCCTCTCGCCCCTACCCACCCCCTCTCTTACCCTCGCCCCTACCCACCCCCTTCACCCTCGCCCCTACCCTCCCCCCCTCACCCCACCCTGCATGATAAGATCCCTCGATGGTTGCCATCCTGTTGCTGTGAAGGCCTTTCTGATATGCTATCATGATGGAGCTTAACCCTATAGCTTAACCCTATTTGCGGTGTTATTGGGGCTTATGGTCATCCCACCTTTCGAGAAGAGTGTTGTTGCAAAAAGTGTGGCAAGGTTCATCTGCAACTGCAAGCATAGACCAGGTCATTTTCCTATCACTATGGTTAGGGCGGATAAAGATGCACTGGAATCAAGCTGAGCTTATCTCTTTGTTGGAGAGCATCATTTTTTTGCCAATTGGGATTCTTGGATTATGCAATCATACTGAGTCCCGCCTATTCAAAGCTTAAAACGTTTGCAAGCAATGCAGTGTGTTTAAACTCCACTTTTGGGCCTAGAAGCTATTTCAAGAAAGATGTACAGATGCAGTACCTAATGGTTTTCTTTCACAGTTTTTTCAGTATTCCTCTCACCGGGACGGTGAGCGGTCTTGTGGCGGGCAACCTGTAGCAGGGCTACAGTGTCACTTCACAGGACAGGCAGACAGTTGGACAGTTAGTACAGTTGATCTAGGCTGTTTCACACTGGACGGACCCTCTGGGCTGGGAGTGACACTTATGAGCCGTTGGTGGCCCTTTATGGTGGTACATTTATGAGTAGTAGCGGTTGGTCATCGGGATTATCATCTTCACCTCTGGTCCAGCAATGCAATTGTCTAGAGCGAGTCTTACACAGAGCACTGCTTCACTATCCCTGCACATCTGAGTCTCGACACCCCATTTGTACCTGTGAGTCCTGGGCTGGAGCTGAGTGTGCTGCCACGCCAGAGTCTGTACATGGTTCTTTGAGCTAGCCGAGTCCACATGTTCTGGTCCACTGTTGTGTCTCTGTTGTTATCCATTGTTCCTGTGTTTCATTCCTGTGTTTCATTCTGTTTGAGAGAGTTTCCATTTGTTTGAGTGAGATTGTCACGCACATTGCACTGAGGGGCACCCACATTGTTGAGAGCACGACACATTATCCGTGCTACACAAGTACAAATGTTTCGGAAAATGCTTCTACATGGAGATAGGCTGGCTCAGGTTCAGGCTCAGGCTTAGGCTCAGGCTCAGGCTCAAGCTCAGGTTGGCGTGGGGTTTGGATGGACTGGATCCGGGCCACCATTGCAGACTGCAGGTCCTTCTCAACACTTTATGGGACTCTACACACAGCCTCAGCCTCCAGTTCAGTACTACAATCCACAGTACCCTCAAGGGTTTCAATCATCATTGTCCCACATGCGGAGCTTTCCTTGCTGCGACGGTGTTGCTGGTGCACACCGCCATGGCTGTGTCACTCATCGTCTCAGTTCACTACCGGACAGGTGTTACCCTCTGCCCTACAGCAGCTGGCGGCTCCTTTCACAGGCGGCCAGGTTATGGACAACAGAGCCCAGCAGCCTCTAGTCCAGCAACGAAGTTCCACCATTGATTTGATGGCTCTACCTCCGGAGACTGATCCTTCGGGTGCAGTTATAGTGACTACTCTTTCTGTGGGATGATGATTGACAGTCTTTTCACCATGACAGTACAATAGTTAGTCATTTATTATTGCAGTTCACTTTTTTAGCAGTTTCAGTAGTTCTCTCACCGAGACGGTGAGTGGTTTTGTGGCGGGCAACCTGTAGCAGGGCTACAGTGTCACTTTCACAGGACATACAGTTAGTATAGTTGGTTTGGTCTGGTTCACATTGGACGGACTCTCTGGGCTGGACAGTGACACGTGGCAGGGATATGAGTAGTAGCGGTTGGGTCATCGGCATCATCTTCTTCATATCTGGTCCAGTGTCTTCGTCTAGAGCATAGAGTCTGTACACAGCACGTCTTCACCATCCCTGCACATTTGAGCCTTGACACCCCATTGTACCTAGAGTCCTGGGCTGGAGTTGAGTGTGCTGCCACGCCAGAGTCTGTATCAGTTCTTTGAGACAGTCGAGTCATATGTTGTGGTTTGTTGCTGTTGTGTCTCTATGAGCTCAGTTGTTGTCTATTGTTCCTTTGTTCCAGTCTGTTTTGAGTGAAATTGTCACGCACATTGCACTGAGGAGCACCCACTGTAGAGAGCACGACACACTATCCGTGCTACAGAGACGAGTGCAAAAGTGAAAGACGACATGAGAGGTCGATTGATCATGGAGAATCGGTATAGGAGATGAGGAGATTGTGTAACCTAGAAACTTGCATGCATTAGTTAGCTACAGGGAAGCTTTTGAAAAGTGTGCCCACACACACTATGTCATAGATACACGTTTACTCAGCCAGATAGTTCGAAGATGTGAGTTTAGTAAAATCTGGGGCTTGCTAATTACGGGAGTGCCAAAGTGTACAAAGAGTAGCTCGAGAGGAGTGTGAGATGGAGAAGCTAGGATGAGTAGTGCATATCACAATAGAGGTGTCACCAGATATTCCGGAGAGTTGATTTTGAGAGAGAGATATTGGTCAGATGTGTCGAACGCCCATAAAACACAAAGTTAGCAAAGTTAGGGAACATCATAATGTAACTTGGTAAGATCAGATTCAACTCAATGAGCTAGAGAAAATGGGTGAAGGGTGATACCGATTACAATAACAAGAATCACATAGTGACCATCACCATACGGGATATCAAGTTACACAAGGGCTGGAGAATATTTTTGAGAGGGAAGACTACGGTAGAGTCGCATGCTTGAGTTGGCAAGGTCCATATCTGAAGATGTCATTAGCTAGGAGAGATTTGTCAAGTTGCGGGATGATAGCACTTGAATTTACTAGGGGCAGAGGAACCTTGTTCGGGGTTGTTAACTGTACAGCTCCTTGGGTAAAACCTGCACTGTGTATGGCCCTTGCCAGGCACGGAAGAGCTTTTTGGCTTTACTTTGGTAGCGAGCTTAATAGAGCAGCACCAAGGATCCTTGTCACAAAGTGATGACGTGGCATGCCCAACTGGAAGACAAATGGCCAAGTGGACAAGAGAAGTCGATCCAACCAGCTTAAAGAACTTTTGAACACCGGCCGAGGGGCCTAACCCTAAAATCCCCGACGCTTGAACTGTGGGGATGATTTCCATAAAACGCGTTTACATGCTGACGTGGCAGTTCGTATGGACGATGACATGGCAGGAGTGTACAGATTTTTTGCGTTTTACATTGAGGATGCCATGTGGCAGGCTGTACCAATTTCCATTAAATTACGTTGGCTGATTTCAGCGCTAGCTTTTGGGGTTTAGTGGTTTTGGGAATCCCTTGTATTGTTTATAAGGACCCTTGGGGCGTCACTCTGCAGAGCATCTGGACGCACAGTCGAAGAGCAGAGGTCCTCGAGAGTTGTACCGTTGCGATATAATAAGAAAGAAATATCGAAAGGGGCACCAGTCTTTTGGGGCCAGTGCATCTGGGCGTGAAACTTCACTGTGCCGTGTCAACCCTCTCTCTCTCTCTCTCTCTCTCTCTCTCTAGTTAAGTTTAGTGTTTTTGCAATTTCGGTTCGTGTGTTGCTATTCATTTCTCGCTTGGACTCTAGAGTGTCCAAGCCTCTAACAGTGGTATCAAAGCTCAAAAAGATTCTTCTTCTACAGAGTATCTGATCCCTTCTTCTACGGAGTATCCGATCCCTTCTGCACTGCACATAGGTTCTCGAGGAGAATCTGACAGAGCAGTCAAGATTTTGTTTGTCAAAGAATCTTCGTGTCCCTGTCCTGGACTTATTAGCTACTCCCACCCTTAGTCCATCGCGCATCGCGCGCGCTCCCGCTCTGTCTTAAGGGCTATAAGCCATAAAGAACCCAAGAGCACATATGTGTTCTCGTGTAGAATCTAACAGAGATAACACCTTTCAACAGGGAGGCGAAGAAAAGTTGAAGCCCGATCGAGACATTCTTTTAGTGGCCTACATTGAGGAGAGATGTGGATGCCTTTGTGCGAGCATGCGTAGTTTGCCAAAAGGCCAAGTTTGACAGGTAAAAGGCACCAAGGTTGTTACAACCATTGGCTATGATAGATAAGCCTGAAGTTGAGGAACTTGATGAGATCTTGGTACCTGAGCAGATTTTGGCGCATAAAGAAAGAAAAGTTAAGGGAAAAGTTGCAAGAAGTTTTTTGGTGAAGTTCAAAAACTATCCACCTATGGATGCAAGTGGATGGAAGAAAGTGAATTGGTAGAGTAATCAAATGTATTGTAGCTTTACCTTGAAGCCTTTGGTTTACAACGCATGTATTCCCCAACTCGGATCACTTCAGTAGAGCAAAGGTCAAAGGTCTTGGCACATGCCCAAAAGAGGGGTTATGTTGGAGCTAGCACTTCACATGTAAATATGGATTCACTGCAATAGAAGTGTTCATTGCTTGACAAATCTTAAAGATACAATGCCACAAATTTCAGCTTTGTTGATTTCTTATCATCATGAGTTTCATGATATGGGAACAATATGTTACTGATGAAGATTTTGCAAGGATTTGTTGTTAGATGGACAACGCCATGAGCACTATCTCCTGAGGGATGGTTTTATGATGATGCATGGAAGACTATGTGTCACTAGGCCATTGCGACATAAGGCTACGGTAGAAAGTCATATCCCCCCGTATGCAGGGCATCGTGGCATAGATGCGACAGTGAAAGTGGTCGAGACATTCTTTTAGTGGCCTACATTGTGGAGAGGTGTGGATGCCTTTATGCGAGTATGCGTAGTTTGCCAAAAGGCCAAGTTTGACAGGCAAAAGGCACCAAGGTTGTTCCAACCATTGCCTATGCTAGATAAGCTTGAAGTTGAGGAACTTGATGAGATCTTAGTACCTGAGCATATTTTGGCACCTAAAGAAAGAAAAATTAAGGGAAAAGTTGCAAGACATTATTTGGTGAAGTTAAAAAACTATCCATCTATGGATGCAAAGTAGATAGAAGAAAGTGAACTTTTAGAGTCACCAAATGTATTGTAGCTTTACTTTTAAGCCTTTGGTTTACAACCCACGTATTCCCCAACTTGGATCAGTTTAGTAGAGCAAAGGTCAAAGGTCTTGACACATGCACAAAGGAGGGGTGATGCTGGAGCTAGCACTTCATATGTATATACGAATTCAATGCGATAGTAGTGTTCATTGCTTGGCAAATGTTAAAGATACAATGCTCACTTCTATGATACACAAAAATGACAAAAGTATGATGGTTTCATTAAGTCATTTGTACTCATCTTTGACAGTCTTTCTTGCGGATAAAAGGGTGCTAAACACACTAAATCATCTGTGGCATGTATAGGATGAATGCAATCAAGGACGTTTGCGATTTCAAGAGGAGGGTATGTCACGAGACTATGACAAACACTAACTTTATTCGTTGGTTTTCTTCCCTTGATTTTTATTTAATTTTTGGGACCCTCTTTTTGAAATCACAAATGCCCGGACATTGCATGGCCAATGTGAAGTCCAAGCAGCCACGAGATGGTGGGCCGACCGACACTGGAATTTGACTAGTAAAGAAGTGACTAGGCTAAGTTAAAGGCTTTTAGGCCCCTCGTCAAAACTTTATAAGTTGGTGGGTACTAGGTATTAAACCAAAAGGAGCAAATTGGACACATGGCAATAGGATAACAACCTGCAGGCCAACTCAACATCCATAAGGTATCAACCCAAGAGGGGGACACCCAAAAATTGGGACGGGGGCTGACTTTTGCTTATTAATTGATAACAGTGTGTGTGTGAGTAGTGGGTGCAGGTGATCACAGCTTAATTGGAAAGCTTGCCTTCTCCCTTGTCTCATGTAGCGTGATAATTTTCTCTCAAATCTCTCTCCCCCCTTTGCACAAATGGTAATGCCCCACTAGTTGGGCTACTCAGATGACCATGTACAGCTCTGTGCATTCTATGTGCGTTTGCCAAGGCAAGAGCCTTCTGAATAGGAACTAGATTAGCTAATTGCTAATCCCCCATAGGTACTCAGGGTTCCGTCGCGGCAGATTGCAAAAACAAAGAGTTTTCTCACGTGAAAACTTGTCCAATTCAAAGGGGAACTGTCCCATTGCGTGCGGGCACTCCAGAGACACACGTAGATGTGTTTGCTCCGCTCAACACGATTCAAAACAGAAAATTGCAGCCTGTTGTGTTTATTTGCAGGTTTAGGGTTTCGCACCTAACTACAAGGTAACACCAAGGGAGCCTTGGGGAATCCTTGGGGTGCTAATACAAGGCTTTGGGCACCTGATAGTGACTAAAACAGGAAATCGCAGCATGCTGAAATGGACCTGCAGCTCATCGGAAAGCTTCCAAAATGCAAGGGAAACCATCCTAGACGTGTACTTTTGACCTATAGGGGTTCTGGCGTCGTTGCCAACATTGGGTCGAAAACCTGCAATTACAACCCTTACTGGTTTGGCCAGCTTGGTGAGAGTTAGGTGAAAGTGTTCGGGTCGTTGATTTGCAATTGAATAAAGAAATACCAAAAGGGGCACCAGTCTGTGGGGCCTACAGGGTGTCGTTCTCTACTTGGAGCACTCTAGCTACCAGGTCATGGATTGTTTTGAAGTTGTGAATTTCAGTTACAGGTTTAATTGTGAAGCTACTTTGTGTCGTGAAGTAAAGGGAAAGTTAGACGATATAATTCGGGTGAAAGCCAAAGTTTACTGCCCTTTAGTAAGGCTACGGGCCGGTTTCACACAACTCTGTTTTAATTGAACAGAAGAACAAATAAAGTTATTTATCAAACCTAAGAATTTTCTTGTTCCTTTTTTCCCAGATTGAGAAGTATGAGGAGGGAAGATGGTTTGAAGTTCCCAGAGAAGATCATTTCAAGGTTACAAAGCCGGATGCTCAGGTAAGGATTTCCGTTAGTTATCTGCATAATGAGTGCTCTACTGTTGCTCTTCCTTGTTGATGGCGGTAGCTATTCTTAGCAATGCAGATGCAAGTTTTTTGCAGCCAGGCATGGGTTGATATGTGTTGTAAAGCCAGGAAGTGTCCTTTACAGAGCTTCAACTAGATTGACTCGTTTGTGGAAAGCATCAAAGCAAGTTGAATAGTTGAAATTTACAAGGTTTTGGGGGTGGATCAGGTGCTTTCAGTGAAAATAGGGTTTTCATTCTCGTCTACGTGCCACAAGGCATGCATATATGCCACTTCATTATTATCTGCACCATTATATGTCAACAAATTACCATTCCACACCCATTGATCTCCTGCAAATCCAGTAGGTAAAACGTGTTTTTACCTTCAACGTTAAAGAACTAGTCGACCCTCAAGTCAATAAAGTCATCATATTACCATTCCATACCCACTGATCTCGTATAAATCCAGGAGGGCAAAAGTGTTTTTACCTTCAATGTTGAAGAACTTATCGACCCTCAGGTCAATGAAGTCATCTATTCTGGGGGGTTTTCAATGACTTTGAAAAGGGTCCTCACATTAAAATGAATTCAAGTTACCAAGAGTTGATCATCTGGATAGGTCTTTAGCTGTGTGTAGCACTATAAAGACCAGTTTTTCACAGGCAATGTGATCTTGCTCATTGTAGATAAAGATTGCAAAGAATGTAGAGTTCTCAAAAACATCATTTCTGTCTTTTAGAACTTGTTCAGCATTTGCATTATCTAAGGGTGTGATAGTTTGCTCTATTATTATCACACATCAATCATCCAACATTGTGCAGACACATGAAACGCAAGTGCATTAACTATGTCACACATCTTATTTGCGTGTTTTTGTGTATTGTGTGTTTGTGATCAATTTGTCCTTGTGCATTTATGACCAATATGACTAGTTTATTTCTGACAGGTTTGGTTGGCAATATACAATCTTATCATGGAACCAGCTTGTCGATCTCGCTTTAAATATGATGACTTTCATAAGGATCAGGTCCTGAAGGTACATAGAGAAAAGCCTTTTGAACACGAAAATGCCATATGTTTATGTTCTGGCTCTTGATGAGTCAAATGGGTAACTAATCAGACCAAGTGGACCCCTAAGAAAGTGAAATGGCTAATCAAAATTAGAGTCTCTCTTTTATCAAGGGCACTTGTATGCTTTCTGAAATTGTGTTTTTGGATAATATTAGGACAACTTTATCCCTTTTACTTCAGCCAATCACCTGGGGATCCCTTTCTTTCAGTACACAGCACGGCTGGGATGTCACATACTAATAGCGCGGAGAGAGGCTTGTCCTGCTGCAGCAGATCTTTGGCAGGAGGAGGGTCTCACAACCGAGTTCTTGGCAGATTTTTGGAGGTGCTTGTGGGACAGCCGAGGAGAGGGTGGGACGGGTCGAGCCTCGAAGATACAGAAGCACCGGGCTCTCCAGATGAAGCAAAGTGTCATGTTGCAGATGAGCTCCCAACAACACTCTCTATCTCTGCTCCACTCTTGAGGTATAAGCTCTGGGGCGGGCTGGAGAGTAGGCCGGCCTCCCTGTATCACAATCTACGGCTGACTAAAGTCATCTCAAAACAAAGTGCTGGCCCGTGAGGGTGGACCGAGCTGTAGCACCCAAGGTGTACAGCCTAGTTGCCAAAGTGCGGGCAGTCCTACAGACAGTGATGCTGCGTCTCGAGTGGATGGTCACAGGCGGTACACACTGCAAAGTGGCCACTGTGCACCAACCACTTCCAACTACAGTAGCTCAGTAGGCGACTAGCCGGCGGAGACTGTATGTGACATCTGGCAGGAGGTGATCCATACACTCAGGGGATAGATTGAGAGGCTTCATGGCAGCTCCGACTGCGTGCCGGAGCGCTGCGAGGCCTTCTTGCGACTTTGGTGACCAGGGTCCTTCTTCACCATAATTCATGGGGTGCCTAGATGGCAGTACCGCCCACTAGTGTGGTTGTTTCCTCCTCCCATATCTTTATTTCGCCTCATTGTACATATCTTACCTTATCATTGGGGGAGTCTCCCCACATTTTGATTTAGCCCTCTCTAGTAAGGGTAGTTTGTAGCCCATTCTTCAGTTTTTCTTAACTAGGATTTTTTTCTTGGAATAAAAAACTAGAGCTTAAGGTTCTTACAATAACCAAGGATTAAAAAAACTAACACGAAAGAGTTTCTCACTCTCTCTCTCTATGGTAAATAACTCTCCGTTGCCCTTTCTAAAAACTCTACATACTCCTCCTCCTAGAGCTTCTCAGGTCTTGGGTTCAACTCCTCATCGGCTAGATCTTTAAGGTCTCTTGGGATAGTTTCCTACGACGTTAGAACTCTCTTCTTCTTCTTCTTCTTCTTCTTCAGGGCGGCTGTCCCCTCAATTGAGCTTTGGACCTTGTAGCCTTTAGATGCTGATCGCTTCTCCTCTACCTTAGATGACAGTCCTTCAGCCCTATGAACATACTAACGACCCTCATTTAAGACAAGCTTTGGCTTCCCTCTGTTCTCCTATTGCACTCGAAGGCCTTGCGTTTAGGGCCACCTCCCATTAAGTTGTAGCTTGATCGTCCTGCACTTCTCTAAGGCCACATTACATGCTCTTCTATTGCATACCTCGGTCCCCCTCCACCTCTGGCAGTTTCTCCAGCTCAGAAGCAGTAACCCACTTCAAATCTGCCCTTCTCGGATCTTTTTCCTCGCGCGTTGTGTTGCTAAATTGGCTTTATCTTAAAGAAATATAGTTTCTAATTAAATATCAGAAATAACTGGTGAAGTTTTTCTCGCTTGAGGCATCCAAGTACGGATATTCATATTGTGTCACTCAGGGGAATGATGAGAGCATTGTAAACGGGAATATCCTTATGGACACCAAGACGGATACGTCTGATGTGTCACATCGGATGGGTGACAGAGAGCATCGGGGATACATATTCAACCACCCGGAATGGACATCTCTGATGCATCATGGGATGGGTGACATAGAGCATCGCAAAGGAGTTGTTCCGTTAGTTCGGTGAGTGAGAGTCTAAGTGATGGGTATTCCTAATGCGTCACGAGGTGCGTTACCGGAGCCTCCACTAGGGAATATTCTATACTCTGAGTAGATTCCGAACTGAGTGAGAGTTGGGCACAAGAGACAAGCACTTGAATGAAGATGGGTTCTGAGTAGCTTTGAAGAAATGCAATTGCTTTCAAAAAAGCAAGTTGCTTTTTGGGAAAGCAAATGCTATCCCACAAAGGTGTCTATGTTGGTATTGCATCTGTGCATCAGACTACATCCAGGGACGCTTGGGTTGTGTTTGTGTAACATAATTTTTAGCAAATGAAATTTATTGAGTTTTTTAGCCAGTTGAGACCATTTTTAATGGTGTTTGGCCGCCCAAATAATAAGTGGGCAGCCAATGTGTTAAAAACTGATCAAAAATTGCAAACCCCCCCCCCCCCCCCCCCCCCCCCCCCCGTTCTTCTGCTATCTATGCATGGCAAATCGTCCCCTCTCTCTCTTTGTAGCTGCAAAAGCAGGTTGACCCCTATTCTGGCAGCCAGAAAGCTAGGTGCCCCCTAATCAGTCCCCCTATTTCTGCCAGCCAACTGTGCCTCTAAAGTGAACCCTCCCTCAGTCTCACGCAACAGAAAGGCAAGGCTACAGATCTTTCCCCATGTAGTTCCATCGCGTATCTCCGAAGATTGTTTCCATTGCAACAAGATGCTGTTTTTCTCTGTTTACTGCCCATAGACATCTTAGACCGGGTTGATGTATGAGAGGGAACCGGAGAGCACCCCTTTCCTGTGTGTAGATGTGGAAAGGAAGGTCCTCTACACAGAGTTCTCCTCTAAGGAGCTGCTTTCCGAGTATCGAGTCTTCACAGGTGATACTTTTCATGTTTAGATGGTTTGATGTATGAGTGTTTGCTTGCAGGTGTTCTTCCTTTTCATGAGGGAGTGGGAGCATAGGAAGGCAAGTGCCTCTACTGGCAGAAAGCGCTTTGCGGAAACAAAGCGAGAACAACCTAGCACCCTAAGATTGATAGTAGATCTGCAAATCTGAGAGTTGTAGACTATTGAGGGTGGATTGGGGAGTTCAGATTCCTGAGGAGGGACTTAAGTGTCCAAGACAGAAAGGTAGACTTTGAGTTTTTCTAGAGGACTCCGGGTATAGAGTCAGAATGAGATTTTAGGGATGCCATGTTGTGAGACTGGACAGTGTGTTCCAAAGTTGAGAGCCCTGGTTCTCGAGGATTCTGAGTAAGAAACAAAGGCTCCTAGGATTAGGGTTTTTCCCTAAGATTAGGAAGCAAAGTCTTCTAAGTTCCATCGAGTCTAAGATCTAGAACGGAATGTGGGAATCCTTTAAGTCATGTGTTTGTATGATGACTCTCTCTAGTAATAAAGATACTCTTTAAGGGGGGGACCAGCTCATCTTCTGGTCCCCAATACACTTCTCTCTCTCTCTCTCTCTCTCTCTCTCTCTCTCTCTCTCTCTCTCTCTCTCTCCAACTCCAACTCTCTTCTTCTCTCTCTCTCTCTCTCTCTCTCTCTCTCTCTCTCTCTCTCTCTCTCTCTCTCTCTCTCTCTCTCTCTCTCTCTCTCTCTCATCACGCCATCTCTCTCTCTCTTTACCATGCTTTCGTTTAGGGTTTGCTGCTGTATTTTAGGGTTCGCGACCTGTTTTTAGGGCTCGCGACCTGTATTTTAGGGTTCGCGACTTTTTTTTTTTTTTCTTTTTTTTTCTTTTTTTTGGGTTGTTGGACAGATCTGCGTTTTAGTGTTTGCTGCATTTTCTGCACTTTAGAAACATCAATCCTCTCTTCTCTCTCTCTCTCTCTCTCTCTCTCTCTCTCTCTCTCGGACAAAGTTATGGCTCTTTAGGAACCTCGGACAAAGTTATGGCTCTTTGATACTTTAGTAGCCTCAGCTATGATGTATGGGGTACAGGTATGGGGACTTTCTGTAGGCCAGGATGGTTGGAGACGTATGGAGAGGCCCTTGGTATCTATGATCTCCCGATTGATTAGAGCCAAGGCCTCCGTACCTCACGCGATCATTCGAGCAGAGCTAGCTGCCCCCCCCTTGGAGATTGAGGCGCTTACCAGATCAGTGTCCTTTGTGCACAGCCTATGGGATACTACTAGAGACAGATATGCTAGATTGGCCCTTGAGTCTTCCAGACAGTTAGCTCTACACGGGGACACTTCATGCTGGTATGCACAGATGACTTCATGGTTTCAGACGCATGGCTTCACCATGGACAGGTTGCCCCCTTTCCAGTATTCTCTTCAGGCACCCTCGCTGTCTCTTACACGGGTGGAGATCACTAGACTCATTCGTCAGGACCTCATCCAGCTCGACACCAGGAGGACATGGATAGAGCCGCCTCAGGAGTTGAGCACGAAGATGGCTTTCTATAGAGAGCATCTTCTCCACCTCACAGGAGATGGGTTTGTGATTCGACCCAGCTACATGGACACACATATGTCTCATGGTTTGCGTTGTGCCATTGGTCAGATACGCACATCCTCACATCAGCTCGAGATTGAGACCGGTAGATTCAGAGGGATACCAGCAGACAGCAGGATATGCCGATTATGCCAGAGAGAGCCAGAGACAGAGTTGCACTACATATGTCATTGCACAGTGTTCTATGAGATACGGGGGCGTTTCCACTGCTTATTCAGAGAGGGTTTTGGTCCTCTATCTAGGGTCATGAGTTATGAGGATCAGAGATGTCTTGGACTATATCTACTTGAGTTACACAGGTATAGAGACACTTTACTGGGGAGAGCTAGAGAGAGGCAGTCCCAGAGACACATTACAGATTTCTTTTCACTAGATATGGGACAGCCAGAGGAGCAGCCACCACTGCAGAGCTCGTCCCACACTCATTCGACCACTACTGGCACTCTCATCGACCGAGCATTGGAGCTACAGAGATACAGACGACCGCGACTGAGGAGAGAAGCTACACAGCATCGACGGAGACTACAACAGAAGATTCGAGCCATACTCTCTCGACATCCAGAGTGCAGATGAGGATGGATCCTCACCATTTCTTCCATCTTTGTTTCACACACTGTTACATCCAGTTTACCGGGTACCTATTGTATCAGCTGCTACACCCACGTAGTTTTAGATTGTAGTAGTAGTAGTAGTATTTTGTTCCACTTCTAGTTCTTTTCTAGTTCTTTTGTACCCAGACATGGTATTAGATTCACTATTTTGTAACTGATTGGTCTCATAGGTCATTTTGGCCTTTTGAAGACGTTAATATACATTTCATTTCATTTCATTTCTCTCTCTCTCTCTCTCTCATGTCATCCCCAACCTCACCTATGGCAACAAGCAAACTCAAATATATGCTTCACTCCAAACGAATTTCCATCATTGAATTGGAAATGAAAGCATGGAGAAAAGAGATGGAAGATTGGAGGAATGCGAAGACCGTTTTCCTCCGAGAAAATGAAGAAAAGGAGAAGAGGTGGAAGGACGAGAAGGATCATCTTCTCAACAAGATCGCCACGTTGGAGAATAGCATTTTGGACCTCCACAAAGAAGTGTTGGAAACACGGTCAAAAAATGGGCTTGAAGAGGGGGAATTTCAGCCCTCTTTGAGGGAAGAAATTGACAACATCAATGAGGAGAAGAAGTCATGGGCCGCGGTCATATCCGAAACGCAAAAGAAAGTAGAGGAGGCCGAAAAATGGATTGAGGTTGCCAAGAAAGGGAAAGGTAAGGAAGCTCCTTGTACACCCACTCTTATCAACATGACCCTCGAAGAGGAACAAAGAAGGAGGGTGCGGGCTCTACATGTGAGGGTAACCAGCCTCAAGGACATAAACAATGTGGAAAAAGAGGTCACAAGCCTCACATCAATGATGGGAGTGGAGAAGCCTTCACACACAAAGGCATGGAGAGTGGGCAAGAAGAGTGAGGGCCCCGGAGAATCTTCAAAGGAAAGAGCTCTCATACTACGCTTCCCTTCATTGGAAGAGAAGAAGGAATTCTTGAGGAAGAGACCTACTCTCAAGAAGACAGGTATTTTCTTAGGCGATGACCTCACTCTCTCACAACTTGCGCATATGAGAGAAGTAATGCCCGAGATTCAAGCGGCAAGGGAGAAGGGGAAGATGGCCTTTTACAGAGATGGTCGGGTGGTGATTGTAGAGCGGCGCTCTACATGACGGTGCGAGACCTATGGGACCACATTGAGGATGGCGACTTGGAATTGTAATGGGTCTATGAGGTTGGATGTTGGTGCCTTTGAGGACAGTTTCAGAGACAAGGACATTGTTTTCTTTTCAGAGACTCACCAGGCCCCTGGCTAACTGTTGCCACATGTGGTGGGATACAAATGGGAGACAGCCCACAGAACAGTCACGAGATCTGAGCATGGGAGTAGAGGTTCAGGAGGAGTAGCGGTGTTGTTTAGGGAGGAGCTACAGCCACTACTACATATTGTACGGAGAGATGATCAGGCTAGATACATGTGGGTGAGGCTGAGAGCTGACACAGGTCGATTTCTATATATTGCTATATGTTACTTCCCCCCCAGTACGTCAGTATATGCTGTATCCAGAGGGCAGTCGCCTTTCTCAATTCTAGATGATGATATATGGGAGTTTTCTAGGGATGGTGATATCATCCTCCTAGGAGACTTCAATGCTCGAACGGGCAACTGTCAGACAGTCTTCTACGACACCTCAGATGAGATGCTTAGAGAGTTGGATGTGGGTGAGCTGGGGTTTGACAGATGCTCACATGACAGAGAGCAGACTGAGTATGGGAGATACCTCACGGAGATGACGACTACACATGGGCTAGCCATACTTAATGGCTTACAGCGGTTTCCTGGAGCAGCAGGCTTCACATGCTTTCCACACAGACATGGGGCCAGTACAGTGGACTATGTTATGACACAGCCGAGCTTTATTCCTTGTATTCAGGATTTCACAGTGGGAGCCAGACCAGTGGGCGTAGCAGTGGATCATGCTCTCTTGACACTGTCCGTATCTTTTCAGTTTAGTACAGCCCAGAAATCAGGAGGCAGGTCACACACCCGTTATACATTTACACCAGATACTGACTCGGTTTATACAGAGTCGATCTGGGATCGTCTATGCACAGTTGCTCCAGGCCTCTCAGTAGAGGAGTGCACTACTTTATTGACTGAGACACTACATGATGCAGCATCAGAGGCATACCCACACACTCAACCGGATCGGAGGCGACATTCTGGGAGCATGCCCCAGAATAGTTGGTATGATGAGGAGTGCAGAGAGATGAGAGCCCAGCTTCAGAGGGATCTTCATTTAGGAGTCATCACCTACAGACAGTCGCGGATTGCTTTCCGGCGCCTTGTGCGAAAGAAGAAACGAGCTTACCTGGCCCAGATGGAGCGAGACTTGTATCAGTTGTTCTTGAGTAGAGACTCAGGCGAGGCATGGCGACTCTTCCATGAGCACTCCCCTCCCCCAGTGATTACTTCTCCTGATGTGTGGGGCCAGTATGCGACATCGTTATATACGGTTCCTGGGCAGGATCCCCTTCCAGATCCTACAGAGCCATGTCCACCTACGAGCACCTTCTTTACCACTGAGATGGTAAAGAGAGCCATTGACAGGATGAGGACCAGGAGGGCTTACGATCATGACGGTCTAGTAGCGGAGCACTTTATACATGCTAGGGATATGCTGATGGAGGTTCTTGCAGTGTTGTTCAATCGTGCCATGTGTGAGGGATTACCTGAGACTTGGAGGTTGTCTACTATTGTGCCTATATTCAAGGCAGGTGATCCTACAGAGCCTGGAAATTACCGCACTATTATGGTTGGACACACACTGGCACGATTGTATGCATCCATTATTGAGCAGCAGTTGAGTAACTGGGCAGAGGGTGAGGGTGTACGGGCAAAGGGACAGGCAGGTTTCAGGAGGGGTTTCTCCACTCTTGACCATATTCTGACACTCAGAGCTATCATTGAGGAGGGCAGGTCACATGGGAGACGGATTTATTGTAGCTTTGTGGATTTCCGCAAAGCATTTGACATGGTACCGAGAGCTCGACTGATGCGCAGACTGCAGGAGATGGGGGTGCCCACAGTGTTGATTTGGGGGATTATGGCTTTATACAGATCAGTGATGGGACATGTACGCACCCCAGAGGGGATATCTGACTTAGTTCACTCCACTATCAGGGTGAAACAGGGTTGCCCATTGTCTCCTACTCTATTTGGTATGTATGTTGATGAGGTGTCTGATTACATTGACAGAGAGGGTGATAGAGGTGCCCAGCTGGCAGGGACGTGGATCCCATTGTTGTTATATGCTGATGATATTGTCTTGATCTCTGACTCACCAGAGGGTATGCAGCGACAGTTGGATGCATTACACAGTTTTGCAGAGGATAGTGGATTGTCTGTAAACCTTGGTAAAACCAAGGTCATGGTGTTTAACACCACACCGCAGTGGATCAGGAGATCGGCACCGACCTTCACGTATGGTCAAGAGATTGTGGAGTATACAGATGCATACACTTACCTTGGGATAGTCTTCACTGGGCCGAGGTTTTCTTTGGGGAGAGCAGCAAAGACTAGACTAACCAGAGCTTATGCGGCCTTGGGAGGCTTGGAGAGGATGTGTTCGCAGGTTCAGTTCCAGGAACCTCGGACAAAGTTATGGCTCTTTGATACTTTAGTAGCCTCAGCTATGATGTATGGGGTACAGGTATGGGGACCTTCTGTAGGCCAGGATGGTTGGAGACGTATGGAGAGGCCCTTGGTATCTATGATCTCCCGATTGATTAGAGCCAAGGCCTCCGTACCTCACGCGATCATTCGAGCAGAGCTAGCTGCCCCCCCCTTGGAGATTGAGGCGCTTACCAGATCAGTGTCCTTTGTGCACAGCCTATGGGATACTACTAGAGACAGATATGCTAGATTGGCCCTTGAGTCTTCCAGACAGTTAGCTCTACACGGGGACACTTCATGCTGGTATGCACAGATGACTTCATGGTTTCAGACGCATGGCTTCACCATGGACAGGTTGCCCCCTTTCCAGTATTCTCTTCAGGCACCCTCGCTGTCTCTTACACGGGTGGAGATCACTAGACTCATTCGTCAGGACCTCATCCAGCTCGACACCAGGAGGACATGGATAGAGCCGCCTCAGGAGTTGAGCACGAAGATGGCTTTCTATAGAGAGCATCTTCTCCACCTCACAGGAGATGGGTTTGTGATTCGACCCAGCTACATGGACACACATATGTCTCATGGTTTGCGTTGTGCCATTGGTCAGATACGCACATCCTCACATCAGCTCGAGATTGAGACTGGTAGATTCAGAGGGATACCAGCAGACAGCAGGATATGCCGATTATGCCAGAGAGAGCCAGAGACAGAGTTGCACTACATATGTCATTGCACAGTGTTCTATGAGATACGGGGGCGTTTCCACTGCTTATTCAGAGAGGGTTTTGGTACTCTATATAGGGTCATGAGTTATGAGGATCAGAGATGTCTTGGACTATATCTACTTGAGTTACACAGGTATAGAGACACTTTACTGGGGAGAGCTAGAGAGAGGCAGTCCCAGAGACACATTACAGATTTCTTTTCACTAGATATGGGACAGCCAGAGGAGCAGCCACCACTGCAGAGCTCGTCCCACACTCATTCGACCACTACTGGCACTCTCATCGACCGAGCATTGGAGCTACAGAGATACAGACGACCGCGACTGAGGAGAGGAGCTACACAGCATCGACGGAGACTACAACAGAAGATTCGAGCCATACTCTCTCGACATCCAGAGTGCAGATGAGGATGGATCCTCACCATTTCTTCCATCTTTGTTTCACACACTGTTACATCCAGTTTACCGGGTACCTATTGTATCAGCTGCTACACCCACGTAGTTTTAGATTGTAGTAGTAGTAGTAGTATTTTGTTCCACTTCTAGTTCTTTTCTAGTTCTTTTGTACCCAGACATGGTATTAGATTCACTATTTTGTAACTGATTGGTCTCATAGGTCATTTTGGCCTTTTGAAGACGTTAATATAACATTTCATTTCATTTCTCTCTCTCTCTCTCTTTCATGAAGATGGATTCTAGTAGTAGTATCTAGTTCTTTTGTACCCAGACATGGTATTAGATTCATCATTTTGTAATTGGTCTCATAGGTCATTTTGGCCTTTTGAAGACGTTAATATAACATTTCATCTCTCTCTCTCTCTCTCTCTCTCTCTCTCTCTCTCTCTCTCTCTCTCTCTCTCTCTCTCTCTCTCTCTCTCTCTCTCTCTCTCTCTCTCTCTCTCTCGTGCGCGCGCGCGCGCTTTCACTGTCTATTCAGAGAGGGTTTTGGGCCACTTTCTATAGTCATGAGATACTAGGATCAGAGATGCCTCGGATTAAACTTACTGGAGATTCGCAAACACAGAGAGGACCTCTTGAAGAGGGGCACAATGAGAGAGATCCAGCGACAGCGGAAGATTACAGATTTCTTTCAATCACAGATAGTGGAGTTCGAGCAGCCCCCACTACATAACAACACCAGAGGCATACTGCTTGATCGGGCAATAGAGTTGGGGCGGTCCCGTCGCCCACGGATGAGGGGGCCCTGTCGACATCGACGCAGATTGCGACAGAGGATCCATACCATATTGGCGCGACATAGGGGGGAGAGAGAGAGAGAGAGAGAGAGAGAGAGAGAGAGAGAGAGAAATGAAATGAAATGAAATGTTATATTAACGTCTTCAAAAGGCCAAAGTGACCCATGAGACCAGAAAGTTACAATGCGATGTATCTGATACAAAGTCAAATTAACAAAATAAATTAAACTAGGATAACAAAATATAAATACTGCGGGATCCTAAACTAAGCAGTACAATGTGAAGGCAATATGGGAGGGGAGTAGAGATCCATCTTCATAGGGATCCATCTTCATCTGCACTGTGGAGGACAAAAGAGTATGGCTCGAATCCTTTGCTGTAGCCTCCTTCGAAACTGTGTAGCTCCTCTTCCCCATCGGGGTCGTCTAGATCTCCCTAGCTCCAATGCTTGGTCTATGAGAATGCCAGTAGTGCGGGTAGACCTCTCCACTGTTGGCTGCTCCTCTGTCTGTTCTTCTCGGTGTACAATATCTAGTGTAAAGAAATCTGTGATCTGTCTCTGGGGTTGTCGCTCTTCAGCTCTCCTCAGTAAAGTTTCTCTATGCCTGTGTAACTCAAGTAGATATAGCCCAAGACATCTCTGATCCTCATAACTCATGACCCTAGATAGAGGCCCAAAACCTTCTCTGAATAGACAATGAAAACGACCTCGTATCTCATAGTACAGTGTGCAATGACATATGTAATGACTTCTGTCTCTGGCTCTAGATGGCATAAGCGGCATATCCTGCTATCTTCTGGTGTCCCTCTAAATCTGCCAGTCTCAATCTCGAGTTGATGTGAGGACGTGCGTATCTGGCCAATGGCACAGCGCAGACCATGAGAAAGATGCGTGTCCATATAGCTAGGTCGAATCACAAACCCATCCCCCGTGAGGTGGAGAAGATGCTCTCTATAGAAATCCATCTTTGTGACCAACTCCTGTAACGGCTCTATCCATGTCCTCCTCGTGTCCAAATGGATCAGATCGTGACCAATAAGTCTATTAATCTCTACCCGTGTCAGAGACCTGAAGGGTGCCTGTAGAGAGTATTGAAAAGGAGGCAACCTGTCCATGGTGAAACCATGTGTCTGAATCCATGGTGCCATCTGTGCAAACCAGCATGATGTATCCCCATTAAGAGCTAATTGTCTAGAGGACTCTAGAGCCACCCTAGCATATCTGTCTCTAGTAGTATCCCACAGACTGTGTACAAAGGAGACTGATCTTGTAAGCGCCTCAATCTCCATAGGGGGGCAGCTAATTCCGCTCAAATGATATCATGCGGTACGGAAGCCTTGGCTCTAATCAGCCGAGAGATCATAGATACCAGGGGCTTCTCCATACGCCTCCAGCCATCTTGGCCTATAGAAGGTCCCCAGACCTGCACCCCATATAACATAGTAGAAGCAACCAAAGTATCAAAGAGCCATAACTTTGTCCTAGGTTCCTGGAACTGAACCTGCGAACACATCCTCTCCATTCCTCCCAGAGCCACACTAGCTCTAGTTAGTCTAGTCTCTGCTGCTCTTCTCAAAGAAAATCTCGGCCCAGTAAAGACTACCCCCAAGTAAGTGTATGCATCTGTATACTCCACAATCTCCTGACCATATTTGAAGGTAGGTACTGATCTCCTAATCCATTGCGGTGTGGTGTTAAACACCATAACCTTGGTTTTACCTAGGTTTACACACAGTCCACTATCCTCTGCAAAACTGCGTAGTGCATCCAAATGTCGTTGCATACCTTCTGGTGAGTCAAATATCAGCACAATATCATCAGCATATAGTAGCAATGGGATCCACGTCCCTGCCAGCTGGGCACCCCTGTCACCCTCTCTGTCAATGTACTCAGACACCTCATCAACATACATACCAAATAGAGTAGGAGACAATGGGCAGCGCTGTTTAGTTCACTCCAATAGTAGAGTGAACTAAATCAGATACCCCTTCCGGAGTGCGTACATGTCCTACCATTGATTTGTACAAAGCCATAATCCACCAAATCACCTCTATGGGCACCCCCATCTCCTGCAATCTACGCATCAATCGGGCTCTTGGTACCATGTCAAATGCTTTGCGAAAATCCACAAAGCTACAATAGATCCGTCTCCCATGTGCTCTACCCTCCTCAATGATGGCCCTGAGTGTCAGAATATGATCAAGAGTGGAGAAACCCCTCCTGAAGCCGGCTTGACCCTTTGCTCGTACACCCTCGCCCTTTGCCCAATTACTCAAGTGTTGCTCCAGAATAGATGCATACAACCGTGCCAATGTATGTCCAACCATAATAGTGCGGTAGTTCCCAGGCTCTGTGGGGTCCCCAACCTTGAAGATGGGCACACTATTAGACAGCCTCCAAGTCTCAAGTAATCCCTCACACATGGCACGAGTGAACAACACTGCGGGAACCTCCATCAACATATCCCTGGCATGTATAAAGTGCTCCGCTACTAGACCGTCATGATCATATGCCTTCCTGGTCCTCATCTTGTCGATGGCTCTTTGTACCATCTCAGGTGTAAAGAAAGTGCTCGCAGCTGGGCAAGGCTTGGTAGGGTCTGGAAGCGGTTCCTATCGAGGAACCGTATATAATGATGTCGCATATTGGCCCCACACATCTGGTGAAGTAATCACTGGGGGAGGGGAGTGCTCATGGAAGAGTCGCCATGCCTCTCCTGAGTCCCTACTCAAGAACATCTGATATAGGTCTCGTTCCATCTGAGCTAGGTAAGCTCGCTTCTTCCGTCGCACAAGGCGTCGGAAAGCAATCCGAGACTGTCTGTAAGTGATGACTCCTAAAAGAAGATCCCTTTGAAGCTGAGTTTGCATCTCTCTGCATTCCTCATCATACCAACTATTATGGGGCATGCTCCCAGAATGTCGTCTCTTGCTTGGCTGAGTGTGTGGGTATGCCACTGATGCAGCCCCATGAAGTGTCTCAGTCAGTAGAGTGGTGCACTCCTCCACTGAGAGGCCTGTACCATTTGTACCAGCTGTGCCTTCCAATAGACGGTCCCAGATCTCCTCTGTATAAACGAAATCAGTCTCTGGAGTGAATGTATAGCGGGTGTGTGACTTGCCTCCTGATGTATGGGTTGTACTATATTGAAATTTGACGGACAGTGTCGAGAGAGCATGATCTATTGCTATGCCCACTTGCCTGGCTCCCACTATGAAATCCTGAATGTAGGGGATAAAGCTCGGTTGTGTCATAACATAATCCATTGTACTGGCCCCATGTCTGTGTGGAAAGCATGTGAAACCGGCTGCTCCAAGAAATCGCTGTAAGCCATTAAGTATAGCTAATCCATGTGTAGTCGTCATTTCCATGAGGTATCTCCCATACTCCGTCTGCTCTCTATCATCTGAGCATCTATCAAGTCCCAACTCACCCCCATCCAGCTCTCTAAGCACCTCATCTGAGAGAGAGAAATGAGAAAGAGAGAGAGAGAAATGAAATGAAATGAAATGTTATATTAACGTCTTCAAAAGGCCAAAGTGACCTATGAGACGAGAAAGTTACAATGTGGTGGATCTGATACAAAGTCAGAGAGTAACAAGATGACAACAATGACAAAAATGAAATGACAAATGTCACAATAAAATACTATGGAATCCTAAACTACTAGGTGTGAATAGCAGCTAGCTGGGATAGCTAGATCACAAGAGATCCAGCATCGGTCGCTGGCGGATCTCATCAATCTCCTCCATGGTCAGTAGTCTGACCGGGCGTCGTGCATGTCGAGCCAAAGTGATCCGAATCCTCTGATGCAGCCTCTGCTGATGCTGTGTAGTCCTCCGCAGTCGTGGGCGTCTGGATCTTCCCAGCTCAGTCGCTCAGTCCATCACTGTGCCTCTGGTGTGAGACGACGAGCTCTGCTATGGTAGTAACTCCTCCGGGTGTCCAGTGGCAGCTCTAAAGAAATCTGTGATCTGTCTCTGGGACTGGCTAGCCTCTCCTCTCATCAGGATCTCTCTGTGTCTGCGTAGCTCAAGCAAAAACAAACCCAAGCATCTCTGATCCTCATACTGCATGACTCTAGAGAATGGTCCAAAGCCCTCTCTGAACAAGCAATGGAAGCGGCCTCGTATCTCGTAGTAGACGGGGCAGTGGCATGTGTAGTGCAACTATGTCTCAGGCTCAATGTCACACCGGGGGCATGTCCTGGCCTCTGCTGGTACTCCGCTGTATCTCCCAATCTCGATCCGCAGCTGGTGTGAAGATGTACGTATCTGGCCGATAGCACATCGTATCCCATGAGACAAGTGGGTGTCCATGTATCTCGGCCTCGTCACAAAGCCATCAACCGTAAGCTGGAGGAGATGCTCTCTGTAGAAAGCCATCTTCGTGCCCAGCTCCTGTGCTGGCTGTATCCATGTCCTCCTGGTGTCTAGCTGAGTCAAGTCCTGGAGGATGAGCCTGGAGAGAGAGAGAGAGAGAGAGAGAGAGAGAGAGAGAGAGAGCTCTGACAGTCGAGGCATCATATACATATACATCAAGATACAAAAGATAACACTCCTTGGAACATGCTTGAATTGATTAGCTTCAAATCGGCATCGGAGCTTCTCTATCTCTATACCATAAACGACCGAGTCCCTTTTAACTTGCCATAAGCCTTGATATATTTCAGTTGTTTGAAGTGATAAAGTGTTCCAAAGTTTTGCAGATTGTACTTGTCTGTGTGTTTCCACCCGATCCCTCACCAGAAGTGATTACAAGACTCCGAGCGTTTGGTTGCCTTCAATTCCTGCCATTTTTTCTAGTTGAAATGGATGCAAACTATGTTGCTCAGGTCGTTGCTGCAGGCCCTCATTGTCCAAGCAGGTCTCTTCACTTTGTACTTCGTCTGTGGGCCTTGTTTGTAGAGTCAGTGTGAGTCAGTATCTATCGAGTCTGAGGCCCCGCTACCTACCAGCCACCTGTCTCCTCCTTGATGGTCTGCCTTGTTCTGCTCAGGGGCACTATTGACATTGCATTTGATCTTATGGTGAGAGAAGGCAGAGCTACTTGTTGCTTTAATTAGGTTTCGCACGGGAGGAGGCAGCGTTGAGCTGAACGCTGCAACCCTGCCGTTTAGTAGATAAAATGAACAAGCACGCTATGTTGGCATAGGTTGAGTGGCGGGGGTAGAATATGTAGTTTCCCAACTTTGGCGTTGGGCTCATGTGGTTTGTCCATCCTCTACCAACAAAAGCTCCTTGTAAGCTGCTGAACCTGACCTACAGGGGAATTTGAGGAGACCCGACAAGAGATTTTGAGGACTACAGATATGCTTTCATCACTTCAAGAGCGATCTGTTAACTTTTGCCAACACGATGAAAGCATAGTTTTCAAGGAATTGAAATCAGTTGTTTGGGTTGGATTCCATGCATTGTAGCTTATTACCACATCATATTGAGTGTAATTAGGGAGAATTATGTGACAAATGTCAGCATGATCGCCAGCATCACTGGCTTAGGTTCTTTTTAAAATAGGATAGAATAGGTTTCTTCAATATAAATGTAGGATAATTTGTAAAGTAGGTTCCTGGTACAAGAAAATAGGATTACGATAAATTGTGGGCTAAATGCCTAGGAAACTCGATGTGGGATGATTGTAGAGTCACAAACCGATAAAGAGTATGCTTTCTTTCTAAATTAAAACAATTAGACAATTGAAACTCTTGTCTTACATCAAGAACATTTTGTGAGAAGAACTTACTAATATATCACATTGTACAGTTGCAAAAACATCTCAATGAGCTTCTTGTGGATCAAATACCACTGCTAAAGGATTTGCAATGGGTAAGCAAAACAATACATTCGTTATTTAACTCAATTCCTCCCGAAGTAGAATAAGAGATTCACAAGAAACAGTAAAATAAAAGTGATGTGTGGGTGTCTAGGCTCTAGAGGAGATTTCGTTGAACGTGAAGCCCAAAGATGAGGACAGAAAACTTGGCTCCTTAATTTTAGAGCAGGTGAGGATTTTCAAGTTCTTCATGGGCTGAATAGTTGGTTGTGGTGATATGGGAATATAAACAAGACATGTGCCAATCAGTTACACGTTTATCATACTCTTTAAGCGTATAGTGATGCATTTTCTTAATATATACCTTCTGTCCTTTTTTATAAATAGTCTAAGGACACACTCATTTACATTGATCCGTCTCGTATGCCAATTTTGGCCTTTAGTAGGCATAAATAAAGCTCTGTGTGTGTGTGTGTGTGTGTGTGTGTGTGTGTGTGTGTGTGTGTGTGTGTAGCATTTGGCAGAGTCATCTGCCTTTGAGGGAATGTGTTTTCTTGTGGCGGTGCTTGGTGGGAGCTCTACCTTTTGGCAGTGTGTTGCATGCTCGGCATACTGCGCCTTCCCGCTGCCCCAAATGCCTTAAAGCTGAGGAGACCGTGCCACACTTACTGTGGTGTTGTCGTCACTCCAGAGCCTTCATTCGGCAAGTGTCGACTGCTCTTCAGCTGCGTTTTCCTTCCGGCTCTTTTCACAGACGATTTTGGCTTTTTGGGGTGCTTCGGTCACCGCAATCTCAGTTTGCGATGTTCTTCATCTGGGTCAGATTTTGGACTATGTGGGCCATCTGGCACCATAGGAACTCCTTAATGTTCCAAGCCACTTCTGTTGACCCCTTTCCCTATTTCAAGTTTTCTCTTGGTCAAGCACTGCATTTTGCCTATGACGCTGGAGACATCACTCTTGATACCTACAGGATTTACTTTGACTGTTTCTAGCCTTCGGAGCCTCATAGTGCTCCGTGTTTTGTATCCCTTTCTTTTTGTGGGTTTTCCTCGATTTAGGTTCCCCACTTGTAAATTAAACAAGGCAGATTTACAAAAAAAGTGTGTGTGTGTGTGTGTGTGTGGCTCGAGCCAGAGACAGAGCTGCACTACATATGTCATTGCCTATATACTATAAGGTACGTGGCCAGTCTCATTGGCAGATTACATAATTTCTTTAGACCGGCCATTGGGCAGCTTGAGGAGCAGTTCTCATAGCACAGCTCAGATCTTGGAGATCCAGACGCCCACGAGTGTGAGGAGCTTCACAGCATCAACGGAGGCTGCAGCAGAAGATCTAGACCATTCTAGCCCGGCATGCGAGATGCCCAGTCAGAGTACAGACCATGGATGATCTTGATGAGATCCACCAGCAACCGATGATGGATATCCTATGACATGATGTCACACATTATCCACTCACCTCCTTTGAGATTGTATCACTCATTGTATCAGCTATTACTCATACCCTACGTAGTTCCAGTTAGTTGCTTAGCTCACTTCCAGTAGTTTAGGATGTTACAATATCTTTTTCAGTACCTTTTTTTTAGTACCATTCAGTCTTTTCTTTTCTGTACTCAAGACACGGTATGAAATTCACCACTTTGTAACTTTTTGGTCTCATAGGTCGCTTTGGCCTTTTGAATAACAGGTCTTGAGTTCAACTCCTCATCGGCTAGATCTTTAAGGTCTCTTGGGATAGTTTCCTACGACGTTAAAACTCTCTTCTTCTCGTGTGTGTGTGTGTGGGTGTGTGTGTGTGTGTGTGTGTGTGTGTGTGTGCGCGCGCTAATAAAAAGAGGAAAATGGTATAACCTCTCTATCACCCAAGTGTGGTAAATTAGTTATGCCATTTCCCTCTTGAATAACAGGTCTTGAGTTCAACTCCTCGTCGGCTAGATCTTTAAGGTCTCTTGGGATAGTTTCCTACGACGTTAAAACTCTTCTTCTTCTTCTTCTTCTTCTCTCTCTCTCTCTCTCTCTCTCTCTCTCTCTCTCTCTCTCTCTCTCTCTCTCTCTCTCTCTCTCGTGCAATTTCAGTAGCGTGTGTGTGTGTGAGACAACAGATAAACGTATGCATGTGTGTGTGTGTATGTTTGTGTGTGTGTGTGTGTGTGTGTGTGTGTGGGGGGGGGGGGGGGGGGGGGGGGGGGGGGGGGGGGGGAAATTACGCGAGGCAATTCTCTGCGCTCTGTCGCGAACCAGTCTGCACGCTGCTCCAGTCCACTGCGCCTGCGTCAGCAGGTGTCTGTGAGTGTGTGTGCGCATGGTGTGTGTGTGGGGAGAGGTGGTGAGCTGCTGCTATCGCGTGACGAAATTCAGCCCTCTGACCTCTACGCCCTGCTGCAATTCTCTGCGCCTGCGCCAGCAAGAGCGCGAGTCTGCTGTCCTGCACGAGTCTGTTCTGCACGAGTCTGCTGCGGGAGACTTCTGCCCAGCGCGACTTTCTGCCTTGTGTTGCAGACGAGGGCCTCCTCTTGCCCGGCGCCAGTGTCAGTGGGCGTGAGCCATCACTACTATAGCGGCAAACCCTTACAGACAGCGCCAATTGAGTATCAAGGCTGCCCCATGCAGGGAACAGGTTCTGTGCATGCCTCTGTTTTACTGCGCATAGCCAGTAGGCGGAGACAACTGGCTACATAATTCAGGCCTGCAAATTTAGACAACCAGTACCTGCTCGTTGCTGTCAGAATTTGGATCGAATTGCTGCAGAAACAGAGTTAGACAATTAGCATTTACGCACAAATTATAGTATTACAGACAAAGTTTAAATTACAGTATTGCAGGCAAACTTTTTTAGCATATGTATGAGTTCTGTGGGAGATGTACATATCTCTGAGGTCTTTGTAAATAGATAAAGCGTCAAATTACCAAAAAAAAAAGAAAAGGAGAAACAATGTTTTCTTTAGTTCTCGGTTGTGGTCTGGTTGATGCAGTCAAAGTTCCCGTGCGTCTTCAAGCGTCGTAGAGCCATGGAGAGTGTTTCGGAGAGCGCTTCTGAAATCAAAACTTGTCTTTATGAAGACTTCGAAGAGGCCCGGAAAGCCTGGAATGGTCAGGCACCTGCCCTTGAGGTGCGAATTCCAGTACAGGACCTGATGGATCCGGTAGCGCAATATACCATGAATGCAGTCATATTGTTTTTCCCTGGCAAAATGCTTGTTGCGCAGGATGTTGGACAGTGGGTTGATTTCCTACTCAAACGCCAGGCTGTCCAAGGCGTTCATTTTGGTGCTCGGGGTTTCTATGAGGTATTGTTGGCATATGCTGAGGCCAGAAACCTCATGCTGGAGATGTCTCCTCTCTTTTTTGGCACGCAGATGACTCATGTTGTGCCTTGGGCACTTACGAAGGACTATCAAAGTCTTATTCTTCATAAATGTCTTGTGTGGGTGGAAATTGTTGATTTTCCACGTACGTGGAGGCATTTCCTTCCTTTGTTGGCTGCTCAACTTGGCAAGGTCATTTGCCCGCCGAAATTGGACGCAAACACTAACAGGTTTTGCATTCTGTGGGATACGGATAAGCAAACTCCGGATGGAATTATGGTGGATTCAGGGGATCCTTGGGTGGGCAAGCGCCCTTTTAAACTTAAATGGGGCAAATTTGCTAACTCCTGTTTTAGATGTGGTAAATTCGGTCACATGCTTCTGAATGTCCTGAACCTGTTTTGCAGCCCCCTCTTTCGGCTGTTTCTTCCTCTGCCCCTGCCCCTGTAGGCAAATCTGTTGGTGAAGCTAAATCGAATGGAATCCCTGTAATGAAGGTGGCTTCTAATGCAGATAAAGGGAAAAACAAAAATTCGCCGTCTACGGATGTTGGGAATGTAAATAGAGGGAAAGGAAAAAATGTTGTGCCCACTGATGTTGGCTCGTGGGCGATACCTAAAAAGAGAGTAAAAATTCATACTCCACCTTCATCTCGTAATTATGTTCCTCTGGTTAACGCCAATAAGAATGTATCATTTAAGAAGCTTCCCTGCAATGACAATCGCACGTTGATTGACGCTTGGGAAAAAGCGATGCACTCTTATAAGGATGTACTTTTGGGCGAGGCTTCCACTTGTGAGGCAGTCTCTATGGACAAGTTTCCTCCTTTGACTCAACGGATAGATACTGGCATGGATGTGGTGGATGGAGATGTCCATATGGGCATCTCGACTTGATCCTTCGGTTTTGTGCCGTTGTAAATATGGGTTTTAATGCACAGTCGCATTAAATGCATTTCATATAATGTGCGTGGGTTATGTAACCTGGACAAATGGCGACTGACTTGGCACTATGTACATACATGTAAGGCAGATATAGTGGTTTTGCAAGAACACAGCCAGCATGACTTCGTTGGTGAGTGTTCTTATTTTGCAGGTTACTGGAGTGCATATGCTGGTTTGCATGATTACTCCGGTTTATTGATGTTGGTTCGGCATGAGCTTCAGCCAGGTCTCTTGTATAATGATCCGAACGGCCGTTGGATGGTGATTCAATGCTTATTGAACGGTCAAGTGTATGAATTTGGAGGTGTTTATGCGTATACATCATCTGGACAAAGGGCCGCTCTATGGCGAGACATCTCTTCTCGCTCATGGACCTCGAGTGCATTCCTTTGCGGTGATTTTAATAATACCCCTAACATGGATGATAGTACTACTGGCAATTCACATATGTTGTTTGCGGAAAGGCAAGCATGGGATAATCTCTTTGCTGTTACTCAGATGACTGATATATGGCGGCATTTGCATCCCAATGCATCTGGTTTTACTTTTCAGCATGTTGCTCATTCTTCTTATCGAGCGCGGTTGGATAGATGGTATTTGCTTAATTTGCAACAATATGAGGAATTTGTATGTGAGGTTCACATTGATTACACCTTGCAATTATCGGATCATCACCCTGTTTTGCTGGATGTGAGATTTGGGCAGACTCGTTGTGATCGGGCTCTTCCCAGGAAACGTTTGCTACTTGTCAATAATGCTTATCTCACACATGAGGTTTTTCGGGGAATGATCTCTGAGGTTATTCCTCCTCTGCTGGTTCATATGCATCTGGATCTTGATGCTGCTTGGTATCGCTTTGTGATGAGGGTGCAAAGTGTTATTTGCGACTATGGCAAGCATTACATGCAGTGCACTCGAGGCGAAGTCAAAGATGCGAAGCATGCTTGTCAACGACTGCAAGAGTTGGCTGATTTGCGACTCTGTCTGATTCTGAGTTGTCGGAGCTATGTGAAGCCTCTGTGTGTATTTAGGGTAATAAAGCTAGTTAAATGGCAGACGCGTGCTCGTCAACAGGCTTTCATGGACAAAGGCTGTGCTTCAAAGCAATTTTTTAAGCATTTACATCATTCTAGAGTCTCATGTGCAATCAAGCGCGTTATGCTTTCCTCGAGTGTTTCGACTTCTTCAAAGCAGGAACTTGCGGATGCCATGGTTTTGCATTATCGAGAGGTGTTTGCTGCTCCTTCTCAGACATCTTTGGCTGCTTGCCATGCGCGTCAATTGATGCTTTCCTTTGTTACTTCAATTATATCCCCGCAAGATGCATGTGATCTTGAGGACCCCTTCACTGCTTCAGAATTGCATAGTGCGTTGCTTGCTTATGGCCGTTGGCGGTCTCCCGGCTGGGATGGGCTTACTGTGGAATTTTTCCTCTCCTTTTGGGAGGATCTTGAACATCCTCTGCTTTACATGATTAATGCGGCATGGGAGAAACAAGATTTGGTGATATCTTGGAAAGAAGGTTTACTTAAATTGTTGCCTAAGCAAGCACTTTGTGAGCGATTCTCTCATTGGCGTCCGATTACTCTGATGCCGGTGGTTTATAAGATATTGGCTAAGATGCTGGTGCACCGCATTAAGGACCATCTTTTTGCAGGACTCCATCAGGCTCAATATGGTTTCATTCCACGTAGCCAGAGTATGGATAATCTGGCTAATGTTTTGATTGGCATGGAGTACGCTAAGTACACTCAACAAGATGTATTGGTTATGCAAGTTGACATTGAAAAGGCCTTTGACACTATACAGTGGGACTTCATTGCCGCCACCATGACGTGTTTAGGGTTTGGTCCTAAATTCACCAATGTGGTTTATTTTTTGTATGCATATAGCACGTCTTCAGGGATTTTGGAAGGTGAATTAATTGAATCTTGGCCTCTTGGTTGTTTGGTCCGGCAGGGCTGCCCCCTTAGTGCTCTGTTGTATGATGTTGCTACTCACCCATTGTTGACTTATCTTGATCACTTGACCTCTTTTCAGAGTCTGCATGGTCTGCGGTTACCTTCGGGTTGTACATTCGTTGGCCAGGCTTACGTTGATGATTCGTTATTTATGCCTCGTAATCAGCAGGCGGATGTCAAGGTGATTATGGAAGCCTTGGAACTGTTTGGCATTGTGGCTGGGATTAAAGTCAACTTTTGTAAATCGAAGCTTTTGCCTCTCCGTTCTTGTGATTGGCATAGTCTGTTGTGGCGAGGTGAGATTGTGTCTTCAAATGTGATCACTAGGCATTTGGGTTATCCAATTGGCTGGAATGTTACTCACTCTCAGAAAGTCGATTGGGTCATGCAACGCTTGAATGTCAAATTGCATTACTGGAAGCTTTCTACTTGGCCTTTGCATGTTCGTCTGCAAATTGTTCAGAGTATCCTGTTGGCGTATGTTCAGTTCTTTTTGCCATTGATGCATTGGCCTCGGCGATGTCTTGATTCTCTTATGTCAGACATTATGTCTCATTTGTGGCGGACTTATGCTACGAAAAAAGGCTTACGTTGGATGTCGATGGAGAAGCTTTGCACTCCTAAACGTTTTGGTGGACTTAATAACTTGGATTTGCGCAGGCATGTGTCTGCGCAGAAAGCTATGTTGTTGCCCACTCTTGTGCAACAAACTCAGCCTTGGACTTTGATGTTTGCATTCCTCGGTCAGCATGTTGTTACTTCTGCTTTTGGCCATTGGCAACTCTCTCTCTGGGAGGTGGTTTTTGGCAAGATGGAAGGACACATTCCTGGATGTCCACTTGCTTCCTCTTTAGTATCTGCTTGGAAAGAGGTTACGATGCATTTATCATGGAATCCTCGGTAGGAAGGTGATTCGATCCGATTGGAAAGCCTCCATTGGAGTCGGGCATTCTCTCTTACTTTGGTTGACCACTCACCTCGTCAGGCTTACTTTCTCTCTGGACGTGGCATTCGTGTGGTTGAGGATGTGGTCGATGAGGCTGGGTATACTTTTGAGTTTTCCTTTGTTGCTCGTCGTTTTGGGTTGGGCATGCATTACCGTTAGTTTTGAAGAGAGCTTCAAAGCATGTTGCTCGACTTTTTGCCTATTTCGCCTTTGCCTGATGGCGATCGCATGTTTGATTGGGCCTTTCAGGAGACGCATTTTTGAGATATGTCTGCAGCTCGAATTTATGCTATTCTTCTACCACAAGCATGGCTTGATGGTCATTGTAATGCCATTTGGCGCATGCACAAATCTGACCTCTGGTGGAGGAGGCTCCTCTCTACCTTGTGGAAAAGCCATTTGCCTTTGAAGGAGCGTCTGTTTCTTTGGCGTTGTTTGCTTGGAGTGCTTCCCGTTGGCACTTTCCTTCGGGCGCGTCATTTTCATCCTTCTTGCGTTCGTTGTTCGACTGCAGAAGAGGATATTTGTCACTTGTTGTGGGATTGCTGCATTACTAGAGACTTCCTTCGCCATGTATCGGCGTGTATGCGGCTCCGTTTTCCTGGGGTTGTCTTTCACAAAAGGTTCTGGGCATTTGGCATTTTCTCACCGACGTTACAGCATTTTGCGGTCTTCTTCATGTGGGTCAGATACTCGGCTTTCTGGACCGTGTGGAGTCAGCGTAATGCTTACATATTCCATCGTACTCATGTGGATCCGTTTCCTCTCTTCAGGCTTTCTCTTTGGCAATCGTTACGAATTGCTTTGGAAGCTAGGGATATCACCTCAGAGATGCATCAGCTTTCATATGAATGTTTTTACTTACGTTCTATAGTTGAGGAGTTCTGTGCTCTTCCCCTTGTATATGATCTTTTCAGTGGGTTTTCCTCGCTTTGAGGTTTCCCACTAGTAAATTAATCAATCGATTTACAAAAAAAGTGTGTGTGTGTGTGTGGTGTGCGTGTGTGGATGATGTTGTGCGCCCGTCGCGAACCCTACTGCAGCCCTCTATCACGAACCCTGCTGCAGCCTCTATGCAGCTTGTAGAGCTGAGGTTTGCCCTCGTCTACACGCTACCCTTCAAAGCTGAATCAGCGAGCAAATGTCAGCCAATTCGTCAGCGACAGTGGTCAGTCTGTTTGTGTGGGTGTGTGTGCGTGTGTGTCGTTACCCGTTACTGAGAGAGAGAGAGAGAGAGAGAGAGAGTGTGTGTGTGTGTGTGTGTGTGTGTGTAGGAGTTTGCGCGCAATATAGCCTTTTGAGTGTTCGCCTCTCAGTTTGGGCTTTTTCTTTTTTTCGCCCCCTCAGTTGTGCGCGACTGTGTGAGTGTGAGAGCGTGTGAGTGTGAGTGTTCGACAGGAGTTACAACAAAAAAGCGTGTGTTCAATAAAAAAGCGAGTGTTTCAGTAAGTTTACAACAAATTCGATTTGCAAAAAAAGTGAGTGTTCAGCAAGTGTACAACAGAGCTTTTTTACAAAGAATGTGTAGAAGCAATGTGAATTTGTACTGCAGTGTGGAAAGTGTGGTGATTGTTTCACATGGAATCCTCTGAACAGTGCATATACAAGCGTCAGAAAGCCATGGAAAGCTCAACTATGGATGCTTTAACCCTAATCAAGGAATAGTTGCATGAGGACTTTGAAGATGTACAACGAGCCTGGGAAGGTCTTGCTCCTGCCATGGAAGTGCGCATTCCTATATAGAAGCTTATGGATTGTGTTGCTCAATATGTCCTTAACGTAGTGATTCTCTTCTTCCCCGGGGATATGCCTACGGCTAGGCCCATGGGTTGATTTCCTGCTCAAACGGCAAGCAATCCGGGGAGTTTACTTTGGCGCATGAGGCTTTTATGAAGTATTGCTAGCCGACATGGATGCTCAGGATGCTTTGCTCAAAATGTCTCCTCTTTTCTTCAATACGCAAATGACTCATGTATTACCCTAGGCTCTCAACAAGGATTACCAAAGTCTTATTTGTCACAAGTGTCCTGTCTGCGTCGAAGTGGTGGATTTTCCTCGTACTTAGCGTCATTTTCTTCCCTTATTGGTTGCTCAGTTGGGCAAAGGCATTTGCCCTCCTAAGTTGGACGCCATCACAAATCGGTGTTGTATTTTGCGAAACACTGACATCCCTACACCAGCAAGCATTTTGGTTGATTAGGGGGATACAATGGTTGGAAAGCACCCATTCAAACTCAAATGGGGTAAGTTTGCAAATTCTTGCTTCCGTTGTGGCAATTTGGTCATATGCAATCCGAATGTTCAGAATCGAATCTGCAGCCACCTCCTTCAGTTGTCCCTTCCGCTCCATCTCTGCAACCTCCACAACCATTGATCAAAGGTCGGTCGGTTTCCACCGCCGTGGCTAGGATGAATAAAGGCAAAGGGAAGCTGCACAGTCTGGTAAGGTTATTTGCCCCCCGAAATTGGATGCAAACACAAAGAGGTTTTGGGACATTGACAAACAAACCTATGGAGGAATTATGGTTGATTCAGGACACCCAAGGGTGGGCAAGCGTCTATCTAAACTTAAATGGGAAAAATTTGCAAATTCTTGCTTTCGATGTGGTAAAGTCGGTCTTATGCAATCTAAATGTCTAGAGCCAGTCTTGCAACCCCATCTTTCAACAGTTCCTTCGTCTACCCCTGTCCCAATAGGCAAACCTATTGGTGAAGCTAAGCAAAATGGAGTCTCTAATGGAAGGTGGTTCCGAATGTGGAAAAAGGGAAAAACAAGACACCTCAATCTGCTAATCCTGGGAATGGGAATGTTGCTGAAGGCAAAAAAGTTGGGTCTAGTGATGTGAACTCATGGGTGGTGCCTAAAAAGCCAGTGAAGATTCACACCACACCCTCCTCTCATAATTATGTTCCCCCTGTTAATGCTAATAAGAATGCATCGTTTAAGAAACTTCTTTGTAATGACAATCGCATGTTGATTGACGTATGGGAAAAAGCGATGCACTCTTACAAAGATGTACTTCTTGGTGAGACTTCCACCCCCCATGTAAATCGTGTGGACACGTTTCCTACGTTAACTGAGAGAATGGGTTCTGGTATGGATGTAGTGGATGGAGATGTGTCTATGGGCACCTCTACTTGATTCTTATGTTTTTTGCCTCTTGTACATATGATTCCTAATGCATAGTCACATTAAATGTATCTCATACAATGTGTGCGGGTTATGTAACCTTGATAAATGGCGACTGACCTGGCACTATGTACATACATGTAGGGCATACATAGTTGTTTTCCAAGAGCATAATCAGCATGAGTTTGCTGGTTAGTGTTCTTATTTTGCTGGTTATTGGATTGCGTATGCTGGCTTTCAAGATTACTCGGGTTCATTGATGCTAGTTTGTCATGAGCTTCAGCCTGTTCTACAGCATAACAATCCGCATGGCCGGTGGATGGTTGTGCAATGCTTGTTAAATGGTCAGGTATATGAATTTGGAGGCATTTATGCATATACAGCCTCTAGGCAAATAGTTGCTTTATGGCGAGACATCTCTTCTCACCCATGGATCTCCAATGCATTTCTCTGTGGTGATTTTAATAATACCCCTGATACGAATGATAGTACCACAGGCAATTCGCACATGTTGCTTGTGGAAAGGCATGAATGGGATCATCTCTTTGTCTCTGCTCAGATGATTGATTTATGGCGATGTCTGCATCCAAATGTTTTGGATTTACCTTTCAGCATGCTACTCACTCTTCTTATCAAGCATGACCAAAATGTCATTGTCTGCCACTTGGGGAACCCTATTGGAGGGAAGGTCGCTGCAACCCAACAAGTGGATTGGGTTATACAACGCCTCAACGTCAAATTGCAGTATTGGAAATTGTCTACATGGCCGTTGCATGTTCGTCTCCGAGTTGTTTAGAGCATCATGATGGCCTATGTTCAGTTTTACTTGCTGTTGTTGCATTGGCCTTGTCATCGCCTCTCATTGTTGATGTCCAATATTTTATCTCATTTGTGGCGCACTAATTCCCGCAAGAAAGGGCTCCGTTTACTCTCAATGAAGAAGCTTTGCACTCTGAAGCGTTTTGGAGCATTAAATATTTTGGACCTTCGCTGTCATCATCTTGTGAGGAAGGACATGTTATTGCCTACCCTTGCGCAGCAATCCCAACCTTGGACCTCATGATAGCCTCATTGTATCAAGCATGTTACCACTTCTGCCTTTGTTCACTAACAGACGTCACTCTGGGAGACTGTTTGGCAAGATGATCGGTCATATTCGTGGTTGTTCTCTTACCTCTACTTTACTTGATGCTTGGAAAGCCGTTACAGCTCATCTTTCATGGAATGGCAAGCAATCACAAGATGGGAATTCGTTGCGCCTGGAAAGTATTCACTGGAGCCGTCGAGATTTTGCTCTTACTCTTGTAGATTGGTCGCCACGAGGCTTAGTTCCTTTTTTGTCATGGCGTGCACACGATGGATGATGTGCTCGATATGTATGGCATTTTGATTCGTTATCCTCAAGCGGCTGTACACTTTGGTTTGGGCATGCATTATAGCAATTCTGGGGTGAGCTTAAATTAAGCGCATGTTGGCTGACTTCCTGCCCGTTCCACCATTGGCAATTGGATGCCGCATGTTGGATTGGACTTTATGGGACACACCTTTTGTTGACATTTCTCGGCGCAAAATTTATGCTTCTCTTGCCTCGGTCTTGGCTGGCTAACCACTGTAATGCATTATGGTCTTTGCACAAATCAGATCGATGGTGGAGGAATGCTCTTACTACAATTTGGAAGAGTCATTTGCCTCTCAAGGAACAGCTGTTTTTATGGTGCTGCTTGTTGCTTAGCGTCCGTCACATCAACTCTTCTAGATGTGCCAGATGTTCAGCCTCTGATGAGACAATCAAACACCTGCTTTGGGACTGTCACTTTACAAGGCCTTCCTGGACCGCATATAAGCCTGTATGCAACTCCGTTTTCTACAAACGTGTTTGGCTCTTCGGCATTCTCTCGGATCCCCTTCAACGTTTTGCAACCTTCTTCACTTGGGTCAGGTTTTGGTCACTATGGTCCTTATGGCGCCAGCGCAACTTTGCCTATTCCATCAGCAGGATGTGGATCCCTTTCCTCTGTTCCGGATTTCACTTGGGCAATCCTTACATTTTGCCCTTGATTTGGGGATATCCTTGGATATCCTACAACTCTACTATGTGTGCTTTGTATCTGATCTTTCTGATGGGCTTTCCTCACGTTGAGATTTCCCATCTGTAAATTAATCCAAGATTTACAAAAAAACGTGTCTGTACATCACTCTTGGCATGGTTTATGATGCCATAGACAAACTGTACAGCCGCTACTGTCGCAAAATTTTTGTATGAAAATATTTTTTGCAGGTTTGGGTGCCCTTTGGAAGTCACCAGTGATCGAGGTAGTCATTTTGTCAACGACCTAATCTCCACACTCCTCACGAATTACAAGATTTTTCATCGCAAGTCTTGCTCTTACTATTCTAGAGCAAATGGGCAGGCTGAGAGCACTAACAAAGTGCTAATCGCGCTTCTCAAGAAAGCTTATCACCTATATCCAACATCTTGGACTCAGGTTATCCTCGGTACAGTTTGGGCTTATCGCACCTCCTTCAAGGCAATCACTAACTACACCCCATTCCAGCTAGCTTTCGGTCTAGAAGAAATTGCACCATATGAGTTTAACTCAGGTTCAGCAAGAGTGGGAAGTGTTCGCGTCACAGCAGGATTTACTTCGGCAAACCTCTCTCGTCTCTCGATGTTAGAAGAAAACAGGATGTTAGCTTCAAATGCTCTGCAAGCCGAGCAACTTCGACGCAAAGCGTGGCATGATCGCCGTCTCAGAAAGCCCCTACCCTAAACTCCCTCGCCCCTACCCTCTAAATTACCCCCTCGCCCTAACCAACCCCTCCCTTGCCCTCTTCCCTACACACTTCCCCCTCGCCCCTACCCACCCCTCTCTTCCTCTCGCCCCCTGCCCTACCCCTACTCGCCGCTGCCCACCCCCTCACACACTCTCGCCTCTACCCACCCCCTACTCGCCCCTACCCACCCTCTCTTGCCCTCACCCCTACCCACTCCCAACATTACCCCCTCGCCCTAACCACCTCTCCCTCGTCCCTCAACACCCACCCTCGCCCCTACCCAATTATTCCCCCTCACCACCCACCCTCGCCTCTACCCAACTACCCAACCTATTCCCCTCACCCCTACTCAACTATTTCCCCCCAACCCTTCCCAATTTTTCCCTCTCGGCCCCTCTCTAATAACCCTCGCCCCTATCCTAAGCCCATCGCTCCTTCCCTCATCCCTCTCTACTATCGCCCCTACCCTGACCAAACCCCCTTCGCCCCTCCCTCAGTTTATCGCCTCTATTCAACTACAGGTCGCCCCTCCCTTAGTCTATCGAGCCTCTCTTCAACTACAGGTGATTCTATTCAACCTTCGCAGATAGACGTGCTTCAGCTTTTCATCTCAGTCTTTTGGGGCAGATTTTCATCTCACGCTCTTCAGTCGGTCAGACTTAATTCAGCACAAAAAGAAAAGCAAAGAAAACTGAATTCAAGATGGCTGGTACAAGCAAGAGGGCTCGGAAGAAAGCTTTGTCTCGACAGAAACCTATTGAGACACCTCGAAGTTCTACAGAAGAAAAAGATATAGAAACTTCCAACCATGGCCTCACTGATCTATCTTCCACTGATCACAGTGATGAGAGTTACAGAGCTACTGACTCCGACTCTACCTCTGACTCAAACTCAGAGTCTTCTAGCCAACAGGAAGATGATGGGAAAAAGAAAAAGAAGAAGGCAATCACGCAGGTGTTGAGCCTCCTTCTAAAACTCAAACCAAATTCACTTTGAACTTCCATCTGCAACAGCCTCATCCTTCTCTTCGAGAAGTTTTATCAAAAGAGTAGCTACATACGCTAGGTCTGTTAGCATTAGCAGAGGCCGATCTTCCTTCTGATATTCCCATGGATATGGTGCATGAGGTTCTCAAGTTTTTTCCCAAAGTAAGAGGCACCCATTGACTGCTACACGCATTGGTCACGCTTTGGGGATGACAACCTTTCGTGCAGTAAAACTGGCTATGATAACCTTTTCACAACTTTCAAAAGATGCGACCATCGAGGCATGCAAAGAGCTACTTAGTACTAGTCATGTTGACTATGCAAGAAATAAAAAGCTCTGGGCCATTTTCAAGTACTACTTTTTGGTCAGAGCTGCTAAAGTAAGCAAGGGCAGATGTGACGTGCCTACTATATTCTTGCACTACGAAGGCCTATATTGCCTCATCCACACCATCCCGTGTGGCTTTCATCAAATCTTATTTACCTCTTTACAGTCGCGGGCAAAAAGATTCAAAGCTCAGGTGCAATTTGTGCAATCTATCTTTCAATGCTTTGCGGCTCCCATGTTGGCCTCGGTCATTAACATACCTGTTAGTCCTATGATGTGGATGCGGATATGCAGCGTAAAAGCTCTAAGGCAAAAGGGAAAGATATTGAACAGATAATGGATCTACCTTGGAAGCCTAAGAAATGTTGGGGTATAAAGCCCAATGTGGTCGCCCAAGTAAGTGGGCGGGCCGCCAGGTATGTACACATATTCTTTTGTAAAAACCTAATAAGAACTCACTATGCTCTACACATTACAGTAGAGCGAGTTCACCATATCCTCGTGCTCTTCTTCTCGCACTCTCTCTCGCGTCGCACTTCCGCTCGTACTTCTTTAACTGGTATCAGAGCTCAAATCGAGGCTCGGGGCAGCACTGCAGGAGGCTAGAGTCACCAGCTCAGATTGGAGTGAAATTCGACAGGCAAAGACACGGCCCCAAAGACATTCTGAGGTCATCTCGGTCACCGTTCGGCTTCGACAAAGTTCCGCGCAGACCATTTTCGACTACGTAGTCTCAGCGAGTGCAGATCCGACTCTGCAAATTTGGGGTTTTCGGCCTACGACTGCAGGTGCTGAGGATATCGACACTCCCAGAGTGTTGATTTGTGGCTGTCTACACATCCAAGGATGGCTCACATTCTTGGAGGCGTGTCACATATGACACGGGCACATCTACACAGTCTGTAGGCGACATCCACTAGTTCATCAGGTAGCTTGTGTTTGCTGCTTGATATTCCAGATTTCATCCTGACATTGCAGGTACTTCCACATGGGATGTATTGTCAGAGATGATGTATGTCTGTTGAGGGTTTGTTGGCTGTGAGTCACGCAGCAAACAACCGTCGCAGCGGTTACAGCATACAGTGGGAAATTTGTGGATATATGACTTTGTGGGAAGTCTATGTACTGTCAGATTTACTGCAGCCTTTGTTGAGGGTCGAGTAAGGTTTTATTGAGCTGGGGGATCCTCGAATGTTGAGATCCTTTCGGTGATACAGGTCTTGGAGCGATCCCTCGAGCACCCTTAGATAGGCAGCTAGGATGTATTGACTGTGAGTTAGACAGTTGGGATTGCATCTTTGCTTTACTGTCGTTGAGGCATTGTCGCAGTCTATGCTTACAAGACAGTGACAGGACAATCAAAGACAGTACAGGTGCAGGACAGGTTTACCCACAGCTTACAGTGTTAGAGAGACAGTGGTTTTTTGAGTTGTTTTTTGGTCTGTTTTTAGTACACCAGAGCCATTTTACAAAGGAGACTCTGCCAAAATTTCTGCAGAATCTGAAGCTTTCTTGGTTCATTTGACAGGTTGATATTGGTTCAGAGGTCAGTTTACAGGGGAAACTCTGCCGATTTTTTCCCAGGAAAGTAAACTACTGTGAAGCGTAGCTATGGCTGGATCACAGGACAGTGCTCTTTACAATATCAAGAAGCTGGATGGAACCAATTTCCCATTGTGGAAGAAGCAGATTTGGCACGTGTTGGTACAAAAGAAGCAGATAAAACCTATAAAGCTCAAGGGGATAAAACCAGAAGATATGGACGAAGATGAATGGAGCGAAATGGATGAATTGGCACTTTCTACCATTATGCTGACTTTGGCAGAAAGCGTTTACTTCAATGTAGCAGACGAGATTTCGGCTTATCAAGCATGGTTAAAGCTGAGTGATCTTTATGAGAAGCAGAGTGCAGCTTCACAGGTATATTGGCTTAAGAAGCTTGTTGACTTGAAGATGAAAGAAGGCACCTATGTCCAATCATTTGAATGAATTCAACACAATCTATAGTCAGTTGTCAGCTCAAGGTGTCAAGTTTGATGAACCTGTTAGAGCTATGTTCCTGTTGATCACATTGTCGGAAAGTTGGGACACTTTTCGCACAGCTTTGAGTAATTCTGCACCTCCAGATGGTTTGAACATAGCAGGTGTAGAAGGAAGTCTGCTTACTGAAGAAACCAATAGAAAGACAATGGACAAAGGCAAAGGAACAGCCTTAGTTGTCAGGGGAAGGACCAAAGAAAAGTACAAAGGTGGAAAGAGGAATCAGTCTCGTAGCAAGTCCCGCAGTGCTAAAGGCAAGAGTGACATAGAATGCTACCATTGTGGCAAGAAGGGTCACATGAAAAGAGACTGCAGAGAATGGAAAGCAGAAAAAGGCAAAGAGACAGTTGAAGACCATGGTGAGAAGAACAAGTCCTCAGTGAAGATTCAAGAAATAAATGTGACAAGCACTGTTGCAAAGGATGACAGTCTAGTGTCAGGAGACATCTACTTCTTGAAGAATACAATGGACTCAGCTCTTCTTACAGCATCTGATGGAAATGCACTGAGTGACTGGATTATAGACTCAGGGGCATCACTTCATGTGTCTCCAAACAAGGAGTGGTTTACCTCTTATGTGACCACTAAAGATCATGTTCGGCTAGGCAATGGGCAGACATGTGAGATCTTAGGTGTTGGAGATGTTCAATTGAAGTTTCAGAATGGCTCTTCTTTCACGCTGAAGAATGTGAGACATGTTCCCGCAATTACAAAGAGCTTGATCAGCACAGGTTTACTTGATGATGTTGGCTACGTCACCACTTTTGGACAGAACATGTGGAAGATATCCAAGGGTTCTATGACAGTAGCACATGGAGTAAAGTCTGGAGGACTTTACATGATTTATGTATCAAATGTCTCTAAAAATGTAATCAATGTAACCGAGCAGCCGAACGTTTCTTTGTGGCATAGCCGGTTAGGACATATGTCCAAGAAGGGAATGGAAATCTTGTCTCGTTCTGGTTATTTGCTTGGCTTTTCATTTAATGATTTTGAATTCTGTGAACATTGTCTGTATGGTAAGCAAACACAACAGCCACATAAGCATAGAAGCAGTAGAAGAGATACACAGTTTGCACTTGTTCATAGTGATTTGTGTGGACCTATGCCTAACCTATCTCTAGGGGGAGCTTCTTACTTTATGACATTTATAGATGATTACTCGAGGAAAGTATGGGTTTACTTTCTCAAGCACAAGGATGAAGCGTTTAGTGTTTTCAAAACGTTTGTGACACTTGTGGAGAATCAGAATGGCAAGAAGCTTAAATGCTTACGCACTGACAATGGTGGAGAGTATGTTTCAAAGGCCTTTCAGGACTTTTGTGAGTCAAAAGGTATAAAACGTGAACTTACTACTCCTTACAATCCTCCTCAAAATGGTGTTGCTGAGAGGATGAATAGAACCATACAAGAGAAGGTCAGAAGTATGTTGTCTAATGCACAGCTGCCAAATGGGTTTTGGGCTGAAGCTGTATCAACAGCTATTCATCTTGTAAATAGATCTCCTAGCAAGGTTTTGCAGAAGGATTCAGTGCCAGAGATGGTATGGTCAGGCAAAATGCCCTCATACAAGCATCTCAGAGTCTTTGGCTGTGAGGCATATATTCACGTTCCAAAGGAATTTAGGAACAGTCTTGAGCCAAAGAGTAGAAAGTGCATCTTTCTAGGCTATGGTAGTTCTGGTGAGATGGGGTACAGACTTTAGGATCCCGAATCCAGAAAGGTTGTCCGCAGCAATGATGTTCACTTTAATGAATCCAAACATCATTCTAAACCAGAGAGGGTTGAGGAGATTAGAAGAGTTGTCTTCCAAGAAGATGGACCTGCACGTGCAAGACAAAATGTCAGGGCTCAGGAGGAGCAAGGACAGGATAGAGTGGAACCACAGGTTGTGGCTGAGCTTGAGCCACCTATTGTGCGTAGATCTGGACGTGTCACGCGACCTCCTGATAGGTTTGTTCCATCTATGAACTATGTCATGTTGACTGATTGCAATGAGCCTTCATGTTACAAGGAAGCAGTGCAAATGAAGGACTCCGGGAATTGGCAATTTGCCATGCAGTCAGAGATGACAGCTCTGCATAAAAACCAGACATAGAAGCTAGTTAAGTTACCACGGGGCAAAAAGGCTCTACCCTGTAAATGGGTTTACAGGTATAAGATCACCGCTCATGATAGTCAGCCAAAGTACAAAGCAAGGCTTGTTGCCAAGGGCTTTAAGCAAGAACAAGGCATTGACTTTGATGAAGTCTTCTCTCCGGTGGTCAAGATGACTACATTGAGATGCTTTCTTGCATTGGTTGCCATATTAGATTTGGTGTTGCACCAAATGGATGTCAAGACAGCGTTCTTGCATGGTGATTTAGATGTGAAAATTTACATGCAGCAGCCAGAAGGGTTTGTTGAGAAAGGCAAGGAAGATTGGGTATGCCAGTTGTTAAAGAGTCTTTATGGCTTAAAACAATCACCGAGGGCATGGTACCATAAATTCCACAAGTTTATGCTTTCTCAAGGCTACAAACGTAGTGAGTTCAATCATTGTCTATATACAAAGAAGGCTAAGGATGGCAGTTGGCTGATCCTTATTTTGTATGTGGATGACATGTTGATTGCTGGCAAGCACTTGGAAGAAATTTCAGCTTTGAAGTCAAAGATGGCAAAATCGTTTGACATGAAAGACATGGGTGAGGCAAGTCATATACTTGGTATGCGCATTGAGAGAGACAGATCAAAGAAGTTGATTTGGTTATCTCAAACAGAGTATATTGACAAGGTTTTGCAACGTTTCAATATGGAGAAGGGAAAGGCATTGAGTGTTCCATTGCCACCATATGTGAAACCTAGCAAACAAGATTGTCCTGTGTCTGAGGACGAACAGGCTGAAATGGATAAGATTCCATATGCGTCTGCAGTGGGTAGTTTGATGTATGCACTGATTGTCCTGTGTCTGAGGAAGAACAGGCTGAAATGGATAAGATTCCATATGCGTCTGCAGTGGGTAGTTTGATGTATGCACTGATTGCTACTCGCCCAGACATTGCATTTGCAGTGGGAGTAGTAAGCCGATACATGTCAAACCCAGGCAAGAAACATTGGGAGGCAGTGAAAGGAATATTGAGATACCTGAAAGCTACAAAGAGTATGCGTATATGCTATGGGAGTCAGGAGCTAAGTGTAAAGGGTTTTACAGACTCAGATTATGCAGGTGACTTAGACAACCGAAGGTCTACGTCAGGGTATGTCTTTACATTGGCTGGTGGAGCAGTATCATGGCGTTCTAGATTACAAGATTGTGTTACTCAGTCTACTACAGAGGCTGAATATGTTGCAGCATCAGAGGCATGCAAAGAATCAATTTGGCTTAATCGACTAGTAACAGATTTGGGAATCAAAGAAGAGATGCATGTGTTATATTGTGATAGTCAAAGTGCTATACAATTGGCTCGCAATCCAGTTTATCACTCAAAGACAAAGCATGTGGATGTGAAGTATCATTTCATCAGGGAAATGCTCGAGGATAAGCAACTTCAGCTTGTCAAAGTTCACACCACAGAAAATCCTGCTGATCTACTTACAAAAGGACTTCCCTTAGAGAGCTTTGCGCCTTTTCGCAAGCAGTTAGGTGTAGGGTAGTACATCACTTCTCTACATCTCTTGTATATTAGCTTGTATAGTAGCTTCTCTCACATTTAAAGTACGACATTGGACTTTAAGTGGGAGGTTGTTGGGGTATAAAGCCTAATGTGGTCGCCCAGGTAAGTGGGCGGGCCGCCAGGTATGTACACATATTCTTTTGTAAAAACCTAATAAGAACTCACTATGCTCTACACATTACAGTAGAGCGAGTTCACCATATCGTCGTGCTCTTCTTCTCGCACTCTCTCTCGCGTCGCACTTCCGCTCGTACTCCTTCAAGAAAAAGAGGGCGAAGGTAGTGAAGGACATAGTAGAATCTTTAATATCACTGCCAGCTTCGGGAAGCCAACAGCTTCGAGTGAAGCAACCTGTTCGACGTTCCTCGCATACTTCCGCTACTGGTTCGATGGTAAGTTTAGGCGCTGCAGATCACACTATGCATGTCACAGCTGTGGCTTCTGCAGTGTGTGTTCCTCTCTCTACTGCTGCTATTTTTACTTCTACCACAGTGACTAGCTCCCAAGTCCGAGTGGGAGTTGCTTCTTCTCCTATGCCTAGTCTTGCTGCAGCCACGCCCATCGTCTCTACTCCGACAGAGAGGCATGCTCCCAGTCCAGCACCACGAGCAGTGCCACTTGCCACCCCAGTGCCACCAGCTGTACCATTTGCCAGCTCTCTTCACCCTGACACTGTTACAGGACCCTCCACAGTGTTGGATTCTACATCACTTTTTCGGATATCTGAGGATATACTGCAGGAGTCCAGGCAAGCCATTGCCACCATTGAGCTTGAAGCAGAGCGGTTAGCAGCTACACACCAGCGTCATCAGCTACTTATGCAGCTATGGAGGGATCTCTGCGAGTTGCTGAGAGCGCCATTGTCGATCGGGATGCTACTATTTTCGCACTCCAACAGGCCTTGAAGTTAAAGTCTCAAATGATTAGTGACCTTCAAAATCAGGTACAAGGATTTAGAGAACTGCTCTTACATGAAAATAGGGCAACCAAGCCTACGATGATGGGTATGGGGTATGGGTGGACTGGAGCAGGTACACCAATGCAGAATGCAGCAACGGGTCCTTCTCAGCAATTTATGGGACTTTACCCACAGACTCCAGTTCAGTACTACAATCAACAACAGTATCCTCGGGGGTTTCAATCGTCACCGATGCCTTAGATGCAGAATGTTACTTGCTGCGACGGAATTGCTAGAGCACACCGCCATGGCTGTGTTACTCGACGTCCTTAGTACACTACAGGATAGGTGCTACCATCTGCCCAGCAGCAGGTGGCTGGTCCCTTCCCAGGGGCCTCAGTTATTTAAGGACAGGAGAGCTCACATACAGCAGGGCCCCACCATTGATTTGATGGCTCCACCTTCAGAGACTAATGCTTTGGGTGGTGTGGCGACTAATCTTTCTCTTGGGTGACTAGGCAGTCTTTTATAATGACAGTGATATGCAGTACTAGTTTCTTTGCGATCGATTAGCAGTTTCAGTTGTTTTTCTCATCGAGACGGTGAGCGGTCTTGTGGCGGGCAACCTGTATAGCAGGCTATAGTGTCACTTTCACAAGACACACAATTAGTACAGTTGGTCTAGGTTGGTTCACACTAGATGGACTCTCTTGGCTGGACAGTGACGTGGCAGCAGGGATACGGACGGTGGTCTAGTGGACATGGTGGCCAGGTCACCACCACTCAGTTTGGGGATAGATTTAGATGGCTGACATTTATGAGCCGTTGGTGGTTCTTTATGGTTGTACATATGAGTAGTAGCTGTTGGGTCATCGGATCATCTTCTAGATATATGGTCCAGCGTCGTCGTCTAGAGAAGTGAGTCTATACACACAGCACGTCTTCACCATTCCTGCACATTTTTGAGCCTCGACACCCCATTGTACCTGTGAGTCTTGGGCTAGAGCTGAGTGTGCTGCCACGCCAGAGTCTGTATCAGGTCTTCGAGATACTCGAGTCATATGTTGTGGTCTGTTGTTGTGTCTCTGTGAGCTCAATTGTTGTCTATTTGTTCCTTTGTTTTCAGTTTGTTTGAGTGAGATTGTCACGCACATTGCACTGAGGAGCACCCACTGTAGAGAGCACGACACACTATCCGCGCTACAATAACTCGGTCTTTGAATCCACCCCTTTGCTCCACATTCCATTTCTGCCAGGATCTCGAACGGCGGGTCCTAACTTAGCAAAAAAACACCTGCTCCTATCTCCCTAGCATTTGCTCCCGATTTCAATTGGACGTATCTTGATGCCCATGATCCTGATTGATGAGTCGTCAGTTCGGGCTGATTCCAGACGCTGCATACTATCCCTCAGGAACCCTGGTGCGTCCAAAAAGATTCCTGACAGCACACCTACCGAGCGGTCAAATCATGCCAGAACCGGCCCCCTTGAAAACTTCATCGGCTTATAACTTGGCTGTTCGGACTCTGATTGGTGATCCAGAAAGACCGTTATGCACCGTAATTCGGGCACTTCAAGTCTATCCACTCGCATCAGCTCTTACCATCCATCTGTGCATGTCCAGTCCGGCAAGGATCTGCAAGCCAATCCACCTTCAAATTGCAACAACTTTCCCTTCATAGCTCTGTTTGAGGAGTCGTCAGGACCTGCTTGGAGAATTCCTCGAGCACCACATCTTGCTACATACTTCCAGCTCTTGAAACACCTTGAGCAGTCAACCTGTTTAGCTCCATATAGGGCCCCTTCAGCCTAGAGAACCACCATAGGCATACACTTCCAGATACCCTTAGCTACCTTGGACCCTCATACATGCTCTAGCACTCTGGTTTGCACCTGTTCGCATACATACCCATGCCCATTCCTAGCTCCGACCATCTTTGGCTTCACCACCGTTGCTCAAGAATGGATGCATACAACCTAGCTAGTGTATGCCCAATCATGATAGTATGGTAATTCCCCAATATTTTGGGGTCTCTTGCCTTGAAGATAGGCACAATAGTAGACTTGCTCCAAGTATCCGGAAAACCCTCACACATGGCTCGGTTGAACATTACTGCAAGAAGCTTTGCAAGAATGTCTCTAGCATGTATAAAGTGCTCAGCCATCAATCCAGCATGATCGTATGCTCTCCTGGTCTTCATCCTGTCAATGGCTTTCTTTACCGTTTCAACGGTAAAGAAAGTGCATGTCTATGGGCACGGCTCCAGAGGGTCAGCTAGTGGCTGTTGTCTTGGAATTGTGTAAACAGATGCTGCATATGCGCCCCAAATCTCGGTTGATGTGATAGCCAGTGGAGGGGAATGCTCATGAAAAAATCTCTATGCCTCACATGAGTCCTCGCTCATGAATAGCTTGTGCAACTCCTCCTCTAATCAAGCAAGATAAGTCCTCTTCTTCCATCCCACTAGGTGCCGGAAGGCTATCTGTGACTGTCTATGAGTAATGCCTTGGAGGAGCACCTCTCTCTGAAGTGCGGTTCTTGTCTCTCTACACTACTCATCGTACCAACTATTCTGGGGCATACTCCCAGAACGACGTCTGTCTCCAGGTTGGGTGTGTGGGTATGCCTCTACTGCTGCATCATGTAAAGTCTTTGTCAATATCTGGGCACCGACTCCTCTGTGGCCAGGCGTCCTATAAATATTGTCCATGTAGATAGAGTCGGTCCCCCGATGTAAAATTGTATCTAGTATGCGTAGATGCTTGGGCCAACGACGCTGTACTAAACTGGAATGAAACTGTAAATGTGAGGAGGGCGTGATCTACTGCTACCCCAACAGGCTTGGGGCGGACTGGAAAATCCTAAATAGATGGTATAAAGTTGGGTTGATTCATAACATAGTCCACCATGCTAGCCCCATGTATGTGAGGAAAATAAGTGAACCCATTCGTTGCTAGAAATCTCTGTAGGCCATTCAGGATAGCCAATCCATGTGGAGTTCCCATGTCTATCAGATATCTTGCATACTCATTATGCACCACATCGTGTGACACCTGGCCCATCCCAGATCAGTGACATCCAGCTCTCTTAACATCTCCTCTGAGGTATCATAGAAGGTTGTTTGGGAGTGGCCCGCCCTGGCATTGAAGTCCCCTAGGAGGATGACATCCCCATCCCTAGAGAACTCCTATATGTCCTCATCTAAAATCATGTATGGTGACTGTCCCTTGGGTGATGCATAGAGAGATGTGCTCGGGGGGGGGGGGGGCAATAGCATATTGCAATATAAAGTGGCCACTTTCTCTCTACTCTCACCCTGACCTACATAGATCTTTAGCATGCTTATCTCTTTGAGCTATATGAATGAGAGGGTGCAACTCTTCCTTGAATAAAATTTCCACCCTCTTCACCCATGTCCTCTATGCTTTGATCGCACCACCTGTCTACAAGTGGTCTCCCAGTGGTATCCCATCACTCCAGGAAGTTTGACACTTGGAGCTTGATGTGTCTCAGAGTAGAAAATAATGTATCATCTCTTGAAGCTATCCTCAAATGCACCAACATCTAGCTTCATTGATCCATTAAAGTTTCATACAACCATTTTAACGCTGTTTCCATAAGTCTTGCACCATCATGTAATGCGTCTTTCCAAGATCACTACTCTCCCCCCTCTAAAGAGAGCAATTTTTCCCTTCTCCTCGTAGCCTTGATTTCTGGCATTAACTCTTGCATGTGTGCAAATTTGCGCTAAAGTGAGGTCATCGCGCAGAAATATCCTAGTTTGAACTCTCCTAGTTTCCATAGTAATGAAACGTAAAATGAGCGCTCTTCCCTTAGAACCTCCTTCCTGACCATTTCCTTTCTTCCCCACTCTCCATGCACCTGTGTGTGTGGCTTCAAAAATGCCCATGAATTTCAAGAGTTCTTTCACCTCTTCCACATTTTTAATGTCCTAAGGTCATCCTTTACCCTGGATACTTTCCCTGCTCTGAGAGAACCGGGCAACAATGTGATGTCCCTACTTTTCCACCTAATTGTAACCTTTGCTTTGGGCGGGGCTCTTGATATGCATCTGGCATAGTAACAGGGAATGGCCGTTTTCAGGTCTCCATTCCCCGTTCCCATTCTAAATTCCCGTTCCGAATCCCCATTCCATGTTTCAAACGTGAGTACCCGTAATAGGAAATGGCATATTGTGGTAGTTTCCGTTCCGGTTTCCCGTTCCTGGTAACTGTGGTGCCATCTGGATCTTCGGTATTATCTGGTTGGTCCATCATCTTGTGGGCAACCTTGCTGAGACAACTCAAGACCACTAGAGTACGTAATGCCGACACAAAATTCCGCCGGCTATGAAGTTGTGAAGGTAAGCACTAGCCACTGCAACAACAACCATGCATGCAAGGGATGCAATGGTTTTGCAGGGTAGTGACTAACGAAGTTGACTGAGCAACTGGCAAATTTAACAACCCTGCAAAAGGCCAAAATAACCTATGAGGCCTATAATCATATGAGATGTGATACAATTGCTCGCGCATGTGCGTGTGCATGTGTGTGTGTGTGTGAGAGAGAGAAAATGAATTATACTCGGCATTGCTTGCTCTTCGAAGATGGCGTTCGCTAGGCTAGGATAGGCTCATTGTGGAAATTTTCATCTCCTTCTGGGAGCCTCTGAAAGAACCTTTGCTTTACATGATGAACATTGCATGGGTGAAACAGTGTTTGCCACTGTCTTGGAAAGAGGGTTTGTTGAAGTTATTGCCCAAACAAGCGCTTTGTGAGCAGTTCTCGCATTGGCGGTCCATAACTCTTATGCCGGTTATTTATAAAATCCTGGCTAAAATCATTGTGAACCGTATCAAGGAACCTCTTATGGCTGGTATCCATTCCGCGCAGTATGGTTTTATTCCTCGTCGCCAGATTTTGGATAATCTGGCTAATGTATTGATTAGAATAGAATATGCAAAGTGTACTCAGCAAGATGTTCTTGTGATGCAGGTAGACATTGAAAAGGCTTTCTATACGGTACAATGGGATTTCTTTGCTGCCACGATGCAGGCCCTTGGATTTGGTCCTAAGATGGTCAATGTCGTATACTTCTTGTATGCTCACAGTATATCTTCAGGCCTTCTTGATGGAGAGCTGATAGAACCTTGGCCTCTTGGATGTTCTGTGAGACAGGGTTGCCCGCTTAGCGCCCTGTTGTATGCCATTGCCACTCACCCCTTGTTATTGTATTTGGATCATTTGACTTCGCTCAGTCGTCTTCATGGGCTGAAACTACCTAATGGGGAAGATTTCACAGGACAGGCCTATGCTGATGATTCGTTGTTCATGCCTCGCAATAACCAGGATGATGTGCGTAAAATAATGCAGGCACTGGATACATTTGGCTTGGCTGCAGGCCTTAAGGTTAACTTTCACAAATCCAAACTCTTGCCTCTGAATGTTTGTGACTGGCATTGTCTTCTGTGGCCTAGCGAGATTCTTGATCCGCATGTAGTGGTCGGGCACTTAGGATACCCCATCGGCTGGCATGTAACTAACACATAGCAAATTGATTGGGTCATGCAACGCTTGAATGTCAAATTGCACTATTAGAAACTGTCTACATGGCCGCTACATGTTCGTCTTCGTATTGTGCAAAGTATCATGATGGCATATGTTCAATTTTACTCGTTGTTGTTGCACTGGCCTCACTCCTGTCTCTCATTGCTTATGTCTAATATCGTATCTCACTTGTGGCGCACTAGTTCTCATAAGAAAGGCCTACGTTTGTTAGCAATGGAGAAACTTTGCACTCCGAAGTGTCTTGGGGGGTTGAATATTTTGGACCTTGGATGGCATGCATTGGCGAGGAAGGCAATGTTATTGCCTACTCTTGTGCGGCAATCTCAGCCGTGGACAGTTATGGTTGCTGATCTATGTCGGCACGTTACCACTCCCACTTTTGGTTGTTGGCAGACTTCCCTTTGGGAGATTGTGTTTGGCAAAATGGATGGCTATGTTCCTTGTTGCTTATTCACCTCTAGCATGCTCTCTGCTTGAAATGAGGTTACGGATCATCTCTACTGGCAAGGCAGCCAGCAAACAAATGGGAATTCGTTACGTTTGGAAAGCATTCACTAGAGTAAGGTGTTCTCTCTTACCCTGGTTGATCAATCGCCTCGTCAAGCATACTTCCTCTTTGGTTGTGGCATATGCACAGTGGATGATGTGGTGGATTCATCTGGGAATTTACTTACTTTTTTCTCAGGCAGCGGCACGCTTTGGGTTGGGCATACATTATGGTCATATCTAGAGCCTGCTCGAGCATATGCTGGCTGCTTTCCTCCCTGTTCCACCATTTACAAGTGGTTGTCGTATGCAGGATTGGACTCTATGGGACACTCCTGTGAATGCCATTTCTGCCCGACATATCTATGCTTCCCTTGTGGAAGACTCTTGGCTGGCTAACCACTGTAATGCGCTCTGGGCCTTGTACAAATCTGAAAGATGGTGGAGACAGGCTCTCACTGTGATTTGGAAGTGTCGCTTGCCTCTTAAGGAGCGTCTGTTTCTTTGGCGTTGTTTGTTGGGAGTTCTTCCAGTAGGAACTCTCCTTGCGGCGCATCGCATTAGCTCCTCTCGTTGTGTCAGCTGATCTGCCTGCTGATGAGAATGTCAGACATCTGCTTTGGGATTGTCGCTGCATTAGGACATTCCTTAGATGCGTTTCTGCTTGTATGTATCTTCGGTTTCCCTAGCGGTTTTCCACAAACGTTTCTGGTTTTTTGGGATTCTTCCGACTTCCCTCCAACTTTTTGCGATCTTCTTCGCTTGGGTCAGATTTTGGTCGATGTGGTCCCTGTGGCATCATCATAATCTCTGTAAGTTTCACCGACATGAGGCAGATCCTTTTCCTTCGTTCAAGATTTTGTTGAGGCAATCGTTACATTTTGCCTGACACTCGGGACATATCCTTGGAAATCTTGCAAGTCTTCTATGTTTGCTTCTAGCGATTTTATATCGCAGAACACAGTTGTCTTCTTCTCTTTGTATTTGACCTTTTTGGTGGGTTTTTCTCGTTTTCCCACTTGTAAATTAATCAAATCAGATTTACAAACAAAAAAAAAAATGTGTGTGTGTGTGTGTGTGTGTGTGTGAGAGAGAGAGAGAGTGTGTGACGGGAGCTCTGGGAACCTGCGCGCGCGCGAACCCTACTGCTGTCTTGTCGCAGTTTTCTCCTGCGCGCTGCCACAGCGTGCTGTGCCAGCGCCTCTAGGTGTGTGTGAGTGTGTGTGGGACAGCTCTTCTGCGCGCGCATCTGCCCTTCTGTCGTGGAATTCCCTGCACGTTGCGCGCAGCAGTAGCCCGTGACTGTTGCCTGCGTGATTGCCCCTGCACGCCCCTTACCTAGCGTGCTCTCCTGCTCGTTGCTGCTGCAAAGTACAGTCTTGCCCAGCCAGTTTATCAATGACAGAGCCGCAGGTTTCGCACGCCTACTGGCGGTCGGTGATGTTCTGTCGCGTCTAGCTGTGCAGGACCAGAAAAGACCAGCGGGACAGTTTTGTATACAGGTTAGAGTTTCTATCAAGCTCCAGTTTTTTTGGGCAGAATTCGACAGATGTATATTTCTGTGATTTTGGTTGCTGCCTTATGTGAAGTATGTACAGAGTTGTGGTTAGTCAATTATTTGCAAAGGTTTTCTTCACAATATATTGCGGAATTGTCTTGCCAATCAGTTTTGTTCGAAGTAGGGGTTTCTTTTAATTTATGTTTGACTCACTGTGCGTCTTTAAGCGTCAGAAAGCGATGGAACCAACCTCGGAGTCAGCTTCTGAGATGAAGGCATGCTTGTATGAGGACTTTGAGGAGGCTCGACAGGCATGGAATGGTCAGGCGCCTGCTCTTGAGGTGCGCATTCCAGTACAGGACCTCATGGACCCAGTTGCGCAGACGCTATGAACGCAGTTATTCTGTTTTTCTCGGGGAAAATGCCTACTGCGCAAGATGTCGGCCAATGGGTCGATTTTCTCCTTCAGCGACAAGCTGTCCATGGTGTCTACTTTGGGGCGCGTGGCTTTTATGAAGATTTGCTCGCAGATATGGAAGCTCGAAATCTTTTGCTTGAGATGTCCCCCCTCTTTTTTAATACGCAGATGACACATGTTCTCCCATGGGCGCTCACTAAAGACTACCAGAGTCTGATTCGTCACAAATGCCCGGTGTGGGTGGAAATTGTTGATTTCCTCCGCACGTGGAGACATTTCCTGCCGTTGTTGGCTGCGCAGCTTGGAAAGGTTATCTGCCCTCCCAAATTGGATGTGAATACCAACAGGTTTTGTATTCTATGGGACACGGACAAGATTACCCCTAATGGTATTATGGTTGACTCAGGTGATCCATGGGTAGGCAAGCGCCCCTTTAAACTTAAATGGGGAAAATTTGCAAATTCATGTTTTCGCTGCAGCAAGTTTGGTCATATGCAATCCGAATGTCCAGAGCCGGTCTTGCAACCCCCTCCATCTGCTGTTCCTTTGTCCACCTCTATCCCTACAGGAAAACCCACAAGTGAAGCTAAGCAAAGTGGAGTTTCTACTGCTAAAGTGACTTCGAATGTGGACAAAGGGAAAGGCAAGGTACAGCAAGTTACTGATCTTGGGAATGGAACTGCTGCTAAAGGCAAAAATGTTGGACCTACAGATGTCAACACATGGGTGGTGCCGAAAAAAGTACTGAAAATTCGTACGCCACTTTCTTCTCGTAATTATGTTCCTTCTGTTAATGCTAACAAGAATGCATCGTTTAAGAAACTTCCATGTAATGACAATTGCACGCTCATTGATGCATGGGACAAAGCGATGCACTCTTACAAAGATGTACTCCTTGGTGAGGCTTCCACATCACATGTGAACAATGTGGAAACGTTTCCAGCCTGACTCAGAGGATGGGTCCTCGTACAGATACAGTGGATGGAGACGTGTCTATGGGCACCTCCACTTGATTTTGATACTCGTTGCTTTTGTACATATGTTTTCAATGCAAAGTCATATTAAATGCATCTCATACAATGTGCGTGGGTTATGCAATCTTGACAAATGGCGGCTGACCTGGCACTATGTACATACATGTAGGGCAGACATAGTTGTATTGCAAGAGCACAATCAGCACGAGTTTGCTGGTCAATGCTCCTATTTTGCCGGATATTGGATTGCGTATACAGGCTCGCAAAATTTCTCTGGTGTATTGATGATGATTCGACATGAGCTTCAGCCTGTTTTGTTATACAATGATCCGCATGGTCGGTGGATGGTTGTACAGTTTGTTGAATGGTCGAGTTCATGAATTTGGAGGTACATATGCATTTACGGCCTCTGGGCAAAGAACTGCTTTGTGGCGGGAAATCTCCTCTCGCCCATGGACATCGAATGCCTTTCTGTGTGGAGATTTCAATAATACTCCTGGTTTGCTTGACAGTACCACAGGAAATTCGCATATGCTGCTTGCGGAGAAACACAATTGGGATCGTTCTCTTGCCTCTGCTCAAATGATTGATATATGGCGTTCTTTGCATCCTGATGCCTCCAGTTTCACCTTTCAGCATGCTGCTCCTCTTATAGAGCACGATTGGATCGTTGGTATTTGCTTAATGGGCAACAGTATGAAGAATTTGTATGTGACATCAGGATAGATTATGCTCTGCAGCTTTCGAATCATTATCCCCTTTTACTGTCGTTGTATTTTGGACAGTCTGTTTGTGATCGGCCTCTTCACAGGAAACCTTTGTTGCATGTTAATAATGCCTATCTTACTCATGAAGCTTTTCGTCACATGGTTGTCATTATTATTCCTCCGCTGTTGGCCCAAATGCATATTGATTTGGATGTTGCTTGGTATCGTTTTGTCAAGAGAGTACAAAGTGTGATTTGTGACTATGGTAGGCAGCATATGCAGCGCATTAGGGAGAATGTCGGTGATGCGAAACAGGTTAGTCAACGATTACAACAATTGGCTGATTTCCGTCCATTGTCTGATTCTGAAATGATGGGGTTATGTGAAACTAAAGTGTGTATTCAGCAAAATGATAAGCAAAAGCTTGCTAAGTGGCAGACGCGTGCACGTCAGCATGCCTTTATGGATAAAGGTTGTGCTTTGAAGAAATTTTTTAAGCATTTGCATCATTCGAGAGTCACACGGTCGATTAAACGGGTTATGCTTCCCTCGGGTGATTGGACTTCTTCGAAGAGGGAACTTGCTGAGGTTATGGTTTCACATTACCGTAAGGTGTTTGCTGCTCCATCTCAGCCGTCTTCGGCAGCTTGTCGAGCGCGTGAATTGTTGCTTTCTTATGTTCGTCCGATCCTATCTTCGCAGGAGGCACATTGCCTTAGGATCCTTTCTCTGTCGCCGAATTGCATGCTGCCTTGCTTGCATTAGGTCGGTGGAGATCTCCTGGTTGGAATGGACTTACTGTGGAATTTTTCCTCTTGTTTTGGGATGCTCTTAAGCAACCCCCGATCTTCATGATAAATGTGGCATGGGAAAAACAGGATCTACCAGTTTCATGGAACGAGGGCTTACTTAAGTTGTTGCCCAAGCAAGCGCTTTGCGAACGGTTCACTCATTGGCGGCCCTTAACTCTGATGCCGATGATGTACAAGATTTTGGCTAAAATGTTGGTCCATCGCATAAAGGACTATTTGTTTACAGGACTTCATCAGGCTCAGTATGGTTTCATTCCTCGTCGTCAAATCATGGATAATTTGGCCAACCTTATGATTGGCATGGAATATGCTAAGTATACGCAACAAGATGTGTTGGTCATGCAAGTTGATATTGAAAAGGCCTTTGACATTGTGCATTGGGACTTCATTGCTGCCACAATGAGAAGTCTCGGGTTTGGTCCTAAGATGGCCAATGTGGTTTATTTCCTGTATGACTGTAGTACGTCTTCGGGAATTCTGGAAGGGGAATTGACAGAATCGTGGCCACTTGGTTGTTCGGTTCGGCAAGGTTTCCCTATTAGTGCTTGGCTGTATGCAATTGCTTCTCATCCTTTGTTGATGTATCTTGATCACTTGACCTCTGCGCAGCGTCTTCATGGTTTGCAGCTACCTTCAGGTCATACTCTTATTGGGCAGGCTTATGCAGATGACTCGCTTTTTATGCCCCGCAATCAACAAAACGATGTTCAAGAGATTATGAATGCTTTTGAATTGTTTGCGCTTGCGGCTGGTCTTAAAGTCAATTTTCGTAAATCAAAGCTTCTGCCGCTTCGTTCTTGTGATTGGCATGCTCTGTTGTGGCCAGGAGAGATTGTTCTTCCAAATGTAATCACTAGGCATTTGGGTTATCCAATTGGATGGAATGTTACTCACAAGCAGAAAGTGGATTGGCTTATGAATCGCTTGAATGTTAAATTGCATTACTGGAAGCTTTCTATCTGGCTGCTCCATGTTTGCCTGCGAATTGTTCAGAGTATCCTCATGGCATATGTTCAGTTCTTTTCGCCATTGTTGCATTGGCCCCGGCATTGTCTTGACTCTCTCATGTCGGCCATTTTGTCTCATTTATGGCAAACGCGTGCTCACAAGAAAGGTTTGCGCTTGGTATCGATGATAAAACTTTGTACAGCAAAGCGCTTTGGTGGTTTGAATATTTTGGACTTGCGTAGGCATGTCATTGCTAGGAAGGCTATGCTTTTGCCTACACTTGTGCATCAATCTCAGCCTTGAACTCTTATGTTTGCACACTTAAGTCAGCATGTGGTTACATCTTCATTTGGTCACTGGCAATCATCCATGTGGGAGGCAATATTTGGTAAGATGGATGGACATATTCCTGGATGCCCGCTTTCTTCCACCTTGCTTTCTACATGGAAACAGGTTACGATTCATCTCTCATGGAATGCTCGGAGGGAAGGAAACTCACTTCGTGCAGAGAGCCTTCATTGGAGTCGGGTTTTTTCTCTTACTTTGGTCGATTGCTCGCTTCGCCAGGCGTATTTTCTCTCCTGCCGTGGCATTCGAGTGGTTGAGGATGTAGTGGATGCAGTTGTTTTTACTTTGGAGTTTCCATTTGCCGCTCGCCGCTTTGGATTGGGCATGCATTATCACCAGTTTTGGAGAGAATTACGACAAATGTTGACAGGTTTTTTGCCCGTTTCACCTATGGCTGATGGTGATCGAATGTCTGACTGGAAGCTTGGGGATATGCCATTTCAAGATATTTCTACTAGTCGAGCATATGCTTTTCTTCTGCCTCGTCCATGGATTGCTGATCATTGCAACGCTATTCGGCACATGCATAAATCGGACATTTGGTGGCGCAGGATTGTATCTGCAATATGGAAAAGCCGTTTGCCGTTGAAAGAGGAGTTGTTTCTATGGCGGTGTTTACTTGGTGTGCTCCCAGTGAGTACCTTTCTTCGGAAGCGCCGTGTCGGCCCTTCATCGTGTGTTCGTTGCTTATCTGCCGAGGAGGATGTTTGTCACCTCTTGTGGGATTGCTATGTCACTCGAGATTTCCTTCGTCAGGTATCTGCGTGTATGAGACTACGTTTTCCCTCGACGGTCTTCCATAAGCGGTTTAGGGTTTTTGGTATCTTCTCGCCGGTGTTGCAAGGCTTTGCAGTCTTCTTCATGTGGGTCAGGTTTTGGGCATATTGGAGCCTGTGGCGACAACGTAATGGCTATATGTTCCATAGCATTCATGCGGATCCTCTACCTTTCTTTAGGATTTCCCTACCTTTCTTCAGGATTTCCCTTCGGCAGTCTCTGCGGTGATATCACGGCGGAGATACATCAGCTTTCTTATGAATGCTTTTAGATATTTTGTACAGCTGAACACTGTTGTGTTCCTTTCCTTGTACATCTTTTTGGTGGGTTTTCCTCTCTTTGAGGTTTCCCACAATTAGTTAAATCAAATTGATTTACAAAAAAAGTGTGTGTGGTGTGTGTGTGAGAGAGAGAGTGTGTGTAACGGACGAGAAACGAGAGCTCTCCGAGCCTGCGCGCGCGAACCCTTCTGCTGTGCCGTCGCGTTTTTCTCTTGAGCGCTGCTACAGCGTACTGTACCAGCGCCTCTGGGTGTGTGTGCGTGTGTGTGGGACAGCTCCTCTGCGCGTGAAGTTGCTCATCTGTCGTGGAATTTCCTGCAAGCTGCGCGCAGCAGTAGCCCTTTGTACCCTCGCCAGCAAGGGTGATTATTGCTTGCGTGACTGCTCGTGCACGTCTTCTATCCAGCGATCCCTCCTGCTCGTCGCTGCTGCAAAGTGCAGTATTGCCCAGCAAATTTGTCAATGACAGTGCCGTGGGTTTTGCAAGCCTAGTGGTGGCCGGTGCTGTTATGTCACGTCTACTTGTGCAGGACTAGCAGGACAGTTTGTATACAGGTTACAGTCTCAGTCAAGCTCCAGTCTTTGGGCAGAATTCAGCAAATGTATATTTCTGTGGATTCTGGTTGCTGCTTTATGTGAAGTATGTACAGAGCTGTGGTTAGTCTGTTATTTGCAAAGGTTTTCTTCACAATAGATTGCGGAATTGTCTCGCCAATCAGTTTTGTTTGAAGTAGAGTTTCTTTTGATTTATGTTTGACTCACTGTGCGTCTTTAAACGTCGGAAGCAGCTTCTGAGATCAAGGCATGCTTGTATGAGGACTTTGAGGAGGCTCGACAAGCATGGAATGGTCAGGTGCCTGCTCTTGAGGTGCGCATTCCTGTACAGGACCTCATGGACCCAGTTGCACAGTACACTATGAACGCAGTTATTCTGTTTTTTCCCTGGGAAAATGCCTACTGCGCAAGATGTCGGCCAATGGGTCGATTTTCTCCTTAAGCGACAAGATGTCCGTGGTGTCTACTTTGGGGCGCGTGGCTTTTATGAAGTTTTTCTCGCAGACATGGAAGCTTGAAATCTTTTGCTTGAGATGTCCCCCCTCTTTTTTAATACGCAAATGACACATGTTCTCCCATGGGCGCTCACTAAAGACTACCAGAGTCTTATTCGTTACAAATGACCGGTGTGGGTGGAAATTGTTGATTTCCCCCGCACGTGGAGACATTTTCTGCCGTTGTTGGCTGCACAGCTTGGAAAGGTTATCTACCCTCCAAAATTGGATGCGAATACCAACAGGTTTTGTATTCTATGGGACACGGACAAGATTACCCCCGATGGTATTATGGTTGACTCAGGTGATCCATGGGTAGGCAAGCGCCCCTTTAAACTTAAATGGGGAAAATTTGCGAATTCATGTTTTCGATGCAGCAAGTTTGGTCATATGCAATCCGAATGTCCAGAGCCGGTCTTGCAGCCCCCTCCATCTGCTGTTCCTGTGTCCTCCTCTATCCCTACTGGAAAACCCACAAGTGAAGCCAAGCAAAGGGGAGTTTCTACTGCTAAAGTGGCTTCGAATGTGGACAAAGGGAAAGGCAAGGTACAGCAAGTTACTGATATTGGGAATGGGACTGTTGCTAAAGGCAAAAATGTTTGACCTGCAGATGTCAACACATGGGTGGTGCCGAAAAAAGCATTGAAGATTCTCACGCCACATTCTTCTCGTAATTACGTTCCTTCTGTTAATGCTAATAAGCATGCATCGTTTAAGCAACTTCCATGTAATGACAATCGCACGCTGATTGATGCATGGGACAAAGCGATGCACTCTTACAAAGATGTACTCCTTGGTGAGGCTTCCACCTCGCATGTGAACACTGTGGACACGTTTCCTGCCCTGACTCAGAGGATGGGTCCTCATACGGATGCAGTGGATGGAGACGTGTCTATGGGCACCTCCACTTGATTTTGATACTTGTTATTTTGTACATATATTTCCAATGCAAAGTCATATTAAATGCATCTCATACAATGTGCGTGGGTTATGCAATCTTGACAAATGGCGGTTGACCTGGCACTATGTATATACATGTAGGGCAGACATAGTTGTATTGCAAGAGCACAATCAGCACGAGTTTGCTGGTCAATGCTCCTATTTTGTCGGATATTGGATTGTGTATGCTGGCTCGCAAAATTTCTATGGTGTATTGATGATGATTCGACATGAGCTTCAGCCTGTTTTGTTATACAATGATCCGCATGGTCGGTGGATGGTTGTACAGTGTTTGTTGAATGGTCGAGTTCATGAATTTGGAGGTACATATGCATTTACGGCCTTTGGGCAAAGAGCTGCTTTGTGGCGGGAAATCTCCTCTCGCCCATGGACATCGAGTGCCTTTCTGTGTGGAGATTTCAATAATACTCCTGGTTTGCTTGACAGTACCACAGCAAATTCGCATATGCTGCTTGCGGAGAAACACAATTGGGATCATTTCGTTGCCTCTGCTCAAATGATTAATATATGGCGTTCTTTGCATCCTAATGCCTCCGGTTTCACCTTTCAGCATGCTGCTCACTCCTCTTATTGGATCGGTGGTATTTGCTTAATGGGCAACAGTATCAAGAATTTGTATGTGACATGAGGATAGATTATGCTCTATAGCTTTCGAATCATTATCCCCTTTTGCTGCTGTTGTATTTTGGACAGTCTATTTGTGATCGGCCTCTTCACAAGAAACGTTTATTGCATGTTAATAATCCCTATCTTACTCATGAAGCTTTTCGTCACATGGTTGTCATTATTATTCCTCCGCTGTTGGCCCAAATGCATATTGAATTAGATGCTGCTTGGTATCGTTTTGTCATGAGAGTAAAGAGTTAGATTTCTGATTATGGTAGGCATCATATGTAGCGTATTAGGGAGAATGTCAGTGATGCGAAACAGGTTAGTCAACGATTACAACAATTGGCTGATTTCCGCCCATTGTCTGATTCTGAAATGACGGAGTTATGTGAAGCTAAAGTGTGTATTCAGCAAAATGATAAGCGGAAGCTTGCTAAGTGGCAGACGCATGCACGTCAACAGGCCTTTATGGATAAAGTTTGTGCTTCAAAGAAATTTTTTAAGCATTTGCATCATTCGAGAGTCTCAAAGTTGATTAAACGGGTTATCCTTCCCTCAGGTGATTGGACTTCTTCGAAGAGGGAACTTGCTGAGGTTATGGTTTCACATTACCGTAAGGTGTTTGCTGCTCCATCTCAGCCGCCTTCGGCAGCTTGTCGAGCGCGTGAATTGTTGCTTTCTTATGTTCGTCCGATCCTATCTTCGTAGGAGGCACATTGCCTTAGGATCCTTTCTCTGTCGCCGAATTGCATGCTGCCTTGCTTGCATTAGGTCGGTGGAGATCTCCTGGTTGGAATGGACTTACTGTGGAATTTTTCCTCTCGTTTTGGGATGCTCTTAAGCAACCCCTGATCTTCATGATAAATGTGGCATGGGAAAAACAGGATCTACCAGTTTCATGGAAAGAGGGCTTACTTAAGTTGTTGCCCAAGCAAGCGCTTTGCGAACGGTTCACTCATTGGCGGCCCATAACTCTGATGCCGATGATATACAAGATTTTGGCTAAAATGTTGGTCCATCGCATAAAGGACTATTTGTTTACAGGACTTCATCAGGCTCAGTATGGTTTCATTCCTCGTCGTCAAATCATGGATAATTTGGCCAATCTTATGATTGGCATGGAATATGCTAAGTATACGCAACAAGATGTGTTGGTCATGCAAGTTGATATTGAAAAGGCCTTTGACATTGTGCATTGGGACTTCATTGCTACCACAATGAGAAGTCTCGGGTTTGGTCCTAAGATGGCCAATGTGGTTTATTTCTTGTATGACTGTAGTACGTCTTCGGGAATTCTTGAAGGGGAATTGATAGAATCGTGGCCGCTTGGTTGTTCGGTTCGGCAAGGTTGCCCTATTAGTGCTTTGCTGTATGCAATTGCTTCTCATCCTTTGTTGATGTATCTTGATCACTTGACCTCTGCGCAGCGTCTTCATTGTTTGCAGCTACCTTCGGGTCATACTTTTATTGGGCAGGCTTATGCAGATGACTCGCTTTTTATGCCCCGCAATCAGCAAAACGATGTTCAAGAGATTATGAATGCTTTGGAATTGTTTGCGCTTGCCGCTGGTCTTAAAGTCAATTTCCGTAAATCAAAGCTTCTGCCGCTTCGTTCTTGTGATTGGCATGCTCTGTTGTGGCCAGGAGAGATTGTTCTTCCAAATGTAATCACTAGGCATTTGGGTTATCCAATTGGATGGAATGTTACTCACAAGCAGAAAATGGATTGGGTTATGAATCGCTTGAATGTTAAACTGCATTACTGGAAGCTTTCTACCTGGCCGCTACATGTTCGCCTGCGAATTGTTCAGAGTATCCTCATGGCATATGTTCAATTCTTTTTGCCATTGTTGCATTGGCCCCGGCATTGTCTTGACTCTCTCATGTCGGCCATTTTGTCTCATTTGTGGCGAACGCGTGCTCACAAAAAAGGTTTGCGCTTGATATCGATGGCAAAACTTTGTACACCAAAGCGCTTTGGTGGTTTGAATATTCTAGACCTGCGTAGGTATGTCATTGCTAGGAAGGCTATGCTTTTGCCTACACTTGTGCATCAATCTCAGCCTTGGACACTTATGTTTGCACACTTGAGTCAGCATGTGGTTACATCCTCATTTGGTCACTAGCAATCATCCATGTGGGAGGCAGTATTTGGTAAGATGGATGGTCATATTCCTGGATGCCCGCTTTCTTCCACCTTGCTTTCTGCATGGAAACAGGTTACGATTCATCTCTCATGGAATGCTCGGATGGAAGGAAACTCACTTCGTGCAGAGAGCCGGCATTGGAGTCGGGTTTTTTCTCTTACTTTGGTCGATTGCTCGCCTCGCCAGGCGTATTTTCTCTCTTGCCGTGGCATTCGAGTGGTTGAGGATGTAGTGGATGCAGTTAGTTTTACTTTTGAGTTTCCATTTGCCGCTCGCCGCTTTGGATTGGGCATGCACTATTGTGAGTTTTGGAGAGCATTACAACAAATGTTGACAGGTTTTTTGCCCGTTTCACCTATGGCTAATGGTGATCGAATGTCTGACTGGAAGCTTGGGGAAATGCCATTTCAAGATATTTGTGTTGGGCGGACATATGCTCTTCTTCTGCCTCGTCCATGGATTGTTGATCATTGCAATGCTATTGGGCACATGCATAAATCAGATATTTGGTGGCGCAGGATTATATCTGCAATATGGAAAGCCATTTGCCGTTTAAAGAGCGGTTGTCTCTTTGGCGGTGTTTACTTGGTGTGCTCCCAGTGGGTACGTTTCTTCCGAAGCGCCGTATCCACCCTTCATCATGTGTCCGTTGCTTATCTGCCGAGGAGGATGTTTGTCACCTCTTGTGGGATTGCTGTGTCACTCGAGAATTCCTTCGTCGAGTATCTACGTGTATGCGGCTACGTTTTCCTTCGACGGTCTTCCATAAGCGGTTTTGGGTTTTTGGTATCTTCTCGCCGGCGTTGGAGTGCTTTGCAGCCTTCTTCATGTGGGTCAGGTTTTGGGCATATTGGAGCCTGTGGCAACAGCATAATGGCTATATGTTCCATAGCATTCATACGGATCCTCTACCTTTCTTCAAGATTTCCCTTCGGCAGTCTCTGCAGTTTGCCTTGGAAGTTGGTGATATCACGGCAGAGATACATCAGCTTTCTTATGAATGCTTTTAGATATTTTGTACAGCTGAACATTGTTGTGGTCCTTTCCTTGTACATCTTTTTGGTGGGTTTTCCTCTCTTTGAAGTTTCCCACAGATAGTTAAATCAAATTGATTTACAAAAAAAAAAGTGTGTGTGTGTGTGTGTGTGTGTGTGTGTGTGTGTGTGTGTGTGAGAGAGAGAGAGAGAGAGAGAGACTCTAAAAAGCAGAAGTTTAACAGGTACCTGCATTCAGAGAGAGTGTGCTTGCAAAAAGGAATTGGGGTAAAGAGCATGTCCCTTGACAAAACTATTACTAATTCATGAAAATTGTGTGTGTTTAATTTGCATTTCAATTTAGGGATCTCTTTATGTGCAGTCATTTATTTTGACCCCAAGAGCACAGATCCCAAGGGAAAAACTGTAGCAAAAAATCTATGTCGTGCTCTCTATTATGGGTGCTCCTTAGTGCAATATGCAAGAAATCTTACTCCAAACATAAAACAGATGCTGTAGGGCAATATGGAACAAAGCAAAACTATACTCAAATGACACAATAGCAGACTCCAAACCCAATGGAAACTCAATTAAACTCAGGGAACCAATACAAATTAAACTCTAGTTGGCAGTACACTCCGCTCCAAGCCCAAGACTCACGGGTAGAATGGGGATGTCGAGGCTCCAAGTGTGCAGGGAGAGTGCAGGTGTACGAGTGCTAGACCAATCTCATTGAAATGTTAGAGATGCGCAGGCTCATGCATTGATTGCATTATCTGTGAAGCACACTATTACTCCTCACATTCACTCAGCTAAATCAGCAAAATAGGCTAGGGATATTCTGGCTGGTCTTTATGCAAGTTGCAATGAGGCTAAAATTGCATTGCTGCGTAAAGAGCTGGAATTGAAGTTTCTGCATGAGGAAGATGACATAGACACTTTCCTTGCTAGTATCAAGGATATTAATGAGCAACTGATTTCTGCAAGCGAAGTCATTTCTGACAATTCACTTGTGCAGACTGTTCTTGATGCATTGCCAGATTCTCACCAGGCTTTTGCTGGTACTTCGAGACTCATGACCCAAGGAAATCCTGAGGTTGTCAAGCTTGATGCATTATGCACATTGCTGTTGCAAGAGTCATTTTCAAGAAAGAACAAGGATAAACAGCGTGCAGTTGAACCTGCCTTTCTTGCTGCTCAAAGAAAAGGTAGTAACAGCGATGTAGCCACTTCTCATGGTTCTTTAGCAAGTGGAAAATCACCTTGTTCCTAATGCTTCAACCGGTAGCACCTCGTCTGGGAATTCTGGTGAAAAAAGCAAGAAGAAGATGTGTTGCCATTATTGCAAAGCTAATGATCAATTGATTGAGCAGTGTCCTAAATTGAAGGCAAAAGAGGCCAAGAAGAAAGAGGTTGGTTCCACTACAAGTACAACTATTGTAGAGTGATGTTGATGTAGATACAGAGTGGGCATTAAGTGCAGAGTGCACTTATGATCCTTCTGTCCATGATGCATGTATGTCAGTTGTTGCAGATTCACATGTGTGGTACTTTGATAGTGGTGCTACAAAGCACACTACCTCACATGGTGACTTTTTAAACTCTCTCAAGTCTGTCCCTCACAGGAATACGGTCATGTATGCAAACAATGCCTCTTATCCGGTCAAGGAACTTGGAAAGATTGTGTTGACTACTGCGAATGGCAGTTCCTTCACACTTGTTGATGCACTTTATGTACTTTTTTTCTGTATCGGCACAAACTAGACTTGGTCTTATTGTGAAATTTGTGGATGACAGATGTACAGTTCATGATCTCAGTTTTGGTGATGAAATTGTTGCTTCTGGCATTTTGTGTTGTGGGCTGTAAGCTCTCTTTGTATGACAAGTGTGGGTAGAATTTTGCAAATGTAGTTGTGGATTTAAAGGTTGTTTAAATGCAAAGCTTTGCCATGCATGTTTTGGGCATCTGAATTTCGAAAGTTTGCTGCATTTGCAAAAATCTGATATGGTTGCTTCTTTGCCGCCTCTTGAAGCACCTTGTAAGCATGTTTGTGAATTTTGTATTTTGAGCAAGATGCGGAGTTTCCAAAGGATGGCTCAATAAGGGCTACATGCAGATTGCAACTTGTGCATAGTGATGTTTGTGGGCCTATGAAAATTCTATCCTTAGGCAATTACCTATACTTCGTGACTTTCATTGATGATTACAACATACTTTGGATTCAACTTGTAGGCCTGACCTCTAACTGGTTTATCCCCACTGCGACGAGAGCTATAGTGTGAACTTTGAGCTTGGGAAGTATCTTGGTAAGACTAGGCAAAACCATCGATGAAAGAGTGCATAAAAGAAATTACCTAGTCTAGCGGCACAAGGTGATCCTACAACCCTGTAGCCAAAAGAATGGATTGAGGGTTGTGAGAGTCACCCAGGTTGACTTCCTTTACTGGGTTTGGAGAGGGTACTGCTAAGGATGTCGCTGTGGGTGAAGAGGACGCCGCTTCTTGGAGCATAGAGACATCATGGACTAGTGTTTGATCAATATTGAAATCGCATATGCGTCTTGTAGCCAACCTACGGAAAGCACGTCAAAGGGTAATTCATCAGACACAAAGGTGAGCTTTGCCTTGGGGTGAACTCATGTAGAAGAGATTTCTTTCCTCTTCTATGGTCCTACATAGGCTCACCAAGCCCAAGGGCTTCCACTGTAGGAGCATCTGAGTCATCAACCTCTTTGACCTCGACACTTGGCTCCGAGCTAGGTGGCACAAGTGGGCAGCTACGACATGGACACTATCAGATGGTGTATCCTCATTCAATGATTGAATGGAGACCACATAACAAGGCAAAGACTTGGTAGCTTCCAACCACTCAAGTAGGTCTTTCTCTGAGCCGTCAAATGGAGGAGGCTATTCCAGTTAGACTCTTTTGACAGAGAACTATTATGCACAACTAGATCCATCCCCCCTTCAAGTTTGATTGGTTTCATTGGTGACCCACGAGTATGAATCCACATTGGTCATTTCCCAAATCATGTAGCATCTTTAGTGTGTCGTAGCCACGGTCTGCCAATGAGCAAGGGAAAACCGCCCTCGATCTCGAGAAGGCAAACCACAACAAAATCCAAGCTGAAGGTGGAGTCTTGTACCTGCAGAGGCACCTTGTCCACTATGCCCAAGGGGTAGAGTGTCCTCTGGTCTGCCAAAGTAATTGTAAATGGAGTGGGTCAAGTAGGCTGGAGACCTAATGCCAACATAGTGAACTCAAGCATCAGGTGATGCCAGATTCCATTAACTATCACACCAGAGAATTGCCACCTTAGAATGGACACAGTGAGACAAGGGGTTCTGTAATCAGTGAGGGGAGAAGTGGGATAGGAGACTCTAATGACCCGCAAATGGGACTTGCACCTGGGTACAAAGAATGGATAAGTGCAAGCGGTTACCTCAAAAAGCCCCATCTAGCCAAAGCATGTCATAGAGCACACTTGCTGAAAGGTGTTCTTTATGAGATTCTTTGCATTAGGTTTTTCTCCTTTTGCTAGCGCCTTCTCTAGTACATTAATCTGTTGTAGGTCGGCTACTGCTTCCAAGAAGGCCCCATTGATATCGGAGAGCAGAAGAAAAAGAAGAAGAAGAAGAGAGAGTGATCGCTCTCGCGAGAGTAGGCAGACTCAAATTGGCAAATAGTTGGAGGCGCGGATACGGTAGAGGGTCGCTCGCTTTCGCATCAGGTGGTGTCTTGTTCGGCGATTGATGATTCTAGGGGGCGCTAGCTAAACTGATTCAACTCCACCTTTGATGATATCGACCCGCCGTTGGACCCTAATGAAAGGACGTTATCCTTCTTGGTGGGGAGGCTCGCGGGAAGCGACTGTCCATCTGGGTACGCCATGATCCGCACTGGAGGAATGGAACCGCAGGGCACGTCCATGTAGCAAAGTTCCTCGGTGAGGTTGTACCCCGGTGCTTGGGTGCTCTACATAGGCGGATGGAGTGATAATGCCCTCCTTCCTATGCTTTTATTTTATAATCTAATCCCTCCCGAGGGAAATGACGTCATTCTCCCCAAGCGAAGCCAAATGAGCTACAAGAGCGCCCAAGTGCCTTGCCCCCGCAGGGGGGTCAACCTTGCCAAAAAAAACCTCTCTCCAAGGCACCCTCCACATGAATGCCACCTTCGGGCTTATTACCACTTCTGTGAAAAGTTTGGACATGTGGACAAGGATTGCTACTACCTAAAGGGATTGCGACAAAACAGAAAAGTCTTGGTCCTACTCTTCAACAAGGGCCAGCACTTGCATCCAACATGGTTTCCCCTTATGGCCATCCAAACCACATGCCACCTTTGCTGAGAGCCCCTCCTATGCAAGGTATGCAGAGTACTTTTCCCTCTCAGAGCTTTTATCATGCGCATGCTCCCTCATCCCCTCAAAGCTTCTATGCCTCCACCTCCACCTCCATGCACCAGGAGCAAGGACCACCTCGCCCTCCAACTCGCCCATTGAATCGGCCCATTTTGTGCCAGAGGCAAGGAATATGGACATTACCAAAGCAAATGCCCCCTACCAGAAGGGTCCCCTCCCTGCCATCATTGCCCTGAAGCGAAGGATCACTACAATAAGGATTGTCCCAAACTTCGTGCATCCACGTCCTCGAGCCCAAGTCAAAGCCAAAATGAGTTTACCTTTCCCAAGATCAATCTAATAGCAGTTAGCACCATCCCGCAGCCGCCACCTTTTGCCCATGTGGTTGCCCTTCAAGACAAGCTGCAGTTGGTAGAGGAGCCAACGGGTGTCCTTACTCGGGCCTAGAGGGCCGCTCTCCGTCTTAGCATTCCAACAAGTTCACCTCCCCCACACATTCTCCCACCAGTGGATACCCTACTTTCAGTTGTTGACAAGCCATCCCTCAGTGCCAAGCAAGGATCCAAATCTCTGCCCTCCGATATTGATGAAGCTTTCTTGGAAGCAGTTGCCGATCTACAGCAGATCAAGGTACCAGAGAAACTAGTGGTAGAAAAAGAAAAGCTTACAACAGAGACGATCTTGAAGAACACCTCCAATATTGATGAAACTTTCGTGGAAGCAGTTGCCGATCTACAGCAGATCAAGGTACAAGAGAAACCACTGGTAGAAAAAGAAAAGCTTACAACAGAGACAATCTTGAAGAACACCTTTCAACAAGTGTCGCTCTATGACATGCTGCAGCTAGATGCGAGTTTTCAAAGTACACCCTTGTAGTTATTCAGTCACTTTACCCCGGAGTAGGTCCTAGTGCAACCATCAGAGTCCTATATGATATCCCATCCCGCTGCTCCCCTCACTGATTATAGAAGCCCTCGTCTCAGCATGTCGAATTGCCGCCTTCGGGCGGCAATTCTCAAGAGTGATAGTGGATGGTGGATCTGGCATCAAGCCCGAGTTCACTATGGTGGCTTTAGGTCTACAGCCTACCTACCCTACTCCCTTCACAGTTATATTGGCCGACCAGAGGACAGTCTATCCAATGGGCATGGTGGACAAGGTGCCTCTGCAGGTACAAGACTTTACCTTTAGCTTGGATTTTGTTTAGTTCTTCTTTCCCAGGTTGAGGGAGGATTTCCTTTGCTCATCCGGTAGACTATGGCTGCGGCACACTAAAGCACTTCATGATTGGGGAAACGACGCCATGTGGATACATACTCCTGGTTCCCCAATGCAACCCATTCGCCTAGAAGGAGGCATGGATCCCTTAGTGCATCATAGTTCTTTGTCCCTGGAAACCAACCGTGAATTAGAACAGCCTACTCCACCTGACGGGTCAGACGAAGATCTGTTGGAGTAGTTGGACGCTACCAAATCTATGCCTTGTTATGGAGTCTCTATTCAATCTTTGCCTGAGGGTACACCCTCTTTCAATGTTTCCACAGTAACTGAGCCTAATGAGCCACCTAAGCCAGCTCCAAGTATGGAGGTCACAGAGGCTAATTACTATGCGCCCTTGGTAGCAGCCTTTGGACTTGGTGAGCCTATAAAGCATCAGAGAAGTGGAAAGGAATCTCCTATACAGGAGTTAACCCACACCTCAACCTCGGCCTCATCTGAGTTTGACTCCCGTCCAAACCAAAGCTCTCATCTGTGTCTCGTGGTGAACTACCCTTCACCAAGCTTCTTGGAGGCAGGTTCCAACAAAAAGATGATGACTTCCACATTGATGAGACACCAGACCATGAGGTCTCTCTGCTCCTAGACGCGGCAACCTCTTCACCTACAGAGAAATCTTCAGCAATGCGATCTCCGGACCTAGTAAAGAGAGAACTTCGGCGACTTGTGGATGCAAACCCAGTGCTACTAGACCAGGTGCAGAGTAGACAGTCCTTTTGGCTTCCATCTATGGAAGTTCCAGAAGAGTCAAGACCAATGAGAGTAAGTCTATCTGATCCTTCCATCTCGAATCGTCATTCCACAGAGAGTGTGTAACCTCCACCGAATGCTCTCTATGACTTCATTGAGGTACCTTGTGTACTACCAAAAGCGCTACCAGATATCGGGGTTAGCATAGAGTTATTTGGTATGCCATTTCACAATTTGTCATCACCATAGGAGCAACTTCATTTCCTAGCCCTCGTTCCCTTACCCCTATCCACCCCCTCACTCCCTCTCTCTTCCCCTTACCCACCCCTATCCCTCCCCCTCGCCCCTACCCACCCTCCCTCCCCCTCTTGTCCCTCACCACCCCTCCTCTCACCCCTACCCTCCCCCTCTCGCCCCTACCCACCCCCTTCCTCCCTCCTCCATGCCCTACCCACACCCCCTCGCCCCTACCCTCCCTCTCTCGTCCCTCACCACCCCCCCTCACCCCAACCCACCCTCCGTCCCCCTCTCGTCCCTCACCACCCCTCCCCTCCCCCTACCCACCCTCCCTCTCCCCCTCGTCCCTACCCACCCCCTTCTTTCCCCTCTCGCTCCTACCCACCCCCTCCCTCGCCCCTCCCCACACTCCCTCTCACCCTCGCCCCTCCTCCCCTCTTCCCTCGCCAATACCAGCCCCTAGTCCCCTTTTGACTGCATGTACACTAGTTTGGTGACTTCCTCGGATTTTGTTCAGGGCTACCCCCATCGACTTCTACAAATATCTACACTTTTCCAGTGATTCCTTCCTCCGCGATGCTCAATATCTTCCGCTCATCTCAACTTCATCAATCGGATTGGGTTGCATTGCTTCTGCTAGTTTTGCTTTCTATCTAGTTTCAGTGTTCTCTCTCACCGGGACGGAGAGTGGTCTTGTGGCGGGCAACCTGTAGCAGGGCTACAGTGTCACTAGCGGCAGTTAGTTACAAGTGATCAAGAGTTCACACTGGACGGACTCTCGCCTGGGCAATGACAGGTGACAAGTGTTACGGATGGTAGTCCAGTGGACACCGTGGCGAGATCACCACCACCTCAGTTAGGAGATAGGCTTAGCTGGATTAGGATATCTGCCAGCTGTTGGTGGCTCTTTAGGAGATACATATGTGTGGTTGGTTCTAGTCGTCGACGATTCAATCATCATCTACTTTGTATACGGTCATTCATCTTGAGTCTAGCATCTTGAGTTTCATGCAGAGCACGTTTGCACCATCCCTGCACATTTGAGCCTCTACACCCCCATTGTACCCTATGAGTTCTGGGCTAGTGTGTTGCCATGCCAGAGTCTGTATTGGTTTCTTTGAGCTAGTCGAGTCCCATCTTGTTCAGGTTCTACTGTTGAGTCGTTGTGTTTTTTGCTCTGTTATTCATTATCTTCTGTGTATTAATTCTGTTGGAGTGAGATTTCACGCACATTGCATTGAGGAGCACCCACTATAGAGAGCACGACACAATATCTCCGCTACAGTTAGCATGATAAAAACTCTGAGATGGAAAAGTACCTTGCATAGGAGGGGTAGTCAATACAGGGGGCATGTGATTTGGATGGAAACCATGTTGGAGGTAGGTGCCAACCCTCGTTTAAGAGTAGGGGCGAGGCTCTGTTGTAATTGCCGCAATCCCTCAGGTAGTAACAATCTTTGTCTTCATGTCCGGGCTTCTCACAAAAGCAGCAATAAGCCCGAAGCAGGTAGTCTTGTGGAGGATGCCTTGGAGAGCGACATGAACTACACCAAACCACGGCCTTAGAATCCCGTTGAGCCTTGAGCTCTTTTAGCTCTCTTGATTTGATCCAAAGCTTCCTAATGTAGCGATTTCTCTTGTCGAAGAGAGAAGGACCTCTTCTCTTGAAGAGCTTCTTGTAAGTTTAGTGCTTTCATTCCCATCATAAAGTAATCAAGGGGTCTGATGCACTTTCCATGAGACTTGAAGCGGTCTCTACGTGAAGGGGGTCCTTGAATAGCCTCCTTGCCCCTTCTATCCTTGTAGCGGCAGCGACAAATTCTTCCAGAGTTGCTGTAGGTCGAAGAGTCTTACGAAGCTTTTGTTGAAAAGTCTTTGGTAGAGCCTTCTCCACCCACTTCTTGACCATGAATTCTCCTAGTTTCTGGGGAAGCTTGGCAACATGAAACTTTGTTCTTGTCATGAATTCTACAAAAGTCTCATCAAAATGGAGCACCGAGGTCCCCAACTCATCTAAAACCTTCTCTTGAAAGTCACCTAGTCTTAGTGTTGCCCAATTTGTAAAGTAGGACTCAGTAAACTAACTGTACAATTTGCCTGCTAAGCTATCTAATGTTGATGGAAACAGCACTATGTAGACATTTTCTCTGTTGAGACCACGACCTCTGCAGAGAGATACAAACCTCTCACATGGTCATCTGCATCCTCTGTGTGGACACTGGAGAGTCCCTTGGCCAGAACGCTTTTCAGCTCCTCCATTGTGACCCACTGAGGAGTCAGTTGTAACACAGGTGGTGGAAAGAGGTACTTGGCAAGGTAATGAGGGTGGTGAGGGGCTAGTTGATGTAGATGCCAAAGAGGATAGTGGAAGCGGGGGCAGAGGAAGGCCACTAGGTAAGAAGGGTTGACACTTTCTGTGGTAGTACTGCAAATGACTCCTCAGGGGGCTTGGTCGAACCGCCTTGTATGTGTTATACAGTAGCAACAGATCCACCCAACCTATGGGCAAGAACTTAGAAGACGTGGAACTTGCTGGATAGTCTAGATCACTGGACCAGTAGACTAGGCTAGACTCGACTAGACCAGACTAGGCCATGTTGGACGACTAGGCTAGACCAAGCTGGATGAAGGAGAGGGTGAACCAAGCCAGGCTATACCAAGGCGAGAGACTAGATAAGCTAGACGAAGAAGAGGGTGGACTAGACCAAGCTAGACGAGACCAGTCTAGATCAGGCGAGAGACTAAACAAGCTAGCTCCTCGACTATGTACACTTAGTAGCAGAGTGAGACTTCAGTTGAGATCCCACCGGGCGTGCCAAAAATGAGAGCACGTTGTCGTGTTGTGACACGTACATAGTGGGAACGCATACTACAAGAGTTATCTTGTAACTTTTTAGATACATAGTTATATTTTCTATAATGTACATATGCATATTTAAGTATAATAATATGCTTTCTATCTCATCCTATTGTTTATCTCAAGGGTAACCTATTCTTACTTTACCATCAGAAAATACTATGGAAAAAGCGTCAATAGCTCCGCCTCTTTAACTTGGGGCAAAAAGCATTGATTCTTTATTTTTACTATCTCATTATCATCTCACACCTTAGCTAGATCCTATATCTAGGGTAAACTCCAATATATATATATTCTATGTATTTTTCTTATATTTCTTTCTAAATAGCTACTACTAGGAGGGAATCAAATCTTAGTGAGACACTAGGTGGCATGATTTCAAAGATACACTTATTTTAATGCATTATTGCAAGCATGATTACAAAACTTTGTCAAGGATCAATGTCATGCTTTCATATGGCATGTGGTGTCCTTTGGAATCAAATGAAAGTGTAAGCTAAGGGGACCACAGGAAGACTTTTGCTGTCAGAAATGGACCCTATTTTGATGATTTTTTTACACAAGGTTCCAATCCGAATTGAAAAACGATTTTAAAATAAAAATCGTAGCTAATGAGCTGAAGCTTCTGGCCATATTTTTACTTTTTTATTTGGAGCCACGATTGAGAAGATATGATCAAAATACTGGACCCCAGTCTGCCCACATCATGCAGGGGCAGCTCATTTCCAACTTTTTCAGTTTTTGTTCACACTAGCTCTTCTCTTCTTGTGTAAACCCTTGGGGGTTCCCTTCACCTATAAAAGGGGACCTCTTCTTCCTTGAAAAGAACTCAAGCATTCAAGCCATTGATGAGAGGAATTCATGAGGGAGTGAGTAGTAATGCCAAATTGTACTTAGCGATTAACATAAGCCTAAGCCTACACTTTCTCCTAGAGGAAGACTAGCCATTCTTGCATGCTATCCTTGGAAGATCAACTCTAATCAAAGAAGGTCGTGGACTTGGCGTATCAATCAATGTTGAATTCTCCCCTCTTCTTCTCTCTCCATCAATAATGGTGCCAAAGGGTTTGTCAAGTAAGATATGTTCTACATTGATGTTTTCTTGATTTCTTGTTGTTTTCTTTTTCATCTTTAATCCAACATATATATATATATATATATATATATATCTAATCTCATCTCCTTAACCAAACATATCTCTCTCACTCTTAGTAATTTATCCTCTCTACAAATTTTAGGTTCTCCTTGCTACAGGTACATCTCTCCCCGCAGTATCCTTATTGCCTACGGGCAAGAATAGGACTTGAGAGGGAAACTCTCTTCTCTTCTCTTCCCTTCTCTTCTCTCATATCTATATTTTAAACATACTAGAGTTATCCTAGATGAATAATCCACATGATGATAATTTCTATCGCTCTCACTCTGTACGATCTATTAGAATTAACGTATGGATTAGCGGTAAAATACACTTTCACAACGTATAGTGTTTCTCTTTGGCCCAGAAAGGCTCAATAAAATACTTCTATCACCGGATCCCATCATACTACCTCTCATAGACTATAACTTTTCTTTTGACGTAAGCGTAGTTATTTTGCTATGAACCAAGAGGATTTGTACACACAATTAATCCCAATCACTAGACAAAATATATATATTATGGTAAGCACAAAACTACAATTTCAAAGAACAATTCGTAGCCTATTTGGTCAGCCAAGATTGAATGCCATTAACTCATCTATTAACCCTTTCATATTACCCATGATACGATATGACCATAGCCTTGATGTTTTCATCTTTGTGTTATTTTGACATTCTCTTTTGTGTTCTTTCTTTGTGCGTGTGAGTGTAAGAGAGAATGGGTGGGCTTCTTTGATTGCACTTCTTTCCAAACCCTAGTCTTCATAGAATCTATGGTTTAACTCCTTCATATAGTCTTTCGGAGTTCTCCCATAAACTCTCACAGCCATAAGCCGGTGCTTTCCTGGCAAGACCGCAAATTTCTCGACAACGTGTAGCAAGAAATCTATGTCATGCTCTCTATTGTGGGTGCTCCTCAGTGCAATATGCAATAAATCTCACTCCAAATATAGAAACGGACACTGTAGAGCAATATAAATCAAATCAAGACTATACTCAAATGACACAACAACAAACTCCAAACGCAATGGAAACTCGACTAAACTCATGGAACCAATACAAACTCTGGCTGGAAGCACACTCAGCTCCAAGTGCAGGACTCACGGGTACAATGGGGGTGTCAAGGCTCCAGCTGTGCAGGGAGAGTGCAGGTGTACATGTGCTAGACTGAAACACAAGACTCTAGACTCAATGACTCATACGACACATAGATATCCTCAAACCAACTGAGCATATATACAACATAAGGGGCAACCAATGGCTAACATATGTGACGGTCAAGCCATGCCTATCCCCCAACTGTGGCGGCAGTGAGCTGGTCGAGGTGTCTTAGAGAACACCACTCCCTCTATCTACCATGTGTCACTGCCCAGGCAAGAGTCCACTCAGTGTGAACTCACAGCTAATTGTAACTGCTGTCCATGTCATGTAACATTGTAGCCTGCTACAAAAACTTAAATGATGTGTGATAGTATAGGCATGTCGCAAAAGGTATCAGTAGACCATTTTATAACGCTTTTCTGGAGAAGACCAATAAATGAGTGGTATATTTGAAATTGGTAGGCTTCATGGTATACATGAAAGTGGTAGGCTTCATAATTCTGTCAATCATGGAAAGAGAACTTCAAACTGTCAACAATGTCTACTTTCGAATCATGGGAAAGAGCCTTTTAGAGATTCATTAAAAAAAAGCATAGTAGTCAGTGGAAGGGTGATGAAACATCATAGATCTGTCTACATTAATAATTGAATAGTTATAATTAGACATACCAGGAGGTATTATCGTTAAAAAAATCTTGTTCCTTTGCAAATGGCCTCAAATATTGCATGTGATGATGTTTCTAAAGCTACATAGACTTGTAATTCAAAGAACAAATTTCTATACATAAGGAGAATTCATGAATCAAAAGGTGAACTTTTTTGTTCCGAGAAAAAGATCCTTCTATTAGTTAATGAACCTTCCCATAGGGCTACAACCACCTCTACTAGAGTGGGCTACAACAATCATAAGGGGAGACTCTCCCAACGAAAAAACAGCATATGTACAATGAGGCTAAATCAAGAAATGGGAGGAGGGAACAGCCACACAGGTGGACGGTAATGCCATCTGAGCACACCTTGACCATGGTGAAGAAGGGCCCAAGGCGCTAGAGTCGAAGTAACGCCTCTCTAAGCTCCCGCATGCGGTTGAAGGTGCTCTAAAGTCTCTCGAACTTTCCCCTGAGGATATGGATCAGCTGCAGCCAAAAATCTCGAACAATCTCCGTTGGTGGCACTAGGCGAGCCTCAAAGACCGCAGGCCAGCCAGATGAACCAGAGTGTCAAGCCACAGACGAGCTCCCAACACCCCTCTCTCACTCTACACCACTCTTGTGAAGTAAGCTTTGTAGCACGTTGGAGTGTAGGTCGACCCCCTTGTATCGCTATCATCCTGCTGGTGGAGGATAGCTCAAACTGTAATGCAAGAGTGGACCAAGAAACTACCCCCCAAGTGTACTGTCGTGCTGTGGAAAGAGCTGGCATCAGTCGAAGGACCCGAAGCCAAACCTGCTGTGCCATAGGGCAATCCCAAAGACAACGACGCTGACTCTCCAAAGGATGGTCACAAGCTGCACATGCTGCCGAGAGGCCACTATGTACAAGCCAGCTCTCCACTGTTGTAGCTCTATGTGCAACCAGCCACTGGAACAACGTGACTCGCCGCAGCTATTTGGCGTCCCACAACCTCGCCCAAAAAGCTGACAAGAACTCAGCTGTGAGACCCTCCCCCTGCCAATGAGGTGCTGCAGCAGGACGAGCCTCTCTCCATGCTGCCAATATGTGACGTCCCGGCTGAACAGTGTAATGAAAGAAGTGACACCTGGGTGGTCGGCTGAGGAGAAAGGGTCCCTCCAAAACCACTCTCCAAGATCCCACTGCACTCGTGTCAGTGGACAGCTCTCCCAAGCCCACAACCTCCAGTGGCCTGTCTCAAGAGCTGTTGGGTCAGGATCTATGACACAAGTCCTCACACAGATGCCCACAACTTGGATTCTCTGAAAACAACACTCTGCAACCTGAGGGGCCTCTATTGAGACTATGTAATCGACCCTCGCCCTGGAGCTCGAAAAACATGGAGGGTACAGTCTCTGAGCAAGCCCGAACTGCGATGAGGACCTCTAGTCGCGTGAAGGCCCCCATCCATCTGGGCACTGCTAACTAGAGAGGTGTAAGCCACTCAGTTGGTAGTGCCTTTGCGATGTCCTGACACATGCTTTGCACCCCTCTCATGCCCTGTATCTGGATGCTCTGAAGCTCCTCTGAAAAACCTAAGAATTGTAACCAGTCACCTAAAGTGTGTGCTGGACCCTCTGCCATGGGATCCCAAGAAACATGAGGCCTACTACCAACCAAGTGGCCTCTCTGAGTGTTGACCATGGGGTTCCAAACAAGGGGCTGTCTGAGGCGCTCCTCCATGCAAGTAGGTTGGTGATGTTCCAGCCTCTCTGCAGCTACTCCCAGGAGGGAAGTAGGCTCACAGCAAAACGGTCCTTCGGTCTCCTGCTCAAGCCAACTCTGCGCATCTTTGTCAAAATCCATCTGATGGAAGGTCTCTAAGGCATAGTAACAGGGGATGGCCGTTTTCAAGTCTACGTTCCCCGTTCCCATTCTAAGTTCCCGTTCCGAATCCCCGTTCCGTGTTTCAAACGTGAGTACCCGTAACAGGGAATGGCATTTTGTTCTGCGTTCCCGTTCCGGTTTCCCGTTCCTGGTAACTATGCTCTAAGGGCCTCCAGCCTGAGGCACTCTAGCTCTAAGTCGCTGAAGCAAAAACTCCTTCCACGGCTCCTTCTCTGAAAGCAGTCTTCTGACAACAAACTTCCCAAGAAGGGCTCTGCTCTGCTCTGTTGTGCTGTGCTGGGTCTATGATCCCCAACCCCCCCTGAGAACAAGGTAGAGTGATGACTTGCCAGGACACTTTGGCCTGGGCTATCTGAGTGTCGTGCCCTGGCCAAAGGAAATTCCTGATCAGCCTCTCTACCTGGCTGATGCAGGAGCTCGAAAAGATCCAACAAGATGTAATGTACCACATAGTAGCCAACAATACAACTCTGCCTGCCAAAGAAAGGCGTGCCGAGCTCCAATGTGACAGTTTCCTCCTGATGGACAGGAGGAGGGGAGCAATCTGCTGCTCACGAGACAAGTCCAAGCCAACCTCATAGCCCAAGTATCGAACTGCAGTCCTTGGGGGGATCCATCTAAAACCCTCACCTGGCAGCCAATGAGGCGTAGAAGCACTGTCAACCGAGAAAGCCATTGTCTTCCTCCAGTTGATCAGTGCCCCTGATGCACAACAAAAGTCTCAAGCGCCTGCTCACACCTGTGTAGATTGGCCTCCTGGCCCTCCGAGTACAAAGTTGAGTCGTCTGCAAACTAAGCATCCAGTAGCTCATCGCCCCGAATAGGGAGCGCTAAGCCACGTAGACCAACCTGCTATGAAACCAAAAATTTACTCATCGCCTCAGCATAGAACAGAAAAAGGAAGGTAAGAGGGCAGCCCTGTCTGACCGAACGTGTGAGCATGAAGCGGTCTCCTCTACCTCCTGCCAAAAGCATCTGACTATGTGCACGTCTGTAGAGAGCCGACACAACTTTGATCCAAGAATCTGAGAAGCCCATCCTGCATAGAGTGCCCTCCAAGAAGTCCCAGTCGACTTTATGGTTGGCCTTCTCAAAATCGAGAAGGAGAATCACCAAATCCTCACCACGGAGACGCATGAGGGTAGATGCCTCCCAGAAAGTAAAGATGTTGTCAAGGATACTGCGCTCTTTGACAAAACCTGATTGGGTCCCATGTATAATGCTATCTAGAAGTGGCTGGATACTCAAACTGAGAGCCTTGGCGAGAATTGTGTAGGCTGAGTTGAGGATGGTGATGGGCCGCCATTGTCGAATCTCATCCAAGGAGCCAGCCTCCTTGGGAATGAGGTAGATCAAGCCCTCATTCATGCTATCAAGCATCTCTCCTGTGTGAAAGATGTAGTGAAAAAACTGGGAGTCAAACCATCCTCATCGGGACAGCTACCAACGGGGAAGTGCTTTGAGGGCCTCGTGGAGCTCCTCAAGCTGAAGAGGCAGCTCAAGCCTCTAGCGCATCTCCTCAATCACAAGACAAGGCATCTGTGCCCAAACCTGCTCTCTGCATGCATCCTGTCGCTCTGACTGAGGCTCTGCAGACAACAGGTCACGGTAAAAGTCAATAGCAACCGCACGCATGTCCTCTAGCTTTGAAGCAACTGATCCGTTAGGCCTCCTCAACTAGCCGACACTGGCGTGCGCATGCCGGGGTCCCACTATCTCAAAGAACGTCCCGGTCACTCTGTCACCCCTTGGGTCCACTGAGATGCCTGTCGATAGAAAGCAAACTCATGACGCCTCTCCTCTGTGCTGGCAAGCTCTTGGCGAGCCTACTGCCACTGCTCCTCCAACCATGGACTGTCTGGGTGCTGCTCCTGCATCCTCTGCAAGGACGCAACGCCCCGTCGGAGATGCTGCTACTCCTCTCTCGCTGCAGCCAAGCGGGTCGTAGACTCCTAAAGAAAGAACCGACTAAGTTGAGCAAGTCTAGAGGCCACTCTGTCAGCAGGGGAGTCCTGCGTGTCCAAGCCCTTTGTCCAAAGAGCCACCACTCGCTCTCTCAGCTCGGAGTCCAGCAAGATCCTCTCAGGGATGTGTAGCATCGTGCTCCCCGTCCTCTGTCTATCTGTCACTATGAGGATCACGGGTGCATGGTCCGAAAAAGATGTCCCAGCCAAAATGCAAATTGTCGCACCCAAGTCACAAAAGTGGTCACTAGCGTAGAAGCGATCTATCCGACATAGATTCACTCCTTCCACTCTACGGTCCGAATGAGAGAAGGTCAGGCTGTTTGGGGGTCTCACAAAGCGAGAGAGCTACCAAACATCTGAAACCCTCAAAGTCGTACATAGCCTCTCCCAAGCTGCCAACTCAGCGCCATGCACAGTAGCATGGCTACCTCCAATCCTGTCAGAGGGGTTCTCCAGGCATGTTGAAGTCTCCCCCAATGCACCATTGCTCTGCGTGCGGCAGAGACTCTACAATGTGAGACCAAAACTCTACACGTGCACTCGCCACCTTGGGCGCATAGATGTTCAGGAAGCCCAAGAGGCAACCCTGAACTTGTATAGTAATCCACTGAGCCTTGCCAGGCACAATAATACCTCTATCCACAATGGCTTGCTGCCAAGAGCCCGCAATAGTCTACATACCCCTCCCTGGATACCACCAGGTCCAAATGCAGTTGACCAAAATGTCTCAAATCGACCACGCAAAAGCTGACCACATCGTCTAATGCGGCTCTCACATAGATGATGCTTTTGTAGCATAAGAAGATCAATCTCTCCTCCCACAAGGCATCGCTGAAGCTCCTGACGTAATCGGCCCCTCTGGCGCTGAAATAGGGGCGAGACAATCCTCATGGAGAGTGAGAGAGAACCCATGCTGCAGCATCAGCTAACCGTGCTATCTTCGAGGCTGGCTTGGATGGGGAATAATCTGCATCCGAGCATCCCCGAGATAGGCGTGACTGCAAAGAGTATGGCCCAGGCCCAAGAAGAACGAGTTGTGCGCATGGCAACCTTCTCTGTCCAGGAGTCCCATGTATGTGTACATAGCATCGCGGGCTCTGCGTGTCAGCAAAGAAGTGAACCACAACGTGTCTACATCTTGCCGAGTCTGGAGGTGTCACTGAGAACTTGGCCAATGGCCACAGAGTCTAAATCAAGTCTATAACCCCTGGGTCTCCCATGTGGTGAGAGAACTCAAGGGCCTGTGCATGCAGCCACTCCAACATTGAGTCCAAAGTCCACTCAGGCTGGTCCCTGTCACAAAGGGGAAAAGAGAAGCCAACCGCTGGGTCCATGGTCTCTATCCCTCTAGCTACAAGAAACAATACATGAACTCTGAAGCAAGCTGCCTCAAGGTTTGGTGAAGGGTCGCCAAGAAAACGTGTGAAGTCATTGGCAAAGAAGTCCCACCGACGACAAATGTCAAAGCTCGTTAGTCCACGAGGGACTGCTGCGAAGGGAGACGTCTGCACCAAAAGGGGGGTTTGCAAGAAAGGCTGTCCCTCTCTTGCCAAGCGACTCGTGGCAAAAGCGCTGCCAAGAGATCTCCTAGCAGCCGAGGATGGTCCTGCCGCCTAGGATGGCTACGGGGCAGGAGCGGGAGGAGATGTGGAAGCAGGAGGGGTAGTGGGAGAAGGAGGAGTGGAGGGGGGGCAAGGAGCGACAAAGGGAGATGGGCGAGGAGGGGAAGAGAAGGAAGGAGGCGGAGGGGGAGGGGCAACGGGGAACTCGGGGGAGGGGTTGTCGGGGGTGAGGCTGAGGTGGAGGGTGGAGCCGGAACCTCTTCCTGCTAAAGAGGGTCGAAACGATTCCCTGTGGAAACCTATTGCTGCTAGACTGGAGCCTGGGGCCACTCTCAGTGCCAGGCTAGCGTGGTGACCGCTGTCGACGCCGACCACGAACCTGTTGCTAGCCCTCCTTTGCTTGAGCCCCAGGCTCGGAGGGTGGCTCTGCCTGCGTACCCTGTGACCCTATCTGCTGCTATTGGGCAGCCCTTGAAGGCTGGGGCTGAGCCTGAGGTGAAGGTCGGGGTCTCCTCCATGGACAAGCCTTCGCAAGATGGCCCATCTGATAACAAATAAAACACTGATTCGGGAGGCCCGAATACTCAACGCTCTGACGGAACCAACCGCGACTCACCCGAGGTAATAGGATGACCTTCAATAGAGTGTGGGTGTTCCAAACCAAAACACGTATTGTGGGAATGCCGGCCGCCTTGGCAGCTACAGAGGCTGTCGTGCGGGGTGCCTCCAAGACAGTCCCAATCTCTGAGCCTATACTGGAAAGGAGCGGAAGGTACTCCCTCCTTAGGCCGGGGAAGCAGACTGAGATGGGCAGGTCTACCTCCTCGACAAGAACGTCGGTAGTTGGGTCGAAACCATGGCGCCACTGTGGAAAGTGTGCCCAAACTGCTCGGATGGCCACGGGGCTCATCGCAATGACCTTGGACGCCATCTCGGGAGTCTCAAACTCTATCTAGTAGTAGCCACGCCCGAGAAACTGAACATCAAGAATCTTGCCCACCTCTACTAAAAGGCGGGCCTGAAGGAGATCACGCACCTTTCCTCTGCTAGGTCGGGTGCCGATGATCTTGCAGGTGACGGAAGTCGCTTGGAGACGCTCCACCTCTGCGGCTAGGCTTGCTTGCTCTGTCGGCGAGAGAGCAAGTCGGATGGTGGGCTCTGCAAGGTCGGGCGAGGGGGCTTCTGGAGAGTCCCTCTGGGGCGGAGCATGAGCCTCCATCAAGAACGTGCGTTTGAGGCGCATATGGAAAAAATTACAAGGGTTAAGGAAGATGAATTAGAGAAGGTCTTTCTTGGGGAGCAAGTGGAGTCGCAACCCATATACATTAATAAGCAGCTTGAGGCAAGTTTTAGAGATGATTTGATGATGTTACTGACAGAATTTAAGGATGTTTTGTGTCTACTGCTGTGAGTGAGGCGAATGACAAGAACTAGACGACTTTCGAGAAGCTTTGACTGCGAAGGACAAGCCCTAAGGGTCGAGGCGCAAGGAGGAACTGACGACCGCGGGGCGGGGGGGGGGGGGGGGGGGGGGGGGGGGGGGGCAGCGTACAGCAGTAGCGAGCGACCAGCTTCCTATACAATCAATCAAAAGGTGAACTTGATTTGACCTTCTAGGAATACTCAGATGTTGGAAATACAAAAGAACTCTGCTTGTTGAATTAGAAAGCAGCCTCTCGTAAGGTGATGCTCTCTTTTCAAGGAATTTCCAACCGAAGATGCATAGCTGGGATTTCAGTCATTCCTTCTGATCTCTAGAATGATCTAACTGAAGATCATGTGGCTAGGCAACATCAACTGTCAGGCCGTCCTTCACAATCTTGATTGGACGCAATGTGAAGAACCTCACTGTACGGACAAATTTGTTTGTGGCACGATTTTGGGTTTACAATAAGTGAAGGTGACATTTGGTCAGTTATTCTGTTTCAACTTTTGGTCCAGCTTTCTGTTTGATGCATCTTACAAGTGTCTGATGTGTAGACCATATTGCCAAAACTCAACTTATGACGACATGTACGGCGCATTCAGATGCTTCAACGAATCATATTAGAGAGATGTTACGAATGTTTCAATTTGGGGTAGGCAATCTAATTTATTTCCATGTTTTCCACACATGAATTCACTATAAGCTAATAATCTACCTTGCATGTTTGCAAATAGATCTGCCCATTTTTCCTTTTTTACATTGACACTTTTATTCATGTTTTTAGTGTAATTGTCATAGGTTTTTTTCTCTTGAGAGGAATAACCTCCAATAGTATGATGATGGCCAAATCATTTAGAACTCATAGATATGCTCCATTTATGCGTTTGTGAATGGCTACCAGCCTCTTCTCTCCCATCCCTAACTCTCTTTGACTCTATGAGAGGGAGCCGGAGATGCAAGAGCATTACATTTGCACGTGTCCAATGCACTATGATACTTAAGAGAAATACTAATCCTTGTTTTTTGGGCTACTATGACAAGTCATGCAGTTTCAGCACCAGAAATGTTTGGTGTTCTTCCTATCGAGACTTGAGCGATGCTTCACAGCCATCTTGCAGTGGGAGAGGAGACCTATGAGCCTGGCTCATATAGACAAAACACGATTACTGACTTCTTCATCGTTACACACCCGCGTATGTAGGAGAGATAAATTGGATGGACCACAGAGAGAGAGAGAAATGAAATGAAATGAAATGTTATATTAACGTCTTCAAAAGGCCAAAATGACCTATGAGACCAATCAGTTACAAAATAGTGAATCTAATACCATGTCTGGGTACAAAAGAACTAGAAAAGAACTAGAAGTGGAACAAAATACTACTACTACTACTACAATCTAAAACTACGTGGGTGTAGCAGCTGATACAATAGGTACCTGGTAAACTGGATGTAACAGTGTGTGAAACAAAGATGGAAGAAATGGTGAGGATCCATCCTCATCTGCACTCTGGATGTCGAGAGAGTATGGCTCGAATCTTCTGTTGTAGTCTCCGTCGATGCTGTGTAGCTCCTCTCCTCAGTCGCGGTCGTCTGTATCTCTGTAGCTCCAATGCTCGGTCGATGAGAGTGCCAGTAGTGGTCGAATGAGTGTGGGACGAGCTCTGCAGTGGTGGCTGCTCCTCTGGCTGTCCCATATCTAGTGAAAAGAAATCTGTAATGTGTCTCTGGGACTGCCTCTCTCTAGCTCTCCCCAGTAAAGTGTCTCTATACCTGTGTAACTCAAGTAGATATAGTCCAAGACATCTCTGATCCTCATAACTCATGACCCTAGATAGAGGACCAAAACCCTCTCTGAATAAGCAGTGGAAACGCCCCCGTATCTCATAGAACACTGTGCAATGACATATGTAGTGCAACTCTGTCTCTGGCTCTCTCTGGCATAATCGGCATATCCTGCTGTCTGCTGGTATCCCTCTGAATCTACCGGTCTCAATCTCGAGCTGATGTGAGGATGTGCGTATCTGACCAATGGCACAACGCAAACCATGAGACATATGTGTGTCCATGTAGCTGGGTCGAATCACAAACCCATCTCCTGTGAGGTGGAGAAGATGCTCTCTATAGAAAGCCATCTTCGTGCTCAACTCCTGAGGCGGCTCTATCCATGTCCTCCTGGTGTCGAGCTGGATCAGGTCCTGACGAATGAGTCTAGTGATCTCCACCCGTGTAAGAGACAGCGAGGGTGCCTGAAGAGAATACTGGAAAGGGGGCAACCTGTCCATGGTGAAGCCATGCGTCTGAAACCATGAAGTCATCTGTGCATACCAGCATGAAGTGTCCCCCTGTAGAGCTAATTGTCTGGAAGACTCAAGGGCCAATCTAGCATATCTGTCTCTAGTAGTATCCCATAGGCTGTGCACAAAGGACACTGATCTGGTAAGCGCCTCAATCTCCATGGGGGGGGCAGCTAGCTCTGCTCGAATGATCGCGTGAGGTACGGAGGCCTTGGCTCTAATCAATCGGGAGATCATAGATACCAAGGGCCTCTCCATACGTCTCCAACCATCCTGGCCTACAGAAGGTCCCCATACCTGTACCCCATACATCATAGCTGAGGCTACTAAAGTATCAAAGAGCCATAACTTTGTCCGAGGTTCCTGGAACTGAACCTGCGAACACATCCTCTCCAAGCCTCCCAAGGCCGCATAAGCTCTGGTCAGTCTAGTCTTTGCTGCTCTCCCCAAAGAAAACCTCGGCCCAGTGAAGACTATCCCAAGGTAAGTGTATGCATCTGTATACTCCACAATCTCTTGACCATACGTGAAGGTCGGTGCCGATCTCCTGATCCACTGCGGTGTGGTGTTAAACACCATGACCTTGGTTTTACCAAGGTTTACAGACAATCCACTATCCTCTGCAAAACTGTGTAATGCATCCAACTGTCGCTGCATACCCTCTGGTGAGTCAGAGATCAAGACAATATCATCAGCATATAACAACAATGGGATCCACGTCCCTGCCAGCTGGGCACCTCTATCACCCTCTCTGTCAATGTAATCAGACACCTCATCAACATACATACCAAATAGAGTAGGAGACAATGGGCAACCCTGTTTCACCCCGATAGTGGAGTGAACTAAGTCAGATATCCCCTCTGGGGTGCGTACATGTCCCATCACTGATCTGTATAAAACCATAATCCCCCAAATCAACACTGTGGGCACCCCCATCTCCTGCAGTCTGCGCATCAGTCGAGCTCTCGGTACCATGTCAAATGCTTTGCGGAAATCCACAAAGCTACAATAAATCCGTCTCCCATGTGACCTGCCCTCCTCAATGATAGCTCTGAGTGTCAGAATATGGTCAAGAGTGGAGAAACCCCTCCTGAAACCTGCCTGTCCCTTTGCCCGTACACCCTCACCCTCTGCCCAGTTACTCAACTGCTGCTCAATAATGGATGCATACAATCGTGCCAGTGTGTGTCCAACCATAATAGTGCGGTAATTTCCAGGCTCTGTAGGATCACCTGCCTTGAATATAGGCACAATAGTAGACAACCTCCAAGTCTCAGGTAATCCCTCACACATGGCACGATTGAACAACACTGCAAGAACCTCCATCAGCATATCCCTAGCATGTATAAAGTGCTCCGCTACTAGACCGTCATTATCGTAAGCCCTCTATGAGCCTGGCTCATATAGACAAAACACGATTACTGACTTCTTCATCGTTACACACCCGCGTATGTAGGAGAGATAAATTGGATGGACCACACAGAGAGAGAGAGAGAGAGAGCATGTACGAACTGTCTGCCTCGAAAATCAAACCTAACCCTTACCTACCGTATGCAAGCCTAACCCCAACCTTACTCTATGCATACCTGCATACCTTGTGGGAGGCGCAAGGAGTAGCAGCATGTAGCGCTGGCTTACTGCAAAAACGTAGGGGAGAGAGAGAGAGAGAGAGAGAGAGAGAGAGAGAGAGAGAGAGAGAGAGAGAGAGAGAGATGAAATGAAATGATATATTAACGTCTACAAAAGGCCAAAATGACCTATGAGACCAAATTGATTACAATGGTGAGTCTAGTACCAAGTCTGGGTACAAACAAAGAAAACTACAAACTGGAAACTGAGATATGAGTACTACCGACTCCTATGGGTGGTTGGTAAGCTGAGCAATGGTAATGCCACAAAGGTACAAAGTGGGGATAAGTGTCACCATGATACAATATAGCAGTAGCATGAAGCCTATCCTGATCGACACTCTGGGTGTCGTGCTAGAATCCTGTGGATCCTCTGCCGCAATCTCCATCGGTGTTGCGTGGCTCCCCTACTCAGTCGTGGTCGTCTCGATCTCCCCAACTCTATAGCTCGGTCAATGAGAGTACCATTGGTGTGTGTATGGGTGGGAACCGAGCTCTATGGTGGTGGTGGCCCCTCTGCCTCTGTGGTACTCGGACTGAAGAAATCTGAGATGCATCTATGGGATTGTCTTTGTCTATGCACTCTCAATAGAGAGTCTCTATGTCTTTGTATCTCAAGTAGAAATAATCGGAGACATCTCTGATCCTGATATTTCATGACTCTATCTAACAAGTCAAAACCATCTCTGAATAAACAGTGTGTCCATGTAGCTCAGCCGTGTGACAAATCCGTCTGTCGTGAGTTGGAGAAGATGCTCTCTATAGAAAGCCCTCTTCGTACCCAACTCCCGCGATGGCTGTATCCATGTCCTCCTGGTATCAAGCTGGATAAGATCTTGCCGAATGAGTCTAGTATTCTCCATCTGTGTAAGAGCCAAAGATGGTGCATCAAGAGAATATTGGAAAGGGGGCAGCCTGTCCATGCTGAAACCATGAGCTCATGTGTGCATACCAACATGATGTTTCTCCCTGTAATGCCAGTTGTTTGGATGACTCAAGAGCAAGCCTAGCATATTTGTCCCTGGTGGTGTCCCATAATCTGTGTACAAATGATACTGATCTGGTAAGTGCCTCAATCTCCATAGGTGGGGCAGCTAGCTCCGCTTGTATGATGTCATGTGGAACTGAGGTCTTGGCTCTAATCAGCCTAGAAATCATATATACTGAGGCGGTCCGGGGCGGGCAACAAGAGAGGCGACCTCTAAACACCCCTCAAGGCTCCCGTGCTGCTCAATTGGGGCTGGGGCAACCACAAGCACAACACAACAACAAACCCACAGCCAAACCCAAACAAGATAGGGGCACCACCTAGTTATGGTATGCGAACTAGGACGCAAGAGAGATTTTGGCACAACCAAGAAGATGCACCACACAAAACACACAAACAACCTCACACCAAGACACACACAAACTGGACCAGAGAGAGCTAGAGCAAAGGGAAGAGAGAGAGAAAAGGATCTTGGGTAATACCTTATTTGTGACTTGCAAATGAAGATGGTTCGTTATGATGCTATCGTAGAACTTGTATAAAACTCACTCAATGCTTAGTGATTGCTAAACATTGCCAAAACACACACACTGTCTTAGGGTGTGGGAGACCTCTCACCACAATACCCTCTTACAATGGACAAAAAATGGCAATGAAAAAAACACACTAAAACACTTTCTAAATCAAGATCAACCGATAAAAACTCAAAATACACAAGTCACCTTGAATTCACCGAACCGTATTGCACAAATGGAAGGATGAAGATTTGAACGTCGAATCACGCCTTTGATGCACCAAACCTCAATTTATTGATGATGAAGGAGCATATACAATAGTGGTTTTGAGATTTGTGGAACTCACGCTCTCTCACTTACAATGTGTAGCTTGAAGGCTTCTCTCACACCAAGAGTGAAGCTCACAAGTGGTTGCTACACCTAAGTCTCTCCTCACGCATAGAGTGTTGGGGTGCTATGTGAGATATTGGAGGTTGTTTTACAAGAAGGAGAGGGGCCTATTTATAGGTTGGAGACCCCATATTAAGATTATTGGAAATCCTAATTTACAAGCTAACAAATCAGGATTATGATTTTTTTGAATATCAAAACATTGCGGGCCTTCTTTGTCTGCTTGAGTCATGGGTGTGGGCTCAAAAGAGAGCATTATTGATGGTAGATAAAGTGAAAGTAAGTTTTAAGGAAGGGGAGAGAGAGAGAGAGAGAGAGTTACTATACATGTCTTGAGGTGAGGTGTCTTTTATGGTTAGGTCAATGCTATTTTGTGTTAGTATGTTAATCGTTAGTAATCACTAGAAAGTTAATGTTACATTTACAATGGGTAGAGTGAGTTGATTTGATGAAGGAAGAGGGGTGAATTAAAAGAGAATCATTGAGATGGTGAAGCTTTGAAGAAGCTTGAACTCACCCTTGTGTAGATTGTGGAAAAAATGACCGCTGGTCTTCTTCTTCTTCTTCGCTTCTTTACGCCGCCGCCACGGTTGACCACCACGATGAAAAGAGGATTTGTTGATGAAAAATCCTCAATTTGCAGAAGTTATCATGGTTAAGATGCTGAATTTTAGATATTTTAGGAGAGGTAAATGAAATTGTAACATAGAAGCAATAGAGAGAGACATGGAGAGGGTGTATGTATGTAGAGGTTCAAAAAAGAACTATAGGGATGAGAGAGAAGGGTAATGGTGAAGAGGGTGGGAGAAGCCATGGAAATTGCAGGTTTGAGTGAGAGAAGGAGAGGGAGGGATGTGTAAGAGTGAGTAGGTGTGTGGAAGGGTGAGAAAAGACTAAGGGCTACTTGTGAGAAAAGTGGGCAGACTGGGGTCCACTCAAAAAATCATAGCTCACCGCTGGTAGCTCCAAAAATCATGAAAAAATTTGAGGTGATTATTCAGAGCGTGGGCTACATTTTCTCTTTTGACCACCGCTCCAAATTCGGAGTGGAGATAGGTGTCAAAATTCTCACCAAAAAGCCTGTTTTTTATGCCTGCAAAAGTCTTTTAGTGGCCCCCTCCTTTGTTGAATTTGTACAATGCATCCAAGAGTGAGCCCCTCCTTTGTCATATTATAATACAAAGCATTCAAGTTGCCCTTGACCCATGCATGGAGGAGGATTATTGGTGAAATAAGAAATATATACATGGTGGGACTAGTGTATGGACTATTCATGGACTTTAGCTCAATGAGCACATGGTGTTAGAATAATGAGTAAAAATAATAATAAAAATATGGAGGAGTTATGGATATGGAAAGATATTGGAATCATATGATATGGTCCCTCCTTGAATTATTTTGGGTGAAAGAGGAAAAGGTATGCAAGTAAATAATATAATAAACGTAACTAATGAGTAGAAATCAATTTTTTGTTTTCACGAGGGTGAGGGTGAAAATGTGGGAGTGATTTGTATAAAGGAAAAAAATGAGGTTATAATATGTACATATTGGCAAAAAATATACTTATGGTGTAAGAGGATGAAAGAAGGTGTACATAGGTTTAATAAAACACACACCTAAGTAGAAATATTTAAATAAAATACCAAAATAATTATAAAAAATCCCTATATTTTGGCCATATATACAATGAAATATTTACACACAAAGAGGCCATAATATACTTTTATTTTTTATTTTTTTTATTTTTTTTGGCTCACCTAGCCCAGTGACTAGCTAGCTGAGGGTTTTTAAGAAGATATGGGAAAAGCCCCCTAACTCACACACGCCTATGTACAATGAAATGGTAGGGATAGCCATAGCGTTTGGGTGAATTTGGTAGGGTGGAGTAATCTAGTATGGCAATTATGGAGAGCCGAAAAACGGCTATCAATACCAAGGGCCTCTCCATATTACTCCATCCAGCACTGTCAACAGATGGTCCCCAAACGTGAACCCCGTAGTGCATAACTGAAGCGACCAAAGTGTCGAAGAGCCAGAGCTTTGTTTGAGGTTCCTAGAACTGAACTTGCGAACAAATCCTCTCTAAACCGCCTATGGCTGCATAGGCACAAGTCAATCTAGTGTCTGCTGCCACTTTCAGTGTGAACCTCGGTCCACTAAAGACTACCCCAAGATATGTGTATGCATCAGTGTACTCCATACTGTCCTGACCATATGTGAATGTAGGTGCTGATCTCCTGACCCACTGTGACGTGGTATTAAATACCATGACCTTGGTTTTACCAAGGTTGACAGACAATCCACTATCCCTTGCAAAACTATGCAATGCGTCCAAATGTCTCTGCATACCCTCTGGTGAGTCTGATATCAACACGATATCGTCAGCATACAATAAAAGAGAGATCCATGTCCCTGCAAGGTGAGCACCTCTATCTCCTCCTCTGTCAATTTAATCACAGACCTCATCAACATACATACCAAATAAAGTAGAGGACAATGGGCATCCCTGTTTCACTCCGATAGTGGAGTGAATTATGTCAGATATCCCCTCTAGTGTGCGTGCGTACATGACCCATCATTGAACTGTACAATGCCATAATCCCCCATATCAGTTCTATGGGTACCCCCAATTCCATAAGTCGGCGCATCAATCTGGCCCTCGGTACTGTTTCAAAAGCTTTGCGGAAGTCCACAAAGCTGCAATATATCCGTTTACCATGTGCTCGACCCTCCTCAATGATAGCTCTGAGTGTAAAGACATGATCCAGTGTGGAGAAACCCCTCCTGAGAGAGAGAGAGAGAGAGAGAGAGAGAGAGAGAGAGATGTTATAAATGAAATGTTATATTGACGTCTTCAAAAGGCCAAAGTGACCTATGAGACCAGAAAGTTAAAATGTGGTGGATCTGATACAAAGTTAAAGTAACAGGATGACAAAATAAATACTATGGAATCCTAAACTACTAGGTGTGAACTAAGCAGCTAGCCGGGATAGCTAGATCACAAGAGATCGAGCATCGGTCGTTGGCGGATCTCATCAATCTCCTCCTTGGTCAGTAGTGTGACCAGGCGTCGTGCATGTTGGGCCAAAGTGATCCGAATCCTTTGATGCAGCCTCCGTCGATGCTGTGTAGTCCTCCGCATTCATGGGCGTCTGGATCTCCCCAGCTCGGTCGCTCGGTCAATCAGTGTGCCTCTGTTGTGAGGCGACGAACTCTGCTGTGGTAGTAACTCAGCAAAGCCTTCTTTTCTGAGAGTTATGGAATGCTAAGGATTATGGTCATAAACATCATTTTGTAATAAGTAGCTAGTGTAGTTGTAGAAGCCGGGTGCAATGGCACTTCTAGATTGTAAATACAAAGCCATATGACCCCTCAAACTCTATTTTTGGTTAACTTGAGGTAACCTTAGTATATAAGGTACCTAGGTCATTTTGTAAGAAAAACTTTTATCATAATCATAAGTTTTAAGCTACCGTCGAGTGTGTGTGAGAGAGGAGGAGAGAGAGCGTGAGCCTCATCCTGGCTCTACTCCCTGCTCGTTCATCACACTATAGATCCTACTGCACCATTGTTGTAGCCTCCGCAAGAGCTACGCGACAATGCCAAGCATTCCTCGCGGAACAAAGCATACATGCTCGCACATCTACGAGCTATTTGCGGCTGTAAGTATATCAAAGTGCTTGCTTTTCCTTGTGCACAATTTTAACACAGTTCAGAATTTCCTCTTGACTATGGATATTCCCTTTCCGATGCACCTGTCACCCACCTTGTGACGCGTCAGGAATACCCATCACCTAGTCCTTTCCTACCGAACTTACGGTACAATGTCCTTCGTGATGCACTATGTCACCCATCCTATGACGCATCAGAGATGTCCGTTCGCGGATAGTCAAATACTTTCTCCAGATGCTCCCTGTCACCCATCCAATGTGACGCATCAAAAGTACCCGTTCTTTGGCCTTACAGATATTCCCTTTCACAGTGCTCCCGTCATTACTCTGAATGACGCACTAGGAATACTCTGTACTCGGATGTCTCCAGTGAGAAAAACCCTCTCACTTAAAGTTCCAGTAATTCGTTTAGAATTATTTTTCCTTGGTGTTCAAAGCGAGAAAGCCCTCTCACTTATAAATCCAATAATTCATTTAGAATTATTTTTATGTCAAATAAAGCCAATTTAGCAACAATGACTCAAGGGCTAGCCGAGCATATTTGTCTCTGGGAAGGTCCTGCAAATTATGCATGAAGGAAACTGATCTAGTAAGGGCCTCAACTACAAGAGGGAGGACAGCTAGCTCAGCTCGAATAATCTCATGTGGCACTAAGGCCTTAGCTCGAGTCATCTGAGAGATCATAGAGACCAGAGGCCTCTCCATACATCTCCATCCATCACTGCTACCAGATCTGCCCTGGTGGTCCACTGAGGGCCCCCAAATTTGAACCCCATGGAGCCTAACTAAAGCCACTAGAGTGTCAAAAAGCCACAGCTTTGTTCGAGGCTCCTGAAACTGAACCTGGGAACACATCTTCTTCAAACCTCCCAAGGCTGCATAAGCTCTCGTCAATCTATTCTCTCCTGCTCTCCTCAATGAAAACGTTGGTCCACTGAAGACTACTCCAAGATAGGTGTATGCATTTGTATACTCCACCGTCTCCTGGCCATATGTAAAAGTAGGTGCTGATCTCTTGACCCATTGTGGTGTGGTGTTAAACACCATGACCTTGGTTTCCCCAAGTGAACAAACAATCCACTATCGTGGGCAAATGTGTACAAAGCATCTAAATGACGTTGCATCCCCTCCGACACAAATCAACACAATATCATCAGCATATAACAATAGTGGGATCCATGTCCCTGCCAACTGTGCTCCTCTATCATCATCCCTCTCAATGTAGTTAGTAACCTCATCCACGTACATGCCAAATAATGTAGGAGATAGCGGGCAACCTTGTTTCACCCCAAATAGTGGAGTGAACCAAATCAGGAATCCCTTCTGGAGTGCGTACATGCCCCACTACTAACTTGTATAGAGCCATGATCCCCCAAATCAACTCTCTGGGTACCCCCATCTCTTGCAGTCTACACATCAATCTAGCTCTAGGCACTGTATCGAAGGCTTTGCAGAAGTCCACAAAGCAACAATAGAGCCGTCTCCCACGTGATCTTCCCTCCTCACAAAAAGCAGTTTTGAAACCCTAAAAACAGCAAAGAAGTAGTGACGAAACCCAAAAAACAGTGAGAGAGAGAAGTTCAAACCCATGAGAGAGAGAGAGACAGAGAGAGAGAGAGTACTACAATGGATGACAGCGTATGGAGAGACTATCAGTCCTGATTTGCACAATGATTGATGCAAGTGATCTGTGCCGCATGAGAACATTAGGTCAGAGTTGGTAACAAGCAGCTTGCTGATAAAGGAGGCAACAGGTGCTAGTATGCCCAGACACAAAGTTGGCTGGCCTTGCATGGCTTGAGTATCGATGCACTCCTGCCTTTTGACTACAGTCTTGACTGTCCTTTCCTCGTCGCCTAAAGCTCAAAAAGGGTTATTCAGATGGATATTGTGATGTATGGAGCAAACATGGATCAGGCCCCCACAATGAGAAGGGTGACTCTGTCCGAGATATGTTTTGCACACCATTCCAGACTGTTTTACTATGCGTTCTGCAGACATGGATTCTGACCTCTCACACGGTATCAAGTGTTACCTGGCATATTTTCACCTCTTTTCACACCAGCTGAGAGTAAGGAAACATATAGATATGAGGGTACATTATGAAAGGACCTCATATGCCAGCACACATCAAGAGGTGGAGCACGACATTCGCGCTGTACAGTTTTTTTGAAGACCCAACGAAGATACTGCTACCTTTTCTGTGATAGTTTTGAAGCATTGTGTCGGTAAATGAGCTTTGAGGACCAGAGGTGTAGTGGGCTCTTCCTACTTGCGCTTCTGGTTGTACACAGAGGGGTAACGGTGGGAGTTTGAGTAGCGCACAGGGAACACCCTCAGTTTGGATGCAGGCATCTAGCGGAGACTCGGTGTCATTGTTCATGGGATATCCCACATGCTTTAGATATTGATTCTCTGTGTGATTGCTTTCCTTCTCCCAGACATGGTCTTCACTTGGCGTGAGTAGCCACCTTGGCGCCAGCAATCAGCTATAGGATGGATCAGGACAGCCTAGCTATTAGACTTCAGGCACAGCGCCCTCAGCAATACCCTACGGTGGACTTTTTGACAGCAACTGGACTCGGGAGAGAGACCTTTTATGGGAGTTAATTAGTAGCCTTGGCCTCTGGTTCATTTGAAGGGCTTGGTGTTACCATGTCTTCAACGGGCAGCAAGCAACTTGCAATGACGGCTCGCATATTTTGGCTTGAGCTTATACCTACACTCAGAGGGCAGTATGACAGCTGACAAAGCAGCTCAGATAGGGCTGAGAGAAGGTGTCAGGCTTTCATTACTTTGTGATGGCCAGTACCTTTCTCCACACTGGAGCACAGACACCACGGGCCTTTTGCTTGGCTTTTGTCCCCTCCAATTATTTGATGTAGCCCTTTCATTCTTGGAGAGTCTCCCGTCGTGATAGGGTGATGTAGTAGCCCACCTGTGTAGTTTTAAAAACTAATAGAAGGATCTTTTTTTTTTTTGCAAAAAAATAAAAAGTGTACTCGTCTCTCATAGGATATGGTAGGCTCTATTTCCAAATTGAGTGTTATCAAGCTTAAAAGTGATATTATTGGTTTTGATAAAAGTGTTGCTAATTTTAGGAATCTATGGAGGTGCCAAAATGTGCTTCATGTGGAGCTCAAGCAGTGCAAAGGTGCTCAAGGTGTAAAAGTGAATGGTGAGTTAAGAAGCTTTTGAATGGCTTTTGTCCAATTCTTCAAACTGTTTGAATTTATTTGTATATTTTTTGAAATGGTAACAATATATACATAACATTCAAGATCATTGTGCATTCCTCAGTTATCTCATATGGAAGTTCCTATTCGTAATGTTGGTTACATTTATATGCCATTTCTCAATGTATTTGCAGACTCAATCATGGGTGCATTTTTTGTGCAGCCACATAATTTCATATGCACAAGTGCATATGATTAAAATAAAGGAAATTTAACAAAATGCCCCTGAAATTTGTGGGAATTCCCAAAATGTCCCTCATATTTTGCAAAAAAATACCCTTAAATTTTTTCAAAAATTTCCAAATTACCCCTCGTTTATCTTGCAAATACCTCCAAAAACTTTTTCTATTGCAAGTCTTTATAGGAAGATTGCTTCTCCCTCAATAGAAGATGATAGAACTAGGATTTTAGATGGTACTATAGGCTCCTAAGATGAAACAGTTAACTAGTCGTAGACACAAATGCCTCTTTTTGGTTGAAATCTTTGCATAAGACTTATAAAATAGATCTTTTATGTAAAATTGGAGTAATCAATCCAAAATCAGTACAAGGGTATTTCGGGGATTTTTGGAATTTGAGGGCAATCTTGGTAAGTCCCACAAATTTGAGGGGTATTCTGGTAAATTTTCCTTAAAATGACAAGTTGTATAGACATCAGCTATAAAATTTTAACTGTGTTGAATTTGAGTTTAATATACCAAGGTGTCTCAAAGGAGTGTGCTTGTAGGTACTGTGGAAAGACTTGCCAAAAGAAGATGTGGACAATTCATAAGAGATTATGTGACATTATGAAAGATCATCTTTAGGGTTCTCAAGACTGCATTTGTAATTTATGAGAGATTATGCAACATTATGAAAGATCATCTTTAAGGTTCTCAAGATTGCATTTGTAATTTATGAGAGATTATGCGACATTATCTTTAAGGTTCTCAAGATTGCATTTGTAATTTATGTAAGTTGATAATTCTTTCTATGACCATCTTTTATTGTACTGCAAAACATACAACAAGATAAATTTGGGTCTCGTAATGGTTTGTGCTTTATGCAAACCAAAGAGTTTGATTCCCTGAATGCTTCATTCTTGTGCAGAACATTGGAACAAAATAATACCTGAGTCATCACATTATCTATGAGAAGATGTTAAACTCTTTTTCCCAATGATAGAATCAAGTGGTGGTTCTCGACCTCTGCTTTCATCTTAACTTCAGCCCATGATAAGGCAAGCATGTTGTTTTTGCCTTTTCGGTCACCTCTTTGTGTTATCACCTGCAATCTAAGCTTCCATGGACTAAGTTTTTGGTGCCATTTTGTCTGAATAAAAATAGACCTACAAGTAAGCGGCATACGTGAGGGATATGTGACAAATGCGGCTTATATGTAACCATCACACACTTGCATCATGCCAAACCTAGCCTTGTGATGTGCCATCAAGAAGAGCTACTCTTGGCATGCATGTCAAGAAACGACATGTGAATGTTACTACAACTTCTATAGCCTACAAGAGAGTTGGGAATGTGATGGCTGATAGCAAGTTTTCAAGAAAAAAAACCATAGCACAAACTTTTGACACATTAGCAAATGATATAAAAGGGTAAGAAATGCAATATAAGATAAGGAATTCCACCATCGACAATAAAATGAGACTGAAATCCATTGTCATACGATGGAATGTATCATGTGATGTTTTAGCAATCGAGTGGCTAAAACACTAGCAGCACCACCTCTTTTCGTGTTTCTTAAATAGGAACAAGCACAATTTCAACATGCAACGTTATTCTAAATATCATTTCATTATGGACATCTTCTATTTTGCAGTAGGTACCAATTGAGCAAAGATTTCCATCCTACTTGTCAAAGCTTTGAACTAAATATTTTACACACCCCCAAAGTATTAGGTTTTGAATGCTTTGCCAACAAGGATTAAGGCTAGTTTAAACTAACTTCCTATCTTTTGAGCTACTTCAATTTGCAAAAATAAGAAATTTCAAGGATCCCTTTAACTCATTGGATTATGTGGAGTCACTGGAGTTTCAGGATGGTGTTAACAAAGCCAAATTACACCATACGAATTTCATAGGGAAAAGGGAAAATGCATGAGTATGGATTCCTTACGAATGCCACAAGAAAAATGCATATGAATATGGATATGAATATGCATAGGGAAAAATGCTTATGAATATGGATTCCATACGAATTTTTTAGGGAAAATGCATATGAAATGGATTCCATACGAATTCCACAGGGAAAATGCATATGAGTATGAATTCCATGCGAATTTTACAAGGAAAATGCATATGAGTATAAATTCCATACGAATTTTATAGGGAAAATGCATTAGTTCAGATTCCATACGAATTTTACATGGAAAATGCATATGAATATGGAAGTATGGAAAATGCCTATGAGAATGAATCATACAAACTTGTATGAGTATGAATATTATACAAATTTCATAGGGAAAATGCATATGAATATGGAAGTATGTTTGAACCCTTAATGTGAAACATTTGTGACTCTATTTGCATCTTAAAAAACGCAAACAATTGTACATGGTAAGCACTCATAGCACCATATAAGTATAAAAAATTTTACCATATTTAAGTTGTGAAATTACTATGAATTTTAATCATCAGTAGCACACATCAACTTCATTAGTTTTATTTTTTCTTGCAAATGTTGGCCAAGTATAATATCATTTTCCACACGAGTATGAAAACAATTTTCCATATAGGCATGGTTCAACTAACCATATGAGTATGGTTGGAGCTCTGATCCCACTTTCTTTAGCAAGAAACCGGTACTAAGGCTTTCACCAAAAATGAAAAAGGCATACTTATAAGTCCGATCCTAAAGGCATCTCATCTACTCTGCTAGAACCTTGAGCCAACCTTACACCTTGCGTATTACAACTTTGTGTATATGATGATAGAACACTGTTGTACCAACATTTGTTGATGTCATTTTTTCAATGTTTTTTCAACAATCTGGCACATAATTCTTGCCTGTCTTAGAAACAATCTCCAAAAACATTTTCTTTATTATCTAAACCAAGAGCATTACTTTGAGATAAATGAAACAAGAAAAACATTTACCGTCGTAAAAGGCCTTACAGTGACATCATACAATTGAATTATGAGCGTATATTGTAATGTGAAGAATGCATATTTTTAATCAGCACACGACAAGGGGACAAGAGAATGAACCAAGGAGATGCAAAATGATTACTCACCTTGTTGAATGGTTGCATTTTACGATCAAACGCCACGTGCTGAAAAGCTTGTGTCGTTGCACTCTTTATTGGTGGCCTTGCAAAAGGATCCTACAATTCGTTCAGAGAACAAAATGGTTTTATATTTGTGAATAAGACTAAAGTATCTGTGAGGAATTTTTGGATTATGAGTGATTGTGGATAGAACTAAAGCGTTAGCCCACATAACAACATTGTGTATAAATGCTTGTCATATTCACTATGCAAGCCCAAATTCACCTTTAAAAGAAAGTGTGAGATATAGACCCATGGTGGTGATCCACAAGAAAAAATAACCATCAACTCCATTATGCATAGTTTTGTAGATACTTAGCGAGCTAGCAGGGAAAAGGATACTACAAAGCTAGGAGATAGATATTGGAGGATTTAACAAACTTATGGAGATAGTGAAATTGAGGGAAATTATACAAGAGGTATTTTGTATAGTGTATGGAAGTACAAAAATGATGCTTTGTATCTTTTGGCAGATTGAAAAGAGCTTACAAAGTATATTACTTGGCATGTGAAAGATGCTCAAACATGTAACTCCATGAGACTTGAAAGTATACATTGGAGTGTCATTTTTGAGAATCCTAGCTTGAAAAAGGACCCCATTGAGCATATTTCATCTCTCGGAAGATAGTAAGGACAATCAAGGACATGGTCAACAATCAAGGCCATGTGCTTTCCCATCCAAACACTGACAACATATATGGCCTTGGATTGCATTATAGGCCCTTATGACACAAAATTCAGGAGATGTTATCTGGTCTTTCACCAATTCTCCCTCTTGCAACTGTTAATAGACATAAGGATTGACATATTAAGGAGATTTCACTCATGCAAATTTCAACCAAACATCTCTATCAAAAGATGTAGCCTACTTGGATGGTTGAACATTGCAACGCATTATGGAACATGAATATACCAACATGTTGGTCGCAAAAAAGGCTATAAGATGTTAATAAAGTAGTCCTCCTAAAAGAGAAGTTATTCTTGTGGAGATGCCTTTTAGGTATACTGCCTCTTGGGTGTTTACTTGGAACCTCGTCACATTACATCAGCTCAATATGTGAGATGTTCTCGTCAAGCTGAGCCTCTTGCTCATTCGCTTTGGAATTGTTAGCATACTAGAATTTTCTCATTTGTTGAGGCTCTTGCTTATTTGCTTTGGAATTATTAGCATACTAGAAATTTTGTTCGCAAAATTGCTCAATCCTTGAGACTATGGTTTTCCTCGATAGTTTGAAGTATACTTTTGGCTATTTGGAGTGCTTCTTGCTCCTCTCAATCCTCGTGATATCTCCCTTACCTAAGTGTGCTTTTGGTTATTTTGGGGTATCTAGAACTTTAGAATTCAGTTGATGATTACATTCAAGATCTCCTTGAGACAGACATTACAGTTTTCCTTTGACATTGGTGAAATATCCTTGGACAATGTGGAGTTATTCTCCATGTGTTTGTAGAGCTTCATTTAGGCATGCATACACTTGATGCATAGCCTTATTGTATATTTTTCCATTTTTTGTGGTTTTTCTCTCTTTGCGGTCTCCCACATGTAACATAAAATACCCCAAAAAATTGAGCATATAGTGGTACTTGGTTTTACACCCACTATTAGGCATTGACGACGTTACTAGGGATGTCGTAGTATTTAGGCAAGCATACGAGCTTCAAAAATCTTAGAAAAAGTTTCACAAGAAGTTCTCTTTATTCTCATAAGGGGGAAAGGGGAGAGGGGTTTCCCTAAAAAATGTAAATAAAGCAAGTGAGTTTTAAAAAGGGGTCTTTCTTGGGAAGTTTTTTTAAAGATTAACAGAATAACCTTCATAGAAGGGGCTTTTTATTACATTTTGGAGAGAGAAAAATTTGTAAGCTTCTTTTTTTAAAAAATGGGTTGTTTTATTACTTCTGAGCATGTAAGTATAGATATTTTTTTGATACTCTCTGAACACATGTGATATAAGTGATTCTTGGAGTGATTCCCCCATCTTTATTTCCCTTTATTAGTTAATTTTCAACTTTTCTTCTTGAAACAATGACACAAGAAGAGCTTGTTGGAGTGAGAAAGGAGGAAAATAATCCAGTGGGTGTTAAAAGATGACGTGAACTCTTAAGAGACGAGGATGATTCCTCTATCACACATGGTTCTAACAAGGCAGCTAGGGGAGAGTTGATGATGGAGGCTAGCGGGTGGATGCTCAATGACACATGGCGTGGCTGGCGTGGTGACAAGGGAGGTTGGGGGGGGGGATATCCTTGGATATGGTCGTAAAATCATCCAAAAACAGCCTCCCAAACAAAAGTTGTCCAATTCTCAAAACTATGTGTTGTCATTTGCATAGACATTGATGCTAACTTATGTTTCCAAGGTTGTTTTTATTGAATAAACCAAGGCCGCAAAGTCGCTTTCAATATCAATACATGGACATGGATATTAAGATTGTTTAGTCCTCATGTTTTCTTGGAGTATGTAGCTTCTTCATGGAGAATAATCTCAGCCCTTTTTTTGCTAATGAGTTCTCCGTACTTGTTCTGATATTTCAAACATGACAATATCTATTTTGTGCCAAGATCAATATATTAACAGTGAAAAGAACTATATGTATGCAATAAGGATTGATTGAACAATTCAAAACCGCACATGCAAAGGCCAAGTTGAAAGCTTCCAATAATGTATCTTTTGTTGTATCCATTGCAAGATCCAATTTGTTTGCTTGCAAGAGGAAACAAACCATGCAAGTGAATATCCTAGATGTTTTGACTATGTCATTATTATGAGGAATCACTTCACCTAGCCAAAGAACAGAATCCAATTTTTTGCATTAAGAGAAAGTAATTTGGATTTGCAAAAATTTAATTTCAATCATAAAGATCATTTTTAGGCATAAACATTCAGTCACCGACATAAGCTTGCCTTGCAAGATGTTTGCTAATGGGAGAATCAATTGTTGCAATTGGTCCTATTCTACTAAATGATATGTATACTTTAAAAGAGGGTCCATTCCAATTGCATACACAATAATGCAGTGAAAGGAAAACCTTAGTGAACTAATCAACTTTACATTTGTAAGTTGGGCATCAATGATTCTCAAGGATTGACTTTATGGCTGTATTCGAGTAGTGCTCTATTTCATCATAAAAGGTTTTGTTTAAAGACCACTTGTCATGCTAGGTTCAACATGTGTATATCGATAAAATTTCCACTTAATCCAAGGAGACCCACAAAAATAAGAGTGATTTTTCTATTTTATAAAGATTAAGAAGGTAATTCTAGCTGCTCCCTTTGTCTGATCTTAATTTTAATTGTTTCAAAGTCTTCAAGTTCAATCAAATTCTTTCACATAATGGGTAGGCATAGTGAAATAGTTCTTGACACAAACATTTAATCAAACTTGAGAAAATGAACTTTATTTTAAGGTATGATCAAAACATAGAATCCACTAAGAGAAAAAGCAGTCCCCGTAGAATAGGGTGCACTCTAGCAATACATTGAAGTCTCCTTAGAATAATTGCACTCCAATAATACATTGGAGTCCCCTTAACATGGGGCACACTCATCGAAGTACTCACCACATTGGCAGATTCTTGTTTGGAAAATAACTGGTATATTATAGTAAATTTATTAAAAATCTTGGAAGCAACACATTAGGGAGAATATCGCAAGAGACATCTTGTGTACCATAAAAAAGAACATTGTTAGTCATTGTTCAATGCTTTCGTTTTGACAAGTATAGACTAAGGACATAATTTTTTGCAAGATTATCATGCTAGTTTTCAAATGTGTTGTATGTATAGTCTCTCTTATTTCTTGCAAATAACCATGGAATCATTGTTCCTTGTAAGAAAGTTTGAAGTTGATGAGAAGTATGCCTCCACATCTTTGAAAAAATGACATAGGTCCCTATCATGCTCCACATCATTCTATACGGAGTGCCACCAAATATCAAGGTATTATCTCCATCCTCCAAATATAACTCAAATTTTTATGATAAACTATCTTGAACCCTAACATAATGTTTAGATTTTTGCAGTTCTTGTTGTCCATAAGCATTCTAAACTTGGTATATTGCATTGGGAAACATTTATGTGTGATTTGTTGTGCTCTTGTCAAGTTATAGCAACTCCAAATCCATAGCTCAAAGTATTCACGACCAAAATCCATAAAAACTCTACATCTGGTCACACCAAATAATTGACCATCTTCATCCTCCATAAGTTGCATGTATTGAGTTTAAGATGGCATAGAATTCCCATGTTTCATAGAGCATAGCTTTTTCTTTAAGGTTAAGTTTGGCTTCCAACCTTGCTTGAGTGTACTACAAAGATTGCAATTAGAGAACTCACTTGTTTTTGTTAAGGTGACGTGGGTACTCTTTATTCCAAATTCTACCAAAAGAAAGATTGGTAAAGATTCTTCTCACAACCCATATATTCAAGTGTCGTTCCCATTTCACTTAAATATCCACTTGTTTGTACGTTGATGGAATGACCGATTGAGTCTCCCTTGAGCTATCCTACATCGTCATGCTTCTATGTGGCATCTTCTTGAAGTTGATATCCACAAATTCATGCTCTCGCTAAACTAGTATGTTGAAGTCCTCTTCTCAATGTACATGTGGTTCCATGCATATATTGATGCACACCATTCTCAAAGTTTGCTTATAGCTGTAAAATGATGTCTTTGGTATTCCATGTAACTCATTTTATGATCTACAACAAATAATAGTTCCCATATGTTTTAAACGTATATTCTCATCTTTCTGGTAGCATATTGAGAGAACATCATAAACATAATTAGAGCATGTTTTTTGAGATTCTTTTTAAAGTTCTTGCCGTAGCCTCATCGCCTTATCACAATCTACATCCGTGGATTATTTTTGTGCACAACGATCAATACATAAACCCTTTGAACTAATTCGATTGATAGATAAGAACTAGAAGTTGGTATTGCTCTCCCATATCCTATGGATGAAAGCGAATTGTCTCTTCCTTGAGGGAATTACCCTCATGAATGTTTTAAACATTGTCTTCATTCGATACATCTCACATCCAATATGCATTCCATCAATGGACACAATGTGTTGCAATGGGCTCCCATTCAACATTGTTATTTTTTTGAAAGGTCGCTTTACTAAAGTGATAAGATTTGGCCTTTTTGCATTTGTGAACTTCCTTAAACTTGCAAAATTGCAATAGCTTTTCAAAGTATAGGAGATAATGTGATCTATCATTGCGTCACTTTCCACTAGCACTTTGCAAAGGAGCAATTTTATTCCTAGCAGTTGTTGCCTTCTTGGGAAAAGAAAATGCATTTGAAAACTAAGAAAGAGATCAAAGAAACATCCCATGGTAATTGATTGTTCTTTATGAAGTCAAAAGATTGCGAAAAAGAGACTCAATTCAAACTGAGAGTGAAAACTGCTATTGATCTTCATATGTCTGGAACACATCCTGAGAGATATCACCCCACTCTCAAAATGAATCGAGAGCATACCTCCAACAGAAAGGAACACACATCAATATTGAGAGTGCAGCTAATACGACAAGATCTAGACTCCCTACACCCAAGCTTTGCAGGAAGAGAAGAACAAGGTGATATAGAAAGACATCAAATGGATCGTCAATCCTATCCACTACACATGGAAGCACTAAGGAATTAGTCCATATAAATTGACTCCCAAGCTGAGGCCACATCCCCCTTTGAAGGGAGAACACTTGGACCATAGATAACTACCAGGACTCTCCAACAGCCTCTACTACCTGTGTAACTAAATTATTGAAGGTAGGTATATTCAAAAGAAAATATACATGTGGAACCTCGAACCAAACATGGGAGACTTGAGAAGAACATCTCCCCACTTTGAAGAATGCTCCAACTAAGTATTATTGGTTTCTAGTCCAAGAAGGGCCAGTATCCACCTATACGAAGAAACATGCCAGTCAAAGGATAAGGAAAGTAGGTGTGTCATGAATGGTACACTCTCCAAGGATCAATTTAGAAGACAAAGCACAAGAACTCTTGATGGGATGCATTGGGAAGAGCAACCGTCAAACCACAAATTCAAAAGACGAAGCAACCACCAAAGTGGCTCAAGAAAACATCCACCAAGATATTAACTGTAAGGCCAAGCGCAAACCCTGGGGGTCACGAACCCATGCCAAGGGCCGGCTGCTAGATGTGGACAAGGGATTCTAGATATGGAAGGCCAAAATCTTATATAATAGGGGGGTAGTGCGGAGAATCCTTAAGGAAATTTCCTGGGTTCTCACATTGGTATTAGAGCTCTAAGCTTTTTGGGAAAGAAAAGGGGCGCAGTTGCATGACTTTGCATGCCCATGCAAAACTGTGGAAGAATGAGTCGAAGAGGAGGTTGAAGGGGCCGTTTTCAAAGACTCTAGTGTCAGGAACAAGGAGGAGGTCGACCACAATCAAATAGTGCAAGAGTGGGCCCGCAGGGGTCGCAAGGTCCTGCTGAGCAACTCATCACAGCATCGTGCCCCAAGCCACACAATTCTCTCTCTCTTGGTTTTGGCAACATGCAATGGGCCATCGCCGTTGCAGAGGAATCTTTGAAGTTTTTTTTCAAAAACGTTAGGGTTGGCCTTCACATATGGCCCAACCCTTTTGGGCATCGCAAGGCGGGGTTCACCCCACTCTTTTTGAAGCTCATTGTGTTCATTGGTTTCTCCTTCGAAGTCGGCCATTTCTTTAAAATCATCACCCGATAGCGAGTTACAAGCACCTTTTTGCAATTTTCAAAAACTCACCAACCGTCTATCCTTCTAGGTCGCAAGATATGCATCACACGGCAGACATCTTCACTTTCCTAGTTCTTCATGCTTGGGAGATTTTGAAAGAAGATTCCGAGAGCGAATAGCTACTAAGATCAAATTAGAACGTCCTTCGAGAGATTTTGACCAACCTATAAAGTCAATTGATAAAGAATCAAAGTGATCTTTCTAAAGGCTACGGCTTCGTTTTTGACATCGACACCCACTCTTGGCGGTTTTCGAGATTGGCACGGCCAAGCAATCTACTTGTAGTAGGTGTTCTTCGATTTTCATTTGGCGATCTCTAAGCTAAGGTACTATCTTTTCTCTTGCTAGCACATCACCTACCACTATGGATTTGGATATTAACATGAATCATACATTTGATTTTGAGCATCTTGCACCAAATCCACCTGATGTTGCCATGCGATCAGATACTCTCACAGAGAGTACCCTCGCGGCACCAGGGATGGATGATGGCTATGAGTTTCTTGACATACAAGAGTTTTGTGCACTTCAAACGTGCATATTTGTCTTAGAGAATAATTTTGCACGTTTAAATGAAAATGTCACTACATTATCAGATTTAGTAGTGCAATATATGCAACAGCAAACTAAGGGTTTCATATGCACGAGCAAGGCTCCAATCAGGGCAGGGTTCCAATCCAGATTCTCAGCACTCTCTCACCCAAAAAAAGGTGGATGATTTGTTGGAAAATACAAAACCACCAATTAGATGGGATTCACGACCTGAGACGCACTCTGGATGCAGTCAAGACACTGCAAACAATTCTGACAGTAGAAGGCAAGGTCGACGAATGGTGGATGTCTCTGAAGGAGAAGGGCATCATACCAGAGACTTGGGTAGCCTTTGAGGTTGTATTTAGAAAAGAATTTCTATCCACAAATGAAGCAGACAGAAATTGATTTACTTGGAATAAGTGTTCTATGTGTCAACATAAAACACTATTGGAGTATATCTTGCACTATCGTGATGTCATTCTCAAGTTGGAGGGGTTAGATACCTTTCAACAAGTGTGTGCGTTTATCCGTGGTTTGACACCAGAGCTTAAGAAGCATGTTAAGACTCAAGATCCCAAGATGCTTGAGGAGGCTATAATGCAAGCACATATACACGACAATCCCAATGAGAAAACACCAGCATAATAATCACGTGCTTTTCACTACACATGCAATTGCACGCACATAGCATGGGCACAAAAAAGAAAGTTTGTAGTGGTTGCATCTAAGGCCTCCAAGAAACCCAAGGGGTCTAGGGGTCCTCTGTCCACTGAAGAGTTTGAGAATGCTAAAAAAGAAAAATTATGTTTCACATGTTTAGGGAGTAGGCACGGCAAAGGGGAAATCTGTTGCCCAAGTAAAAGAGAGAGCATTGCACATGGTGCATCTGTTGTCTCTTGAGTCGTCCTCTTGTTTCTCCAATGTGGAAGTACCAAACACCAAGGTGATGCATGAATGTGGCAGCAAACCTTCGGCTTACATGAGCTGGTGTGTATGCATGGGTCCATCCAAGGGCACAAGGTGTGGATCTTGGTAGACTATGGTGCTTTGCACAATTTCATTAACTATAAGTTGGTGAAACGTCTCAAGTTTCCCAGACTCTGAGTTTCCATCGTTACAAGGTAGCGATGAGGAACAGCCATGACACCGAGGTATGGGACACTCAAGTGAAAGATGTGTCGCTAGAAATTCAAGGGTATCACAAGTCCTTGAATTTCAAAGTTATGAATTTAGTGCGAGCACATGTGGTATTGGGTCGGGAGTGGTTAGATAGTCTAGGACCATCCCATAAGTGTAGCATGAGCACAACAGTTTGATTTTCAAATCCAATGGCATGCACGTGCTATTGTTGGGAGAGAATGATGTGACTTCCTCGCCACTCATTTGTACATCAGATCTTATGAATCTCACTTCTCATAATGAAATAGGAAAAAAAAATATGTGTTACTCCATGTGTCATTTGCTTTCGAATGTTAATAATGTTTTACTTGACAATTCCTCAACGATGCATGCTTCTCTCTCTTTTATTCCATCTATGGCTATTTCTCTTTGTCCTGAACAAGCAAATTTTTCTAATAAGTTAAAATAATTATTAATGGAATATAAAGATTACCACTAGGGTTACCGCCGACACGGGCTATGCAGCATGGCATAGACGTTGTTGCAAGCAGTAAACCAAAAAGTAAACCACCCTATAGAATGAGTCATTTTGAAGTTGTTGAGGTGGAAGTCAGCTTGCTATCTCATTAGAGTTTTTATACAACCCAGTTCTTCACCATGGGCTTCTCCCATCTTATTAATGAAGAAAAAAGATGATAGCATGCGCATGTGCGTAGACTATCGGGGATTGAATGTGATTACTGTTAAGAACAAGTATACATTGCCAAGAGTGGATGAGCTACTTAATAAGCTCACCCACGCTCGCATATTTACAACGACGGATTTACAGTCAAGGTATCATCAAGTACGCATAAGGCTTGCGGATATACCCAAGACTGTGTTCTAAACACGGTTTGGATACTTTGAGTATTTGGTTATGCCCTTCGGGTTTACCCATGCCTCAGTTACTTTCATGACACTTATGGACAGTGTCTTGAGACCATATTTGGGCAAATTTGTTATTGTTTTTCTCGATTACATTCTCGTGTATAGTGCCTCTGAAGAAAAGAATTTACAACATCCGAAGCAGGTGTTTGAATTGTTACGAGAACATAACTTATACACCAAATAATCGAAGTGTGATTTTCTCAAGGAGAAGATTCACTATTTAGGGCATGTTATTTCACTTGATGGATTACATATGGATCAATCCAAAGTGGATGTCATTAGGAGGTAGCCCTCTCCCAAAAAGCTTCATATTTTCTTGGGATTTGTAGGTTTTTATCGAAGGTTCATTAAAAAGTATGCTCATATTGCGGTTTCGATGATAGACCAACTGAAAACAAATGTGAGCATGATGAGGAATACTCCAAAGTATGGAGCCATGTGTAAATGAGGGATCCTTCTCACTCCATGGGTCTTTAACCTCCACACTTAGTTCTAGAATCTCTCAAGGGCAAATGTGAGCATGATGAGGCAGACTCCAAAGTATGGAGCCATGTGTAATTAAGGGATACTTCTCACTCAATGGGTCTTTAACCTTCACACTCGGTTCTCCTCTTTTGAGTGATGAGCTACAGAGATGGAAGAATTTTTCCATAGATGATGGTTACCTACTCCACAAGGGGAGAGTGTGTGTACCGACGGACACGGACATTCGGTGCCAAGTTCCTTATGAATGTCATGACAGTCCAAGTGCAGGGCACTCGGGTATTAAGAAGACTGACGCTCTTGTACAACGACAGTTCTACTGGCCAGATTTATATGGCTATGTTCAAGACTACGTCTTACATTGCCAAAAATGTCAAGTTAATGAAGCAAAGCGCCTAAAGGCAGGAGGTATCTTGCGTCTATTGAAGATTCCTAATGGTAAATGGGAAAGTATCTCTATGGATTTCTAGGGAGTGTTTGGAATAGTTCAATCACTCTAGACCAAAGAGTGTTAGTGAGGTTTCACGAAAGGGCAGTCCTTTTTGGGACATTTACCCTTCCGCCTACTACCCCACGGTTTGACCGATTGGCTACGGTGCTCACCCGTTCGGAGGTTTCCTGCGAATTGAACCCACATCTTTATAAGGAGTGTTTGTAATAGTTCAATCGCTCTAGACCAAAGAGTGTTAGTGAGTTTCATTGTAGGATTACCGAGGACTGTACGAGGTCATGACTCGGTATGGGTGGTCATGACTGGTTGATTAAACTTTGCAAGTTTATTGTGGGTTTACCAACCACTGTACAAGGTCATGACTCGGTATAGTTGGGCATACACCAATTGATTAAACTTTGCAAGTTTATTCCAACCAAGTCAACAATTAAGACTCCAGAATTAGCTCAATTTTTTGTGGACAATCTGTACCCCTTGTATGGATTTCCAAGTAACATTGTGAGTGACCGTGATCCCAAGTTTAATAGTCACTTTTGGAGGGCTATATTTAAATGATTGGGTACACAATTAAATCTATGTAAGATCATTCAAAATGAATGGTCAGATTGAAAGCGTCAATCAGTGCTAGAGGATATTCTATGACTCGCGAGAATTTGTTAGCAATAAGCAATCAGATTGGGAAGATGATCTCCCTATTCTTGAGTTTGCTTACATTAGAGTTAAGCATAAGACAACTGGTTTTAGTCCTTTCATGCTCATGTATGGTTTTCAACCTAGGTTGCCAGTTACGGTGAGGTTGGCAACTGAAAAGCTTCAACTCGTCAAAGATTTTCTCCAAGACCATATGGACATGTTGAAACTAGCTCGTCAAAATGTTCGACAAGCACAAGATTGGCATAATAAGTATGTTGATGAGAAACATCGGCAAGTTACCTTCACGGAAGGGGAAGAGGTATTTTTGTGTGTCCCAGAGCATCCAAAAAGTCTAAACGCTGGGCCAACTCCTAAATTATCTCCGAGATATTGTGGGTCTTTCAAGGTACTCAAGAGAATTGGTGATAGGGCTTACAAACTCTCATTACTTGCACACTCTCATATTCATCTGGTATTTCATGTGAGTCGTTTACGTAAATTCTTACATGGGGACGACAATGTCATTGACCAACAGATTTTGGTTGATTTCATTGAACCTCCAGTCCAACCGCATGAGCCTTAACTCGTCTTAAATTGTCATGATTTACGTACTTGTCATCATGTGTGTCAACAAGTTTTAGTCAAGTGGAAAGACCAACCTGAAGAAGGTGCCATTGGGAAAAAAATAATGTTCTTAAGGAGAAGTTTTCCACTTTTGTTTTAGAGGACGAAAACCCTTCTCCAAGCAGGGATTAATGTAAGACCAAGGGCAAATGCAAGGGAGGCACAGACCCAGGCCAAGGGCTGGCTGCTAGATGTGGACAAGGGATTCTGAATATGGAAGGCTAAGGGCTTATATAATAGGGCGGTAGGGTGGAGAATTCTTAAGGCAGTTCCCTTGGTTCTGATACTAATTGCCATTTGGGCTAAAGCTCACCATCCAAAGCCTCAAGAAATGGGCAAGGAACCCAAGATTAAAAGACACCATGCATGGTCACTAAATGGAGCATCGATAGTCAACTAAAAGATAAGAACCTAGAAGCCCCCTCTTGAAGAGAAGTATCCTCAAAAGTACGCTCTAAAAGAGAAGTATCCTCAAATATATGCTCTCAATAACAACGAACTCAACCCCATGTCAGAACAGAGCAAATACTATCACTGAAAGCTCCAAAGCTAAAGTCAAAACCTCCCTTGAAGATAGGAAACCTCGTTCTCGCTTAATCCTGGGAAAAGAGAATAAGTACCACTTGAAAAAAATCTGAGAAAAACTAGAGTAAAACTACTCACTTTGTAACTAAATAACAAAACTTGAATCTCAAAGAGCTCAAGACGCAAAGAGGATCACACCATCAGTAAACTTGAACTACTAAGAAGCGAAAGACCAGAAAGGTCATCACTTGAGGTCATGTTTTCTAAAGAAGTCGTTAGGGTTCAACAGGACCTACTACTCAAGTAAACTCCCTGATATCAAACCGAATGTCTACCGTTGCTTTGCATCTGCCAAGATTAAACCTACTATTATAATGCAATACAATATGCCAACTTCCATACAAACTCGGAAGAGCACATATACTCTCAATGTTGTAACTTGCTTCCTTAGAAACTTTACCAGAGTTGTCCTTTCCACTTGTGTTGAAGAGAATATACCCACACATCAACTATGAAATCAATATCCAATACACAACATAACACCAATACTCAAGGTAAGAGTAAAGGAACAGCCAATCATAACTCCAACATGCCCACGAAGATTGGAATAGGCTGCCCCAATGTTGGAGCTCTCCAAAGGGAAGTACAAGAGAGATCTCAAAATATTGATGTTGTTTTCTAAAATCAAGAATATTGTCCCGAAGAGATTGCAAACTTGTCCAACAATTGGTAGTTACAAGATCAGAAAAGGGCAAAGGAGTGACCGAATCTATATGGCCACACTACCATCGGTGACGAGAGTACATGGAGAGTAGTCCACACTCCAACAAAACCTCCTCGAACTATTGTCATTGTTGGCTAAGCATCTGGCACCACACTCTCCACCTCCAAACCTCATCCATTGTAGTCGTATGATCGCAAAAGAAGTTGTTCTAGAGATGGAACAATCCCCCTCTGCCTATCAAATCCAACTCCAACACATGCTCCTAGTCTACTACATATCGGATGAACAAGAGACTACTGAAGCGAGAACTGGAACTTCAATCCTCATATGGAAAAGAAAAAAGCCAAAGAGCATGCATCCTCTACTTCTAGAAGGAATGAGATCCCCCCTATTATCCATAATCCATAATCTGGTATAAAAGTGCAATTGGATCATCAACTTGCTACCCATCGATCGATAGGTAGCTCCGTCGCTCAACGATTCCAAGAAAGACGTGTGTTTGCAAAAGGTATAGTAAATTTGCATCTTCTCTCGAGAAAAACACGGCCATAGAAACCTGCTCCAAAAGTGTTGAAGAAGATCCTCTGTCCAAACACTTCTCTCTAAAGAGGAAGGCTAGAAAAGGAATGACTTCCCCAATGTGGCTTTCCTCTAGGGGACATAGGGTTCTCTGCTCTCCTATGCATGCACCGAGAATAAAGTGGCTTGCCTCTGCACTTGCCTCAAGGCTACCAGTGTGACTGCCTAGGGGACATAGGGGTCTTTCCTCTCATACGCCTGCACCAAGAAGAAATTGGATTGCCTTTGCACGTGATGCCCACCGAATGGGTTACCCTAAGGAAAAAACTCGGAGGAAATGCATTGTTGCCCCTGCATGCGACAAAAACGCCACCAAGGTGCCGACCAAAAACACTAGAAGTCTAGCTAGGGGAAAACAACAAGCATCTATGGCAAAGGGTTTCCCATTAGGGCGCCCTACTAGGTTCACCAAGAGGGGAGTTCCCGTGGCCTATACCACCCAAGTCCACACCACCCGACCAAGGCACTCCTCTCCACAACCTCATAAAAGGAGGAAACCTTAGAAAAGAGGAAAGAGAATCCCAAAAGGTACCTGGCAACACCCAAAAGGAAGGGGAAAATTCCTATGTACCTATAGGAGTCTACATGGTTGCTGCAAAGAGAACCAAACCCTAAGCTAAACATGGCTAGACACATCCCGACTTAAGAAAACAGCTTCACCCTGGCCAAGCTTAGCCTCAAAACAGCTCTCACTCACTAACCCCTGTCATTGATAGAAACTGGGACTGATTGAACGAATCCAAAGAGATGCCATAACTCTAACGTGGCCTAATCTTGCTCTATAAGAGATAATTCATGTATGTGAAAATGTGAATCGCAAGACATGTGGCTTTGTATGTAGCCATAAGTCCAAAGAAAATGTTACAAATGTGAGATTGTTCCATGCTATTCAGAGTGGCCCAAAAAAATAATCATTAGGCAATGGAACATTACTAAAATCTACTGCCAAACAAGCATTGGGAACCAAGCGTCTCACATAAGATCTTCCCAAAGTTGAGCTCTTTGCATAGATGCAATATAAGCATAAATCCTAGCAAATTCATAAATTTCGCATTAAATGAGACGTTATATTACCATCCATCAACCCATTGGATCATTAAAAGCAACGATAAAATTCAAATCATACTCACTAATAATGCAACTCCGGAATATTTAGAACAATTGGCATACATAATTTTAAATCCTGTAAAGCGAGAAGATTGACCAACAAATTCCTGTTGGTTATGCTCTTGTAAATAAGTATGTCTGCTTTGCTTTTATGTACATAATGCCAGGTGAGCTTCCACTTATCGTGGTTTTTTAAACCTCGCACATTGTATGTCACACACTAAGGGATAATGCATACGTACAAGAGGATATATGCATAGCAGGAAATAAGAAGAATCTATCAGGTTGTGCCCATGACAACATCACCATCAAGTGCAACATTTTCAGAAGAAGAGAGTTCAAATTCAGTATCGACAACCAATTGTAAAAATGCATCATTAACAAAAGCATTTTTATATGAGTTTGCAATCGTTTACTCCAAGCTTCAACTAAAATCTTATTATCATTTACAATTGCACTTGAGAAAACCATTGACTTTCCTTTAAAAGGAGGTGGTAGGAAGTTTCTTGAAATTGCAGGCCCTCAAACTCTAAATGGTTTTTTGGGTTGTTGCCAAGCTTCAAAAGACTCAACTTGTAATAATTTGCCTCTAGTGGTTACATTTTGATTTGATCAAGGAGCATGGAATTGCTTGCTTTTACCTTTGTCAACGTGTGGCTTAGATTGCATGCTCGATTCACCTTGCTTTATCCATGGTGCCAAGGCCAACTCACCAATGGGAACACAAAAGGCCTGATTAATTGTCTTAACACCAAAAGGAATGGCAGAAGGTGGAGGTTGTAGATCAAGTTTAGAACACTCAGACTGCATATGAACAAATTTTCCACATTTTAAACATGCTCTTGCGAACTTTCCTGATTTGAGTTTGAATGGTCTTTTATCAATAATAGGGCCACTTGAATTCAATATTATGCTGTAGGGTTGTGTTTATGAGTGCCCCACAGTATGCAAAATCTGTTGGTGTTTGCATCCAATTTAGGACATATAACCTTTCTCAAAGTCATACCAGTAACCCGCAATCAACATTTCCAAGTTGAGAAAGTCTTGAATTTCTACCCACTCGAGACATTTTTCCCTAATCAAAATCTAATAATCTTTTGTTAGAGACCAAGGTAAAACATGAATCATATGTGTGCTCTAGACAACAGGAGACTTTTGCAACATTACTGCAATTACATATCAGAAACGAGGATCTCATAAAATCCCCTACCACCAACACCTTGCATTGTTGGTCTCTTAAGACAATAATTGACCCACTATGTTACATCTTGTGCAAAAGGCATTTTTCCAAGGAAAATCCAGATCACTGCAAATTTAGCATATTGACGTAACAACCCATGAGATCTTTTGCTCGTATCAAGATATCAGCGGAAGGCAAAGCACCTTCCCAAGGTTCCAAGGTAGCTGAGAAATTCTCTGTCAAACATTCATGCAAAATTTACAAATCTTCAAGAAGCTCGACCTTGTCAGAATCTGATGAAAGTTCAAGCATGAAACCCCCCCCCCCCCCCCCCCCAAAATCAAAGCTTCTCTATATAGAACGTGGCAAACACCAGTGTTCACAGAAAACCGGCCTATAGTGTATATTTAAAGGACAAATTATAAATTCTCGACTAACCTTGATGGAAACCCACACAACCGGAGGAGACACACTGAGCTGAAAGCTAAGAAAGCAAGTGAGCATATTTAATTTAAAACGTAGCATTAATAAAACTCAAAATAATACAGGAAGGCTAGAAAACGATGCTGGTAAAACAAGGTGAAGGATGAAGTTCAAGAAAACTATCGATGATTTTGTAGCAAAATCAATTATCAGAAGTTTTGGTTGATCGCTCTGAGCTCTTATACTCTTATCTGCTGGCACTTATCTTCATGGGAGCAAAGTTGGCAAAGGCTTCACGTAACAATAGTCCAGGAAGCAGTAGTCGAAGCCCAGCAGGAAGTCAAAAGAGTAGCCGAAGAAGCAGTAGTTGAAGCTCAGAGGAGAGACTTCGATGGGACTCAAAAGGCCTCGCACATGCCAAGGAATCGATAGCCGAGAAGCCTGCTCCGATTTCCTAGATCGATAGCCGAGAAGCCTGCTCCAATTTCCTAGATGGATGCCGCCCTGCTACCATTGTGCACATAGCAGAAAATCCGCTCACATCTGGCTGGAGTTTGCAGGGAAAATAGGAGCTGCAGCACAAAACTGTGTAGTGAGCACTACTCTTTCAGCTTTGATACTGCAGTAAGAAACTAGCTGCCAGCTCAGCATATTCCAGACGCAGCAGCAATTTGCACTCTCATGTGCTGACCCTTTCACTGGAAGCACAAATTTCGCTCCCCCTTAAAAGAAAGTAATTTCCACAAAAGCAACCGATAATCAAGACCAACTAAAATTCAAAACAAATCCTCCAGCAGTGCCATTAAAACCAAGGAGTAGAGAAGAGCGCAGCAGCAGCACCCACCACACAGACAAACATACGTCAATGCAGAGACCTGTGGCCTGAGTTTGTCGTAACGCCAGAGATGCAGGACAAACTCAACCATAACGAAACCGCGCACTAAAAGAAGTATCAAATAGGAAGTTTTTTTAACAACCACTACAATACACAAAGAATTGACTATCAACATTGACATCCCATTGTCAGCAGTAAGAAATTAAAAGAGAAGCTATCACAAAAGCTTTTCAACAAAATTAAAGGAACATCCTCTTGAGGTCTTAGAGCATCTCAACACTAAGTATAACTAGTCATTTTAACCTCCCCTTCAAATTCAGTTACATTTTGGCCAACTCCTTACTTGTTCCAGCATTGTAGATGTGAAGTCACTAATGAACCGTGATTCAAATCCAGAGGCACTGTAAGTAGACACATTTCTTTTCTTAAAAAAAGAGCAGCCTTTAATGAAAAGATTCTTGCCAAATCAACATATTTATCATTGTATAAATCTTATATATTGAGAAAGATTACAACTCAGTGATATGAGCCCACATTGTGTGGTGTAAAGAATGCTCAATTTGAAACGACTCCCAAACAAGGGAGCCATGAATGAACAAGGAGATGCCAAGAAATTGGTCTCACTCTGTTAGTGTGACTTGCATTTCAAGTACAAAAGTCACCTAGTGAAATTCTTTCAATTCCACCCTCTTGCTTGTCATGGTCCGGCATAAAGATGCTGGGTACTCAACCTTGAAACAAGAAGCTGTTGATGTTTTTGAATGTGGGACTGACTCCAAAACAAGGGACTGCCAGATGGACAAGAAGAAACCAAAATCGGTCTCCCGGGTTTTGTGACTGCATTTCAAACACAAAGTCACCTGCTGAAAATCATGCACTTTCACAATTTTGATAGGTGGTCCTTCATAATGATACTGCAAATCAGTTTTGAGCACCAGAATGCCGTTGGTTCTTTTCAAACAAGAGCTATTCATTTCTCCATGCATGGAGCATTAGTGAAGAGCCGCTTAAGCCAGATGTAGTGTTGGCCAACTTCAGGCTCCTGGTCCCAGCTAGTTTCATGAGTGAAATGTTGCCATTAAGGTCCCCAGACCATTTAATGGCATTCATCTTCTTGTCCGGTGAGGCTTCTGCTCCCTCGCAAGCTTGAAACATGAAAATAGCATTGGCATTACTCGGCCTGCCAGCAGAATCAAACATCCAGTTGTGAACGTCCCAAAAGACCTCTACCGGAATCCCATCCACTAGCACTGTTTGATTGCCTCGGAACTTCCACTCCAAATTCTTCACCTGCACCACCAACTGCTTATCCACAGTGATGCATAGATATGGATCCTTGGGTGCGGTTGTTTGGCATTCGATAAGAATGTCATGAGCTCTTCCTCTCTCCCCAAACTGCGCTTTAGTGCAGAAATGCTTTTTCCCAAACACATGCTCTTTCCTCGACAGAAGAGTAGCTTCGATAGTCGAAGGCTTTGCCTTCGTATGCCTGTAAGCCGCCTCCTCTTTGTCCCCAAGGAGTAACACCACCTCTTCATTGCATACAACTGCCACAAAGTAACCGTGTTGAGGCTCAGGACCAAAGGCATACTTAGCTTTCGACATGTCCCAAAAAACCTCCACCTTGCCGCCACTCACTTCAAAGCCCTTCATTCCAGATCTCTTCCAAAATGACCAGGGCTTTAGCTTCACTTTGCACGTGTATTGGCACGAGGGGTCATCAATGGTTACCGAAAGTCCTTGACCTGTTGCAGTTTTAAGCCAGGTGATGGTTACATGTCTGCATAGACCTGCGATCTTGGTTTCATACTGGCAAGTGACCAGATTCTGCATGGTTCTTCTAGCCAGAAGGCTGGCTCACTTTGAAGAGATGCGTGATGCAATTCGGAAAAATCACAAGAACACAACTACCATGGCAAGTGAAATTCTCATGACAGAAGATAAGTTGGGCTGCAGCACAAGCAAAGACACCGATGGATCCGAGCAATGCTACGCTTTGGACAGCAGCCCGAGCAAAGATGCCAATGGATCTGTTGAATTGCTATGCTACGCTACCTAATGGGCGCAGCTATCCTATGATTGCGCATCCCATATAAATAGGCCTTCTATGCTCAAGGTAATCACTGTAGCTGGAGGCACTTTCTTCGTCCGGAGGTCATCCCATGAAAAGATAGGAAGCAATTACTCTTAAATCTCAGATCCAGTTGTGCGGATCACCAAATTTAGAAACAGAGAGAGGCCTGGCTTGGGCCCTTCTGAGATGAGATGTCGGCAGCATTCAGGCAGGGGAGCCACAATGAAAGCTAGGTGGAGAACGAGAGGGACAAAACACATACACACACAAGCAAACACACAAGGTTATGAAGATGACTTAAATTGTCACAAGGCACATGCATACACCCACAGACGACCAGCCTGAGGGAACTGATGGGATCGGAGGACACATGCACACCCACAGCACACATAATCACTCTTCCTCAAACCCAAGTAGGTGGAAGAGAGTAATGGAGGCAACTAAAGAAGCACCCTCATATATGACATTGATGTACCGCAAAGCTGTGGAAGGTGGGGGAACAGGAGAGGGAGACCACAACAAAGTAGACGCCGTGCTGAGATAGACAGAAAGGGGGGCCGAACCATTCTCTCTCTCTCTCTCTCTCTCTCTCTCTCTCTCTCTCTCTCTCTCTGCTTTGTACAAATTATACAGAGGGAACTCTGCTGCGATGGCGAGCACCTGGTTTGCAAGACGGTTTTTGAGGAGGAGGACCGAACTCACTGATGATGGAGACTCTCCTTCGAAGTTCGAGGCGGAGTTTCCACAGCGAAAAGTAAAAGGGTTTTCTGTCCTGCAGACTTTGCAGCTCATCGCCAGCTTGCTTGTTCCTTGCTTGCCTTGGGCGGCCAGTGGCCACCGAAAAGGCACGAGGTTCCAGCTGTTCCGCACATCAAATGCGAGGAGCCTACACTCTCATGAGCTTTGTGGGATTCGAACTCCGCCGTCCACAATGAGGGCTGTCAGAGGGGCATGTTCAAATGGGATCAATCGTGGAGGAGAAAAATGGGGGGCAGGTCACTCGTGGGCTGTGAGACATGGCGGCACGGAGGCATCCCGAATTTACAAATCCACCCCGATTTACAATATGACATACTCATATCCCCCATATTATAATGAACGCAAGCAGGCGTAGTGGTTAGCGCACATGGTTCACAATGGGAAGGTCGTGTGTTCAAGACAAGGGGCACGTACCGCCCCGAATTTACAAGCCTACCCAAATTTACTTTTTGCCCCGAATTTACAAATGTGCAATCGGACGGCCCGAATCACCTTAGCCGTAGATCCCATATGAAGCTGCCTGAGGCTTCCCCATAGGCCCGCTAAAGGCGCTAAAGGAGGCCCTAGGCCAGGTTCAAACGAGCCCAGCGTTCAACAAAAATGTGTCTCGACATAATATCGTGTCGTTTTCAATTTCAAAAATGTCAATTGAGGGCAAGGGGAAAAGGAGAAATTCCGCCCCAAAATAGAGAAAAGTAATTTAAAAACCCAAAAAATAAACCTAATTCCCTAAAATTTTCTCTGGGCAAATTCAAGGAAAGGAATTTTGTATGTTTGAAAAAATGATTTTTCCCGAACATTGGGCGAGCTCGACGGCAACCTTCCATGGTTGTTGGTTGCCTCACCCCTCTGTTCACACAAGCCGCTGGAAGAGAATATGAAAGTTTTAGCGGGAACGCAGTATAGCACTCAATGTTACCCCGATGACAACGTGTTCATCTCTATAGCGAGCTCGACATGGATCAATAAGCATCGCCCGCATTTTGCGTTCGGCAGCACAGCTCTTTGGGGGGCACCCAAAGAATGGTGGGTCCGGAGAGAAGCTGGATTTTTTTTGGCCCGGGCGTGCATCCTTCATGGCGTGTGTGGATTCGTCTCTTCTCTCTTCTGCCAGCTCGTCTGAACACAGCCTAAGTGCATAGACAAGTCTCACAAGGCCAAAGGCCATGTGTACAACCCATTAATTTCCTTTTCGGTAGGAAAAGAAACAAGAAATGAATGTTCACATCTTCCTGAATCTCTTCCTCCATGATGTCTCACAGCTCCTCAACTCCAGCACGCTGGAAAAAATCACCTTGTGCTTCTTCCGGTAGATTCTACACTCAGTAATGGAAATTTTATCAAAGGTTAGTGGATGGGATGCCTACATTATCACCTAACAGAACATTTTTCCATGAAAGAGTGCGGCCAAGACAACTCAGAACTAGTTTCCAAAAGGAAAGTTGAAAGAGCAGTTCATGAAGAGGTGAGGAAGGTCTTTAGGACAATTCTTGCATCTGGGGCAAGTTCCACGAGCAAGGCCGGCGTCCCTAAGTTTCTGGCCAGTCCAGACAGCATTGTAGATGATCAGCCAAAGGAGGGCGGATTTCTTTGGGGAAGATGCAGTTGACCATAGGGTCCTAAATTTAAAGTTCCATTGCCTCCTGTCGAGGGAGAGACCCCATCGCTGATTCAGGATGAGGGCTTAGGTACGACCTGAGGATGGGAGAGAAGGTAACCACCTGACCACACAATACCTTTGAGGGAGAGGACAGAGGAGCAATTAAGAAGCCAATGAAAGGAAGCAGGAAGAAGGGCTAGTCGCCTGCGAATTCCCAGGGCCTCAATTGAAATTTGAGAGAGATTTCCAGGTCGGAGAGCCTGTCAAAGGCTGTCGGTGACCATACATCAGCCCAAACGCGAATCTAGAAGTATCCACCTAAAAAAGTGGCAATATGCCATAACCCTACTTGTAAAAATTAGATGTGAGCTTGATGCTCTCAAGATCTAACCCCTTGATGTTTAAGCTAGCTACCAACTCTGTCCCCAATCTGTATGCTCCCTCCTTGAGCATGTCGATGTATCTTTTTGTCTCTTTCTAATAAAAATCTCCGCCTTATATTGGTTAAAATAAAAATGAAAAAAATGAATGTTGCAATTTCGTTGGGTACACTTGATAATTATTCACCTTTTACATATAACTATGCAATGTCTTGAAATGTGGAAATTGCCCTCGAGAAATTGCATAACTATGCTCACTCCATGTTCATGAGCTTTGTGAGATTCGAACTCAATCTATGCACATAAAGCCTCTTTACTAATGTGAGACAATGAGTAAGAGATTATTATGGAAAATCTTGCAAGATCCTTTTGCAACCTCGCTTCGCGTTGCCAAGTAAGACTCTTGGAGCAACAAGCACCATAGAATTGACCTCAAGGCACGATGCTCAAAGCGAAATTGCTAGTGTAAGCCACTCCAGCCAGCCCACATCGTTGTTCCCCTTGCGAGCTCCCCTGTATTTTTTTTTTTTTTTTAAAACATTATTGCATCCTCCCACCAAGCACTCAAGCCACTCTAGCCATCACGTATCGTTGTCCTCCCCGCGAGCTCCCTGTATTAAAAGAAAAAATCATTACTACATCAACCCTCGCCCAACAACTGTCATAACGCCTGGCAAGTCTTGGCTCGATTTCGCTATGTGCAGACAACTAGTCTTTTCCTTGCCTTTCACTCTTTAATGCTCTAAGGCATCTCCCCAAGATTCTTGTAAATCAGCCCCGTTTTTAAAATTGAAGATAGCTACTAGCATCCTAGAGTTTCCATGAGCATGGCAATGCTACAGGCGGGAGCATGGAGAGCCCTGCAAAAATGTTGAAAACAACATACTAAATGACATAAAACAAGAGATCTGCATACCTTGCGAATTCCACATCACATAATCAATTATATATGCGATCAGAGAGAGACAGAGAGCGAGAGATAACGAGAGTGTTGGAATTAGGGTTGCATGAAAACACACACAACTTGGAGAAGACGAAGGAAGCTCAAGGCACACAACACTTAGTGTGCATTGGAAAGATTGATAGCCCTAGAATGATGGGCATATATACAATGCACGGGGGAAAAAACTCCTAGCAAGGGAAAAAATGCCTCGGCAATCCTAAGTGTGTTCACACACATCACTACCACATGTATATGGTAACAAATCCCCCCTGGGAGTGACGCGGTGAACGAGAGCTGGCACATAGAGTAAAGGAAAGTGCCATGCCTTGAGGACATGATCAGTCCACAAAGGGGAGTAAGCCCAAAGCTTTGCGGAAAGCTTCGAATTCTCGCGAGACAATGCCTTTGTGAAAAGATCTGCAAGGTTGTCCTGTGTTGGCACATAAGCCAAGCTAATCTCTCCTGATGAGAGCCTCTCCCTGACATAGTGGTAATGCACCTCAATGTGCTTTGTGCAAGCATCATGTCCTTGTTCCCCACACTTAAAACACTTATGGTCCTTGCAAAAATCTTCAAGCTCTTTAGGAGAGAGTTTGTTTTTACCTTTGTAAACTCCGTTCTCCTTGGACCAATTGTAGTTGTTGTTGTTGTTGTTGTTGTTGTTGTTGTTGTTGTTGTTGTTGTTGGAATTGCCTTAGGAAGAATTTTGGGCATTGTTTTCCCCTTTGCATCATTTTTATCTTTATTTTAGGATTGGAGTACCAGCGTTGTACTGAGTTGAAGCAATATAAAGAAATACCAAAAGAGACGCCAACGTTTGGGGCCAGTGATCTCTTGGAGTGGACTCCGCTACTCCCATCTCAAAGTTGCTCAGTTTGTGGTGCCCGTCTCGTGACATTAACCCAAAAAAAAGTACGACTAATTTCTCTTGAGTTTTGAGAATCTTTCTTTTTTCTCAACAAGATGATATGATTGTTTTAATGATCCAATAGTGAATACGATTCCAACTTGAGAGGATCTACGGTATACTATATAGAACCAACAGTCTCTATAGAATTTTGTCTCGGAATAGATTTTGAAGTATAGTAGAAGTTGCCTCTTGCGACCCCGGTGGTTTGTATTCATTGGCCATGCCAAGTATGGTATGTAGGCCTTCATTAATTGTTGCACCACACAATGCGCATGTGGACATATTTTGCATTTGCCTCACCAAACATATAAGATGATAATAGTATCCACATGGGAACATATAATGGCCGCTCCAATCGTCGAAGACTTTGTAGCATAGGGGACATTGGTTGGTGGAGGAACTGCTAGCCACATTTGAGATGCCCACAACCTCAAGATGCATTAAAAAGTGGGAGATGTGATTGCCTTGGCATATAGGATTTAAACGTTGAGAAACTCCCTGCACATCTTGACTAATCTTATTAAGTTGCACTTCAACCCTTGCGGTGATCAAGGGAGGGGTCTGCACTTGCGATAGTCTCACTGCTTCTTGCTCTTTCTGTGAGAGCTTTTTCCCCATGCTTTTCTTAACCTAGCTCAACTCCATTCCAACCCCTTCCATCATAAGAGCAAGCTATTGTCTTCTGAATATCATTGTCTCCTCACAAATATCATGGGTGCTAACGGTGACATCTCTGAATGCAAAGTCCACTGGCCTATTGATAATAAAATGCATATAAAGCATTTTAGCAAAGTAGAGTGGTGCATCTGCATTATGGAGCGGATGGTCGTACAGCTCCAAGAAGATCCGCTCACTATTGAGTTTGATGTCTTTATTTTGGCACCTTGACACCTTCCATCTTCCCTTCTTGATCTCACCTTATGGGCATGGCCATATCTCTTTGATCATATCCTTTGGGCCTTGTTTGTTTATGTCACTCCATTGGGCATGACTGGGGTTCGCCCATTTGAACAATGTACAGGCCATATCTCTTTGGGCATGGCCATATCTCTTTGATCATATCCTTTGGGCCTTGTTTGTTTATGTCACTCCATTGGGCATGACTGGGGTTCGCCCATTTGAACAATGTACAGGCCGTTCTAGTTACTTGGCGGGCAGTCAAACCTTGTGCGAGAGCTTTAAGTCGCTCGTATGACTTTCTAGCCAACTCATGGTGCTCGTTATCTTGTATGTTTGCCATATCTATAAAAAATATAGATAATATAAGAAACTTGGTGAATGAAAGATTAATACATAAGACTCCCATTTCATTGCCCTGAAATATTGAAAGATGGAATGAAAAAATAAGTGGAAAGCATCTAGTAAAGACAAGTACACCTCAAACATGAGACCAAACAAATTATCTTAACCACATCTCAAATTATCTTGATCACATATTTCAAATATAAAAGCCATGTTCAATTACAGAATTGGATTAAACGACAGAGAGAGTCGAATAGCGGGCGTTGCGCCTTGGCTGGCTCAGTTTTCAATGATCTAAAAAACTCTGCCACTTGCATCATAGATTTTCTCTCTTTGCAATTCGGCAAGAACATCCAATTTTTGGCTCTATAAAGTATAGCTTCCATGGTAGCTTTTTTGTGGGTATTGTCACCCATCCACAGATCATGTATAGCCTTCCAAAAATCATATAGCGCTTGCAATAAGTATCCCAAAGCATAGACATCGCCTGTCAGAGTATATGCATCTTCAAGAAGGGGATCATATAACTCGAGCGCCAACCATCCTCGCTTTTGTCGCTCTCGATCAGCAGTAGATCGAGCATGTGCCACCTTTTCTGGGTTTTTGTCTACCTCATATACAAAATTAAGCAAAATTCACTTTTTGGACACTCTTAGTAGAAGTCCCCAATCAATGATGTCGATGCATGCCTTCAAATCTTTAGTGAAGTCCAACACTATATTAAATGGGTGTAGGGCAGTGTGAATAATGCCCGCCATATGTGCAGCTACCATGCCATCCACCAAAGCATGCATAATGTGGGGCATATTCATCACTACCTCCTTGACTTTGGCAAGTTGCTCCCGGCTTAGTCGCATGTCGGGAGGGGGGGCTTTTTCTACCCTTGATCCAAGCGATACATTGCTCTGGAAAATTCACTGTATTTGAAGGGCACCTTCAAGAGCATGTCATTGAGCGAGCTGCCATTATAGTAAGGAAATATTGTAATCGAAGGTGACTCATTCGTGAAAGCAATGCACCTAACGATTATTGGGTACGATACTTGCATGCCTTGCTCTGTTTGAAAGCTCTCGAACATGAAGCTATTGTATCTCTTGTACAGCTTCCCACAATAAGCTATGTGCTCAAGAAGAAAAGAAACCCCTTGAACTTTGTACTCTTTTACTTCACCAAAGGCCCTTGAACCAATTTTCTGTCCTTCAATCAATGCCTCATGCGAAATGCCAATGAGATGTGCACACATGGAGTTTCAAATAGTGCGCATAATTGCCCATGTCCCTGTAACATATAGCTGATCGAATATGCCTTGGGCGATGTGCACTCTTTTTGGAAGTGACTCTGCATCTAATGCCTTAATGAGCTTGCTCTTCACCTTATGCTCATTCCATATTGCATCCCATAGCTGCAATCGACATGAATCAGCACAAGCTGGCGTCAAATCTTTTAAATCCTCATATGCAACTCGCATACTTCCCAAAATGGTGCGAGTTCTGTGTTGATAATCAAAGTCGGCTAGCTTCTGCCTTTCACAAAATTCTACACTTCTTTCTCTTCGGAATCGACACAATGTATTTTCCCAAATTTGCTTGCATGAGGATATCACACTCATTGACTTTCCTTATGGCCTTATCTACATTTTGCAATACAATAATGATTGATTTTGTGCATAGGACTTTTCGCTCTTGTCGGTGGAAAGCATGGTGATTGCAAAGATAGCGAGAGCTACAACTATTACAACACAAAACACTTAATATGCATCCATATATTTTAAAATAAAAACAAAAACAAAGTGTCAAAAAATAGCAACCATAAATACTAAGTTTACATCAAGCAAAACATCACATTGCTATCCATTTGCCCTAAAATGAGAGTCAAACATACTTCAAGAAATATAACGATAGCAGACACTTAATACGCATCCATATCTTCAATCACTGCAAAATCAACCAAACTTGGCACAGTAATTGCATTCTCATGTACAATTAAAAAGCATATGCAGTTGTAGGCACACAAATTGATTGGTAATAGAATATTAAACAATTTTTCAACAGTAAACATTACATTGTAATATAATCAAACGCATAAGCAATTGTCGAGGTAAAAAACTAAACAAGTCTGGGATCGTTAATATAACAATTGAAAGGCACTAGAGGTCAACTATTAATACCATGGGAAAGCTTTCTTCTCAATTTTCTCTGGTGAATTAAGCCGTTTAATCACGAGAACCAAGTATTTCATGTCCGAGGGATGACTAGAGGATATACCTAGAAGACCATGTAGTTAAGCTACGATAAAAGGAATTGCTCATGAAATCATCACCTGACTTATTCCCTTTTCTTTGACCCCCCAAAGTCTTTTCACATTGATTCAATTTTGATGTTTGTGTTTAATTTGTATACCTTGGATTTTTTGCTTTTCAGGTAAAATTTCCCACACTGGGAACCTCTAGGGATCTAGTACCATAGGCGATACATATGAGTGAAATACCAAATCAAGCTAGGATTTCTCTTCCAGCTTAAGATTTTACCTTGTGGCACTTTTGATTGTTTTGTTTGTTTGATTCAGCATTTTAATTTTGTACATTTTGAGGGGTCATATAACACTTACCCTCCCCAGGCTCATCACACTAGTAAACTCCCTTTATAATACTTAAGCTAAATGTCAATAGGGACTAAGCCCACTAGAAAGCCCTAATACATTGCACACAATGCTGCCTATATTGGATTAAGAACCTAAAGTAACCATTCATTATTAGGAAGACATTCCCCATGGTATTAAAAGAAGATCTCTAACACCTAACTTGGTCAAACTAGCTTAGTCAGACTACTTGATTCTTTAACCTAGACAAGGGATTAAGACAAAAGAATTATATAGGATCTAATGTTTAATCTAAGCAAATGTGCTGAATATTGTGCTACCAATCACATTTAAAACAGACAAACATGGATGCAAAAACAAAGACAAGGGACAATGCTAATGGTCAAGAAACACATGTTGTATTGATGATCGCGCTTGATTTGAAGAGTGAACGAGAGAAAGATTCCATGAAGTTTGAAATCCTAACCACAACAACACGTTCTTGTACACACTAGAAAACACAAGGAATACCTTTAAGAGGCACGACAGTGGAAAGAGGCACCAACCTTTATTGAACACAATCAAACAACATAAGGAACCCTAACCTAATTATTTGCCCCCCCCCCCCCCCCCCCCCCCCTAGAGATTCAAGGGAACATGATATTGTAAAGATGGGGAGGTAAAAGGCTAAACCCCTATCATCATCATCGTCGAGAAAAACAAAGTCATCATCCATGAGACCATACGTGCCATCCGTGTAATCATGTAGCTCTTCCCAATCTTTTAGGCACAAATGTTCACGAAGAAGGTTACTAGACGTTTATATTCATCTTGGTCAAAAGGGTAGGCTTGTGCAATGGGAGAGACGCTCTCTACTAAATATGGATCAATCGTGGTGAAGAGACGTATCAGCCAGTCTAATTCCTTGAAATTCCTCTCACATGCTAGCGTATCTACCAAATCCCATTCACAGGTAAGCACAGGGTAAACTATGTGAAACACTTACGAAAAGTAAAGAGGGAACCTCTCACCCAAGGTAGGAGTGGATGACTCTAGCGTACTAGACATATCTATACACATGGATAGATGATGGTTAGTGTGAAAATATTATAAAGGTCGTGTCAAAAGGTCGTATCCTTGTGCATAATGTGTTTTTATGATTTGGTGTCATATATAGGACTTGTAGGTTTTCATATTTTTGCTTGGTGGCTCTCGCTCTTTTACTTCTTGTGGATTATTTATCTAGGATAACTCTAGTATGTGCAAAATGTAGATAATGAGAGAAGTGAAGAGAAGAGAAGTTTCCCTCCCAAGCCCTATTCTTGCTCGTAGTAGGCAATAAGGATACTTCAGGAAGAGATGTACCTATAGCGGGGAGAGATGTACCTTGTGCTCTAGTATTTCTTCACAAGATGATTGTTGATATAGCGTTGTTGCTCGAATACCTTTGAGAGAAACAATTAGGACACAAGAGAGATGGAGATAGGAGTAGAGGTAGAAGTAGTAAAAGACATGGAGGTAGAGCTGAGCTTGGAGATGAAAAACAAAAAATCAACAAAATAAGAAAGCAAAAAACACCTTACTTATGAACCTCTTTGATAGTATTTGTCAATTTGATGAAGATGGCAAGAAATAGAAGACTTCGGCCTTAATTGACTAGAGTTTATGTTTACAAGGATGCTTTCAGGTTTTGCTAGCCTTCCTCAAAGGCAAGTGTAGGGCTAAAGGCTAATTTGGCATGAATACTCTCACTCCATCTTGAATGGTTTTCAAGAAAGAAGAGGTCCTCTTTTTTAGGTGAAGGGAACCCCTAAGGATTACACAAGAAAAAGAAGAGCCAGTGTGAACAGGAACTGACAAAGTTTGAAACGAGCTATCTCTTCATGATATGGACAGACTGGAGTCCACCATTTTGATCATATCTCCTCAATCGTGGCTCCAAATAAATAAATTAAAATACGGAAAGAGAATACAGCTCATGAGGTATGACTCCCATTTTATATACGTTTTCCAATTTGAATTGGAACCTTCTGTAAAAAGTTCACCACAATAGGGTATCTTTCTGGTAGCAAAAGTCTTCTTGTGGTCCCCTTAGTTCCGACTTCCACTTGATTCCAATGGATACCTCATGCAATATGAAAGCATGACATTTCTCCTTGACAAAGGTTTGTAATAATGCTCTTAATAATGTATTAAAATGAGTGCATCTTTGAAAATCATGCAACCTAGTGTCCCACTAGGAATTGAGTTCTTCCTAGTAGCTATTAAAAGAAATATATATATATATATATATATATATATATATATATATATATATATATATATATATATATATATATATATATATATATATATATATATATATATATTGGAAATTATCTTAAATATAGGATCTAGCTAGGGTGTGAGATGATAATGAGATAGAAGAAAGAAAGAACCAATGTTTTTTGCCCCAAGTTAAAGAGGCACAGCTATTGACGCTTTTCCCATAGTACTTTCTGACGGTAAAGTAAGAATATGTTACCCTTGAGATAAATAATAGGATGAGATAAAAATTTAATTATTATACTTAGATATCCATATATACATTATAGAAAATCTAATTATATGTTTTAAAAGTTGCAAGGTAAATCTTGTAGCATTCGTTTCCACAATGTACGTGTCAACGACATCCACCCCCTTTAAACCTGCACATCCTCTCATATGTGCCACATATGATTTTTTGTAGTTTCAACTCCCTTGTATCTTCATTGAAAGATTCCAATGATTCATCTTCACTTTGATCTTCACCTGTGTTTTTCTCTTCCTCCTGCTCAACATCTTCTGGATCACGACCTCCTCTTCTCTTAAATACTTTGATCCTTTTTCCTGCAATGGGAACCTTTACTTCTGTACCATCAAGTTCAAACAAGCTGTGAATAGCATTTTCATGCACATGCTTTACAACATAGGGTCCAAACCATCTTTTTGAAAACTTATGCATGACTGTGTGCTGGTTATCAAGGCTACTCTCATACACTAAAACCCAGTCACCTTTGTCAATTGATTTGCTCCTAAGCCGATTGCGCTTATCAAAGTAGTCCTTGTTTTTCAACCTTGCATTTTTCAGGCACTCTTTTGCACCCTCAATGTCTCCAGGTCTTCTCTCTAGATGCCTTATACGTAATCCAAGGAGATCTTCCCTGTTAAGCCCATCTTGCCAAAGTAGTACATTCCATGTGGGAATTGTATCTTCAATTGGCATCACTGGCTTTTGACCATACATGAGTTCCATAGCCATATAACCAGTTACTGAGCTATGTGTTGTACGATCATCCCATAACGCATATGGCAACAAATTTGGCCACTCACCAACTCTCCCTTCGCAAGCCTTGGCCAAAGCTTTGATGATAGGAGGATGCCCTCTTTCACTCTTTCCATTGCCTTTAGGGTTGTAAGTTGTAGTAAGAGAAAGCTTGATTCTTAATCTGGAAAAGAAAGCCCTTGCTTTCTCGGCATCCAATCCACCTCTGTTCGCAGTGATCTTTCCCACACAACCATAGACAAATCACCTCATCATGAAGGAATTTGCATACATCTTCTGTAGTTTTTGCTCTTAATGCTCGCCCTTCAACCTGGTTAGTAAGGTCCTCTCGGGCAAGAACTAAGTATCTCATTTGCCAGAGACCTAAAGGCATTGTGATTAGATCCACAACCCATTTATAGTGCATGGCTAGTGGATATGTAGGTTGGAATCATCACAATGTCGAACATTTGATTACATTTGACTATTTACACATGACTCTATGAATTGAGATACATCTTTATATATACCCTTCCACCATTATTTTTCTTTCAACTTGGAGAAGGTTGCCCTCACACCCCTATGTCCAGCACATAGACTCTCATGAAACTCTTGCATGAGATTTACTTGAGTATCTCTTTTACATATAACGCTTTGTGGTGTAACACCCTTTTGTTTAGGTTGCTTCCACAAGGACCCATCCCTCAAAAAGTACCCATATGCTTTCATGCACATCATCTTGAATTCTTGTTCAACCAATCATCATGTTTTGTTAGAGTACTCAAGTAGCTTCCAATAAGAAGCCAATCACTTTCATAAAGCTCTTTCAATAGCAATTCAAGTGGATTAGTCATGCAGACATTGTTACCTTTGACATGAGAGATAGAATAGAACTTTGTGCCCACATAAACTCCCTCATCAATCATCTTTGACTTGTCTTCATACCTTATCCTTGATAGCATATCTAGCACTATATTGTCTTTACCTGCAATGTGCTTAAACTCGGGATTTAAGGACTTAATGTAGGCAATCCAACACAACATAGCAATGTCTGGAGTTGAGCAGCTTGTAATCCTCCCAAGAATTGGTTTAGAAAATCTGTTTCTACAACTACACATGCACCAATTAGGTACTCTTTCCCATTTTTCGAGGCTGTAACCATACCCCATAACTCTCTCTTTATTTCTGAATAGTTTCTTTGGAGATAACTTAGCACCTTTGCACCAGATCTAACCACATACGTGTGTCCTTCGTCATCTTGCCCTATTTCCCATCCTTTTCATGTAGGACTCCACATTATTACCAAACCTAAAGGTGTCCTCATAATTGTCAAGTCTCTGCTCTCTATTGCAAGCTGAAATTGATCATACCCTGAGTAGAGATCCCCCATTGAGTAGATTGCCCTCCCTGCAAACGCCTCTGCAAACTCATCCATAATTGAACATGTACCTACATTTCTAATTGTCACCTTGTTCATTGGTTGCATATCTTGGATGAAGCATAGAGCACCATTCTTCTTTGGAATTGTGAACCACATGTTTGAGTATGGAGCACAAGAAGGCTCCAAAATCCCCATTTTGATCTTTTCATTCAATAGCTCTACTAACTTTGGCAAATGAGTCTTTGGAATTGGAATGGGCCGAAGATTCCAAGGCACATGAATTGTAAAAATTACCATAGGAGCTACAATAGAAGGATCAACACATCCTATCTCATGTGGCTCAAATGCAAAAGCCTTACCATGCTTTTGAAAGCATTACTTCGAAGCACTTTGTCTCCTCATGTGTTACAAACTCCTCACAACCAATCTGCAACTCTTGAAAATACTCCTTTTTCAAGGTGTGCCCAATCTTTTTCGGATTCCTCAAACTTGGTTGCAAAGATGCCTGCTCAATCTTTTCCATGTTGTTTGGTGGTAAGGGTGAAGCTACTGGTTTCACCTTGGTTGCTACACTCTTGTATTTAGTTTCAACATGGACTTCTGGACCAATTGTTTGCTTAAAACATTGGTTTTCTTTGAAGGCTTCTATTACTTGTGATACATTTCCATAGAGAATAGTTCCACAACTTCATTTTCAAGATGCAAACTAGACTCCATTATAGCATCGAGCCACCCATAGTATCTACAAAAGAAACTTGTTCACACAAACCCAAAAATTTTCAGTAGGCTCCAGCAACCCACTCTCTTTCATGCCTATTTGTACATTATGTACATATTGCCTTTCACATCTCTTAAAATATTCAAGTTTTGTAAAACATACAGATCCATTCCTTGTTACCAAGGAGCCTGTTGAGAAAGTTTCACCTATTTTTGGATCACGCAAGACCCTTTTCCTTTTTGTACCACGGCAATCCCACTTTACAATGGTACTTGGCCAAAACCTATCATTTCCTTATGATCATGAAACTCTTTGCTCACCTTTGGTAGAGGATGATCTCTGAGGTTGTAACGATTTCTTTCATGGTTCACACAAACAATGAGAAATTGAACAACACATTGGAGAGGGGGAATGGGGGAACACGCCCGGCACAAACACAATGGCCTCTCTATAGCTCAGATATCCATATCACCCCTATCTTCTCAGAAAACACCTTCAAAAACACACTTTACACTAGCAGACCACCGCCTGCTCAATTTCCACTGCTCACACACTCCACAAATCCACCACACAAAGCACACCTACTACCACGGTCTGTCTCCACCCTTACACATGCACACAGCCGCTCAATCTCACTCTCTCACACAAAACACCGTCAGTTCGGGGGGGCACGTGCATCCGCACTGCCGACACCGAGGGGAAACATGAAATCAGGAGAAAGAGAAGGGAAGGGGAAACAACAACAAGATGGGGCAACAACGGCTTGATTTCACTTCAAAAGGCATGTACAAAGTCTTACACTGCCATCACCATGGCCATTTTCAGGAAAAGGTTACAAAGGGCTTAGCTTGTCAAAGAACTCCACTTTGCAAGCTTCAAATGGCACAAAAAAAGCCCCTAATTGGATTAAATTTTTACCTTTATAGGGAGGGGGGGGCTTCAACTTTGGAAACTACCCTTTCATTGGCCCATCTGGCATTCACATTTGGCATCTTTCGGAGTAGCCGCTTCATTTTTTATCTACTCTCTTAGCTCTTTTGCACTTGGAAGGGGGGGCATTAGCAACATCGCTATTGCCACCAGGCACTTTTTATTTTTTCCTTTATTTTTTTACCCCTTTGGGAGCTTAACCTTGCACTTCTCCTCTTTTTACCCTTTGACCACCCCTGTCTGGCTCACACCTGCCTTCTCTCCCTCTATTTCTCTCCCCCTCCTCTCTTTTGGCCTCGGCCTCCGTTTGCCCTTGCCTTTGCCTTTGCTTGGTCTACATGGTGGCCTCCTCGGGCCCTCTCTCTCTCTCTCTCTCTCTCTCTCTCTCTCTCTCTCTCTCTCTCTCTCTCTCTCTCTCTCTCTCTCTCTCTCTCTCTCTCTCTCTCTCTCTCTCTAGTGGGACTGCCCCCTTGGCACTTTGACCCCCCGATTGGCCTCGGGCTGCTTCACTCCACCCCGGGACACCCCCCTTGGCTCTAGCAACGTCGCTAATGGGGGTCCCCCCCTCCTTCAAAAATTGGGGCCTCCAATGGCCGGTGCGAGAACAGCCGCTAAGGGCGCCTGCCACGTCGTCAGTCGGTACCGGCTTCCCCCGCCAGCACGCGCCACCACCTTGGTCAAAAATGGCACTCAGCGCCGCCCGAAGTGCCACCAGGCCTGCCAACGCAGCGCTCGAAGGGGAGCTCGCCTCCCATACTTGTATGCTTTAACGAAGTCACCGGATGGGCTATATTGCTCATGCCTCCTGATCCAAATTGCGCATGTGGGTTATGTCTCTTCCACGTAGCAGCCTGTGGGGTGTCTTCTCCAAAAAAGTCCCTTTTCATGAAAATGATTCACTAAAAAAACCCTCCAATGCCCAACTTTTTTGGCCTCTTTTAACCTAGAGCACCTCCCTTTTCACATGCTCAATGAGCAGTCTGTCAAGCTCAGTGGGAAGAACCCCTTGCCGGCTTTGAACCACCTGAACCTCGTCACACTTCGGCCTTGGTGTGCCTTCGAACAATGCGTGCAAAAAACCAAAAAAATCATCTGACACCCCGCTTTCATTGCCAACTGCCGACTTTGACTTGCAATAACTCCCCGCTCCGAGCTTCGATTGGGATTCTGTCAATTTCTCCTAGCTCCACATGAGGCATACCATCCACCAAACACCTGGCTTGATCCAAAAAACACCAGATGGCGCATCCTCCAATGCAGGAAAGTGGGCTCAAACTTGGAACATGGAAAAATTTCAATTGACCATAACTTGCTAACCAGAGCTCCGATCGGCAATCCGAGAAGACGGGCATGCTCCATAATTTGAGCTCTATGCATCTATCTACTTACACTTGCCTGGACCACCTGTCCCCAGCTGCTGTGCCCGTCGAGAATCTGCTAAACCTTTTAACTTTGAACTTCCGTATCTTGAACACTGGGGCTCCGTTTGACGAGCCATCTGGATCATCTTCTAGAGCACACTGAACACTACATTACGGGGCACCGACTTGGCACTTTGGACACCTTCACCTGGTATCCCATCTAGGCCCATCTTGAAGATTTTTTGGCCTAAAAGGCCGCTTTAGACCTACATTCCTGCTACCCTTTGGCTACCTAAGACCTTGGCACCTGCCCAAGCCTTCTACACTACTCCTGTCTACAGCCTTTGCCTGGCATAGACCATTTCCTAGCTGAGACCAACTTTGGCTGCACCAACCTTTAACATGTTTGCTTCGTATCCTGGCATAAGCTTAACCATTATCCATTACCTTTGTTTCCATTTGAACTCCCACAATGTAGGTTTGTCCAAGGATAAGATGATATGAAGATGTTTCCTATATAAAGGAGTTTTGTTTGACCTTTACATCACCTATTGTCACCTTTACACTTGAACATGCTGCATACAATTCACCTGATGAATTGTCATGTTGCATACAATTCACCTGATGGATTGTTTTCCACTCTCACCATCCAACCATGTTCTATGTCCATTGGCCATTTACATTTGTTGTAAAGACTTTTTGACATCATATTTATTTTAGAACCATGGTCAATTAAGGCAAAAAATGGTTCTTCAAGATCACCTACCTTGACCAATGTCTCTGTAGTAGCCCGTGCCCAATGGCTTATAGAATAGTGGCTCCTAGGAATACTTTAAGATTCTTCCCATCATCAACAAATTTCACTCGTCTTACATTTCAAGAAGACTGATAGCATCCCACCATAGTTTCATCACCTCCTTTAGCACCTGTACTCCTGGTGTCTTCACAGTATTGCCTTCAGCTTGTGGGCGAATAGACTCTCTAAATGTTTGCTTCTTTCTCTCAATGATGTCGATAATTTCTTCATGGAATTCACGCTTGGGTATGCCAAGCAACCAGGGATTTAATATTTATGTAATTACCAAAAAAATTGTGTGATCACAAGGTCTTGTTGAAATATTTGCATAATCACAGTTAACATGATCACAAACAACCCGATTCAGAGCAACATGGAAACCCACAAAAAGCCTGCCGGGATTTTGTGTTTTCCCTACGAGCCTGCCGGGAAAACCCTAAAGCCCGCGCGCTGCAGCTTAATATATAGAGGGCCCTAATTGGGCCCGTTGGGTGTTTTTTGTTGAGCCACACACACACACACACACACACACACACACACACACACAGAGAGATGACCATCTTTGTAGGTACGTCGAGAGGAGAGAGAGAGAGAGAGAGAGAGAGAGAGAGAGAGAGAGAGAGAGAGAGAGAGAGAGAGAGATGACTACCTTTGTTGTGGGAGCTACCTTGTGTCGCCACAATTATAATGACTACTTGCACGCAAAAAACAGACCTCATTTGATACACTTACAACCACAAATAGCTCGTAGATGCGATAGCACACGTGCTCCGGTTTGCAAGGATGCTTGGCATTGTTGTGTAGCTCTCTCCGAGCGAATCGTGATGGTGCAGTTGAATCTCCAATGCAATGAGCAAGCAAGAAGTAGCGTCAGAATGAATCTCGCACTCTCTCTCTCTTTCTCTCTCGCACACGACAGCTTAAAAGTTTGATTATTATTAAGTTCTCTTTACAAAATGACCTAGGTACCTTATATACTAAAGCTACCATAGGTTAAATCAAAATAGAGTTCAAGGGGTCAAATGGCTTTGTATTTACAAATTGCAAGTGCCATTGCACCCCGGCTTCTACAACTAGAATAGCTACTCATTATAAATGATGTTTTTAACCATAATCCGCATCATTTCATAACTATCAAAAAATTAGACTTTCGTATGGAAATTGAGTTATGTGTTGTTAACCCATGGGTCAACACTCATCCCCCTCCAAATTCATGTCCTCCCTGACATGACCTCATTGTCAATGTCGGTGTGGTCTTTGTTGTCATTTTGCTTTCTTGTGCTTTATGTCCTGCACATCGAAACTCCGAGTTGCAACATCTGTTGTTGTCATTTTAGGGCTATTGCCAGATCTAAATTCATAAAGAAGCCAATCTCGTTCAGCTTGACTCTTATCATCATGGATAGATAAAGCTACAAATTCATCCATTGGAAGTTGTCTAGTTACTTGATCACAACCTCTTTTTGTTTCCATAAATATGATCAATTTACTTCCATCCATCATTCGCTTTAGTAAATCTGGTAATTTGAGTATTTCTCATTCTCAAAAACAACTTCTACAATCTGTAGAATAAATTGATTGTCTTTTAGAGCTTATGAACCAATGACAACTTTGTAAGGATTCTGAAGAAATTGTCTAGCTAAACCTTCAACTTGTTTAGGCCACCAATACTAAGTCTGTTTGTCAGGCCGAATTTGGGAGATAATTTTTCTGATTTGAGATTCAAAACCCATGTTTGCTAGGGGTTGTTTAATTCTTTGCCTTCTTCGTATCACTTGTGTCAACATTTTTCTCCATTGCTTTCAATTTAATAATGCAGACATAAGAATTAGATGTTCGGTTAAAATAAATAAATAAATAAATTCAATATATATTAGAAAACATCACTAAGAAAGCAATCAAATCTACACAATATGAGATTTGCAATGCATTCTAGTCAATTCCACATATCGACCACATATGTTCTAAGCGAACATACACATTGCAATGCACTCTCTACATGGCATTATGGATACAAAAATAATATGAAATTGTCAATGCAATTATAAATATAATGATTAGTTATACATCCTCTGCGATCTGAAAACAATAAGACACAATACTATTTTCACATGCTACAAAGAAGCATCAACATTACATTGAAGTGACGATAATTATTTGCAAAACACACATTAAAGAAATAATGTCAATGATTGACCATCTCATGCACTAATAATCTTTTATAATACATAATTCACTCCCTATATAAACCAATGCATAAAACAAGGCTATGTAATCTTCAGTACAATTACACAACTGAGGACTACTTGTACCCAATCAAGGATTGTAGCCTCCTTATGCATCCAATTTAATATATAAAAGCTAATTTCACCCAATTAAGGATTATAGCTCATATTCTGCAGTGGCAATGTATATCAATTCAAATCTATAATGGTAAAAAATGCAATACTTCAAGGATCTTTATATATCCATTACACTAGTACACGGCATCCGACCCTCGACTATCAAGTTGTTATTTAAATATGCTCATCTTCTAAAACCAACTTCAGCCCTTTTATGGACCAATGGCTTCGTCACAATGAGCATGACTCTCCAAATTCTCAATTGTTTTGGTTTCGTACCTTTATGTTTGGTGAAGGGTTTAAATATTTGGAGAAGTGGTTACCGAATTAAGAATTGCGTTTAGCCCAAAAAATAGGACCTGTGACTCTGTAACCTTAGGTCAATTCACAAGGAGACAACTATACCCGACGCTCGGATACACTCCCTAGGGATTTGCCTACTTAAAATGTCAAAGTAAGAAGAGGTTTACTATGTACAGTCGGGACCGCCATGCTTTTTCATTTTCTCGGTGGGCCCGTCGGGAAAACCCTGTAGCCCAGAGGGACCCGCCGAAAAAGATCATGTTAACAATTAACTTGATCACGTAATTTTCTTGTCTAAATACTAGAGTTATTACTGTAATCACACAATCGTGATTACATCAAGTGTTTGCTTCTTTCTCTCGATGATGTCGATAATTTCTTTGTGGAATTCACGCTTGGCTATGCCAAGCATCTCCCCCAAAGTAAAATCAACCTTGCTATTCAACATACTCTCCTCTAGCACTTTCTTCATGTCTGTAGCAAGCTCAATGTCAGATTGTAGTTTGTAAGTTGGTCCTTTTGGCTTACCTTTTGTTCGCTCTTTTTTCTTCCTTGTTGTAGATTCCTCCATGTAAGGTGCCTCCTATGTTGGTGGTGCTCGCAAAGGTGCTGCATCATTTCTCCCTCCACTTCTTGTAGCTCTTTTTGAAGGCCCTTCATCACCATTTTCATGCCTATGATTTTCTTCTACAATGGCTTCATGGCTTTGGCAGTTTGTAATGTACGCATGGACAAACATTGAATTCATTGGATCACTCCACCCTGTTTCTAGATGTATGAAATCACCTGCTTCATGCAGAATCTCTTTTGTAAGCTTTGCCTTTTTAGCTAGCTCCATGACATTTGGCCAAAGTCGACCATGATGATCACTCACCTCTTCAACACCAAGATGCTCAATTTTTACTCCATAAGTAGCTGCCTTAACTGAAGAGGTGGCATGGTTAGTTGCCATATCTTCAACTAAGGTTTGCATTCCCCCCTTTTCAAAGTTAGTTCTCAAGGGTAGAATTGTCTCTCTTAAGTAGATTTTACCATCCTTAAAAAAGAAAACATTTTTTGTCAAAGAATCACTATAACTATCACAATCCCTTCTTACATGGTCTGTACTATCACACCAAACACATTTATTAACAAACCCTTCTTTGGGTTGTTTTCTTTGCTTAGGAAGTGGCCCTGATGGTTGGCCTTTTTCTTCAAGCTTCACCTTTAAGTCACATATTCCCTTCACAAGCTCATCTAGCATGGACTCATCAAACTTAGGAGCTATAAAATTAGGCTTTGCCATTTTGTTAAAAGTTGAGGTGGAAGGACTACTAGTGTTTACTACCATCTTGTCCCTTCTTCTTTGTCGTTTGGCAAGCAGTGAGAAAGCACCTTCAGACTCATTCCAGTCGGTCTTTAGTCCTTGCTCAGCATCTTTATCTTCAAGAACAAGCTCCAAATTTTCTTGAAACTCTTTACCTACAACTTGAAAGAAAAGATATGTCTTCTCTGCATCTAGTGTGGCTTTTTTTGTCCTAGTGAGTTTTGAATAACGCGGCTCAAATTTCGTAAGTAGCTATGTTATTGATAGTCCTTGCTTTGGTTTGACTACCAATTCTAAGAATGTCCTTTTGGTCACTCTCTCAGACTTCTCCATGAAATATTCCTCCTTTAAAGCTACTTTGAGTTCTTCCCAGTTTCTCCCATGCCCATCTTTAATTGCCCTAACATGTTCCCTAATTTCTAGAGCAACAATTAGCTCAAAGCTTTGAATCATCTCACCTTCTAACACGCAATGCAAGTCTATCTCCTACACATACTCGTGTAAGTACTTGGTTACATCTTTGTTATTGAACTGATCCATTCTATTGACAACCACTTGTATGGCTTTGGTTGCTGCAATCTCCCTTGTTTCAGTGGCATGTTGTTGTTGCATGAACATTGCAAATGCTTGAAACATTTGCATTGTTTCTGGGTAAAAATTCATACCATGTTGCTCCACATAATCATGCATGGTTACCCACAAACTCTCACCCTGGCAGATTTGCGTCAGGTTCACCAAAAATATATCGAGAAGTTTCCGGTCTTTCCACGAAAGCACCGGGCTTTTGGCTGTGAGAGTTTATGAGAGAACTCAAAAAACTATATGAAGGAGTTATACCATAGGTGCCATGAAGTTTAGGGTTTGTAAGGAAGTGCAATCAAAGAAGCCCCACTCTTTCTCTCTTGCACTCACACACACAAAGAAAGAACGCAAAAGCGCATATCAAAATAACACAAAGATGAAAACATAAAGGCTATGATCGTATCGTATCATGGGTAATATGAAAGGGTCAATAGATGAGTTAATGGCGTTCAATCTTTGCTGACCAAACAAGCTACGAATTGTTCTTTGGAATTGTAATTTTGTGCTTACCATACTACATATGTTTTGTCTAGTGATTAGGATTAATTCTGTGTACAAATCCTCTTGGTTCATAGCAAGATAACTACACTTATGTCAAAAGAAAAGTTATCGTATATAAGGGGTAGTATGATGGGATCCGATGAAGAAAGTATTTCATTGAGCCTTTCTGGGCCAAAGAGAAACACTATACATTGTTGAAAGTGTAGTTTACGACTAATCCATACATCAATTGTAATAGATCACACAGAGTGGAAGCGATAGAAATTCACATCACGTGGATTATTTATCTAGAATAACTCTAGTATGTGCAAAATGTAGATAATGAGAGAAGTGAAGAGAAGAGAAGTTTCCCTCCCAAGCCCTATTCTTGCCCGTAGTAGGCAATAAGGATACTTCGGGGAGAGATGTACCTGTAGCCGGGAGAGATGTACCTTGTGCTCTAGTATTTCTTCACAAGACGGTTGTTGATATAGCGTTGTTGCTTGAATGCGTTTGAGAGAAACAATTAGGACACAAGAGAGATGGAGATAGGAGTAGAGGTAGAAGTAGTAGAAGACATGGAGGTATAGGCTGGGCTTGGAGATGAGAAACAAAAAATCAACAAAATAACAAAGCAAAAAACACCTTACTTATCAACCCCTTCGAGAGTATTTGCCAATTTGATGAAGATGGCAAGAAATAGGAGACTTTGGCCTTGATTGACTAGAGTTGATGTTTACAAGGATGCTTTCAGGTTTTGCTAGCCTTCCTCAAAGGCAAGTGTAGGGCTAAAGGCTAATTTGGCCTGAATACTCTCACTCCATATGGTTTTCAAGGAAGAAGAGGTCCCCTTTTATAGGTGAAGGAAACCCCAAGGATTACACAAGAAAAAGAAGAGCCAGTGTGAACAGGAACTGGCAAAGTTTGAAATGAGCTATCCCTCCATGATATGGACAGACTGGAGTCCACCATTTTGATCATATCTCCTCAACCATGGGTCCAAATAAAGAAAATAAAATAGGGGCAAAAAATGCAGCTCATGAGCTATGACTCCCATTTTATATTCTTTTTACAATTCAAATTGGAACCTTGTGTAAAAAATTCACCAAAATAGGGTATCTTTCTGGCACCAAAAGTCTTCTTGTGGTCCCCTTAGCTCAAACTTTCACTTGATTCCAATGGACACCTGATGCAATATGAAAGCATGGCATTGCTCCTTAACAAAGGTTTGTAAGCATCTCCTTAATAATGCATTAAAATGAGTGCATCTTTGAAAATCATCCAAGCTAGTGTCCCTCTAGGATTTGATTCCTTCATAGTAGCTATAAAAAAGAAATATAAGGAATATATGAAAAATACATAGAATATATACATATTGGAAGTTACCCTAGATATAGGATCTAGATAGGGTGTGAGATGATAATGAGATAGTAGAAAGAAAGAACCAATGTTTTTTGCCCCAAGTTAAAGAGGCGGAGCTATTAACGCTTTTCCCATAGTACTTTATGACGGTTAAGTAAGAATATGTTATCCTTGAGATAAATAATAAGATGATATAGAAAGTTTTTTATTATACTTAATATGCATATGTACATTATAGGAAATATACTTATGTTTCGAAAAAGTTGCAAGATAGATGTTGTAGCATTCGTTCCCACTATGTACGTGTTACAGCACGACAATGCGTATGATGTCTATCTAGCCAAAATAAAGTGGAATTCACTCTAGAGGTCCTCCACCACACAAGCAACTCACTGCAACTTGCAAAATTTAATTTCACCACCTTTTGTGCTAGATATGATTAAATCAACCATTCACTTTGCCAGATCCGTCTCTTGGTCTTTACTAGCCTTAAATTGCTTCAAAATTCAATGGGATTTGGCCTATTTACTTCTTGAATGTTCTTAGTTACAATGGCTCACCAAAATGTGTATTTTGACCCAAAATCAAGCCTCTCCGACATCATACGCGTATGATGTTAAATAGATAGAATGAAGTTATGTTTCTTCCCCAGGTGCCCCTTGATGTTTACAGCATGCACATGAGCTCACAACAAAATTTGGATATCAAATTGCACCTTATCACCTCTTTTTACCAAGGAAGTTCCTTGAAAGAGTAAAACTCTCTTAAGACTCGATCTATTTGCCCAAAGGAGATGAAACTTGGTGTATGTGCTCTACACAAAATGCAAAATATTGGTTATCAAGTCAAAAATTCAGTTTGGCTGCCAGATTTACCCTTGAGACATCATATGCGTATGATGTCTACTGATGGATTTTTGACCAGATTTCATCCACAAGTCTTCAGCACTACTTCCCAAGCACTTTTACCAATTTTTATGCAAAAATATGCACAGAACCACAAAGTTTCCTACTTTGTCCATTTTCAGCACACGGCTTTTGTCTTTTAGGGGCCAAATGTTGATCAAAACTTTAGTCTCAAGGTGTACTTAGGGTAAAACAACACACCCCTTTAGAACACTTAGGTGCAGTCTATTTTAGAAAATTTTGTCTCTTGCTAGGTCCTAAGACATCATACACGTATGATGTCTGATGATACAAAATTGCAATTTTCTCATCTAGATCTCTTACAATGTGTTCTTTTATGCCCAACATCACTCTTCCATGTACGATTGTCTATTGAAACTTGTTTATTGCATGTTATCCCTAAAAATCAACTTTTCAAAGATTACAAATGCACACAAACATACAAGCAAATAACTCGATGATGAATAGCTTTGAATCACAATCACATATCCTGTCTACAACTACTCTTATCATGTCGGGTTTTGCAATTGTGTGTAGAAAAAAAACTTTATAGCCACACACGGACTAGTAAAAACTTTTGCACCACAACAATCACTCCAACACCAACAACTATACTAAACTAACTAAAACTGTCTATCGCGAAAGATCCAAGCGAGACACACGCTCCCTAGAACCTCTCTAAGATCTCAAAAGTCCTACTCCCGGATCCTACCTAAAGTAGAATAACAAGACTTAGGCGAACCAGAGAAACTTTCAACTCGTAGGACTAGTCTAAGGTCATCTAGTTAGGGCTCTCGTCCCCACAAACCAATGTTGTTGGGCAAATATACTGCTTGCAATTTCTAGCAAAGTGAGAACTAGGCCAACCAACAAGATGTCAACCGAGGACGGAGCTTGACTTGTAGGCGCATGGAAACAAATAGATGGGTTTCAATCACCTACTCGACCTCTAGAGACAATCACTACCAAGGGAAATCATCTGAAAGAACACTATATATATGCAGCCGCCACCCTACCTATGACACTTATGCTCTTCGAAACATGACCTAACGTTGTCGAATTGTCACAAAACTCAAGGGCTAACTTCTACACACCTAGAGGACACTACCCTAAAGTTTTTAGCACAATTTACTACCTACAAACACTTGGTGTGAAAAACACGTATTTTACAGATCACAGATTCTCGACATACTTAGGCCTAAAGTGTGGTTTAACTCGTCGCTCGTGAATGCAATGATATATAGTAATTACAACGGATACACGGTTAAAGAGAAAACTCACTTTGAAGCTCGTGGGAGAGCTCTTCGCGAAGAGATCGGAATCGTGCAAGCTTGGCGTTGAAGTGTAGCACTCGCCGTTGCTGACGCAATGGTGTAGTCATCTTCACAATGTAGTGTAGAAGAAAACCTCACTCACTCTCTCACAAAAAATACACAGACACAAACACGACACGCTTAGTTGAGCTCAAAAGATGATTAATTTAAAAGTTCTCCTTAGGGTTACAAAAATTGTCTTATATACCTCAGCCTTGGAGTTTCTAACTTATGAAAATTACCTCCTACTTTCTACCATGCGTTCTACTGATCCACATATTTATAAACTACAATCTGGAAACTCGATTGAGTCTCGAAAAATATTTATAGTTGAGTCAATCAATAAAAAATGGACTTTCTAGTGTTTAGCCGTCAACAACAAGCTTTCTCTGGAGCGAGCTTTTTAGAGCTCTCCCTCTCCCTCTCTGTTTACCTCTCCCCTCCCTCTATCTCCTCTCTCTCTCCCCCCTTCTATCTCCCGCTACCTCTCCCTATCTCTATTTCTCTCTATCTCTAATATCGTCATCCTCCCCAACCTCTATTCTCACCAAACCCTTCTGCTGCTTCACCTCCCCCATCTCATAGGCCACCCCTGCCACCTCTCTCTCTCTCTCTCTCTCTCTCTCTCTCTCACACACACACACACACACACACACACACACACACACACACACACACACGCACACACACACACACACATAGTGATGCTCAAATTACATCGCATTTGCTTCAACACTATGACATCTAAAGAGTAAGTTCAACTACATATGTTAAATAACACAATCTATGGGAACAAAATCACCAGCCATTCACATGTCTGCAAGAAGACGTCCTACAGATCTTAGGCTATTCAAGCACCTAGAGTCTTTTCTCTAAGCACGTTTGCAAAGTACACAAGTTTATAAGAGGGTGCGATCGTAACGACCTCTTTTACGCTCAGGTGCTCTGGAACATCCTTCGCCCACTTGAAAGGATGTGGGCAGTTACTCTCTTCCAAAAGCTTGAATGCACCCATAATCTCATAGGCCTAAAACCAACACAGTAACCGTCCAAAGTTGTTAGGCATTTTATCATCTATTTCTTAGCTTGCTCTTGCAGCTCTTTGTCAGGGCTCCTGATTATTCTTATTCTACGTCATAAACGTTCTTATCCACATTTTTGGCCTAGAACCTAGCGATGGTGGCAAGATTGTAGGGGTTCTTGGGTTGGATGGGCTTGTGAGAAGAGAGTCAGGTCTCGTCAATGTGTTACATGATGATGATGGATTGCAAATGGGACTGCAGATGAGCTTGTCATTGTGTATGAGCACAAATATCAGGTCAAGCACCAAGGCCATCAAGCTTGAGAGGCAAGTCAGTAGGTGCACTCGTGATAGTGGAACAAGGGTACTAGCAGACACGGGATCAAGTTGACTAGATCTATAAGAGATTGATAAAGAGTGTTGCCAAGGTTGCTGCATGTGCAGGTGTATGCCTTTATATTCAAGAAGGCCACATAATAAAAGAGAGCAACCTACCAAGCAAGCTATGAGTGTTGACCTACTTTCAAACAGTGTGCGTGCAAATAGTGTTGCTTCTTTCTTGAGACGATGGATGTTGCATTGATAGTACACATACTAAAAGAGCAATTGGGTATGCTACAAGTAGGCGCATTCCATGTGTGCAAGTGTGCATGTGGCAAGATGGAGACAAGCAATGTCGGGAGAGGGACGGAGGGAGGGAGAGATTCTCCTCCTTCAAAGCATTATGAGCATGTGCCCCAGCGGGCTGTGCGACGAGGAGTTTCCAGGAGTTTGCGAGTAGGAGGGAGGAGAACCAACAGTAGCAAGATCCTTCTCTCCCCGTCTCTCTCTCTCTCTCTCTCTCTCTCTCTCTCTTAATCATAACTTCTTCATCCGAACTCCGATTTGGGTGATCTATAGACTCAATTGAAGAGCACGAAGTCCTCTGCGCATTGATGTAAAGACTGAAATTTTCAGAGTTATGGAAGGCGTCTCTGCAGCAGCATTTTCGAAGTGAACAGGTTCAACAAAATTGATTCTCATCTCCTATTTTATATACAATGTCTTCCGGCACTCGCAAGGGTTCTTCTTCTTCAACAAGGTCCACAACCATTGTGGAAAATGATCCAAAATCTCCTAAGTGTGGAGATAGCAACACAACCACCCAACCAACGACATCGAAAACCATGATCATGGCGTACTTGGTATCATTGCAAGAGACCGTAAACAAACAAGGCGAAGACTTACGAGCACTTGCAATGGAGAATGGCACACTAAGGGTACTTGTGGTTGAGAATGAGAATCTCAAGAGGACACTTGAGATGCAAACAACACGTTTGATGCAACTTGAAGAGGAAGTCAAGGAATGTAAACGCTCTCTTGTGGACTTGAATGCTTTGAAGGAGCGGATGAGCAAAGTAGAGCATGACCATGTATTGAAAGAGGAGAAATTTGACACTATGAGCCGGGATGTATGCGACATGAAAAATGTATGCACAAACAAGTCTTGGGATGATGTATGTGGTAGCAATGTGGTTTCTAATTCCTCACTCATGCAAGCTATGGTTCAAACAAAGAATGTTGAGAATGTGGATATGGAGGAGTTGAAGGAACGGGAGCGACGTTCCAAGAACATTGTTATTCGTGGAATTCCCGAAGAGAAGTTAGAGACACCTCCTTCTCTTGCCATTGTTATTGAAGATTTCTTCAAAACCCACTTTGGCATGTCCGGAGTTATGGTCTATGGAGCACATAGAGTGGGGAAGCAAGGAGCTCCTCGCTCGGGAGAACGGCCAATTGTATGCACCATGCCGGATGAGACCAAGCGAAAGATTATCCTTGATAATAGTTGGATCTATTTGAGGGATACAAAATGTTTTGTATGTGAAGATCGCACTATTAAGCAACAAAATATGCGTCGCAAGGCATATGAGGAAAAGAATAATAAAAACAAGGAGATCTCTCATGAAGAAAATGTGCCCAAGGAGGAGGCAAGTCTCTCAAGCAAATAGGGATGCGTGACCTATGAGACCGAGTTACAATTGAAAATATGCTTTTGGAATTGTAATGGATACCCATGGAATGCGGGGGTTGGCATTGATGAACTAACAAGCAAAGCCGATGTTGTACTTCTTGTTGAAACTTGGGAGCATGATACACAAAGGATTAACGGCTTGGAGGATTACAATGTACATTCATTGATGTGGTCAAAGAATCTCAAGCAACGAAGAGGACAAGGAGGGTTAGCATGTATGGTTAAGAAAGGATTGGAAGATTTTGTATCAATTGTGAAAGATGACAAGTACAAACGTTATGTATGGCTGAAAATTATGACACCAAAAAGAGCACCCATTTTTGTACCCGGTTGCTACATTCCTCATCATGATTCTCCCTTTTATGCTTGCATGGATAGAGATCAATCATTTTCTGATTTGGAAGAGGACATTGCTTATTTCAAAGGTGAAGGTGATGTTATTGTATTTGGGGATATGAATGCTCGCACAAAAACATTGCAACATGATACTCAACAATTTGATATGCCATACATTTCAAGGGAGTTGGAGGAAGTTCACTTGTATGATCGTACTTCAATGGATGAGAAAGAGCCGGATCACTATGGAAAGTTACTTTTACACATGTGTAATAGCACGGGTATGCTCATTGCCAATGGTGTATCTTTGTGGAGTGGAACCAATGGATTTACATGTAGGAGACATAATGGGGATAGTGTGATTGACTATATGCTACTCTCTGAAGCCATCATGTATCGCATAAAGAGTTTTATGTTTGGTCAATGGACCCCGGAATCCGACCATCGCACCTTATGTATTGACCTTTCATGTGGAGAAGCAACTAAGCATGATAATCTCAGCAAAAGGAAAGAGAAGTTATCACTATGTATGGATTTCAAACAGGCACCAATGTACATTGAAATGGTTGAGCAAAAATTATGGATGACAAAGCTTCAATGTGATGCACCATTGGAAACTAAATGGGAAGCTTTCAAGAAAGCTATTTGTTCTTGTGCGGAAGAATGATTTGCCATAAAGCATCTCCATGGTATCAACAAAGATAGATCACGCAAAAGGTGGTTTGATAAAGAATGTCAAGATGCTCGAAAGTCCTTGATAAAGCTTGATGCAACTATGGACAAAGACAACTATCAAAGTTATTTGCATACATACAAGGCATTGATTCAAAAGAAGAGAAGAAGATGGAAAGTAAAGCAACAAGAATTTCAAGTCCAAGAAAAGGCACATGCATGTGGAAGATTTTGGAGAAACTTGAGAGGCAAGCGGGTTGAGAATTTTGGTAACTTGAGTCTAGTGGATATGTACACACATTGTAGGCAATTATATGAGCAAGCAAATATTGAAAAAATGCCATTTTATGGTTCACTCCCATGTATGCCGTCTTTTTTTACTATTGAGGATGTATGCGGTGGGCTTGAAAAGTTGGCCACTCGCAAAGCGAGAGATCTTCAAGGTATCAAGCCGGAGATGATCAAATGGACGGGAGATTTTACCCATGAGTGGATGTGTGATATGTTCAACCTTGCACTTCAACATGGTATGCCTTATGATTGGAGTACTAATTGGGTTAAGCCTTTGCATAAAGGAGGGGATGTAAAGAATGTAAGCAACTACTGGACTATAATGATTCGGTCTCTTATGGCAAAGTTGTTTGGGTGCATAATGGAGATGAAACTGAGTGATTGGGCTGAAGAGAATGACAAGCGTGTAAAGGGACAAGCGGGTTTTCGTCGATGCCATAGCACCATTGATCATCTTGTCACTCTTCGTGTTCTCATGGAGGAAAGTCGGTTGAAAGGCAAGCGATTGTATTGTTGTTTTGTGGACTTTAAGAAAGCCTTTGATATGATTCCACGTAACAAGTTGTGAAGAAGGATGGAAGAACTCCAAGTGCCAAGTGAGTTTATGCTTGCGGTTTCTCGAATCTATGAGAAGGTGATCTGTCAATTGCGCATGGGAAGAGAAATTTCAGAAATTTTTGTAAGCACTATTGGGGTTAAACAAGGATGTCCATTGTCACCAACTCTCTTTGGTCTATGCATCGATCAATTGGAACAAATGGTACTTGACTTTATGCAAGAAGAAGGCATTGAAGAGGTCACTATTTGCAATGCGGTAATCATGCTTTTGTTGTATGTGGATGATGTAGTGCTTCTAGCACACACTTTAGAAGATGCACAAAAGCTTATGGTTGTCCTTGAGAACTTTTATTTGCATAGTGGGCTGATTGTAAATGAATCCAAAACAAAGGTTATGCTTATGAAAACCAACCATAAGAAGAAGCCATGCATTGTGTACAACAACGAGACACTTGAAGTTGTTGAGAGCTTTAAGTACCTTGGCCTTGAGGTTCCATCCAATCACAAGTGGCATGAATGTGCTATGCGTCGTTTGGAAGCGGGAAAGAGAGCATATTATGCATTTGAGAACATGTGTAATGCGGGAAACATCAAGTGTTGGGTTCTCAAGAAGTATCTTTTTGATGCATTGGTGACAACGGTTCTTCTTTATGGAGTTGAAGTGTGGGGCGGGAGCATCTCAAAGTCTACTTGGAAAGAGTTCGAGAATGTCCAAAAGCGTTTTCTTACAAACTTTCTCCAAGTTAAGACACAAACACCATATATGCTCCTACTTCTTGAGTCGGGATCTCTTCCAATTGAGGTTATGGGCATGGAAAGGGTTGTGGAGTACATGATAAAGATGCGTCAAAACCCCTCACATCGACTTCCTACAATTGCATGGGAAGCAAGCAAAAAAGTTCAAAAGACGCATACAAGCAAGATCTTGAGCACGGGATGGATGCAAGACATAAAGAAGTGGTTTGGGAGATGGGATGCATTACACTTGCTACATGATGCTTCAATTGACTCTCAAGTGAATGAAGCTTTTCTACAACGCCAATGTATTACGGCTTGGGACAAATCCGGTGGGTCACGCTTCATACATTACACCACCTATATTGCCCCCAACTACAAAACCATGTTCTTCACCGAGAGAGGAAACCGTACTCACACTTACATACTTGAGCCAATTCCTTTGTTCGCGATATGCACTATCGCAGCAATTCGGCTTAGCTCCCATTTCCTTCGATGCGAGATAGGGCGTTGGGGCAATGGAGAAGAGTCAAATCGATTGTGCACATTATGCTCATTGCAAGTTCGAGAGTCTGAGTACCACACACTACTAGAGTGCTCAGCTTTTGATCACATCCGAACTTGCTTCTCTCACATTTTCAGCCATAACTTAGACCTACACACTTTCCTCTCCCAGCCAAAGTGTGGGCTCTCCATTGCGACTCTCATCACTACAATTTTGGAGCATCGAGAGTCACTCATCAGCCATACACATACTACATCACATGTAACTTTGGTCCCATAGGTCATATTTGACCTCCGAGGACGATAATAAAATCTATCTAATCTATCTCTCTCTCTCTCTCTCTCTCTCTCTCTCCCCCCCCCCCCCCCGATCTCTCTCCATGCAAGTGGGCAATAGCACCCATGCAAGCACCCAACTTGCATGGAGAGAGAGCCTAGCACACACTTGCATGGAGAGAGAGAGAGAGAGAGAGAGAGAGAGAGAGAGAGAGAGAGAGAGAGAGAGAGAGAGAGAGAGAGAGAGCGAGAGAGAGAGAGAGAGAGAGAGAGAGAGAGAGAGAGAGAGAGATTTTCCTCCTCTCTAGGAGTGCTCCAAAAAAACCTAGGTATAGTGTAATCCCACCTACAATGTTGAGATTTACCTTTAAATATTATATCTAAAGGTGAAAAAACTCACAAAATTTTTAAAGAATTAATGTAATTTGATGTAGAAACATTCAAATTTAGTCAATTTACCTCTATTGTTTCTCATATGTAGGTTTGCCAAGTTTTTGGGGGAAAACATTTTGAGCACTGTTGGGCCTCTCACACCAACAGAGGGTTATTTGTTGCCTCACGCTACTCGACAAGGCCTATATTTGTGATCAATCTTTGCAAATTCAATCGATCAACGTGTTGTGCTGGTCGGAAACTAGAGCACTCTAAGTCTCTTTCCCTCCCTCCCTCTCTCACAACCCAAGTAGGCACTAAGCGCCCACTTGAGTTGAGAGAGAGAGAGAGAGAGAGAGAGAGAGAGAGAGAGAGACTCACACATCAGGTCTATAGCTGTCGATAGCCTCTCTCCCTCTCTCTTGTAGGTCTCAATGGCACAACAAGTGTAGCCTCTCTCTCTCTCTCTCTCTCTCTCTCTCTCTCTCTCTCTCTCTCTCTCTCTCACACACACACACACACACACACACACACACACACATGTGTGTGTGTGTGTGCATGTGCATGCGTGCTTCAATCGCTTAAGAGATGACCAATGGTTTAGGTAGTGGATGAATTACGGAAACTCCAGATGTTCAGGTCCAATCGTATGCATTGATGTTCTATGGAATCTTCTCGATATTCACCACCTGTTGTAACCAGTTTAAATGGGGATTGGAAAATGTGGAGGGTCGTTGAGGCACCCCCACCTAAAAGGTAGTAGTCACCTTCACTGACCACCCTTTATCAAAATTGCGCAAAGAAAATGGGAATGGGGCACCCGTTTTGTGATTTGAGGGCACTCCAAAGCTCCTCCAAAGGTGCCTTAGAGGGCCTATGTGGGAGCCCTCTTAAAAAGGGAGAATGTCATGAGCCATTTGTAGAAGTACTGGCTATATTTGAAGACTTGTAACAAGGGCTTTTGAGAGAGAGGGGCCAACAACATCATCCAACCACCTCTTCGCATTGACTCCGCTACCACAAGCAAGTGGAAGATTGCAGCCAGGTGTTTGCATAAATTTAAATTAGGTATCTTTTGAAATGTGCGTTGATCGAGTTTCAATCAATAGAGTGCACAATGCTGGAATGCTACTAGGGCTTTTACCTCCATTGGATCCGTGCTCTTACAATGTATATGCAATACCTGCCCATAGAGTTTCTCATGGTGACATGTCGGATGTCAAACGGTGGAGGCAATAACATTGTGCTACCTAACATCGTGCAAAGAAATAAGATATATATGTGTGTGTGTGTGTGTAGAGAGAGATGGAAGAGAGAGAATGAGATAGATAGAGAGGGGGAGGGAGGGACACTCGCACGCACGCACACACACACACACAGATAGGAAGCGATAGAGAGAGAGAGGGGGGGGGGGGGATTAAAAAAAAGGCTCTGTCCAAAAAGCTTGCTCCAAAAATTGCTTTTGGAGGAAGCAAGCTTTTTTTTAAATTGGTTAATTGAGCAAAATCTAGAAAAAGCTCCCTCCATTCCCATCCCCCGTTTGCTTAGATATCTACAATAAGCCCTTTGGTTGAAAGAAAAATAGAATACAAATTTTAAAATCTCCTTTTGCAAATACCATAAAAAGGAAGTATGTAATAGAATACAAATCTCCTTTTGCAAATACCATAATTCTTTCTCTCTCTCTCTCTCTCAAACTCTCTCCTTCTCTCATGTGCACACATACATGCCCTAAGTGAGGGTAGCAGGCACATCATTTGTGATTTCTCAAAGCTCACTTGCTGGGTCCATTGGGTAGTCTCACTTGCGACCCACTGGGGCCCTCTCTCTCTCTCTGTGTGTGTGTGTGTGTGTGTGTGTGTGAACTCGACATCTCTCTCTCAAACTCTCTCCTTCTCTCATGTGCACACATACATGCCCTAAGTGAGGGTAGCAGGCACATCATTTGTGATTTCTCAAAGCTCACTTGTTGGGTCCATTGGGTAGTCTCACTTGCGGCCCACTGGGGCCCACTAAAAGAGTTTCCTCCCTCCCTCTCTCTCTCTCTCTCTCTCTCTCTCTCTAGCTTCATAGAGAGGCCTTGTTTCCTCCTCAAAAATTTCATGTGTATAATATCATCATGTTGTGTTGAAGCTTTGTACATAGAACAATTCCAATTATCCCTTGCATGCCAACAAACATTTTGTTTTTAAAACAAGGTCCTCACTTAGAGCCGGATCTCACTTTGGTCGCATGTGTAAATGTACTAATCATGTAAAATAAGCCAATCTATATATCTATCTATAATATATTTAAAGGGAGAAGGGGTTTTGGCCCTTTCCTCGCCACACTACTTGCTGTGGCCAATGAGCTCTGCAGCTCGGTGACACAAGGACACACAACGCGCATGAGAGAGAGAGAGAGAGAGGTTAGGTTAGAGCTAGCGTCAAATTAATAGTAGAAAAAACACAATCGGACTTTGAATATGACTCGTGTACTTCTAAAACGCGAACGGACTTCGATTAGGTTAGGTTTAGGTTATAAGTTAGGTTAAGGTTATGTTATAGGTTAGGTTAGATTATAGGTTAGGTTAGAGCTAGCATTAAATTAATAGTAGAAAAAACACAAACGGACTTCAAAAGTGCACACAGACTTCAAGAACCTTAATATATAGTCATTGACCAATAAAGACAAGATTATTACCCTGTGGTCCTAATCTTCGTGCACCTCTAGACCGAGGTGTGCGGGGATCGGGCCTGGCTAGAGAATGTGAGGTTGTTAGAGCTAGCAGAAAATACTTGAAATAATGCAATCGGACTTCAAAAGTGCACACAAACTTCAAGAACTTAAATATATAGTCATTGACCAATAAAGACGAGATTATTATCCTATGGTCCTAATCTCCGTGCACCTCTAGACCGAGGTGTGCCGGGATCGGGCCTGGCTAGAGAATGTGAGGTTGTTTAAGCTTGTCATGTACTTAGTAGTGTGTACTTATAACAACTAGAGTGTTTTAATTATTTGTTGCATCATTGGTAGATAAAGTATGGACGATAGGATGGCGTGTCCTTGTGCGCATTGCAAGCATCAGATCTTTCGAAAACAAAAAATCTGCGACCAACACATACGCAATCACGATCTCTTTCCGATAGAGAAAGTACAAGACCTGCGTTATCAATCTCATGGTCTAGAGATTGAAGGTCAAAGTCCGCAAGTAGATATTGCTCCAACTTCATCCCAGAGAAGACGATTTTCAAACGAGCAGCCATCGACCGAGTCCTCCCAACTAATGCCTGAAGCGGTATTTCAAGAAGTAGAGATGGAGCAGATGTTGGACGCGTTCTTTAACATGGATTCCAACATAGAAGGCGACAACATTGAACGCAGTATTGTGGACCAACCTCAACCATCCCGTTCATATCAATGGCATGATAGCAACGATGAGGAGGGCGAGATGATGCAAAGTCTTGCACGCATGCCGCTCTACACTGGTGCAAAAATATCAGTTCTCCGTACCGCATTGGCAATGCTTAATTTGCAGTCTGTCTACGGTTGGTCTAACGCCTTAGTCATCATAGAGCTTTTCATGTAAACATATTTATCCTAAGCATGGTAAAGTGCAAATTACAATTCATATAAAGTGATCAAAGGGCTGACTTGTTCATGTAATGTCAAGTTGATGAATGAGCAAATCTTGCCAGAAGGGAATCACATGCCCCCTACGTGTCCAGTCGCTAAAAAGCTTCTTACTAATTTGGGCTTGGATTATAAAAAAATGCATGCATGTCCTAATGATTGCGTACTTTTTCGCAATGAGTATGCAAACCTGGAACAGTGTCCCAATTCTGGATCAAACAGGTACAGGGAGGACACACAAGGAAAATTTATCCCTGCAAAGGTACTTTGACACTTTCCTATCATTCCAAGAATAAACAACATGTTCAGGTGCAAGGCCATAGCCGCTTTGATGACATGGCACTCAAATACTAGATCGACAGATGATGTTATGCGGGTATCTGCTGATTCTCGTGCATGGAAGCACATAGAGGAAAGTTGGCCTACATTTAAGAATGAGCCTCGATGTATCCGCTTTGGTTTGGCAATGGACGGAGTAAACCCATTCGGATTACGGAGTTCGTCATGGAGCACATGGCCTATTTGTCTGGTTAATTATAATCTTCCACCATGGCTCGCTATCAAGAAGGGCCATCTGTTGTTGTCATTGATCATCCCAGGAAAGTATAAAGCAAAGAACATGGACGTCTATCTGGCATCACTTATAGAAGAGCTCCAAATCTTGTGGACGGGAATCGATGTGGTTGATATGTCCCAACCAATCGGACGACGGAATGTACATGTGCAAGGCATTCTCATGTGGACCATGCACGATTGGCCAGGCTTCGGTGAGTGCTCAGGTAAGTGCCTTTAACACCCTCACACACATGTGATTCATGGCTATGTCAACGCTTTTAAATATTAATATGTGATGTTTCAGGCTTGAGTCGGGCAATCATGCACGTCCGAAATGTGGTCCTCGACTTGGCTTCCAACGCTCTGTGCATTTGAGCAAGACAGTTTACGAGGAGCATGGTAGATTTTTTCTTGAAGGACATGAGCTACGTGGACCAAACATATGCAAACATGACATGCATCCACTAAAAGCGAGCGATTGGGAAAACATGTGGATGGAGAGGGGAGATTGGATGCCACTTGGAATGAAAAGACTTTCTATTTTCCATGATCTCCCGTACTAGAGTGACCTACTAATTAATCATTTGCTCGACCCAATGCACATCTTCAAGAATGTGGGGGAGATAATCTAGAAGACCATCACTGGAAAAAGGGAGAGCAAGGCCCAAAGAGATGACTTGTAGGTTGTGGGTCATATGCCAGAGATGTGGCCTCCAATGGAAAGTGGTCTATACCAAAAGGTCCATGGGTTCTTAGTTGCGCAGAAGAGCAACAAGTGAAGAAGACTATAGCTTCATTCAAGAGTCCCGCAGGGTGCATGCGATGTTTGAAAACGGCTTTTACGAGAGATGACAATCTCAGTGGTCTTAAGCCCCACGTTTGGCACAAATTTTTACAGTTCATCTTACCAATTGCCATAAAGGGTTGTTTGACAGATGACATTATAAAAACAATCTACAAAATCAATGAGTTGGTATGTTGGATCAGTTCAAAAGAGATAAGAGAAGACAACATCAATGCAGCACGCTTAAATGCTATTGAAGCAGTGTGCATGGTGGAGAAGTACTTTCCAACAAACATTCTTACCATCCAAATGCATGTACTTGTGCATGTGGTTGATGAAGTTGCAGTTGTTGGGGTGGTCCATAGCAGGTGGATGTTCTTCTTGGAGAGATTTATGAAGACTTTAAAGGGGTTTGCTCGTCAAAGGGCTCGCCCCGAGGGTAGCATGGCCAAAGGATGGTTTGTACAAGAGTCTCTTGTCCTCATCAGTGAATTTTTTGTCTCAATTGATCCAGAGATGCCCCAAATGTGGACTATTGAGGTCAACGTCAAGGTGACAGGGGACGAGCCGCAGGGACAAGGCATCGTTAGGAAGATGGACATCACAATGCGAGAAAAGGTTATGAGATTTTGCCTTCTCAACTCAGACATCATGCAAAAGTGGCTAGAGAGGTATGAAGGGAAAAGCAACAACGTTTGACAAATCGCCTTCAATTCAAGCGCAAACCGTGCAACTAGAAACCTTCCTTTTCCAGATCATCTTCAAAAATTGCTTGACTTTCCAACTAGGCGGTGGTTAGATGCGACACTCTCAGAGGCAAAGAGGAGTGGAGTGTTGATTACTAAAGAGGAAGAGGAGATGTCAAGGGGTTGCGATTGGCATGCACATTTCACAACTTCCTTTTCGATCTCCACATGAAAATTAGTTTGCTTTAATAACTTTTAGTTTGTTTCAATTTTGTGGCTACAGTATCACAAATATGGAGCTTTGTGGTCGCATGGGAAGCACTTCAGAGTGCAACGGATCGACGAACAAAGGGTCACTTTCGATAGTGGTGTTAGGGCAAGCTTCATCCAAGAAATTAGGAGTAATGCCAGGGATGAGAATACAGAGACTAGCCAGTTTGAATACTTTGGCTACATCCAAGACATCTTGAAGATTAGCTTTAGAAATTTTGATATGTTTATTTTTGATGTCAAGTGGTTCAAAGTTATTACCAGCGGCCCTAATGCAATTGTGCACAAAGACAAGAGTGGATTGATTCAAGTGATATCTAGGCGGGTGTGGACAGATGTGCGGGATACATTCATACTTCCGCAGCATTGTGAATAAGTTGTGTTCATACACGATCCACCATGGACAGAAAATGATGAGAATGATCTGTATAAACCCTGCTGGCTCTATGTCGTTCAAGTTGCTCCACGTAGCAAGCAAGTGTGTGAAGGATTGGATGTTGAGCTCGAAGAGATGATTCATGAACAAAGCGTAGGACCGACTCCAACTTTAAGTTTAGATTTTGAGGTGGATGTCAGCATTGAGCAATTGTCTGAACCTAGAGATGAGGTGTCAAATAGTGAAGCTGATGCGGAGAGCGACGAAGAAGTAGAGTTCGATGATGAAGGGTGCATCAGATCTCATAGAGGATGAGAGATTAACTAATGACTTTTGCTAGGAAATCTTTTGTAAAGCTCTTTTTATTAGTCTCCAATACACTTTAGATGTTGTCATTTGTGTAGTAGTTTCGTTGATTTGTTATTTGTATTGATTAAGCATTTCTTATGTAAACTAACGTATTTTGTGGGTGTTGTTTGTGTATGATTAGCCATGGCCGATGACGATGAGCCATACTCTCCTAGTTTTAGTTTTCATGTCACTCCGGTCGGCATGTCACCCGAGCAGATGGGCTCGTTTTTGTCTCAGTTCACACCAGAGCAAATCGCGATGGCACAGCACCTTTGGGGTGCAGGTCCCTCTAGACCTACTACGGTCAACCCTACGCCCGAGACTAGTGTAGTCCCTACACTGAGCGGCCCTACATCTCAGTCTAGTGTGCCCCCTACACCTAGGACTCGCGTGCCGCCTACACCGACGGGTGGTTCATCCTCAAGACGACGTAGCCGTCGTTCTGGAGGCGGTGGTTGCTGTGGTAGCGGTTCTACCGATGCATCCACACCATCGAGAGAGTGTTCACCACTCTCTTCAGTAGATAGTTCACTGATGGGCACACCATGTACACTTTGGGGATCACACAAGCATGATCCTAGCAAAGTGTACAAGAGCAGGGATGGGGCTGTTGTGGCAGATAGGGTCAGAAAGGCCATGCGACAGAGGATTTGACAGCTCTGTACGATTTAGTTTGGTCACTCTGTAATGGAGATTTGGGAAAACCTCAATGCTGAGAGAAAGAATTACATTGTCAATGCCATTCAGAGAGAGTACAGGCCGGCAGAGGGGTACGATCAAGTCTTGAACAATTGGATTTTGAGCGTGGCGAGGTCCACAATGTCACACCGTCGGTCATAGGCAAGAGATAGGTACAATGACGGCAGTCCCAATCCGGCATGGTTGGACACAGAGGAGTGGACGGGGATTGCACGAGAGACACAAGACAATCCCGATAGATTTCAAGAGTAGAGAGATGCAGCCAGAGCACGTTTGGAGTCTGTTGGAGCGTCACATCTTAGGAGTGGAGGCTACAATAAGCTTCGACATGAGTTTGTAAGTATTATACATATGCTTAAAATTATTGATAATATATATGTTATTTGAAAATTTATCTAATGATTAAACCATAATTTTGCAGGAAGTTGCCGTGAAGCGCCTTCCGACACGCCAAGAGGAGAAGTATGGGTACAAGCATAGACTTAAGGCCCTTTTGACCCAGCTGCAGGAGGAGGGAGAGGACGTTGATTGGGAGGCATTACCATGAGGGTCTTCTCACTCAGTGATTGTTTGCATATGTACAGTTTTGTAGTGCTTAAGCTTATGGTTTATGGTTATGTTTATGGTATGGCACAGATGTTATGGTTAAGGTTTGACAATCAACTTAAGATTATGGTTTTGCTATGATGGTATGACAATCATCTGATGGTTATGGTTATGGTTATGGTTATGGTTATGGTTATGGTTATGGTTATGGTTATGGTTGTGCAATGATGGTATGGCAATCAGGTGATGGTTATGGTTTTGCTATGATGGTATAGCAATCATGTGATGGTTATGGTTATGGCTATGGTTATGGTTGTGCAATGGTGGTATGGCTGTTATGGTTATGGTATGACAAGCAAGTTATGGTAATGGTTATGGTATGGCAAACATGTTATGTTTATGGTTTTACAGTTTTCGACTCATGTTTTAATATGTTAATAAGTTATGTTATTCTTACAATTTTGCTAATTGCCATACGCTCGCTCTTTAACGTCAACTTGTACGTGGAGTGCGGTTGCTTGTGCACTCTTCCTTTGGGCATAGTGGGCTGTTTTCTTTTGCTACAGTACATGCAGCATTAGTTCCCATCCCTCTCTGCCCAAAAAAAAATTGCAGGTTTTGGTCGTCGGTACAGGTGACGGTATTAGCATTGGTAGGGGCAACGGTATGAGCGTCAGAATTTAGTATATAAATACCGGTGCTTATTACATTGCATATTTCGACGCCTATTTAATGGTGTATTTCGATGCCCGCTATATCAGTGGTCATACCGACGCTACGATACCGGCGTCTCTTTCGAGGCTTATTTCAGTGCTTTTTAGTTTAAAAAGTAACGCTATTTCGTCGGTACTTGCACCGATTTCTGTGCAACGTCTTGTAGTGTGATAGGTAAATTTTGTAATAATGGTTTGCGAAATGAACTGGTTACGAGTATTACAAAATCAATTTGCTTGAATAGTTGGCCGAGTGCCAGAATAGATCCAGTTTTTCTTTGCAATCTACTAAGGAAGTAGCCCATACCTAATGGGTCTACGACCGTATTAGGTATGTTCCTGGGTATGGGTGGGCACACACACACACTAAAGTCTCAATGCATATTGACTTAAGGGAAAGATAGTATTTCCTTTGGCCGACAATATTGCTTTATTTTTATATAACCAAGCATAAAAATCCTTAGGGGTTTTTTTCACTTGGTAGGCATCACTAGTATTGGGTAATAACGTATAACTCTGTACGAGTAATAGTCGATATGGTAACTTCTCTACAACGCAATAACTTGGGCCTGTGAAGTCGGGATTCATCACTATTATGGAGAGTGTCTGCAAGCGATGCACATGGCCCATTTATGGAAAGCATCTTCCATCGAATGCATGGCCAAGGGTGAGCAACAGGACTGTATTGGGGCTTGGAAATCTCAGCCTGATCCACAGAACCTTTATAAAGTGAGGGTCTCCCTCACTTAGAAGGCTAATGTATGCTTGTGTATTCTCTGTTAGTAACTGAGAGTTAGTTTCCTAAGTGATTGAACTTGGAGTGTATAATACTATGGCAAAAGGGAAGGAAAAACAGCAGGTCCTAGAAGTCCACTCTTTGGCTTCTTGTTCTTCTCAGGTCGAGTTCTTTTGCTTGATGAGTTAAGATTGAAAATGGTACTTGGGATTCTGAAATCGTTACATGTTGCAATGTGTCATAATATGCATAGGGCATGGGTCTGCTTGCGGTTTTGATGGGCGATTTTGGTATCCACATAAACTGTTATGATGATGAAAAGTACTATTGTACAGGCTGAAAGCTATTTGGTATTGTTCATTAAGGATTGGATGGGTGATAGCATGATACTTAAAATTTCTAAAAAGCATGTTAGATAAGCATGAATAAAGAAATGATTTTCAGGAAAACCTAGTCATTATGCAGGTCCTACCATTTGTATTGAATTCGGTTTCTTGGGATGACATGATAAGCTGACTCAGTTTTTTAAGTGTCGGATGGTGGTATACAGAGATGATAATTCTTTTTAGGCTGGCATGGTTATGATTTCAAAGCTTTAAACACCTTTGTGGACCTTGCCTGAGGTGATATAGGGTCTCGACCTTCGGTTGATTGGCTGGGTAATTTTCTTCTATTAAATTTCCTTTGCTGGTATGCTAATGAAGCTATTCTTTTCCTACTACTGACATTGGTTTGCACTAAACTCATTGGCTACTAATGTCGCGATCTAATACTAACCTTACCTTGCTTAAAGCAGAGTAACCATGTATGTGTTGATATAGAGATGAGTTTTTAGTTTGGATTGAGAATGAGGTAAACTTCCTTCTGAAGCTAAAGGATGGAGCTCAGCACTATGCATTCTTGGCTGATGCGGTATACATGCTGATATTTTTGGTAGCATTCATGGTTGATGCGGTATACTTGCTGGATATGTTTTGTACTGGCTTTTTGCTGGATTCTTAGGGTTCTTACATATGCTCGACTTCAGGTATAATACTCCCGGTCTTTTCATATATATGGCATACACAATGTATGTATCTTTGTTTGCTTCGTACTAGACAGGCAGGTTTCATTAGACTCCTTAGTCTAGATCTAAAAGCTTACTTTACCTGGTTTACTAGATCGAAACTGGTTATGGTGCTTATATGGGGGTACGTTTTGGGTTGAATTGATAACCAGATTGTATTATTGGTTCTTTGTTGGATGGTTATGGTCTCTTAGCTAAATGCTTACTACCAATTTCCTTTGTGGACCTTGCGTGAGCTAGAATAGGGTCTCGACCTAAGCATAGGATCTCGACCTTGGGTTGATTGGCTAGGAAATTTCCTTCTAGTGAATCTTCTTTGTTGGTATGCTAATGAAATTTTCCTTTTCCTACTACTGACATTGCTTTGCATAAATTCATTGGCTACCAATATCTTGACTTAATACTAACCTTACCTTACTTAAAGCACGATAACCATGTTCATTTTGATATAGGGATGATTTTAGTTTGAGGAAAACTTCCTTCTTAAACTAACCGGTGTAGCTCAAAATAATGCATTCTTGGCTAATGCGGTATACATGCCGGATATATTTGGTACTGGCTTTTTGTTGGATTCGTATGGTTTTACATAAGCTCGACTTCAGGTATAAAACTCTTGGTCTTTTCATATATATATGACATAGACGCTGTATGTATCCTTGTTTGCTTCGTACTAGACATGCAAGTTTTACTAGACTCCTTAGTCTAGATCTAAAGCTATCTTTACCTGGTTTACTAGACCAAAACTGGTGATGGTGCGGATATGGGGCTACTTTTTGGGTTGATTTAATAACCAGGTAGGCATTTTTCTGGTTCAGCAGTAATAGACTAGCATAGGGCTTCATGGCTGATGGTGTATACATGCTGCATAGATTGGATTACTGACTCTTTGCTAGATGGTTATGGTCTCTTAGCTGGACTCTTACTACCAATTTCCTGTTTCTGAGTACTAAAACTCCTGGTGCTTTCAGTTTTTTGGATTTTCTTGACATAACATTATGTCTAGGAACATAGACAGGAGCTAGACTAACTAAGGGCTTATAGGATTTCATAAACTAGTTTTTCTTTTAACTTTTTGACTCGGCATGTTACTATAGCATGTGCATATTACTTCAGGTATAACCATTGTAGTTGGACTCTCAGTTTTTTGAAAAAGATTGATGGAATCCAGTCATTTCAGGATGGAGGTCGCTCAAGATTATGGCAAAACCTATCAGGGTTTCGTAAACAAAAATTTGTAAGAGAGTTTAATGCTAATAATGCCAAAAAAATATTTGTCTACAGTTATCAGGTTATACCAAGGTATAGGATGACTGCTCGGATGAGTACTATAGTTGATCCGATCAAGAGAGCATAGATCTTGAAAAAGCTTAAGGCAGCTAGGGTAGAATATATAGCCTCATTCGCGGCAAAGAACATGGCATGGTCGAGGCATTGAGCATATCTTAATCGAACCTGCAAGAATAAGGAGATAAATTATAAAGATGCTTAGATGAAAATTATTGGCAGGTTGTAGGCTGTTGAAGCTTTTTATGAAGTTGTAATTGACTACCAAAGTCTATTTAAGTTCATTTTTTAATGATAAGTTTATTTGCAAAGAAAAGTTGTACCTTTGTGACATGGATAACAACTAGGATGCCCATACATCACCTACATACAGAGCCAATGCTAACAGAATGTTATGTTATTTTCTATGGGTGCAGGTGAGGGCTACTCTCTTTGGTTCAACTTTTTGGTTGCTTTATTGTTTGGAGGATTAGCTACTGGTTCGCAATTTGTAAAGGAATCTCTACCCTTTGGATGGTGACTTGTACCAACCTGATGATATTCATTTATACAAAATCATGCTATCTAAAGTTTGTTTTGTATAATAAACCTTGTATTTATCTGGGTACCTTGGTCTTTGAACATATGTATGTTCGTATGTGGGCAGTATATGTAGATAACTAAAACACACACAATTGGCACTTAGATCCAGTCTTACCACTGGGTCACGACCAGCTCCCAGAATTGTGTTGGTTCAGGTTGTTCTGATGATACAGTCAATCTATTCTAGAGGGGTTAGCCTCACACGGTCATTATGAATGTTTTCTGACTGGTTGAAGGTTGAGGTGGCTACCAAAATATTATTTTATACCATTAGCATTATGGCTTATTCTAAGATTCTCCCTTTTATAGTATTTCGTTTCAAAATTATGGGACATTTCTAACTACGCCTCGTTTAGGCAATTTCCTTGTATCAGGGATTGGATTTGCCAATGGAGCCGCTCTCAAGGGCTTCATTGTTGGTTCTAAGATGCTTTCAAGATGCGGAAGCATCTGCTCTCATTGTGGCCTCCTCTAGTAATCCTACTACCTCCCTAATTCACACAGTGTCATTTGACAAATGGGTCAAAACTTTGGCTGTTTTGGTCAAAAACAGTAAGGAGGGCGTCTTTGCTATTATCGACATTATTGCTAATATCCCAACTATCTCTAAAGAACATAAAGAGGACTTGGCTAAGTTCTCGTCTGATGGTGTTGAACTTGCTAACCTTTTCAAAAAGCAGTGTGGACTCAACTTTAGTTTTTTCATGGTCGCGACTATTCCGATTCTCCCACCTAGCAACAGTCTTTTCTTTAGGGATGCAACAACTGCAGAAGCGGTTAAAGAATTTCAAAAAGATTTATGTTCTGTGAGTGACACTTTTGCTTTTGGAATTAGTTCCTAAGGTATCCATAATCTTTCCTTTTTTACCAATTCGACAAGTGGAGGTTGAATCCTTAGGGGTGGAGCACAAACTTTAGTTACTTCCTAATAAAGGTTTTCTAGCTCCTATCTCAATAGAGACCTGGGTTTTTTTTGGTAAATCTACTGGCTGCCACAATGGAGGACTCTCGATTGAAGATACTCAAAGGAGTGCAATGTTTAGACAAAGGAGAGCTGTTTAAAGCTTCGTTCAACATGAATTTTTTGGATTTCAAGAAGTGTAGCTCTGATGCAGGGCTATATGTGAGAACCAAAGGTCTCCTGGAATTCATTAAAAACAATGTTGATTATTATGCATAATCAATCTAGAATACTTATAGACTGTATCTCAAATGCGCTTGCAGATTTCTTGACCCTAAAGCATCATGTGAGTCTAGCATCATATGGTTCAACCATGCAGTTTGGTATGCCATCAACAATCTGGAATCTATATTCCCAAAAAAACCTACATCCTTTCATCTTACTCTCATCTATTCTTGGTTAGGAGGACAAGCCAAGGAGTTGCTTCTGGCACAAATGGCCTACATACAATTTTGTACTTTGATGGTTGACATGCTCAAAGAGCTCGGGGCAAATGAACGAGGAATGCTCCTTACTACTTACGGTTCTTACAAACGGATAAAAACTATTCCGAGTCTTCTGAAGCCTAACTTTGAGGATGATGAATCCCCCTCTCAAAAAAGACCCAACACACTGCTAACTCCAAACTCCACCTTTACTTCCTTTCTTACCCCCTCTTCGTTTGCCGACTCCAGTTTTGGAAGAGGAAAATCTAGAAGCTTTACAAGAAGAAGGGGTCGAGGGTTGCTTGTTAAACATCTTTTGGAAATGTGACCGTGCAGGTAGCGGTCAATGAGATCGGGAGGCGCTATCTACCAAGAAAAATTGGGGATTGTAGTACTAATTTTGTTCATTGTCATTTCACTAATAGAATTCTTGAGTTCTTTTCACCTGAATCAATTTTTGTTGAAAGTTTGATTTAGTATATGGTGATCATTCTATGATTGATAATATGGTGTTTGGCTAGAAATACTCTGACCCCATTAAGTGCTTTGTAGACTCAAATGAATTTTTGAGACATGAACCTATTTTAAAATGTAACTATAAAAATCTTACCGCCTTCTACAAGGATTTTGATTTACTTGGTGTACACGTTTGTACGACAAACCTAGCTATTATTAAGGTTTCTTCTCTTTGAGATCTACTTGGAATGGGTTTGAATCACATACCTGTAGAATCGCTAAACCCTAGAATGGCATTGTGTGCACTACTAGACTATTTGGCTAACTTAGCCTTAAAGCTCCAACTGGAGCAACAGATCCTACAGGACCTTGCTAAAAAACTGAAAACGGTTTTTTTTCAAAAGAGTAATTTCTTACCAGATAAATGGCTAAATTTGGATACTACTTGGGTCACTCCAAAAATTATGCAAGACTGTCATGAGCTGACTCATGAGTGGTTTATTGTCGGGCTTGATAAAACTGCCAACATTGTATTAATTATCTGTAAAAAGCTTGTTTATGAAGCTTCCCTAGTAAGTTTGGGTGGAACTTGATTTGAAAAGAAAAATGAAACATGAAAGGATGTAGTTTTAGGTTTGCTAAATGATTTGGACAATATGGGTACTCAAAGATATTATCAACCTAGCTTTTTCCAACAAAAAGACACAAGGGTTTGAAAAGATCTCATTGGTGAGAACACCTTGTTGGGTTAAAAAATCAGTCAAAAAACCACCATTGTGCTTTGACAAAATTACTATAATCATGATAATCAAATGGATATTGTAGAATTGCTTTATCCAATTAGGGCCAAATTGTTATAGACAAAAAATGGGAATACCTATGGGGTTCTCCTGCTCACTGATGCCGTGCAATGTGTACTTTTTTTTTTTTTACTACAAATGATTGTGCTACAAAATGAAACATTATGAGGAGGCCAAACAACTTTTAACCTTCAATAACACGTTTAAATTCATGGATGATTTATTGAGTATAAACAATCAGACCTTCAAAGACTACCTAGCGGAAATTTACCCACCTTGCCTCATGATAGAGCCTACCTCTCTAGAAGAATTAGTGGTAGATGATAAAACTATAGTTAAAAGAACCTGCTTTTTAAACATGGAAATTGCTTCACTCTCCCTACATTGGACATTACACTACATGCTTCTTTTGGAAGCGCGATAATCTGTCATTTAATCCTACTGAATTCGTTAAAAGGAAACGTAACAGACGTATTAATAATGTGTGTAACACATGCTTAGGTATTTTGTCACTTATTATATACTCTTCTTCAAATAACTTCTCTACTTTTGTAGAAATCAACAAGCTGATAGGTAAATTTTGTAGTAATGGGTTTTTGCGGAATGAACTGGTTTCTCTCTGCAGCGCGATAACTTGGAGCTGCAAAGTCGTGATTCATCACTATTATGGAGGGTGTCTGTTGGCGGTACACATGGCCCATTTATGGAAAGCATCTTCCTCCGAACGCATGGCCGAGTGTGAGCGGCAGGACTATATTGGGACTTCGAAATCTCGGCCTGATCCGCAGAACCTTTATAAAGGTGAGGGTCTCCCTCACTTAGCAGGCTCGTGTATGCTTGTGTGTTCTCTATTAGTAACTAAAAGTTAGTTGCCTAAGTGATTGAACTTGGAGTGTATTATACTATGGCGAAAGGGAAGGAAAAATAGCAAGTCTTGGAAATCCACCCTTTGGCTTCTTCTTCTTCTCAGGTCGAGTTCTTTTGCTTGATGAGTTAAGATTGAAAATGGTACTTGGTATTGTGAAATCATCACATGTTGCAATGTGTCTTTATATGCATAGGGCATGGGTCTGCTTACGGTTTTGATGGGCGACTTTGGTATCGGTATAAACTGTTATGATGATGAAAAGTACTGTCATACAGGCTGGAAGCTATTTGGTATTGTTCATTAAGGATAGGATGGGTGACAACATCATACTTAAAAATTCTAAAAAGCATGTTAGATAAGCATGAATAAAGAAATGATTTTCAAGAAAACCTAGTCATTATGCAGGTCCTACCATTTTGTATTGAATTGGGTTTCTTGGGATGCCATGATAAGCTGACTCGGTTTTTAAGTGTCGGATGTTGGTATAAAGAGATGATCATTCTCTTTAGGCTGGCATGGTTATGCTTTCAAATCTTTAAACACCTTTGTGGACCTTGCGTGGGGCGATATAGGGTCTCGACCTAAGAATAGGGTCTCGACCTTGGGTTGATTGCCTAGGTAATTTTCTTCTATAAATTTCCTTTGTTGGTATGCTAATGAAGCTATTCTTTTCCTACTATTGACATTGGTTTGCACTAAACTCATTGGCTACTAATGTCTTGATCTAATACTAACCTTACCTTGCTTAAAGCAGAGTAACCATGTATGTGCTGATAGAAGATGAGTTTCAGTTTGGATTGAGAATGAGGTAAACTTCCTTCTGAAGCTAAAGGATAGAGCTCAACGCTATGCATTCTTGGCTGATGTGGTATACATGCAGATATTTTTGGTAGCATTCCTAGCTGATGCGAAATACTTGTTGGATATGATTTGTACTGGCTTTTTGCTGGATTTTTAGGATTTTTACATAAGCTTGCCTTCAGGTATAAAACTCCTGGTCTTTTCATATATATGGCATAGACAATGTATGTATCTTTGTATGCTTTGTACTAGACATGCAGGTTTCACTAGACTCCTTAGTCTAGATCTAAAAGCTTACTTTACCTGGTTTACTAGACTTGAAAGTGGTTATGATGCTGCTATGGGGCTACGTTTTGGGTTGAATTGATAACCAAATTGTATTATTGGCTCTTTGCTAGATGGTTATGGTCTCTTAGCTGGATGGTTACTACCAATTTCCTTTGTGGACCTTGCCTAAGCCAGAATAGGGTCTTGACCTAAGCATAGGATCTCAACCTTGGGTTGATTGGCTAGGAAATTTCCTTCTGGTGAATCTCCCTTGCTGGTATGCTAATGAAACTGACCTTTTTCTACTTCTGACATTGCTTTGCACTAACTCATTGGCTACCAATATCTCGACCTAATACTAACCTTACCTTACTTAAAGCACAATAACCATGTACATGTTGATATAGGGATCATTTTAGTTTGAGGAAAACTTCCTTAATATAGGTCAGCATAATGCATTCTTGGCTGATGTGGTATACATGCTGGATATATTTGGTACTGGCTTTTTGCTGGATTCGTATGGTTTTACATAAGCTCGACTTTAGGTATAAAACTCTTGGTCTTTTCATATATATATATATATATATATATATATATATATATATATATATATATATATGACATAGACACTGTATGTATCCTTGTTTGCTTTGTACTAGATAGGTAGGTTTTACTAGACTCCTTAGCTAGATCTAAAGCTAACTTTACCTGGTTTACTGGACCGAAACTGCTGATGGTACGGATATGGGGCTACTTTTTGGGTTGATTTAATAACCAGGTAGGGATTCTTCTGGTTCAGCAGTAATAGGCTAGCATAGGGCTTCATGGTTGATGATGTATATATGCTGTATAGATTGGATTAGTGACTCTTTGTTGGATGATTATGGTCTCTTAGCTGGACTCTTACTACCAATTTCTTGTTTCCGATTACTAAAACTCCTGGTGCTTTCAATTTTTTTGGATTTTCTTGACATAACATTATGTATGGGAACATAGACAGGAGCTAGACCAACTAAGGGCTTCGAGGATTTTATAAGCTAGTTTTTCTTTTAACTTTTTGACTCGGCATGTAATTATAGAATGTGCATATTACTTCAGGTATAATCATTGTAGTTAACCTCTCGGTTTTTTGAAAAAGGTTGATGGAATCCAGCCATTTGGGGGCGGAGGTCGCTCAAGATTATGGCAAAACCTGTCAGGGTTTCGTAAACAAAAATTTGTAAGAGAGTTGAATGCTAGTAATGCCAAAAAAAGATTTTTCTAAAATTATCAGGTTATACCAAGGTATAGGATGACTGCTCGGATGAGTACTATAGTTGATTCAATCAAGAGAGCATAGATCTTGAAAAAGCTTAAGGCAGCTAGGGTAGAATATATAGCCTCATTCGCGGCAAAGAACATGGCATGGTCGAGGCATTGAGCATATCTTAATCAAACCTGCAAGAATAAGGAGATAAATTATAAAGATTCTTATATGAAAATTATTGGCAGTTTGTAGGTTGTTGAAGCTTTTTATGAAGTTGTAATTGACTACCAAAGTCTATTTAATTTCATTTTTTAATGATAACTTTATTTGCAAAGAAAAGTTGTACCTTTCTGACATGGATAACAACTAGGATGCCCATACATCACCTGCATACAGAGCCAATGCTAACAGAATGTTATGTTATTTTCTATGGGTGCAAGTGAGGGCTACTCTCTTTGGTTCAGCTTTTTGGTTGCTTTATTGTTTGGAGGATTAGGTAATGGTTCGCAATTTTTAAAGGAATCTCTACTCGTTGGATGGTGACTTGTACCAACCTGATGAAATTCATCTATACAAAATGAAGCTCTCTAAAGTTTGTTGTTATTTTCTATGGGTGCAAGTGAGGGCTACTCTCTTTGGTTCAGCTTTTTGGTTGCTTTATTGTTTGGAGGATTAGGTACTGGTTCGCAATTTTTAAAGGAATCTCTACTTGTTGGATGGTGACTTGTACCAACCTGATGATATTCATCTATACAAAATGAAGCTCTCTAAAGTTTGTTTTGTATAATAAACCTTGTATTTTATCTGGGTACCTTGGTCTTTGAACATATGTATGTTCGTATGTGGGCAGTATATGTAGATAACTAAAACACACACACACACACACACACACACACTCTTTTTTTGTAAATCAATTTGATTTATCTATCTCTGGGAAACCTCAAAGAGAGGAAAACCCACCAAAAAGATGAAGCACAAGAGAAGGAACACAAAAGTGTTCGACTGTACAAAACAGCTAAAAGCATTCATAAGGAAGCTGATGTATCTCTATAGTGATATCACCAACTTGCAAGGCGAACTGTAAAGACTGCCTAAGGGAAAGTTTGAAGAAAGGCAGGGGATCTGCATGAATTCGATGGAATATATGGCCATTACGCTATCGCCACAGGCTCCAGTAAGCCCAAAACCCGACCCGCATGAAGAAGATTGCAAAGCGCTGCAACGCCGTGAGAAGATACCAAAAGCCCAAAACCATTTATGGAAGACCGTCGTGGGAAAATGGAGCCGCATACACGCAGATACCCGATGAATAAAGTCTCGAGTAATACAACAATCCCACAAGAGGTGACAAACATCCTCCTCGGCAGATGAGCAACGGACATAGGATGAAGGGCGGATATGCCGCATCCTAAGAAAGCTACCCACAGGGAGCACACCAAGTAAACAACACCAAAGAAACAAACGCTCCTTTACCGGCAAACGACTTTCGCATAATGCAGATAGAAGCCTTCTCCACCAAATATCTGATTTATGCATGTGCCAAAGAGCATTGCAATGATCAACAAGCCATGGTTGAGTCAATAGAAGAGCATACGCCCGACCGGCAGAAATATCTTGAAACGGAATTTTCCAAAGATGCCAGTCAGACATGCAATCACCATCAGCCAAGGGTGAAATGGGCAAAAAACCAACCAACGTTCGCTGCGATTCTCTCCAGAACTGGCGATAATGCATGCCCAATCCAAAACAGCGAGCAGCAAATGGAAACTTCAAAGTGAAACCAGTTGCATCCACCACATCCTCAAGGAATGCCACGGTAGGAGAGGAAATACGCTTGGCGAGGCAAGCAATGAACCAAGGTAAGAGAAAAGGCCCGACTCCAATGAAGACTCTCCAAGCGAAGGGAGTTTCCTTGCGTTCGAGCATTCCACGATAGATGATTCGTAACCTGTTTCCAGGCAGAGAGCAAGGTGGAAGCAAGCGGGCATCCAGGAATATGGCCATCCATCTTACCAAATACCACCTCCCAAATAGATGATTGCCAATGACCAAACGAGGACATAAGAGTCCAAGGCTGAGATTGTTGTGTAAGTGTAGGCAATAGCATAGCCTTCCTAGCCAGGACATGCCTACGTAGGTCCAAAATATTCAAACCACCAAAGTGCTTTGGTGTACAAGTTTTGTCATCGACATCAGACGCAGGCCTTTTTTGTGTGCATGAGTTCGCCACAAATGAGAAAAAATGGCCGACATGAGAGAATCAAGACAGTGGCAAGGCTAGCGCAACAGTGGCAAAAAGAACTGAACATATGCCATGAGGATACTCTGAACGATTCTCAGGCAAACATGTAGTGGCCAAGTAGAAAGCTTCCAGTAACGTAGTTTAACATTCAAGCATTGCATAACCCAGTCCACTTTTTGCGTGTGAGTGACGTTCCATCCAATTGGATAACCCAAATTCCTGGCGATCACATTTGGAGGAACAATCTCTCATGGCCATAGCAGAGCATGCCAATCTCTCCTGGCCATAGCAGAGCATGCCAATCACAAGAACGGAGTGGTAAAAGCTAGGATTTACGAAAGTTGACTTTAAGAACAGCCGCAATCGCAAACAATTCCAAAGCTTCCATAATCCCTTGAACATCGCTCTGTTGATTGCAGGGCATAAACAATGAGTCATCCGCATAAGCTTGTCCAATCAATGTATGACCCGATGGCAACTACAAACCATGAAGACATTGCGCAGAGGTCAAGTGATCAAGATACATCAACATAGGATGAGTGGCAATAGCATACAACAAAGCCCTAAGGGGGCAACCTTGCCTAATCGAACAACCAAGCGGCCACGATTCTGTCAATTCCCCTTCCAGGATCCCCAAAGACGTGCTGCAAGCATACAAGAAATAAACCACATTGGCCAATTTAGGACCAAACCCTAGACACCTCATTGTCGCAATAATGAAATCCAATTGCATAGTGTCAAAGACCTTTTCAATGTCAAATTTCATGACCAGCATATCCTGTTGCGTGTACTTAGCATACTCCATTCCAATCATAACATTTGCCAAATTGTCAACGATTTGACGAAGAGGAATAAAACCATACTGAGCCTGATGAAGTCCTGTAAACAAGCAGTCCTTAATGCGATGGACCAACATTTTAGGCAATAACTTGTAAACCACCGGCATCAAAGTTATGGGCCGCCAATGAGAGAATTGCTCACAGAGTGCTTGCTTAGGCAATAATTTAAGTAAACCCTCTTTCCATGATACTGGCAAATCTTGTTTTCCCCATGCCGCATTTACCATGAAAAGTAGGGGTTGTTTAAGAGCATCGCAAAAGGAGAGGAAAAATTTCACAATAAGTCCATCCCATTTGGGAGATCTCCAACGGCCCAATGCAAGCAGGGCACCATGCAATTCAGAAGCAGAGAAAGGATCCTCAACGCATTGTGCCTCCCGCGAAGACATGATCGGACAAACATAAGAAAGCAACAATTGACGCACTCGACAAGCTACCAAAGATGGCTGAGATGGGGCTGCAAACACCTGACAATAATGTGAAACCATAACCTCAGCAAGTTTTTGCTTCAAGAAGTCCAAGCACCCGAGGGAAGCATAACCCGCTTAATTGATTGCGAGACCCTTGAATAATGCAAATGCTTAAAAAAATTCTTCGAAGAACAACCTTTATCCATAAAAGCCTATTGACGTGCACGTGTCTGCCATTTAGCAATTTTCCGCTCATCATTTTGCTGAATACATAGATTAGCTTCACATAGCTCCATCATTTCAGAGTCAGACAAGGGCAAGGAATCAACTAACTATTGTAGGCGTTGACTAACCCGTTTCGCATCCAAGGACATTCCCCTGAATGAGCTGCATATACTGCGTACCATAGTCACAAATGACACTTTGTACTCTCGTGATAAAAAGATACCAGGCAGCATCCAAATCAATATGCATATGGGCCAACAGGGGGGGAATTATATTGGCAATCATGGGTCGAAAAGCTTCATGAGTAAGGTAGGCATTGTTAGCATGCAACAAGCATTTCCTATAAAGAGGCCAATCACAAAGAGATTGTCCAAAAGACAAAGACAACAGAAGAGGATAATGGTCTGATAGCGGCAGGGCATAATCTATCCTCATAGCACATACAAATTCTTCATATTGTTGCCCGTTAAGCAAGTACCAGCGATCCAATCGTGCTCTATAAGATGAATGAGCGGCATGCTTGAAGGTGAAACCAGAAGCATCAGGATGCAAACAGCGCCATATATCAATCATTTGACCAGAGGCAAAAAGAAGATCCCACTCATGTTTCTCCACAAGCAACATATGCGAATTTCCTGTGGTGCTGTCATTTAAATTAGGTGTATTATTGAAATCTCCAAAAAGAAATGCATTAGAAGTCCAAGGTTGAGATGAGATTTCTTGCCATAAAGCAGCTCTTTGCCTAGAGGCCGTGTATGCATAAGTACCTGCAAATTCACGAACTCAACCATTCAACAAACATTGTACAACCATCCACCAGCCATGCGGATCATTGTATAGTAGAACAGGCTGAAGCTCATGGTGAACCAGCATCAATAAACCCGAGAAATCATGCAAGCCTATGTACGCAATCCAATAACCGGCAAAATAGGAACATTGACCAGTGAACTCGTGTTGATTATGCTCTTGCAATACAACTAAGTCTGCTCTACATGTATGTACATAGTGCCAGGTCAGACGCCATTTGTCCAGGTTACATAAACCCTGCACATTGTATGAGATGCATTTAATTTGACTTTGCATTCAAAAACCTATGTACAAGAGGCAAGAAACATGGTGATCAAGTGGAGGTGCCCATAGGCACATCTCCATCCACTACATCCGTACGAGGACCCGACCTCGGAGACAAAGCAGGAAACGTGTCCACAGGGTTCACAGGTGAGGAGGAAGTCTCATCGAGAAGTACATCTTTGTAAGAGTGCATCACTTTGTCCCATGCATCAATCAGTGTGCGATTCTCATTACATGGAAGTTGCTTAAATGATGCATTCTTGTTGGCATTAACAGAAGGAACGTAATTACGAGAAGAAAGTGTTGTACGAATCTTCATTTTTTTGGCACCACCCATGAATTGACATCGACAGGTCCAACATTTTTGCCTTTTGCAGCAGCTCCATTCCCAGGATCAGTGAATTGCAGTGCCTTGCCTTTCCCTTTGTCCACATTCAAAGCAATCTTAAAAGTAGAGGCTCCACTTTGCTTGACTTCTCCTTGTGGGTTTTCCTGCAGGGATAGAGGTCGACGAACGAACATCAGAAGGAGGGGGTTGCAAGACCGGCTCCGGACATTCAGATTGCATATGGCCAAATTTGCCGCATCGAAAGCATGAATTCGCAAATTTACCCCATTTAAGTTTAAATGGGCGCTTGCCTACCCATGGATCTCCTGAATCAACCATAATTCCTTTAGGGGTACTCTTGTCAGTGTCCCAGAGAATGCAAAACCTGTTTGTATTCGCATCCAATTTTGGGGGACAAATGACTTTACCAAGCTGCGCGGCCAACAAAGGCAGAAAATGTCTCCATGAGCGAGGGAAATCAACAATTTCCACCCACACCGGGCATTTGTGATGAATAAGACTCTGGTAATCTTTAGTGAGTGCCCACGGGAGAACATGCGTCATTTGCGTATTAAAGAAGAGGGGAGACATCTCAAGCAAAAGATTCCTAGCTTCCATATCTGCGAGCAAAAATTCATAAAATCCACGCACCCCTAAATAGACACCACGAACAACTTGTCTTTTAAGGAATAAATCAACCCATTGCCCGACATCCTGTGCAGTAGGCATTTTTCGTGGGAAAAAGAGGATAATTGCATTCATAGCGTACTGAGCAACTGGGTCCATGAGGTCTTGCACCGGAATGTGCACCTCAAGAGCAGGCGCTTGACCATTCCATGCCCGTCGAGCCTCCTCAAAGTCCTCATATAGGCATGCTTTGATCTCGGAAGTGGCCTCCGACGTGGGTTCCATTGCTTTCTCACGCTTGAAGACGCACAAAGAGTCGAACATAAATCAAAATTCCTTGCCAAACAAAACCAACTGTCTAGAAAACAAAGCTCTATACAGAATTCACACAACAAAATACATCCCAAACCACAACATCAATACATTAATTGAACACTGTCCTTCACCCTGATAGCATCACCCGACAATTTTATAGAATCTATGTAGGAGGATGACTGTCGAGGCAGGCTTGAACATCAGCTTGCACAAAAATTGAAGGAGGCCAGGGGTGCTGAAGACTGTCTGGCATAGGAGGGCTGCTCGCAGCAAAGGGTGCAGGGTAGACAGTGAGTCTCACAATAGGAGGGGCAGTACAGCACTAAAGAGTGCGTGCAGGGCCACCGAGAGTCCACTGGAGGGAACGCGCAGTGTGCGCACGGGCGGACACACGCACACACACACACATTGTCATTATAATATTGCTTGCGAGTACTCCACTACTACGCTAAAATCCCTATTGTATGGTGCACTATTTATGGGTTATACACATGTACACAGAGCTTGATACCCTAATACCATGTCGATTTTGGAAGCCTATGAAGATTTGCACCTTGTGCACACATCTTTTGATATAAACTCTTGATAATTCCCAAGATCATGATATTGCCTTGTAGTCTCCTCTTGATCCTACTTAAAAATACCCATGCCAGGAGCCCCTGGCCTTAACACTACTACTCCATTCTCCAACTTTCTCACATGTACCTAGTATTTTTTCTTGTGTGGACCCGCTTTTCTCATTTTCGATTTGTCCCCTTCTCTGCACTCCTTGCACCATAGAAAGACCCTTTGATGGGTCTTTTCCCTCTCCTACTTTGGCAATAAAAATTCCTTTACTCCCCCCTTATGTGCTGCCGATGGGATCAGATCTCCTGATGGTAAATATTGAATCTCTACCTATCCCAAATGATTTGATTTTGGCTTCTTTGTGTGTTAAATGTATCACATAAAGGATAAGCGACATAGTCTCTCCTACCTTTGCATCTGGTTGCCCCATTAATTTTTTGTGCCGATACACCCCGGTTCATGGAATGGGGCCTATGGATAATGAGAAATGAAGGATCACTGATGTCCTTGAGTGATGATCTATGCTTTCTTGCTCAGATTTCTCCTTATCTGGATGCATGGGTTCTTTAGCTCACAAGAGCAAATGCATTAACCGTAGCCAAGTGCTTGGAACTGACAATGTCCTCCTCATAGTTCATTACCTTGAACATGGAGGTAAGTTATTCACCTTATGCTTCCTCTTCCCTACCCCTACTTTTATATGAAGTCTTATATCTTAAAGAGGTTTTTATTTTCAAATTGATCAACACCTAGTCTGAAGCCTGATAATCTTTCTTTGATTACTAGTCAAAATAATGGAGCTAGACATGCTAAACGTGGCTTGCTACAGCCAGATGCCAACAAAGGACACTCCTTCCTTCTTCTATTTAAGGTGAGGGATTCTCATCCCTTGCTTAGATTTTGAGGTTCATGTTTTACATGTAAAAAGAGAGAGCGAGAGAAAGAAAGTGAGAGAGAGAGAGTTAAGAATTTGCTAAGTAAGGTGTTGATTGAATTTTGAACACATTAGGCTTGTCCACTCTGACATGGAAATTGTGGAGATTCCTTCCTCTTCACAAGTTCTCTTCTAGAATCTAGCTATTTTTTAAATTCAACTTGGCCTCTCTATAGTTGTCTTTGGCTTTGATTTTTGTTTTGATAAAAACACACTCATGAAGTGGAAATCTTTTAATTGTGTGGTCTTGGAAGATGGCATCTATTTGATTTTTTGAACTTTGATCATGATGGATTATGACTGGCACCATTTTCTCTATATTTGGAAAAAAAAATTATCTACTTTGAGGTTTTGGCTCTCTAACTCTACTTAATTAGACAGGATTCTAATTAATGATGCCGTTTGCATGGCTTGAGCATGGTTGACATTTACTCCTAATCTGATTTCTTTTGATAAAGTGTTTGGGACATCTTCTAACTCTTGTGACTCATGAAGTTTGATTGTTTTACTGCATTAATGGCCAACATTTCTATTTTTACCCTACTACCTCTAGGATTGGACATTGTTGCCTTTCTAAGGTTTCTACTAACCCATAGGAATATTGCACTCCTCATTACATTATGCTGATCCTACCTTCATACTCTATCTTCCTAAAGCATGACATAGTAGTACTATTTTATCTTCTTTGGCTCCTTTTAAAAACCTGGTTGTGCTCCTTTGCAACACTATAAGGAGGTTAGGTTTATTGGTGTTACCCCCCTATGTAGCTAGTGTCTACCATGTATCTATGGATTGAGGAGCCCTAAGTTTGGTCTCCTTGTGTAACGTTTAGTTTGTGGAACTTTGGCTTGATATGTTTTGGGAGATGAGATATGGCATATTTTTTCTTTTTAATCTATTTTTATCATCTGGATAATGTACAATATTTGACCTTTCTAACTATTGATTTTTTTAAAAAAAGCATAATAATATGTTGTTGAGAGCCTCTAAATTGATTAAAGCTTACCATTGCAACATTGTTGCTCTAGTCTAGTTGATGGTTTTTTACCTTGAATGTAAACTCTGCTACAGTCGGAGGCGTGGAGTTCCCTGCAAAATAGCAAAATAACACGTTGCAACCATAAAACCGACAAATCCGCATACCTAATGAGTCTCGTAGCATAGAATCGAAGCCATAAGCAAAGAGAGAGAGAGAGAACAAGAGCGAGACAACGCACGTCCAGGCGCACCTCCTAGAGCGGAGTGCTACGCCGGCACGACGAGAGAGAGAAGAGAGGAGAGGAGAAGAATAACGCAGACACTGGGTGCAATCTCCCCCCATGCAAGAGTGACCATTTTCCTCTTGCACGTATTTCATTTATAGATTTCTTAAATGGTCAAAGTGATTACAAACTGGCCAGCCGGTCATAAATAGCCAAAGCTCATAAAGAGCACTTGAATAATAAAATGTACAATATATATATATATATCCATTCGCATAGGCCTAGCTTGGTCTAGTCTTTTCCACCTGTCAGCTGCATAAATAATAAAAATATCAATTCTATAACAAACTCATTGGACCTTACTTGTTTGACCGATCTTTATTGATCATAACCCATAAATGATGCTTTAGGGATATTTGTTGATCTTTGAAGCTGATAAGTACAAACCCTAGTTGCTTTTTGAAAATATGATAATGAATTAACAAAATTAGCAATAATTACTTTGATTCTCTTATCTTGAATACTCATTACTCTTACTAAGATGGAAATCTAAGATTCCATAAACATGTACAAGCTGAGAATGATCATATGAGTCAACCAAGGGATAAAATTTATTATTCCTTCTTTTGAATGCTGACATGTTAATTCCAAGCTGACCATATTCATATTTATTGGCCTATAGGAAATGTTACCATACATGCGTGGTAGTGATGTGTGTGAACACATTTAGCACCGCCGGGGCATTTTTCCCCTCCCTAGGAGGTTTTTCCCCCGTGCATTGTATATACGCCCATCACTCTAGGGCTAACTTATCTTTCATTTTTGCACTAAGCAATAATACTCTCTATTGTGTGCCTTGAGCTTCTTCATCTTCTCCAAGCTATGTGTGTGTTTCCTTGCAACCCTATTTCAACCAATTGGTATCAGAGCAGGTTGCGTCCTCTCGGGCTTAGTCGTCATCAACATTGCCAACACATGCCTGCTCACTTTCTTAGATTTGGGTAAGCTTTGGTGAGTGACATCAAGTCGAAAAATACTTCGGCGGATCCCACAGAGCTGGGTCTGCTTAGAATTTCCATTTGGGATCATTTAGGCCTCCATTTGAACTACAAGTAGTATTACGTAAGCAATATTGTCCTTTTGTGCAATTGTTTTATCATAGCCATTTCCTACACAACATGTCCCTTATATTCTTCTTTAGGTTGTGCTACATAGCACGTGTTGGTCCCGCTTCATTTCTCCTCTTTTTGGGCAGTTACATCAGGTGCAGGCACCCTCCATGGTTGACAATAACACAGATGTGTTGAAGATGTTTGCTGATGAGGATAAATTGGATGGGGACAATTAACCGATGTGGGCTTACATGATGCAACATGTTCTTGTGTCAAAGGGCTTTTGGAATGTTGTGTAGGGCATTGATGTACGTCTTGGTTTTCTGGATATAGGCGATGAGGATGTTGCAGGCTTTGACGCGGCAGGGTTGTTGCTGCTAGAGTTGTTTCGCCTACAGCTGAACAATCTCATTGGGATGTTGGAGATGCACACGCTCATGAAATAATTGCATTATCTATGAAGCGCACTATTACTCCTCACATTTGCTCGGCTAAATTAGCTAAACATGCTTGAGATATTTTGGCTAGTCTTTATGCAAGTTGCAAAAATAAGCTAAAATTGCATTGCAGTGTAAAAAGCTGGATTCAAAAATTATGCATGAGGAAGATGAAATGGACACTTTCCTTGCTGGTATGAAGGATATTAATGAGCAACTTATTTTTGGAGGCGAAGTCATTTCTCACAGTTCCCTTGTGTAGATTGTTCTTGATGCTTTTCCCAATTCTTACCAGACTTTTGCTAGCACTTGGAGACTTATGACTCAAGGAAATCTTGATGTTGTCAAGTTTGATGCATTATGCACATTGCTGTCGCATAAGTCACTTTCAAGAAAAAATAGGGCTAAAGAGCGTGCAACTGAACATGCCTTTATTGCTGCTCAAAGAAAAAGTGGTAACAACAATGTAGCTACTTCTCATGGTTCTTCTATGAGTGGTAAATCACCTGTTCCTAATGCTTTTGCTGGCAGCACTCCGCTTGGGAATTTTGGTGAAAAAGACAAGAACAAGATGCATTGCCATTATTGTAAAGCTAGTGATCACTTGATCAAGCAATGTCCAAAATTGAAGGCAAAAGAGGCTAAGAAGAAAGAGGTTGGTTCCACTACAAGTGCAACTGTTAACCCTCACGGCACACGGACACCCTATGATCTATAAACGTTGTATTATTTAGAGTCAGGTACCGGGCTTGTCGGACCAATAGGGAAAGGTAGAGTGATCGTCGATGAGAGGCGCACTTTAACTTGGACATTCAAGGGATTAGTTGGCTAAGCATGGGCGCCCAAGTCTGAATGGGGTGAGCTCCTATAAAAGCCAACTAAACCTAATTTTTACTCATTCTCTCATTTGTGCAATAGAAGAGTGCTCTTGCTCCATCTCCATCTTCTTCTTCTTCACCTCCTTGTGTGTGTGTGTGTGAGAGAGAGAGAGAGAGAGGGAGAGTGTGTGTGTGATCGAGCATTACGAAGGCACGACGGCGGCGAAGCGGTTGAGCGCGGCACGACTGCAGCTTCTTCTTCATCGCGGCGAGGAATCCACCACGAAGGCGAGCGTAGAGCGGTGAGTGACACACCCTTCGTTTCCTTGAGCTTGCTAGTTTAGGCTTGTTGTGTGCTTGGAGCCGTTTGTGGCTCGCACACGGTGTATTGGCAAGTCCCTTGCTTCGACAGTGCGGCAAGGAGCGCACATTTTTGGCGCCGCTGCCGGGGATATGCCCTACACTAAGCTCGGTTAGCACTTTACGCTTCCTTGTGGTGCAATTTCTATCATAGGAAAGGCAGGGAAGGAGTGTGTGGAGAATTCTGTTTTTTGCGTTTTCTGCATTTGCTATCAAGTTTCAATTTCTGCTATTGTCTGCGTTTTTTCAATTTCTACAATTTCTGCATTTTCAAGTTCGGCGTTTTCAATTTCTGCGATTTTTTGCATTTCTGTGTTTTTTCAATTTTCTAAATTTTCAAGTTCGGCGTTTTCAATTTTCGCAATTTTCTGCATTTCTGCGTTTTTTCAATTTTCTGCATTTCTGCATTTTTAATTTCTGCGTTTTCAATTTCTGTATTTCCTGCATTAAAAAAAAAAAAAGTTTTTTTGGGAAAAAAAAAATTCTGAAAAAAAAAATTCATTAAAAAAAAAGAAAAAAAATCGGAAATTAAAAACGCGAGTGAGCGGGCGGCGAAATTTTTCGAAAATAAAAAACGTGACTCTTAAAACGGACGGGTTGGTTTGTATAAAAGATAGATCGGGATCGGGATCATTTCCCCAAGCCCAGGCCCAGGCCTCAGTCCTATGACATATACTAAACTCACTCTTATATATATACCCTACTCCCTCAAGAGAGAATGAGAGCATGTGGGACAAGTCCTCCACTCTCCTCCTTTCTCTTCCCACTTGCACCCTTAGACTTTCTAGTTTGGGCCTAGTTCCCTAACTGGAAATTGACAGTTTTAGGGATTCCGAGGGCATAGAGTGACCAAACGGAGGGCTGTAAAGCACGGCACGACCCTCTGACCGATACGCTCGTTTCGAGCTATCACACAGCCCATTCCACGACACGCTCTAAAAAATCTAGCAAAAAAACAAACAAAAAACACGCTAAAAACTAGTCACAAGGCCTCCTAGAGCAGCTTTTTGACACCTTAGGGTATCAAAAGCACATGCACTTACGCTCTGGGCGGGTGCTAGAACACGAGCATATTGAGGGTGCCTCTGTTCATACGGACACCCATTACCCATCCACGATAAGCTCTAGACCCTCAGCGGGGACACAAGGTAGCACCACCCAAGACCCTAAAATAGCCGCTAGTGATTCCTCCTCCGACTCAGAAATCATGGAAGCATACCCTACCCAAAACACTGAGAGAGAAGGCCATGCACCTCCCGAAGCTCCACAGCCTAGTACTAGTATGTTTAGCCGTTTCATGGAAACATTAGGTAGAGCTACTCGCTCGGAACCTGATGCAAATGAAGCACACGAAGGGGGTGGGGAAGTGGACTCTCCTTTCACATCGCACGTGGACCCCACACCCCCAAAGAGTGTCCATGTGGATATCCTGCCAACTTCTTACCAAGAAGGCCCTGTTGAGCTGCCTCCTTCAGAAGTTCCCTCTAGAGTACCGTTGGTGACAAGTAAAACCACGGGGAGCAACATTGCTTCTACCTCACAAGAAACCATTAACACGTCGACTCTAGAAGGATTGTTCATTAATGATCATTGGACATACGACCTCCACACTGAGGTGTTGACGGATCTACACTCTGGCCATGCCTACCATGTAGGATGGATAGAGATTGTACAATCCACCTCTAGTGCCACGAGCATCGAAGATCAACAGAAAATGATCTGTAATGTTATCCATGGCATTATTCAATCCGAAAGGCAAAACCGAGGGGTAAATATACTCTCAACTGGCCCCATGAGATTTCTGGATACGAGTAAGGCTCAACAGCCTACTCTATCACAAATGGAGACTCCTCTAATGAGCCCCATGGACCCATCTTACGTCATTTCACCTGGGGTCTCTATGCAATCTGAGCCTCCGAGCGAAAACTTTAGCTTCCCTAACTTGGCTCAACCCTCTATCAAGGAAAACCCAGTGCTCACTCCAGGGATAAGCCTGACAGAGAATGTATCGATGACATCTACGGTTAGCGCAGTGCCACTACCTAGTGTCGTAGTACCTAATATGGGGCCTCGACCGTATGTGCCTCTAGCCCCTTATGCACACATGGCCCCCACACCTCCAATTGTACCACTTGCTTATGCTCCTCGAGTGCCGCTCCCTAGCTCTTATCCGAGTGGACCTATGCCCGGTTATGTTCCATATCCTGCATCATCCACACATATGCCAAGACCGGCACCCATCCCTCTCCCACATATGATTCCAAGAGTACCTCCACCGGCCCTGCCTCCTCACATAGGTGACTTGGCAGCGTTTGCTCAAACCATAGGTCGATCTATCGCGGAAAATATGCGTCACGCATCTGATAGAGAGCCTAGAAGTAAGGCAGTACAAATTGCCAAACTCACGCAAAAATTCAATGGGGACGAAGATGCTAGGAAACACATTGAAGTGTTTGAACAAGTATGTGATTCCTTAGGGGAACGCAACGAACTACATAAGTGCAATGCCTTAAGCTTGACATTAAGTGGGAAGGCTGGAGATTGGTATAGGACCCTAAGGGTGGACGAGAAAACAATCTACCCTACCCTTCGAAGGTTGTTTCTAAAGGAGTACATACGAGAAGGTGTGCTTTGGGGTGTAGCATCTCAGCTACAGAAGGCCGAACGTAAGGAAGGAGAGTCAGTAAGGGACTTCATTAGTCGTCTAAAGCACTTAAACTCTCGTTGCCCTGTAAATGAGCACTTCAACAATAACCAACTGCTTGATCGATTCATTCGAGGGTTGAGGAATGAAGGAATCTATAATGGACTAGTGATTAGAGGTATCACAACCTGGGAAGATGTCACTGCCAATGCAATCCAATTAGAGGACAACTTGATGATAGCAGGCATGAGGGTGTCTACTGACACGAGATCCACTAGCTCACAAGCCATTGAGTATGAACCCATGACTGCAAAGCCCATTGCCAATGAGCCAAAGGTATTTGAGACATTCTTGACAGACCTCACCAAGGCAATCCAAGAGTCTCTTAAGGATAATCGACCCCCTCAAAATAGTCACATGTATCCAAGAAGGGAGCAACAATGGTGTTCCATTTGCTTAGGTCCACATAGCACTAGTGAGTGCCCTACGTTTAGAGTAAAATTTAATGGAACTTGCAACGCATGTGGTAGGTATGGTCACCAAGCTAAGGATTGTTTAATGATCAAACGTATGATGGCAAATAGACCACCTGTAGCCTGGACGGATGCGCCTCGAGCTCCTGTATTGATGCCTACTCCACCTGTTGAGCAACTACCGCAACACATGGTCCCTAGATCTCAAAATGTTGTACAAGCTACACCGCTACCACCTCCTGTGCTAGGACCGCAGCCCCCGCATCCAAGAGTCGCCCCTATGAACCAAGTGGGTTGCGAGCCATCAAATGCTTATGCAGATGGCTGTGAGGAGGAAATAGACACTAGTATTGCCTACGGACTTGATACATTGGAAGAGTGTCCTATATACTACATGGAAGATTGTTGGGGACAAGTCAAGCCGGTTTATCAAGCTGCTGCTCTCGCATCCAGAGGTCAAAATATCAACACCCAGGCTAGGAGGCCACCTCTTCAATGCTACGAGTGTGGTGGACCACATCGAGTAGCGGAGTGCCCTATTAGGCTGCAAAAGAATGCTGCACAGATGCAAGTGAATCAAGGGAGCACGTCTGCAATGCCAATACTCACATGTAATCGTTGCGGCATAGATCACTTGATTGCCCAATGCCCCTATAACCCAAATGCGCCTAAAATCACACCCCTGAATTTGGTCGAAATTGCTAGTGTGACATCGCCAATACCACCCGTCGCACCCGCTTATGCGATTACACGGTCCATGCTTCAAGGGCCAGGCCATATCCTCGAAGAGAGAGATACCGCGTCAATTATCCAAGCAAAGAAAAAGAAGACACGAAGGAAGAAGTCGCAGAATACGGAAAATTCAAAGCCAAGTTCCAAAACAAACATAGGAACAGGAGATGACCCCATGTATATGAATGACCTCGAGGATGATTCAGATTCAGTCGAGACAATGGAGACTAGAACCAATACCACAAAGGGAAAGACCGACAAAGAAAACCGTAACATGGAACCAAATGAAAACCGAATAAGAGAAAACCATAAAGAGCCTCTGAAAACACCACAAGTGTTTTCAAATCCAATCCAAGACCCCCAAGATAAACCGCAGGGGCAAAAAGGGAAAAATCGTAAAAAGAAGATTGGGACGTATCCAAACCCAGTAGACGAGATTGAGCAGGTGAAACATCTAAGAGGTTTAGTGGAGGAGACTCAAAGGAAACTAGAACCAGAACCCATGCAGGTCAAAATTCATGACACAATGTTTCCCACACAAGTTCATCCACCCCACATGAACCATAGACCGTTAGCCATATCTAGTATCATCCAAGAAGGGAGTGAGGACAGGACATCAGAAAGTGAGCATACACCCTTCTTGTTGGAAAGGATGTTTAACGAAGGAATACCTGATCCCATTGAGGAATATGAGATTCCATCCTCACCAGTTCCTAGTCAAGGACCTACACCCTGCAAAACGCCAATGAATGTTGCCAAACTAGTGGACTTCATGTCTTCTGAGGTCCGAATCACGATCATAGCAAAGCTGTATGGAGATCCTGAGTTATTCCTTGCACTTCGAGCATTCCTTAACGGAGAGCTACGAACGGGATTACCGCAGTTTGCGCAACCAAATAGGCCTGACTCGATTATGATTGATGAGGAAAATCATGTGCAATCACTTGACTTAGATGGACACGAGTCTGTGATCGAGATACCCATTAACGAATTAGGGCAGTATTTTGAAGGCGACGAGTCTAATGCGACCCTACCCATCACTACCAAGGGATTAACTATAAAGGGAATTCTTGATGGTGGTGCGGGAGTTAGCATCGTTACAAAAGATTGTTGGGAATCCATGGGAAAACCCCGCCTCAGTGTTACTAACATTGTGGTAAAGATGGCAAATGGTACCATAGCCAAACTTATGGGGATGCTCAAGGATCTTAAGATCAAAGTTCTAGGACACAAGGTACGACATACGTTCATTGTAATGGATTTCTCTAAACACCTTATGTCATATGAAATGATTTTAGGACGACCATTCATGAGGGAAGCACAAATGGTTCACGATTGGTCTAAAAATCATGTCTATTTGCAATTCCAAGACTCTGTCCTTAGAGTGGATTTGGTGACTGGTAAGGTACACCCCTTAGGGAGTAAAACCATTATTGATCATCACTCTGACACCACAGTTCACTCGGCCCCACTACAATATTGTTACACTTGTAAGAAGGATACAGACATTGGCCAAGATTCTCCTTACATGGATGTGTTACCGGGTATGACGGAATCAGACAATGTGGATTGGGTCCACCTAGCATCAACCATAGACACTTGGGGAAATAGGGGGACGACCTGGGTAACACCTGAGGGGGATGAAATGCATATACCCTTAAATATGCTACAAGCAATGCATATCGCTTCTGACAAGACTCATCCTAATGTAACGAAGAAAACATACAAGTGGGTCCCTAAAGCTTCTTTAGTGACCATAGCTAGTGCTAAAAAACAGAAGCCTTGCAAGAAACGTACCACTCGCTCCAAGAAAAGTAAGAAAATGTTGCAATGGATCCCTAAACGACTATTGGAAGCCCAAGGCTACTATCAAGGAAATGATCAAATCTGGGTGCCAAAACGTAGATTGTGCTCTTACCTCTCACCTGACCCAAGTGAGCCCAATCCGTATCTCCAAAACGAATCAATGATCGTGGAAAGAAAAAGATCACAGAATGCTACACACCCGCTCCCGAGCTAGTTTGGGTACCAAAGAAAGAACGATTTGTTCCACCTAGCTCAGGAAGGGGGGAGTCCCATGAAGATTCTAGCTCATCATGTAATACATCCATAGAGGTAAAAGCTTCTACACAGCCTCCATCTATAGTAGTGGACCTCCATGAAGCTACAAAAGAATCCACACCTCCCAGTGTTCAAGAATCACATAATGAACCACTTCAAGTTCGATCCTGGGAGAGTACCTTACCACCCTTGCAGCTTGACGAGGCACCTAGGGTAATAGAAAACTACTGGCAAAAATCCTCACCTATTACCAACTGGAACAATTGGTTTCAAAGGGTGACAAGCTCATTTCAAACGGTATGATCTACCCAAGGAAGGGGGGAGTGTTTGTGGACATCCATCATTCACTTGCTTCCCTCTCAACCTTTCTCCCTGACCTCTTAATCTCCGATCTTAGGGAATGTACATATAAAGCTTTATACTCAAAAAAAAAAAAAAAAGAGCAAGAGCAATTAGCAAACGAGTATGCACATTAAAGTCAAAACATTGACTCAGACCTATACATGTCACATCTGGTACAGTGAAACAGAAACCTATGCCATAAAACACCTTTGATCCTCATCACTTGAGTGATGGAGGGTAAGGTAAGATTAGTACGATAGAAGTGTTTCTGTTTTAGAGTTGAGTGATTAGCAAAGTTCTCTTTTCCCACTGATGTGCCTCCTAGAGGTAGTCCTTTTGTTTTCTAGTGTTTACAGGAGCGTGTTGCTATTGATTGGATTTGGACCTTCATGGAACCTTCAAATCAAGCGCGACCATCAACACAAACAGGTGTTTCTTGTCCATTAGCATTGCCCTTATCTTTTTGCATCTATGATTGTCTGCTTTGATTGTGATTGGTAGCATAATATTCAGCGCATTTGCTTAGTATCAAACATTTAATTCAATGTAATGTTTTGTCATAATCACTTGTTTAGGTGTAAAAATCAAGCAGTCCGACTAAGCTAGTTTGACCAAGCTAGGTATTAGAAATCTTCTCTTAATACCATGGGGAATGCCTTCCTAATAAGCAATGGTTACTTAGGTTCTTAATCCGATTTAGGCAGCATTGTATGAAATGTACTAGGGCTTTCTAGTGGGCTTAACCCTATTGACCTTTAGCTTAAGTATTATAAAGGGAGTTTACTAATGTGATGAGCCTGGGGAGTGTAACAGTGTTATATGGCCCCCCAAAGTTACAAAATTTAAATGCTGAAAATGAATAAGCAAAAAATCAAAGTGCCACAATGTAAAATTTTAAGCTGGAAGAGAAATCCCTGCTTAAATTGGTACTTCACTCACATGTATTGCCTATGGTACTAGAGCCCTAGAGGTTCCCAGTGTGGGCGCTTTTCCTTGAAAAGCAAAAAACCCAAGGCATACAAAATAAGCACACACATCATAATTGAATCAATGTGAAAAGACCTTGGGGGGTCAAAGAAAAAGTAATCAGTCAGGCGATGATTTCATGAGAAATTCCTTTTATGGTAGCTTAACTACAAAGTCTTCTAGATATAGCCTCTAGTCAGCCCTCGAACATGAATACTTGGCTCTCGCGATTAAACAACTTAATTGACCACAGAAAATTAAGAAGCTTACCCATGGTATTAATATTCGATCTCTAGTGCCTTTCGACCGTCAAATTAGCGACCCCAGACTTGTTTAATTTTTTACCTATACATCTGTTTTTGCATTTGATTACATTGCAATTTAATGTTCATTGCTACCAAATTGTTTGAAATTCTTTTACCAATCAATGTGTCTACCTAAAACTGCATATGCTTTTTAAGAGAATGCAATTACTGTGCCAATGTTGTTTGATTTTGCAGTGACTGAAGAAGGCTAAGGACATTCATCTCAAATGCTCTTCCACCTCGACGAACCAGCTTCAACTCAATAGCTTCCGAGGACGGAATCTACATCAGGAAGGGGGGCATGTTAACCCTCACGGCACACGGACACCCTATGATCTATAAACGTTGTATTATTTAGAGTCAGGTACCGGGCTTGTCGGACCAATAGGGAAAGGTAGAGTGATCGTCGATGAGAGGCGCACTTTAACTTGGACATTCAAGGGATTAGTTGGCTAAGCATGGGCGCCCAAGTCTGAATGGGGTGAGCTCCTATAAAAGCCAACTAAACCTAATTTTTACTCATTCTCTCATTTGTGCAATAGAAGAGTGCTCTTGCTCCATCTCCATCTTCTTCTTCTTCACCTCCTTGTGTGTGTGTGTGTGAGAGAGAGAGAGAGGGAGAGTGTGTGTGCGATCGAGCATTACGAAGGCACGACGGCGGCGAAACGGTTGAGCGCGGCACGACTGCAGCTTCTTCTTCATCGCGGCGAGGAATCCACCACGAAGGCGAGCGTAGAGCAGTGAGTGACACACCCTTTGTTTCCTTGAGCTTGCTAGTTTAGGCTTGTTGTGTGCTTGGAGCCGTTTGTGGCTCGCACACGGTGTATTGGCAAGTCCCTTGCTTCGACAGTGCGGCAAGGAGCGCACAACAACTATTGTAGAGTATTTTGTGAAAGGAGATTGTGATACTGATGTAGATGCAAAATGGGCTTTTAGTTCAAAGTACACTTATGATCCTTATGCCCATGATGTATGTATGTCAGTTGTTGTAGATTCTCATGTGTGGTACTTTGACAGTGGTGCTACAAAGCACATCACATCACATAGTGACTCGTTTATCTCTCTCGAGGTTATCCGTCATGGGAATACAATCACTTGTGTTAACAATGCCTCTTATCCGGTCAAGGGAGTTGGAAAGATTGTGCTGACCATTGTGAATGGCAGTTCTTTCACACTTGTTGATGCACTTTATGTACCTGGGATCAAGAAGAACCTTTTGTCTGTATTTGCACTTGCTAGACTTGGCATTGTTGTCAAATTTGTGGATGAGGGATGTACAATTCATGATCTCAATTTTGGAGATGAAATTGTTACATTTGGTATTTTGTGTTGTGGACTATATAAGATCACTTTGTATGACAAGTGTGGGAAATTTTTTGCAAATGTAGTTGTGGATTCAAAGACTGTTTCATATGCAAAACTTTGGCATGCATGTTTTGGGCATTTGAATTTTGCTTGCTGCATTTGTAGAAATATGATATGGTTGCTTCTTTTCTACCTCTTGAAGCACCTGTGAAGCATGTTTGTGGTGCAACATTCAAAGTTTCCAAAGGATGGTTTAGTAAGGGCTACATGTAGGTTGCAGCTTGTGCATAGTGTTGTTTGTGGGCCCATGCAAACTCCATCCTTGGGCAATTACCTTTACTTCGTGACTTCCATTGATGATTACTCCAGGCATGCATGGGTGTATCTTCTTAAAGCTAAGTCTGAAGTGTTTACGTGCTTCAAGAAATTTTGGCTATGGCTGAAAATGTCTATAAATGTGCTATGGGCACCCTTCGTTCAGATCGAGGGGGGAGTATATGTCGTGGGATAAAACACCAATGTACAGTGCCATATATGCCTCAACAGAATGGTGTTGCTGAAAGGAAGAACATGTCGCTTACAGAGATGGAAAAATGTATGGTCAAAAGTCAAGCTTTGCCACATTCATTGTGTTTTGAGGCCATTCATGTGTGCTACTAATGTACTTAACAGGTGTTCTACGAAAGCTTTGTAGTCTATGACTCCTTATGAAGCATGGGATGATAGGAAACCATCTAATGATCACAAGCGTGTTTTTGGTTTGGCTTATGCTTTAATGCCACAAACATAGAGCAAAAAATTGGATGATAAGGCTGTCAAATGCATTTTTGTTGGTTATAGTACTGAAAGCAAAGACTACACGTTATACCATCCACAAACAAAGCATATCTTTGTTTCACGAGATGTTGTGTTCGTGGAAGATTCTGCTCAACCTTCGTTGTCATGTACTAGAGACATTAATGTAAGCTCACACGAATTTATGATAGTTTGTTGTCTCTTTTTACTAGTGAAAAGTTGAATGTAAATTCAAATGAGGCAAATGTACAACCTATGGGGTTTTTTGAAAATGTTGCAAATCATCCTATTTCTGATGCATAAGTACACGATGTACTTGATGTGGAAAGGGCTGAGAATGAGCAGGCTAGAGGTATGCCAAAATGGTTGGTGCATACTTTGCGTGACAATTAATTGGATGCACCTTTGTCTAGTCATACTCGTTCAAGTTCTTGCCATACATCTTATGCATCATATTGTTATGCTTTGATTGTTTCTAGTTATGTGATGTGGAGGAACCTCTATCTTTTGATGAAACACAGAATCCAAAAAATTGGATGGCTGCCATGCAATTAGAATATGATGCACTTATAGAAAATGACACACTGACTTTATGTGATTTGGCTCCTGGCAAAAAGGCCATTGGTATGAAGTAGGTTTACAAGTTGAAACGCAAGCCGGATGGTGAGATCGATCATTGTAAGACTCGACTTGTTACAAAGGGTTATGCACAACAAAAAGGCATAGATTATGAAGAGAATTTTGCTCCCACTTGCCGTATGACTACTGTGCCTTTTATATGTGCATCGTTAGCTCATTTTGGATGGGGTGTACATCAATCACACATTGTTACTGCTTTCTTGAATTGTGACATATTTGAGGAAGTTTATGTAATGCAACCTCACTGTTTTGCCAAGAGAGGACAAGAGGATAAAGTGTGCAAATGTAAGAAAGATTTGTATGGGTTGAAGCAATATCCTCATGCTTGGTATGAGAAAGCTGGCACTCATTTGGTCAAAGAGCTTTCGTAACAATCCATCAGAAAGCACTTTGTATGTAAAGCGTGAGGGTGATGTACTTCTCATTGTCATTCTTTATGTTGATCACTAGATCAAATGAAACACTTATTGTTGAATTTAAGACTGATTTGAATGCTACTTTCAAGATGAAAGATTTGGGGCTGTTGCATCATTACTTGGGCATACAGTTTAAGCAATGTGATTGTGGTATTGCCTTGTGTCAAACACGTTACATAGAGACATTCCTATGTAAGTTTGGACTTGAGGACTGCAAGCCTATTGCCACTCCCATGAAAACATGTTTGAAGCTAAGTATTCATGATGTTGGTGATCCTGCTGATGACACTCTTTACCAAACTGTTTTTGGATGCCTTATGTATGTATGCAATAAGAGGCCGGATATTCAATTAGTCGCACATGTCGGCAGATTTATGCATAGCCCAAGGTCTAAGCATTGGAAGGCTTTCAAGAGGATCTTTCGCTACTTGAGTAGCACTTTACATTTCAAGTTGTTTTATCCCATGGGGGGTTCATTGCCGCCATACTTACATTCTTTTTTGGACTCAAATTGGACTAGTTGTTATGACACACGAGTGTCCACGAGTGGTTTTTGTTTCATGCTTGACAACTTATGCATATCATGGTTGAGCAAAAAGCAACCTATGGTGGCCACTTCCAATTGTGAGGCTAAGTACAGGGAAGTCTTCACAGCTATGATTGAGTGTGTATGGCTCATACACCTTATGGATGATCTGGGTGTTGGATAGGACATTGCCAACATCATCTACAATGACAGTCAGAGTGCCTTGGCAGTTGCGAGAAACCCAGTTTTTCATGCTCGCACAAAGAAAATTGAGGTGCATTATCACTATGTCAGGGAGAGACTCACAGCAGGAGAGATAAGCTTGGCTTATGTGCCAACACGTGACAACCTTGCTTATCTTTTCACAAAGGCATTGTCTTGTGAGAAGTTTGAAGCTTTCCGCAAAGCTTTGGAATTACTCCCCTTTGTGGACTGATCATGTCCTCACAGCATGGCACTTCCCTATACACTAAGCAATACTACTCTCTGTTGTGTGCCTTGAGCTTCTTCGTCTTCTCCAAGATGTGTGTGTTTCCCTGCAACCCTATTTCTAACAAAGAATCCTTGATAGACTATGCAAAGATGTTATTAATTTGGTTTAAAGAAAAAAGGGAATGCTTTTAAACCTTCAAATCTAATCTCTTAAGTGGCGTGAGATGCATGTGACTTTTTGCATTTTTACCTTTCATGCAAATGATAATTGCTTGTTGATCTATAGGCTAAGAATGAGCATATGGTAAAGTGCTTTTCTGGTCCCTTTTTGGAAAGATGGTTTTTTATAATCAAAGTTGACCATATGCACGTTGACTAAATAAAAAAAGGTTTTCCCAACAAAAAGCCTCAAAATCTCAAATGCAAAATAACTCACTATTGTGAATTACCTCAACACTTATTTGGATGTAAGGCATTGCTCGTTCTTGTGCATCTTTTTCCAAACTGAACCACATTAATTGGTTGTCCATCACAACACACAATTTCCATCTTGTTGGCTCGATCCATCAAATGCATGGACATTTTGGCGCCAAATGGTTGCTCGACTCAAGGTTTCAAGCTAACTTTGGACCCAATCAACATTCATCTCATTGGGGACCTATGCTGAAACTTTGAGTTGGTAGTCATTGGGACCCTTGGCATTTTGTACCTCTTTACAATTATGGGTAGTATGTGCAGGGCTTTGTCATGGCATTTAAAGAGAGAGATACATGGATAAGATTGTGTGTGTGTGTGTGTGTGTGTGTGTGAGAGAGAGAGAGAGAGAGAGAGTAGTCAAGCTTTCCCCCTGCATACCTGCTCAAAAAGGCCATGTAGAAGCAAGAAGATATTGAAGGGTCATGGAGATCACGCTTGGCTTGACATGATACGATTGCACACATGACAGAGACTGGGAGATTAATAATAAAGGTATTAAACGTCTAGGTCAACTATGGGACTGCAACAATGGTAGCTGGAAAGGGACGGTCCAACTAGCTCTACATTATAACCTCAGTGGCACTGAAAGATTACTGATCAACAGAGCCCTAGAACAACTTAGCATGTGGTGTTTGCCGAGCTGTGAATCCAAGCTCGAGTGGAAAGCTTGGCCAAAAAACAGGCATTTTCTTAAACCGCAAACTAAGAAAGTGTACTTATCACTTATGTACTCGGAGGATTGGTTCTTTCCGCTTAACAAGCAGTGGGACAAGGATTGGCTGGAGTCGAGATGGGAGATAGTTGTGAGGAACATATGGCGCCCAAAATGGCCACATGGGATGAAGGTCTTTATATGGAAGGTTTTATGGGGAGCCTTGCCAATTGGGGTGAAGGTTTTCACCAGGGGAATCGGCCCGGACAGATGTTCGCAATGCAAAATGGCTAGCGAAGACCTCCCTGACCTTTTTAAGGAATGCCCAGTGATTTGTGGGCATGGCAGGGAAGGTTTGTAAGTGGGTTCAAAAGACTTTTAAAATAGGATTCTTCAAGCACAATCTCTTCTTGGGAGGGAAGGTGCAACACAAATAGTAAGATTTGGTTACTTCAAACATATTTGGAAGGCAAGGAACTGTCAATTTTTGAGAACACCATGAAAATTGCTAAGTTCACAAAGATAATCCAAGAAAGCCAAAGGGCGATCATCACCATTGGAAAAGAAAGTAACTCTGAAGAGTGGAAGAAGGCCTTGGGTGCCCTGATGAATGACTGACATGAATAAGGAGAGGACTCATATCTTGTCATTGGATAGCTCCACATTGATTGGCTTGTTTAGGCAAAGGTGGGGGCTCATCTCTTGTCATGGGTGCCTCCCCAATCAGTCGATGTGACTAGGACCACTTGAAGCTGGCAATGGCTCGTCACGAGCATGGCAGAAAGTTGTAAATTGTTTGGTTATGATAATATAAACTACTCACAATTGTGAGGTTTGCAAAAAAAAAAAAAAAAACTAGATTCTTAGAGTGAAAAATATAAAAAAGTTATGCACATTGTGTTTTGTGAAAACATAAGCACATATATTATTTACATGTTGAATACCAATCACCTCCATAAATATTCTAGAGTTTGATCAAAGCCGGGTTTTAAGAGGTTTCTTCAGTTGCTTGGCAAGTAAGTGTAAGTGGAAGGTTTTACTTGAGCTGATTTTTTCAAATTTTAGATGGTACGGATACAATACAAGACTGATGTTTGCAAGCACATTTCTCAATTTAGAGTTGATTTTTGAGGAGTACCTTTGTCTATCAAAATTGAGAGATTTCATAGATTTTCGTTATATTAGTGTATTTTTTGAGGGGCAAATGACACTGTTACTTGTCAAAAACGATCAAAATACCCAAAAGCGGGTAAAAATGGCCAACAAAATGCAACTTTGGAATTTCCCATGCATATCTAGTTTTGCTTTTCCTATCTATTTGCACTTTTGTTTTTGTAAACATGCTTTTTTCCCAAACTCTTTCAATGACACTACTACTTCCTTAATGATATTATTGGGAATCTTTGTAGATTCCTCAGCTTCATCATTCTTTCTATTGCAACGTCTTACAGATAGAGAAAATCGAACACAAAACCTTGAGTCTCCAGTAAACTCTCTCGCTAACCATCCAACCCAGCTTCTCATGGTGTCCGCAATTTTATCCTTTACAAATAAAATAAAAAATTCCCCAACTCAACGGCCCATGCTACTGCCACGGCTTCCTCTTTGTCTTGCCTATTGGCTTCACGCAGCCTGCCACTGCTCATCGTCTTGCTTGTTGGCATCACGCGGAGCTTGCCACTGCTCGCCGTTTTGATGCTACCACCATCAAGCGCGTATGGTCCTTGCTACGTCCCAAGATTTGCACTCATTTTCTTTTTCAAAATGGTCCTACCTTTTACTTCCTATTGGGTTTACATTAAATAAAAATCCCCAAAAGTTGGGATATATCCCCCCGCCTCCACGATCGCATCTGTCGCCAACAACAACCCATGACTAGCACTCTCACCTTGTCTCTCGTCAATAGCAGCCCGTGACTAGCAATCTCGCTGTGTGTTTTGCACAACAACAATCTGACCTTGACTCGTGTAAGGCGAGAGATATAGAGAGAGTTGTTTTGCGAAGAAATTTTGCAATAGCAGCAATCTTTGCGCTACCTGCGTCTTCTCTGGAGAGGGAGAAAGAGACCAGCTCGAAAAGGCCTTCGTCTTCTCCTCGCGTTTGGTGAAACTAGCACAAAAGGCCTTGCCTTCGCATGTAATGAAACCAACAGAGGACACGGAACTGTGCATGTGTATTCACGTTGACAGAGGAGAGAGAGCCATGCACAATTTTAAAACTTGGGAACTCACAAGATTGTAGCATGAAAAACTTTCACAACACGTTCGCGGAGTTTTGTAGGCTTTTCCCTTTTCCTTCAATTGTAGCCCTTTCCATTTTCCTTCTCAAACTAAGGTAGTGTTCAAGCTGCCAAGAACGAGGACTCACACAAGGATGTGCAACCGAGGAATGTATTGCAATGTCCGGACCTGCCTTAGCAACGTGCAACCTCACCCCCCGGAAGCTGCAGTGCCAGTCACGTGCAAGCGTTGATCCATCGACCCCACGAATCTAAAGCCATTTAGAGCGCTCCCCCATGGACCCTCCACTTTGGAGGGCCCTTTTCCAAGAGGAGGAGCTTCTCTATAGAATGGACGTACCATATGGCTCTGCTCACAGCAGGTCACAACATGAAACTCATGAACTGGTAGCATTTTCAACCCTCGCGGACCAACAATAGCCAAGATAAAGGCGTTTCACTACTCCAGGAGGTGGTAGAACACCCCCCAACGAAGATGCAGGGGAGGGGCATAGTGAAAATAGGAGAAATGGCGAAGCTGCAGGTAAGCTTATGGGGTGACGCTCAATATGTTCAATGGCCCTCCTACGTATGCGCCTCTAGCGGGCCTATGGGGGAGCCCTCTTAGCTAACCAAGAGCTAGGGATGCAAACAAATCTGTAGCTTTATTACAAGTGTGAATGACATGTGCGTGGACAAGCCATGGCTTGGATTCGCGCCAATGCGAAGTCTGAATGCACCCTAATGAGAGCATTTTTTGAATTCACATATGAATTGGGCCGTGACTGGGAAAAGGTCGGATGACTCGATTGGCGTGCACTCAAGCACGTTCTCCATACGAGATCGGTCGCTTGTTTAATTTTTAGTTGTTGCAAGGCGCACCATTACGCAAGCCTGCTTCTACTTGCATGCATGGCAACGTTTTAACGCCAAATACAGGAAGAGAAATTTTCACGACAATATAGGCCTAGTCCATTTGTCGGGACTTCTTCTTCACAACCCGAGTCTTCAATTGAGCTACCCATTCTATCCTCGACACAGATCTTCTGCAAGAATAGTTGGACTCCTTGCAAGCAGCTCATCCCGTTAAGCTGTGGTTTGAATCAAGCAGAAACAAGGTAAACTCTTGCTATTTGGCAGCTCCTTTCACTTTTTTTCTCTGCAGACTTCAACTCGGTTTTTTGTCAGGCCCTTCAAATGGCCTCCTCTGAGGAGGTAAATGTTGCGGTTATTATGGTTGGAGGTCCTACAAAAGGTCAGTGGCCTTGACTCTACTTTGTGTATCGTTGATCTTCTATCATTCACTGTTTTCCTGCATTACAAGTAAGCAATTGATGCGATTGGTGTATTTTATTTTTGAGTGTTTCAGACATTATAATACATAAGCACAAGCTGAGCAATCTAGTGGTAGTGATTTGTATTAATACCGAGTTACTGATCAAATACACATTTTAATTTTCTCTTACCGTTTGGCACTGCTAGGAACTCGATTCCGGCCGCTTTCCTTCAATCTTGCAAAGCCTCTTTTTCCCTTGGCTGGTCAACCAATGGTACAGCATCCTATTCTCGCTTGCAAAAAGGTATTGCTACTCCCTGGACATTCAATTTGTAGATTTGGTGTTGTTTAGATTCACATATTATGTAGACATTGCAATGCCCAAGTCATCGTGGTCTCCTATAGCTGCAAGTTGGAAAATGTGGAATATCTGGGCATTGTTTAAGCTCTGAACTAGTGAAGTGTCTGTCGGTCAATTGTATGTCAGTGTGTCCCAACTGACCGGTATTGCTACTTGAGGTCGCATCTTTAATGATAAGCAGCAAAACTGCCCATGTCCCATGCGGGAGTCCTGTCAGCATACGGCATTGTACTTATTGAAACATAATCGTGTCAACAACTGTGTTTAACAGAGTTTCATTGAATCAGATTCCCAGCCTTGCTCACATATACCTTATTGGATTTTATGAAGAAAAGGAATTTGCCTTGTATGTCTCAGCAATATCAAATGAGCTCAAAGTTCCTGTCAGGTATATTTTTTATCAGTAAACCATGGGCATAAACAAACGTTCTCAATTCATGAAAATATATCAAATTAAGAAAAAACATGCTACCTTTGTGAACATTCTCTGTTTTGTTGAAGAAATTTTCAAGATGCAAGCGTATCTACATTGTTACTTTGTAGTGTGCTAATTATCCCTATACCTGAAATATTATTTTTGTAAATAGATAATTATTAGTTTTTAACAATGGAGAGTTACTTAGAGTGATCTTTGGGTGAAATAGTTTAATCTTCCAGACGGGTACTTGTAATGCGTCTTAAATGACCATAGTTCAAAGTGAGAAGAGTAGTAGCACTGCTAGTGCCAGACTTCTGCTAGTACAAGCAAATAATTGAAGATAGGTCCAAAGACCTTAGGAATGGTTTTTGTCTTAAGTAGATTTATTTAGTATTTTTATCCACGCTCGAGAATGCTCAAACAAGTCGTATTCGTGGTACCTGCGTCAGAGTAATTGTGTGCTATTCGTGTAGCGTCAGGATAGTTAGAAGTCATTAAATTATTTTAGCCCTAAAGGATCCTTTACTGAGTTGAAGGCCAGAATTTTAATGTCTCAAACAAGTCGTATGTGTGGTACCTGCGTCAGAGTAATTGTGTGCTATTCGTGTAGTGTCAGGATAGTTAGAAGTCATTAAATTGTTTTAGCCCTAAAGGATCCTTTACTGAGTTGAAGGCCAGAATTTTAATGTCTACATATTGTGAACTGGTTTAAAAGGCCTCAAGCCTTCAAAAAATGTGAAGGCTCCTCTTTGTAGCGTGGAGTTTTTAGAAGAACCCAAGTACCTATGATTTTTTCATTTTCACCCTCCAACACCCATCAATTTTCACAGGGAGCCTATTCACAACATTGAGTCCCATCGGTCTTTTATTAGATACTTGCCTCATTTTGTTAAAGAGGGTGCTCACCCACCCCTCACATTCACTAAGGATTATCACCATATGACCATATATGACGGAAAGAGGAATGCACTGATCTCAAGGCATATGAACGGATAGAAAAACGGGCCACATGTGGCCTCTCATGCTTTGAACCCTCCACCTCCACTATGAGAGGTCATACTCTAACCACCCACCTGAGTGGGTTTTCTTGACCCTAAAGGAAAAATGTCGCTCCATATCCTGAAGGTGCTGAGTCAAAAGTAAATCAGAACAAAAATTGTAAACCCGGACATCACATCCAGCTGATGTGGTGATACCATTTCTTGCACTCGACTTCACCTCCATGGATTTGTCATGTGCTCATGGGCTCGATGTGCCACGTGGACATGGTAGATATGTAGTTGCAACATCGTGTGATTGTATCAGCAAGAATCACGAAGCATGATGCACGTGCATTTCTTGACTTAGTGTGTCTTTGCAGGTACACTTCATGTAGGACCAGCAATGACACTTGGCATTGACGGTTTCAAGTGACTTTTACAACTCTCATAAGACCGAGAGAGATCCAATACGTGGTTTGGTTTTGCTAGTTTGTCAAGGTAGCAAGCTTGGCGTCATTTCTAAACCAACCTGATCATAGGTGACCCCCAAGCTTTTGATGAAATCAATGGAAATGAAATTCTCCGTTGCTTCAGGGTCGAAGAAGAAAACTTTGTTGCCTTGTATCTTGCTACAAGCTTGCATAACTCCTTTGACAAAGTGGGAAGAGTTTGGGCACAAATATGAAAACTAATCCCACCTTTGTCTAAAAACAGAAGCCCTCTTGCTGAAGGGTTTCTTTTTGCTTTTGAGTAAAGCGTAAACGTTGTTGTTGAGGTTGATTGGATTGATCTCTAGAAGAAGATTGGGGTTGTTGATCTTGATCCTGCGTAAGAGGGTCTTGAGCTGTTTCAGGCACAAAGACAAGTTTTCCCTTCATAATTTTATAGCCGACGGTGGCATGGTCCATGAGCTCTTGCATAGTGGTTAATTGCTTTGAAAGGCATCACTTCTAGAGCGGGGAAGGTGATCCAATAGTATAGCGCTCACATTGATCCTCCAGGGTCAAATTTTTGAAGAAGGAAACGGGGTGATGTACGGCCTAGAATGTCGGATTGTAATCTTCTATAGTCTTAGTGGCTATCATCTTCAAGTTACCCCATTCTGCTATGATTGCGCTTCAAATATGGATGTGAGATAAGTGCGAGCGAAATTTTTTTTGAAGGCTTGCCATGTCCTTGGAACGTGAGGCTTTGTGGATATAGAACTCCACCATTGCATATCATTGTTCTTAAGGAAGGCAGCTGCTCGAGAATATTGGATTCTTCTGTGTAATTTCAAAGTGAATAGATGTTGTCGAATTGTTGAGAAATTGTATAAGGGTTCCAACTATGAAATACAGGAGGTGGTCGTGGAGGTGGAGGGAAAGGTGGTACAAGAGGAGGTCGTACAACCGACTGACAAAAACACCACCAAGAGGGATAATAGAATCTCTTGATTGGAAGCTCTCGAACTATCGGGTGTTAGGGGAGGTAACACTTGGGGCATAACGGGAGGCATCATGAAATTCCAGAACTATTGTAAATTTTGTAAAACCGGAAAACTGCGAGGATTTCTTGAAAGAAAATATTGCAACTCGTTGACGAGAAACTACAAGCACTCGTCCAATTCCATAGCTTCCAGTTGTATGTTGATGTGAATTAATTTGCTTGTCGGAAAAGCAAACTACTGACGCTTCGATACCACTGTAACACTAAGATCGACTGAAAACAACAGCTGGAACAGAATCAACAACAAAATGTGGCAGGATGTGTTTTCTACCTTCTAACCCATTTCAAAATGCTTTTGCGATTAGAAGGGTCAAGGGTTACTGTTCCCACACTTCTCTCCATTGTTTTCTTGTTACTTCTGCCCAATTTATGCACTTTGCACGGTCCTCGAAGGGTCTTGAATGGCTCTGAAAGGCCACCTTCTTATACAAAACCTATACCTTGCTACTGGCTGGACACAAAACCGTTGGTTTCTAGTGTAAAATACAAAATGATCTCTTGCTTTAGTAAGGTGTTTTTGCTAACAAATCATCTAATTAATAAATGCTATTTTGACCCTTTGATGGTGCATTTCTTGATAATCTTTCAAAGATTCTTTGAGAGGAATACAAATTTTGACATGTTCATAATTTTTGGCCCTTTGAGACTCATTAAATTGTGCATTCATATAAACCGTTCCATCTAACATTTCTTGCATGTGTTGCGGTCATTACTTGCTTTAGTAGGACACAGTTAGTTTTGTTGTTATTTAATCGCAAAGTAGCCAAAAATCAAGATATCGATGGCCATTTTGACCCCACTGCTTGAGGCATTTTCATTCCTTTAGGGTGGTTACAATTGGTATACAGTTGTCAACTCATTAAGCATTGCAATACTCATCATTTACTTCTCTCTGCTTTATCTAGGGATCAATAAGGCTAGGTTGCATGAAGCATCTTCAATTGGGAAATGGCGTGTCTTAGGAAATGTGAAACTTTTTTGCTGGGAAACATTGAGGGTAGGCATATATTATTAGAAAAAAGAAAGACATCTAGATAGTATATGAGACATACATACTAAATATTTTTCTTGGTTGATACCTTCTAAAAGCATGTAACAAGGCAGCTAAATCCTCTAAACAAACTGTAACTGTCTAAGTTCATAATTTGAAGCATGTATATGTTGACAATATACCCGATGGCAATTCAAAGTTGCTAGGTTTAATTTCATTAATAAACAAACTATTAGAAACAAGCCTGATTTTGATATTTGGCTTGTTTTTTAAAGGATCTTAATGTTTTTTAAAGAGTTTTGAGAATTAGGTGTACCCTAGATGATCTCGGACCATGAAATGTTGACAGTCTTGGGAAACGAGGATTTGAAGATTTCTTTGCCAATGGTGAAGTTTTTTGCAACAGAGCAAACGGGCTGATCAATTTGTTACAAACAATTATGTTAACCATTGAGTGAAATCTATGGAGTTAGGCAGGTCTAATGAAAGTGTATCATTTCCCTTAATAGATTCAAGTGAGGCCAACTTGTGTTTTTGTAGACAAAGTGCTAGCAAGCATATATATGCTTATGTGATTAGTCTTTTGAGAATTTATCGATTCTAATTTTTCAACATGGGGTTTAAAACCTATTTCATGTAAACAAGCCTGACAAAAATGTGTAAAAACTGCTTAGGTATTTGCGAGAAGATAAGCCCCACGGATCTGCCGGTGGTTTGTACACTTTTAGAGATTTGCTGATGGAAGACAACCCGGTATGTTTATTTTTGATTATTCAAGTTCTTGTTTCACCATCAATGACGTTGATTTTGGAATTACTTGCCCATTCTTCCTTGCCTCTATGTCTTGACTTTGGTTAGCTTGGTTTCTCTATTCTTTAGTTGTAATGGGGTAACGTCATGTAAAATCCACACCGAGGTTCCTTTTAGTGAGCGTGTCTAGCTCATGACTGCCTTTTTTTCCTTCATATCCAAGTATTTTTCCTTCGCTTGCTTGCCCTTGACCTCTATGTACACAGTACAAGGGTTCCCCGAGATTGGTGAAGAGGACAACTTTGCTAAGCTTTGCTTTGAGCATAGCCGTCTCCATAATGTATTCTTCATCATCCAAATCTGTGATATTGTGCGGGCGGAGAGAGAGAGAGAGAGAGAGAGAGAGAGAGAGAGAGAGAGAGAGAGAGAGAGAGAGAGAGATATTTAATTATCGTCCACGGAGGTCAGATTTGACCCATGGGACCAAAACAAAACATTACATCTGTTCTTTCGGTGGAAGCGTTAGATACATATCAGTTAGGGACTGAGGGTCCATCAAGGGTAAAGGAAAAGGAAAGGATACGGACAAAAAACAAAACCTAGAGGGGGTCAGGTAGAGGAGGAGCTGGCTTGGGAGTTCGAAACTCTTGAATGATGGCTTTACTGCCACGGTAGACTGCCCATTTACCTTGTTTACGAGCTTCGTGCATCTTTTTGAGCTGGCTTGCTTTGTGCTTGAGTTGGTTTGTAGTCAATTCCTCGGCAATCCAAAGCTTTGTCCCCTTGAGGTGATAAGATTGGCGCAACAGCCGCGTCCGTTCTTCTTTGTTCTTGAAAGTGAGGATGCATTGGCCAAGAGGCACACGCCTATGTGTGTCGTTGATCCACGAGACAGTGTCGGGCTCGATATTGATTGGTTGAAGAATGTCATTGAGCTTGACGATGGATTCTTCGAGGGAATCCTCCTCGGTGCACCATGGTGAGGAGAGTCCTCCAATCCTAATTTTGAGGGCAAGGGATTCTTGTATCCGACATTCTTGTAAGGCTGCTTGTATGTCGTTCTCAATCTTCTTATGCGATGCCTCGTTGGCTTCTTTCTGAGTTGTCTTGACAGTCTCGATGAGAGTAGCTTCAACTTCGAGTTTCTTTGCGAGCAAAATTTCCTTCTCCGTTGCTTTTGTATCTTTGAGCTTACATAAGCGTTTTTTCAGTTCAGCATTCTTCAAAGCAAGTTCTTGGATCTAAGCCTCTAGGGCCGTGATCCGTGCATCTTGACGAGCGGCGAGATCTTTCCTGGGTGCAGCTGCCACAGCAAGAAAACTCTTGCGTGTGTCAGAAGTCGGTGTGTTGAAAGAAGTCATGACTGAAGAATCTTTGTTTTGCTGTGCGAAAACCTTTGTCTGTGGCTGAGCTCTACGGTGAAAACCTGCTGTGAGAACTTGCTCTTGTGACTGTTTGAAAATGACCTTAGTGTTAATTTGTGAATGATCTCTGTTCACCGAGGCTCGCTCAGGCCTGCTCACTGGAGTCGAGGGGGGGGCGGCTGAAGTCGGGAGGTCGAGGAGGATGACTGCGCGCTGGACGGGGAGTGCTGTCGTTGTTGTCTGCGACCGAAGGGGCAAAGTCCATGCAGGAGCAGCATTTCCCTTGCTGTCAAGCTGAGGCAAGGGGGGCAGGGTCGCGAGCTGTCGAGCTGAGGCAAGGGGGGGCAAGGCTCAGGTATTAACGCCCTCCCAAGGGCTGCCCTCGCCCCGGGGGGGACATGGTTACACAGGGCAAAAGAAGCGGGTTGAAGCTAGGGCAGAGAGAGAGAGAGAGAGAGAGAGAGAGAGAGAGAGAGAGAGAGAGAGAGAGAGAGAGAGAGAGAGAGAGAGAGAGAGAGAGAGAGAGAGATATGAAATGTTATATTAACGGCTTCGAAAGGCCTGACCTATGAGACCAAAAAGTTACAATTGGTGAATCTGATATCATGTCTGAGTACGGAAATTACAAAGTACAAAGTTACAAAGACCTAACACTAAAACACTAAGGAAAAAGGAAATAAATCTGAAGTTGATTAGGGATCGAGACGAGATGGGGGGGGGGGGGGGGGGGGGGGGGGGGGGGGGTTTGTGGGTTCAGATGAAATCTCCCGTCGGTCGTTGTCGGATCTCATCAACCTCCTCCATGGTCGGTACTCTGGTTGGGCGTCTTGCATGTCAAGCTAGAGTGATCTGTATCTTCTGTTGCAGCGTTTATCGGTGGTGGGAGACCCCCCGAGGTCGTGGGCGTCTTGATCTGCCTAGCTCAGTGGCTTGGTCAAGCAACGTACCTCTAGTATGGGTGGGTTCTGAGGTCTGTTGTAATGACTGCTCCTCTGGCTCTCCCCTGGCTGGTGTAAAGAAATCTGTGATTCGTCTCTGAGACTGTCTCTCCCCTGATGTCCTCAGCAAGCTCTCCCTAAGTTTGCGCAACTCTAGCAGGAACAATCCGAGGCATCTCTGATCCTTGTATCTCATGACTCTAGAAAAAGGTCCGAAACCTTCTCTGAACAGGCAGTGGAAGCGGCTGCGTATCTCATAGTACGCCGGGCAATAACATGTGTAGTGCAGCTTTGTCTCTGGCTCTAAGTTACATAGGTGACACATCCTGGCCACTGCTGGCACCCCTTGAAATTGGCCAGTCTCGATATGGAGCTGATGTGAGGATGTGCGTATCTGCCCAATGGCGCATCTTATCCCATGAGATAAGTGCGTATCCATGTATGTAGGCCTAGTCACAAAGCCATCCTCCGTGAGTTGGAGAAGATGCTCTTTGTAGAAGGCCATCTTCGTGCCCAACTCCTGTGCCAGCTGTATCCATGTGCTCCTGGTATCTAGTTGGATCAGGTCCTTGCATATGAGTTTGATGATCTTTGTTCGTGTGAGAGACAGGGAGGGTGCATCCAGGGAGTATTGAAACGGAGGCAATCTATCCATGTTGAAACCATGCGACTGAAACCATGCTATCATCTGTCCATACCAACATGCTGTATCGCCTTGTAGAGCTAGTTGTTGAGATGACTCTAGGACAAGCCGAGCGTATCTGTCCCTGGGGAGATCCCATAGACCGTGCATAAAGGATACTGATCTGGTCAATGCCTCCACCACGAGGGGGGGGAGGGCGGCTAGCTCGGCTCTGATAATCTCATGCGGCACTGAGGCCTTAGCCCGTATCATCCGAGCGATCATAGAGACCAGAGGCCTCTCCATACATCTCCATCCATCTGTGTTGCCAGATCTCTTATGGTGGTCTACTGAGGGTCCCCATATCTGAACTCCATAGAGCATAGCTGGAGTCACTAGAGTGTCAAAAGCCAGAGCTTTGTTCGCGGTTCCTGAAACTGAGCCTGCGAACACATCCTCTCCAGCCCTCCCAAAGCTGCATTTGCTCTCGTCAGTCTAGTCTTCGTATGTGTGTGTGTGTGTGTGTGTGTGAGAGAGAGAGAGAGAGAGAGAGAGAGAGAGAGAGAGAGAGAGAGAGAGAGAGAGAGAGAGAGAGAGAGAGAGAGAGAGAGTGAAATGAAATGAAATGTTATATTAACGTCTTCAAAAGGCCAGAGTGACCTATGAGACCAAACTGATACAAAAGTGGTGAATCTGTTACAATGTGTGAAAAGTGTGAAGTGTGAAAATAAATGCGAAAAACTAAATACAAAGTATTAGATAAACTTCTTAGGAGCATTCTGGGTGTCTGGCTAGAATGCTTCTAATCCTTTGTTGTAGTCTCCTCCGGTGAAGTGTGCTTTTGCATCTCGGTCGTGGTAGTCTCGATTTCCTAAGCTCAATCGCCCTGTCAATGAGGGTGCCTTTGGTATGAATGTGGGTACTCCTTTGTGCTCGCTGCTGGTCTCTTGCTTCTCCTTCCATTCCTGCTTCTCTCGATCCGAAGAAATCTGTGATCTGCCTCTGAGGCTGTAGTGCTCTTTGTCTTCTCATTAGATTATCCCTGTGCCGATGTAGTTCCAGTAGGTACAGGCCTAAGCACCTTTGATCTTGGTATTGCATGACTCTATCTAGAGGTCCAAAGCCTTCTTTAAATAGGCAATGGAAACGCCCACGTATCTCATAGTATACGGTGCAATAGCATATGTAGTGTAATTCTGTCTCCGGCTCCATTCCGCATAACTTGCAAATTCTGCTCTCAGGTGGGATTCCCCTAAATCTGCCAAATTCAATTTCCAGCTGGTGTGAGGATGTACGAATCTGACCAATAGCACATCTCAAACCATGAGATAGGTGGGTATCCATGTAGCTCGGGCGAATCACAAAACCATCTTTAGATAGCTGTAGGAAGTTTTCTTTGTAGTCGGCCATCTTCGTGCCCAATTCTTGTGTAGGGTCTACCCATGTCCTCTTAGTGTCCAACTGTATAAGATCCTGGCGGATGATTTTATTAATCTCCATTCGTGTGATTGCCAGTGATGGAGCCTCAAGAGAGTATTGGAAGGGGGGTAATCTTTCCATACTGAACCCGTGTCTCTGAAACCACAAGGACAGCTGCACATACCAGCATGATGTATCTCCTTTCATTGCTAATTGTCGAGAGGATTCGAGGGCCAATCTAGTATATCGGCAATTATCTGTATCCCATAAACCATGTATACAGGACACTGATCTGGTAAGAGCTTCAATTTCTATCGGAGGGGTAGCTAGTTCCGCTCGGGTAATCGCGTGTGGTACGGAGGCCTTGGCTCTAATCATTCGGGAAATCATATATATATATATATATATATATATATATATATATATATAGAGAGAGAGAGAGAGAGAGAGAGAGAGAGAGAGAGAGAGAGAGAGAGAGAGAGAGAGAGAGAGAGAAATGAAATGAAATGAAATGTTATATTAACGTCTTCAAAAGGCCAAAATGACCTATGAGACCAATCAGTTACAAAATAGTGAATCTAATACCATGTCTGGGTACAAAAGAACTAGAAAAGAACTAGAAGTGGAACAAAATACTACTACTACTACTACAATCTAAAACTACGTGGGTGTAGCAGCTGATACAATAGGTACCCGGTAAACTGGATGTAACAGTGTGTGAAACAAAGATGGAAGAAATGGTGAGGATCCATCCTCATCTGCACTCTGGATGTCGAGAGAGTATGGCTCGAATCTTCTGTTGTAGTCTCCGTCGATGCTGTGTAGCTCCTCTCCTCAGTCGCGGTCGTCTGTATCTCTGTAGCTCCAATGCTCGGTCGATGAGAGTGCCAGTAGTGGTCGAATGAGTGTGGGACGAGCTCTGCAGTGGTGGCTGCTCCTCTGGCTGTCCCATATCTAGTGAAAAGAAATCTGTAATGTGTCTGTGGGACTGCCTCTCTCTAGCTCTCCCCAGTAAAGTGTCTCTATACCTGTGTAACTCAAGTAGATATAGTCCAAGACATCTCTGATCCTCATAACTCATGACCCTAGATAGAGGACCAAAACCCTCTCTGAATAAGCAGTGGAAACGCCCCCGTATCTAATAGAACACTGTGCAATGACATATGTAGTGCAACTCTGTCTCTGGCTCTCTTTGGCATAATCGGCATATCCTGCTGTCTGCTGGTATCCCTCTGAATCTACCGGTCTCAATCTCGAGCTGATGTGAGGATGTGCGTATCTGACCAATGGCACAACGCAAACCATGAGACATATGTGTGTCCATGTAGCTGGGTCGAATCACAAACCCATCTCCTGTGAGGTGGAGAAGATGCTCTCTATAGAAAGCCATCTTCGTGCTCAACTCCTGAGGCGGCTCTATCCATGTCCTCCTGGTGTCGAGCTGGATCAGGTCCTGACGAATGAGTCTAGTGATCTCCACCCGTGTAAGAGACAGCGAGGGTGCCTGAAGAGAATACTGGAAAGGGGGCAACCTGTCCATGGTGAAGCCATGCGTCTGAAACCATGAAGTCATCTGTGCATACCAGCATGAAGTGTCCCCCTGTAGAGCTAACTGTCTGGAAGACTCAAGGGCCAATCTAGCATATCTGTCTCTAGTAGTATCCCATAGGCTGTGCACAAAGGACACTGATCTGGTAAGCGCCTCAATCTCCATGGGGGGGGCAGCTAGCTCTGCTCGAATGATCGCGTGAGGTACGGAGGCCTTGGCTCTAATCAATCGGGAGATCATAGATACCAAGGGCCTCTCCATACGTCTCCAACCATCCTGGCCTACAGAAGGTCCCCATACCTGTACCCCATACATCATAGCTGAGGCTACTGAAGTATCAAAGAGCCATAACTTTGTCCGAGGTTCCTGGAACTGAACCTGCGAACACATCCTCTCCAAGCCTCCCAAGGCCGCATAAGCTCTGGTCAGTCTAGTCTTTGCTGCTCTCCCCAAAGAAAACCTCGGCCCAGTGAAGACTATCCCAAGGTAAGTGTATGCATCTGTATACTCCACAATCTCTTGACCATACGTGAAGGTCGGTGCCGATCTCCTGATCCACTGCGGTGTGGTGTTAAACACCATGACCTTGGTTTTACCAAGGTTTACAGACAATCCACTATCCTCTGCAAAACTGTGTAATGCATCCAACTGTCGCTGCATACCCTCTGGTGAGTCAGAGATCAAGACAATATCATCAGCATATAACAACAATGGGATCCACGTCCCTGCCAGCTGGGCACCTCTATCACCCTCTCTGTCAATGTAATCAGACACCTCATCAACATACATACCAAATAGAGTAGGAGACAATGGGCAACCCTGTTTCACCCCGATAGTGGAGTGAACTAAGTCAGATATCCCCTCTGGGGTGCGTACATGTCCCATCACTGATCTGTATAAAGCCATAATCCCCCAAATCGACACTGTGGGCACCCCCATCTCCTGCAGTCTGCGCATCAGTCGAGCTCTCGGTACCATGTCAAATGCTTTGCGGAAATCCACAAAGCTACAATAAATCCGTCTCCCATGTGACCTGCCCTCCTCAATGATAGCTCTGAGTGTCAGAATATGGTCAAGAGTGGAGAAACCCCTCCTGAAACCTGCCTGTCCCTTTGCCCGTACACCCTCACCCTCTGCCCAGTTACTCAACTGCTGCTCAATAATGGATGCATACAATCGTGCCAGTGTGTGTCCAACCATAATAGTGCGGTAATTTCCAGGCTCTGTAGGATCACCTGCCTTGAATATAGGCACAATAGTAGACAACCTCCAAGTCTCAGGTAATCCCTCACACATGGCACGATTGAACAACACTAAAAGAACCTCCATCAGCATATCCCTAGCATGTATAAAGTGCTCCGCTACTAGACCGTCATGATCGTAAGCCCTCCTGGTCCTCATCCTGTCAATGGCTCTCTTTACCATCTCAGTGGTAAAGAAGGTGCTCGTAGGTGGACATGGCTCTGTAGGATCTGGAAGGGGATCCTGCCCAGGAACCGTATATAACGATGTCGCATACTGGCCCCACACATCAGGAGAAGTAATCACTGGGGGAGGGGAGTGCTCATGGAAGAGTCGCCATGCCTCGCCTGAGTCTCTACTCAAGAACAACTGATACAAGTCTCGCTCCATCTGGGCCAGGTAAGCTCGTTTCTTCTTTCGCACAAGGCGCCGGAAAGCAATCCGCGACTGTCTATAGGTGATGACTCCTAAATGAAGATCCCTCTGAAGCTGGGCTCTCATCTCTCTGCACTCCTCATCATACCAACTATTCTGGGGCATGCTCCCAGAATGTCGCCTCCGATCCGGTTGAGTGTGTGGGTATGCCTCTGATGCTGCATCATGTAGTGTCTCAGTCAATAAAGTAGTGCACTCCTCTACTGAGAGGCCTGGAGCAACTGTGCATAGAGAGAGAGAGAGAGAGAGAGAGAGAGAGAGAGAGAGAGAGAGAGAGAGAGAGAGAGAGAGAGAGAGAGAGAGAGAGAGAGAATGAAATGAAATGTTATATTAACGTCTTCAAAAGGCCAAAGTGACCTATGAGACCAGGAAGTTACAATGCGGTGTATCTGATATCAAGTCAGATAAACAAAATAAATTAAACTAGACTCGGCATAACAAGATATAAATATTGCGGAATCCTAAACTAAGCGGATAGGTGTGAAAGGCGAGAGGCGTGAAATGTGTGAACTGAGCTATACAATGCGAGAGAGAGAGAGAGAGAGAGAGAGAGAGAGAGAGAGAGAGAGAGAGAGAGAGAGAGAGAGAGAGATGAAAATGAAATGTTATATTAACGTATTCAAAAGGCCAAAATCATAAATGACCTATGAGACCAAACTGCTACAAAATTGTGAATCTGATACCATGTCTGGGTACAAAAAGGCTAGAACAAAAATACTACTACTACTAGAATCCATCCTCATCTGCACTCTAGATGTCGAGAGTATGGCTCGAATCCTCTGTTGTAGTCTCCGTCGATACTGTGTAGCCCTCTCCTCAATCGTGGCCATCTGGATCTCCGTAGCTCCAGTGCTCGGTTGATAAGAGTGCCGTTAGTGGTCGAATGAGTGTGGGCGGAGCTCTGCAGTGATGGCTGCTCCTCTGGCTGTCCCATATCTAGTGAAAAGAAATCTGTAATCCTTCTCTGGGACTGTCTCTCTCTAGCTCTCCCTAGTAAAGTGTCTCTATATCTGTGTACAAGGAGATATAGCCCAAGACATCTCTGATCCTCATAACTCATGACCCTAGAGAAAGGACCGAAACATTCTCTGAATAAGCTGTGGAAATGGCCCCGAATCTCATTGTACATTGTGCAATTACATATGTAATGTAGCTTTGTCTTTGGCTCTAGCTGGCATAAGCGGCATAATCTGACTAATGGCACACCGCAAACCATGAGACATATGTGTATCCATGTAGCTGGGTCGAATCACAAACCCATCTCCTGTGAGGTGGAGAAGATGCTCTCTATAGAAAGCCATCTTCGTGCCCAACTGCTGTGGCGGCTCTATCCATGTCCTCCTGGTATCCAGCTGGATCAGGTCCCGACGATGAGTCTAGTAATCTTCACCCATGTAAGAGACATCGAGGGTGCCTGAAGAGAGTATTGGAAAGGGGGCAGCCTGTCCATGGTGAAGCCATGCATCTGAAACCATGATGTCACCCCCTGAAGAGCTAACAAAAGGCCAAAATGACCTATGAGACCCAAAAAGTTATATCTCAGGAGAATTTGATAAAGTGTCTGCAAGAAACTAAGAGGAACTAAAATTGAAAGCGAAAAAAGCTAAAATAGAACTATAGGGCACTATGAAGAGGTGACTAGGAACTCTCTAGCAAAAACAAAGATACAATCTCATGTGGGATCAGGAGGGTTAAAAAAATCATCAACGTACTCATCATCCGTGTCTTGGGATGTCCGGCATTGGTTGCTGGCGAATCTCATTGATGTTCTCCATGGTAAGTACACCGACTCGGCTTCTTGCGTATTGTAGCAGAGTAGTCCTGATCTTTTGGTGTAATCTCTGTTGATGTTGTGATGCTTGTCACGAGAAGGGCACCATGTGCCAATAGAGAAGAATAGATTGATTAGACTTTTAGCACTTCAACAACAATTGAACTGAAAGAGAGAGAGAGTACACGCGACACAGAGTGGCGGAATTCCACCCCAGAGAGTACTGGCCCCAAACCTTGGCGTCCCTTTCGGTATTTGTTTATATCACTTGAACTCAATACAATGCCGGTTTTCGCGCTTTGCACCTTCACCCGGAAGAGTTCTAGAGAATGAGCCCTCTACACATATTTAAAGGCCCTTGGCCTTGAAAAGTAGTTAGATGAAAAGTAGTCAAACTCAAAATCATTTGGCCCCAAACACTAGCGCCCAAAAGCTGCCAGTGTGTTTTGCGGAAATCCGTACAGGTGAAATGCCAACAAAACCAACGCAAATTGTGGAAATCCGTACTGGTCTGCCACATCAGCACAGCTGGCGCAAATTGCAAAAATCCGTATTGGGCTGCCACGTCAGCAACTCTCCGCGAACGGTTGTTTCTGAAGCTCAGCATGCACTACTATGAGCCTTTTCAAGTACTTGACAAGATCAAGGATGTTGCTTAGAGGTTGAAATTGCCTGACACTTGGACGATTCATAATGCGTTTCACGTGAGTCCATTTAGACCCTTTGTGGGTGATGTCCCAAAAGATATGCCAGATAAAGATCAACGAGAAGTTGAGGAACTTGATGAGATCTTGGTACTTATGCAGATTTTGGCACCTTAGGAAAGAAAAGTCAAGGGAAAAATTGCACGACGTTATTTAGTGAAGTTTAAGAACTATCCACCTATGGATGCAAAGTGGATGGAAGAGAATACAACGTGTGATTTTTCATGGTGTAGGGAGATTGCCTATGATCAAATTCAGAGCTACATGATATCTCTTGCACGAGGGAGATTGTGTATGATATCTTACAGGAGAAGGCGATGTTGGAGGCCAACTATTACATGGATATTAGACAATTTGTAGATTTGTATGAGAGACATATTAATGATGCTTTGGGGAAGCTAGCTTGGTTAGAGAAATGTTCATCTTGGTACCTTCCCTCGGCTTTTGTGATGGAGGACCAAATGGGTCCCTTCTTCCTCTCCAATTGGGTTGTGCCTGTAATGGGGGGACACCAGGTACCAACGAATGAGACCAAATTGAAGAAAATTTAAGCATTGAACTGAAAGAGATGCACGACACACACAACGCAAGAGTGGCGGAGTTCCACCCCAAGAGAGCGCTGGCCCCAAACCCTGGCGCCCCTTTCAGTATTTCTTTACATTGCTTCAACTCAGTACGACGGCAACGTCATGTCTCTGCATCTTTACACGGAAGCATGCTCGAGAGTGAGCCCTTGACACATATTTTAAAGGCCCTTGGGCCATGAAAAGCAGTTTACATCCAAAAGCATCTAATCCTAAAAGCATATGCTCTCCAAAATCTGGTAGCGTGTAAAACGTGGAAATCTATATAGCTGCCACATTAGCAGCTTGCAGCGCAAAACGCGGGCGCCTATACAACTGCCACATCGTCAAGTTGTTAGCGCAAAATACGGAGCGTCCGGACAACCCTGCCATGTCATCAATGATTACGCAAGAGATGGTGTGTGTGTGTCTGCTTCCATTTTGGACGGGGTCTCATAAGTTGGGAGAGCTTTTAAATTGGGATCTCCTTTAATGTTTGTCCCACTCGGCGAGGAACTGTAAATTGGTGAGAACTTCTTCTTCTGCTGTTGCTTCTAGGATTTAGACCCCTCGGTTGTGATCTGCAGGTTGGCTCAGGTCTTCAGTGGCTTGACACGTAAGCAGTTTGTGACATCCCCCCCTTCTTGAAAGAAGAGTAATGGTTTGCGATTACATTATATCTGCAAAACAACTCAAGTTAGCTCAAAAAATTCCGAGGGTCATTTTGAGGGACATTGCAAGGGACAATGAATTTTCTCATTCTAGATCGGAGCTCTTGATATTCTAGCGTAGCAAAATTAGCCATCACACCCAGATCGCGCTGATCTTAACGTGTGTTTCGATGCACTAAAACTACATACCCAACCAATCTCACCCAATTAGGAATATTCAGTGGTTGGCACATCACGATGCAACACAAATGCTCACATATGCATGTTACAAGACAACGAACAACGCCCTTGAGCACTCCTCTATGAGACATCACACCCAGATCGTGCTGATCTTAACAGGTGTTTCGATGCACTAAAACTACATACCCAACCAATCTCACCCAATTAGGAATATTCAGTGGTTGACACATCACGATGCAACCACAAATGCTCACACATGCATGTTACAACTTACAAGACAACGAACAACGCCCCTGAGCACTCCTCTATGAGACCAAAAAGTTACAAGTGGAGAATTTGATACAATGTGTGAGTACAAAAAAGAGTACAAAAGGACTAAAGGACGGGGGGGGGGGGGGGGGGGGGGGGGGGGGGGGGGGGGGGGTGAGAGCTGATACAAATCAACATCGGAAAGTGGATTAAAATTAAAGGAGATCCCTCATTGGTTGTCGGAAAATTTCATCAATGTCTCCATGGTCAGTAATCCGACTGGCATCTCGCATGTCGAGCTAGAGTGATCCGGATCCTCTGTTGCTACCTCTGTCGATGTTGTGAAGCCCTCCACGGTCGTGGGCACCTGGATCTCCCTAGCTCAATCGCTCAATTGATTAATGTACCTCTCGTGTGGATGAGATGTGAAGTCTGCTGTGATGACTGCTCCTTTGGCTGCCCAATGGCTGGTGTAAAGAAACCTGTGATCTGCCTCTGAGACTGGCTCTCCCCTGGTGTCTTCAGCAAGCTCTCGTGCAGCTCGAGTAAAAACAGTCCTGGACATCTCTAGTCCTGGTATCTCATGACGCTAGAAAGTGGTCCAAAATCCTCTTTGAACGGGCAATGAGAGCGGCCGCATTTCTCATAGTACACCGGGCAATGACATATGTATTGCAGCTCTAACGAGGAGCCACATGACCAAGCAGAAGCAAGGAAGAGCCTCTACCAAGTAGAGGCAAGGCAAAAGAGCCACCATGGAGCACTGTGCCGGAAGAGACCCTGTAGGCATCCAAATGCCAAAGGATACTCACATCTAGGAGTACATGTCCAAAAGAAGTGTCTGTCGTGCCAAGAGGCATGGGTCTATCATACAGAGAACCAATGAAGGAGGTGGATAGGGCAATCCCAAATAGAGAGACAACAGTCGATGGAGAGGGAGGGAGGGTTACTGAGGGAGAAGTAGCGGTGAAAAACACAAGCCACATCCACATAAGTACTTGTACCAGTCCAATCCCCTGCATCTTCCCGAGGGCAAGAGAGCCTCGAGGAGGGAAGATCTGCAATGTCAAGGGAGATCCGTCCGTCGTGCTAGAACCTATATCTGAGTCCACGTCTCAATGTCGAACGAAGAAGGAGCAAAGGTGAGAAGAGGATCTGAATAACCGTGTCGGATGAAATGCCAAATGACCGCGAAGTAGGGTGTAAGTGACGGGAGAGGCAAGGGAAACCCGAAGGGATGCTGAAGGGGCAAAGTAGAGGTGTTGTCCAAAACCTGAAAACGCAGCAAAAGGGAGCTCGAAACATTGCAAGAACGCCGGGGTTTTAGCAAAACTCCAGGTGATGGAATCACCCGATGCCGAGAGTGTAAGGTGAGGGCTGTAAATACACCAAAACAGGCTGAAAATCAGCAAGGTAGAAGTCGGAGAATCGCTGGCAAAGTCACGGGATTGATAAGCTTCCAAGCGGGAAGACCAAGGGGCAAGGAGTGGGGCTCAGGCTGTCCAAGATCGGCAAGGAGGAAGGGCTAAAATAGAGGGAAAAACGCTGGTCTAAAACTGTTGCTGTCCTGCCCAAAAACGCAAGAGCATAGGGCTGAAAACGCAAGATCGACACGCTGCCCTCCTGCAAAAAAAAAAACGCTAGGCCAATGCTGGCTGAAAGACGCTGGTGCAGAGATGTAGAAGGTGGCGATCAGGTGGAGGGAGGGAGGGAGGGAGGGCACTAGCAGAGGGAGTAGAAGAGGGTACAAATCCCAAAAACGCCAAGTCCCAAAAAAAAACACTAGTAGATCTGAGTCGGTCTTCGCAATGGAAATCTCCGCAGTGTCCTCCCAGGGGATGGCGATGGCAAATCCTCAGCCTAGAAGCTCTGATACCATGTCAGAGTGTGCAGCGGAAGGTGAGAGAGGGAAAGAGACAATGGCACGAGAGAGAGAGAAGAGACATGACATGAGACAGATGGTGGAAAGGCTGGAAGCCCAATAACTCCAGATGGCTACATGGTGTGAGACAATACAAGACAATGAGAAAGAGGGTGCCCCTCCTCCTATATATAGGAGAATAGGGGCTGGTCGGGCAATAATCCTCAATATAGTTCAATGACCTAAAAATATGACCCTCCAATATAAATGGGGGAATATGTGATCAAAACAGGTCTAAAGTCGGAAATGTGCTGAACAACCCTAAGTGTGTCTGAGATCCCTGTCCAGCAGGTGTACAGGTGGCCAACCCACAACCAAGGGCCAGTGCACGTGATGTATGTGAAGCCTGTAGACAGTGTGCGAACCATCTGGAGATGAAGAAAATCTAACACATCTCGGACCTTGGCAAATGTAGTGTCCAAGTCTCTTGTGTACTGGTCGGCTTCAAAAATTTTATCTTTCGTGCTAAGGGTGGAACCTTCGGAGCACCTTCAATGATCTTAAATGGCGCCTTGCCCATCGAAGAGTGGATCGTGTTATTGTAGGCAAATTCCACCAAGGGCAAATTTTTTCCCCATTGAGTCTTCTGATCAGAAATGTAAGACTTCAATAAATCCAGTACGACTGAATTTGCAATCTCAGATTGCCCATCTGTTTGCGGGTGGAAAGATGAGGAGAACTGCAACCGTGTGCCAATGTTCTCCCAAATAGCCCTCCAAAACAAACTCGTGAATCGGGGATCTCTGTGAGAGACTATTGTCTCATGCATGCCATGTGTCTGAAAATCTGTGCAATAACCAGTCTCGCTAAATGATCCGGCTTGACTGTTTTCTTCACTGGAATGAAGTGAGCTTGCTTGCTAAATCTGTCGATGACAGTCCAAATGCCATCATGCCGACTCTGTGTCTTCGGGAGATAAAAAATGAAATCCATTGCAATACTTTCCCAGGGGCGGGTGGGAATGGGTAAAGGTTGTAACAAATTTTATGCCTTATGCCTGTCAAACTTGACCTTCTGGCATACTAAACAACTGCGTACAAAGTAGTCCACATCTTTCTTGAGTCTCGGCCAAAAGAAGTAATGCTCCACACCTGCAAGGTGGTGTCGATGCTGCGGCGATCCGTAAAAGATGGACAATGGCACTCAATCAGAACCTTTTCCCTCAACGGCTATGTAACGCACAACATCATTTTCTTCATCAAGTAGCCATCCCGTATGGAATATCCCGCTATTACTCCCCCATTTTGTATTCAAGTGAATATATCCGAAAAATCCGGATTTGTGGCGTAGTGATCAACCATGTCCTCGAAGCTTCTATGATGAATCGTGGAATAGCCAAGACTAACGGCTTCTGAGACAAAGCATCTGCCACCAAGTTTTTGTGTCCCTGAACATGGACAATCTGGAAGTGAAACTGTGACAAGATGTTAGCCCACCACATCTGCTTTTCCAAAAGCTGCGTGTAACATTTAATGCACTAGTAACTTGTGTGTAGCGGAAATTGATAACATAGTGAGCATTTCATTAAGAACAAGTTCCTAATGAGCATAGAGAGAGTAGTTAGTTTGAGAAAGCAACATAGCAATTTACACCTAGCTAGTTTGGCATAGACAATACTTGAAAAGAGAGAGAAATAGAACAATTGACAACAGTTCAGCACCGGATTTACATGGAGCCGGTCCCCCCTTCAAAAAGGCTTTGTATTATAGCTTCTCCCATCAAAGGAGACTTTTGCACAATACAATCTTTGTGTTCCTTGAAAAAACTTGTTGGTGCAATGAAGATGGAAGCTTCATGCACCAAATTATGCTTGAAAAACACACCTAGTGTCCCTAGCCTCAGTCCCAAGACCTCACGCACCTTCAAAAATGGTGAGAGCTAGCAAGGAATGAGGAAAGATTGAGAGGAAGAAGATGTATCTTACGAGAAAGAAGTATTCTCCGTACATAATCACTCTAATAGCATAGTTTAGCTTAGTAATTAGCATGGTAGAGGAGATGAGCATGCCATTGAAGCTTGGCTTTTGGTTGGATTTGCATTCCATAGCCAAGAGTTGTTGGTGTAGGCCTCTACTTCTCAATGCTTGGAGAAGGAGACGGAGTTCTTGCTCAACACATGAGTTGTGTGTGTGTAGCAAAGTTGGTTAGTGTAAAAATGCCAACCTCTCTCTCTCTTGGTAGACCCCTCTTCCAAAAAGCTCTTGCTGGCTTTCCATTGGTTCCTGCAAAGCTTAGCCAATAGGAATTAAGAAGCATAATTGATAGCCTTGTGACATGTGTCCCCCTTTCCCCTTTTGTGAGAACTTAAGGTAATTAAATAATTTATTTAAACTCTCGTTGGACCTTTTAGTCTTCTGGCCAATAGGAATCAAGCAAGCCATTGGGCTGCTGGAGACTCATTGGACCCCTTGGTAGACTGTTCAATAGTCTTCTAGAGAGCTTAATTTCTAATGGTTCTTTTATCAAGCATTTTTAAATTGATTAGACTAATTTTACCCAGCCTAATTCTCAATGGTCCACCTCTATGGCCATCCAATAGGATTTGAGGGGAGATTGGGGACAACTGGGTTACTGGGCTAGGAGCGTGCCATGTGTCCATTCTTTCCTTTGGGGAGAGCTTGGGAGTGTGTGTGTGTTTCTCTTTCATCCCCTATCATTAGGCTCGCCCCCTCCTTCCTAGGGATGTGGGAAGACTTTTTATTCTTCCCATAACCATCCAATTTTTCCCCACCTTTGGCCATTGGACTTTTTAATTAGCTTTTGGAACATTAGCCTATGGAAGTCTTAATGGAGCTGAACCTTAGGTCTTTTAAGCCCCATTGAAGCACATTGCTCTTTTGTAGACTATCCCTCTTTGGATCCCTATTTTCCTTCCTTTGGATCCTTGTAGAGACCGGTCTGGCAGCCTTATCAATATTTTAGCTTTTATTCTCCTGGTAACTCCCCATATTAAATGATGAGTTTAACATGAGAAAATCATTTGGGAGTATTGGATATTAGTTTTTATGACATCACCTCTCTCTTGAAATCATAGTCGTCCTCGACTATGAGCTAGAGAAGATAAAGCCTAGTCATTAGTCTGTTGGCTAGCGGATAGAGGATCCCTATTTTACCCTACGACACCGTTCCAGAATGGATGACTAGTCCATTTGGTGCTTGAGAGCCTTAGCTACCGCAAGCATGTCTACACATTAGTCCATATCAATCTTCCATAGTAGAGTGACAAACTCTACTTGGTGTTTGGGAGACGTCGTCTCTACAAACATGATCCTAAGTATGCATATTTATTAACATTTGTGCAAGAAGACAGTCTTATAAGACAAAAACTTTGTTCATTTATACATATTTACGTTTGCTTACTCTAGGGAATCATTGTAAGCATTGACAAGGTTTAGGTTATCCTTTAATTGTATGCCTTGCATCCATCTAGCATCCAAAAGGATAATTTTTAAACTTGATAAGATATCGTCGGATAGTCTTACCGTCTCTCAATATCTTGTCTTCGTGTCGGAGAATGGACTGGGGCTGCAGCGTCTCTTCTTGATCCTCGATCTCCGGTGGGTCTTCAATGGCTGGTTCTTAAGGTGGCTCTCCTTTGTAAGGCTTTAGTAGGCTCATGTGGAAAGCATTGTGTATGAGCCAATGGTTGGGCAACTTGAGTTGATAGGCCATCTCATTGATCGGCCTAAGAATCTAAAAGGGGCCATAGTACCTTTTTGCTAACTTAGCATAGTACTTTTGGTGTCCTGTAGGATTCTTGCCCGTCGTGTGCCTTAATCAAGCCTTGGGAAACTTAAGCAAGACCCAGTCATTTTGTTTAAAGGCTAGAGCTCTTTTGTGCTTATCACCAGCAGCCTTTTGCCTTTGCTGAGAGATGGAAATAGCATCCTTAATCTTTTGGAAAGATTCTTGTAGGTCTCGGCTATATTCATCTGCAGCGAAGATCTTCCAATGTACCTTGAGTAGCAGGGGACTTTTTGATCTTCCTTCTATCATCTCAAAAGGTGCTTTTCCCGTGGAAGTATGTACAGTGTTATTGTAAGCATATTCCACTAAAGGTAAGTACTTCTCCCGTTGGAACTTTTGATCTACTTCTGTGACGTAAGCTTTTAGTAGATCAGGAATTGTTAGGTTAGCTATTTCACTTTAGCCATCCGTTTGCGGGTGATAGACCGAAGAGAAGTTTAGCCTTGTACCTAAATTCTTAAAGAGACCCTTCCAGAAATTACTGGTCATTCTAGGATCTCTATCCGACACTATAGACATTGGCAAGCCATGGTACTTGAAGATTTGTGATATAAAGAGGGTTGCCATTTGATGGGCCTTGATAGTCTTTTTGACAGGTATGAAATGGCTTGTTTGCTAAACCTGTCCACTATCGTCCATATTTGTGTATTCCCATGGATAGACTTGGGCAATCCAAAGATAAAATCCATGGATATGCTCTCCCATGGTGAATTAGGGATTGGCAAAGGTTGAAGCAATTCAGGTGGCTTCCCTCTATCAAACTTCGTCTTTTGGCATACCACACATTTTGAAACATACTCTTGTATGTTTGCTTTCATGGTAGGCCAATAGAAGTATGTTTCTATCCCTTTTAGGGTAGACTGAATCCCTCTATGCCCCGCATAAGGAGGAGCATGGGATTCATACATTACTTTCTTACGTAGTGAGTTAGTAACGCATAGTCTATTGCCATAGAAAAGATAACCATCTTGTAAGGTAATTGGTTCTTCCTTCTTCCCCAGTGCAAGGGCTGAAATCACATCTTTAAAATCGGGATTGATACGGTACTCATCTATCATAGAAGATAGATCATTGTGAGTTGCTATGGATACCGCATTCACTCTTGGTCGTCTTGAGAGTGCATCGGCTACTTGATTATGCTTGCCAGCAATGTGAGCAATATGAAAATGAAATTGTGAAAGGAAATTTGTCCACCTCATTTGTTTGTCGGAGAGCTTGGTCTGCGTCATGAAGTACTTAAGGCTTTGGTGATCCGTTCGCAGAATGAAAGGAGTCCCCAATAAATAGTGCTTCCACGAGTCTAGAGCATGTAGAATTGCTAAGAGTTCCTTCTCATATATACATAGAGCTTGCTCAATAGGGTCGAGTCTTTGACTTTCATAGGCTATGGCGTGCCCTTCTTGGAGCAAAATAGCTCCAAGGCAATCGCCATAGGTGTCGGCGGTCGCATTGGACCTCAAATGGCTTTGAGAGATCCGGCAGTGTAAGCACAGGTTGAGAGATAAGCTTCTCTTTAAGCTTTTCGAAAGCATTGTTCTCCTCGGTGGACCATATATACCTAACATTTTTCTTTGTTAGGTCATGTAATGGTCCCGCAATTTGTGCGAACTTTTCTATGAAGCGTTTATAATATGCACACATACCTATGAAGCTTCTTAGTTCATGCAGATTCCTTGGATTAGGCCATCATTTTATTACCTCTTACTTTGATGGATCCATTTGGATGCCGTCTTGAGAGATAATGTGATCTAAATATTGAATCTTTTGTAAGAAAAATTCACTTTTCTTTCGATTAATATAAAGTTTATTCTCTCGTAAAGCTTGAAATATTACCTCGAGGTGTTGCTTGTGTTCGTCTGATGAATTAGAGTAGATGATTATATCATCAAAGAACACTCCAGTAAAGCTTCGGTGAGGCCTGAATAGCTTCTCCATCAGACTGTTAAATGTGGCGATGCATTGGTCAAGCCAAAAGGCATGAAATGTACTCGTAATGACCAAACGTAGTGCGAAATGCGGTCTTTACAATGTCTTGATCAACTATCCTTATTTGATGGTAGCCGCTTTTTAGGTCAATCCTATTGAAGTAGGGCGACCCTTGTAGCTTATCAAATAGGTCTTCTACCCGTGGAACGGGAAACCTATCTTGATAGTGATCCTATTTAGTGCTCTATAGTCGATACACATATGATATGTGCCATCTTTCTTTTGCACTAATAACATTGGTGAACTAAAGGGAGATGAGCTAGGCCTAACCATGCCTTTCTCAACCAACTCATATACTTGCCGTATAATCTCCTCTTGTTGAGCTTGAGAAACTTGATAAGGAGGTTTATTAGGCGGTGAGCTTCCTTGAAGAAGTTCAATTGCATGGTCGTCATCCCCTCGTTTGGGAGGTAGCTCACAAGCGATGTCATCAATAAAAACATCTTGGAATCGAGGAAATTGGATAACTCTAATTCCTTTTGATTGCTTATATCTTCTTTTGCTAAAACATAAGATTCATTTTGAGAATCTTTAACAAAAATCATGTAAACGGAAATAGAGCTCTCATTGACTTATTGAAAGCTTGCTTATGTACAATGGGTATGGTGCTACCCAACTCCTTAGCATCTATGTACATATCTCTTTCCCTATACCTAAAGTAGATTTGTTTTTCAAGGAATTTAACATTGGCAGCCATGCGATCAAACCATGGTGCCCCTAGGATTACATCCTCATGTTTGAGAGGAGAGATGAAGAAATTCTCCTTCTCCACATAGCTTTGGACATGGAGCCTCAATTTCCTAATTAAGGGAGTGACCGAGGCTTCTTGTCCCTTGAAAGCACCATCGGTAGGTAGGACATCTCCCATCTCATAGGCTTGGATGCCTAGCTTGGTGACCAACTCTGTGGATATGAAATTGTGAGTAGAACTAGGGTCAAAGAGAATGAAAGCATCATGTTCTCTTACCTTCCCCCAAGCATGACATAGAGGAGATCCTTTGTGATGAGCATCCTCTTCTTGAATTTCGACCAAGGTAGCTCTAGGAGGCTCCTTACGTGTATTCTTGTGGGGGCAAGCACGATAGGCATGCCCTTGCTCCCCGCACTTGAAACAACGGTTATCTTTTTGATAACGCTCTAGCTCTTCAGGAGAGAGTTTATTTTTGTCTTTTTAAACTCCCTTCTCCTTGGCTTTGTTGTTATTGGCGTTGCCTTTGGGGACTTTTGGACGTTGTCCTTCCCCTTAGGCTCATTACGGTCCTTGTTTTCCATGGGCTTAAGATTTCTCTTAGCCCTCTTACAGTGGTATCAGAGCTCACACAATTCTTCTCCTACGAAGGATCCGATTCTTTTTCTACAGAAACATGGCTTCTAGCAGTGAATCCGACAGAGAAGACTCCATTCCACCAATTTCACGGGAAGATGAAGAACACTCCATGGAAGGAAACAACGGAGATTCAAACAGAAGCAAACCTCCTTCCGAGGAACTAGGAGAGAACGATGGTAAGTTTCTGGCAGGGAATCTCATCAAAATGGAGTACAAGCGTCACCTTCACGTTGACATATGTGCAAAACGAATGATCAAGGATTCGAATGTGAAGTATCTGAAGAATCGTTCGCTTGATGAGGCTCACTCTCGATGGCAGAAGGCCATCCACACACCAATAAACTTTGGGCAAGAAGACCCTTAACTGGCTGAACACAGGTCTAGACTAGACCAGGTCGAGTGACTAGACCACTTGGCTGGACCAGGGACGAGGAGGGACTAGACCAGGGACGAGGGCCTAGACCAGGACGAGAGTTGGTTGGACCAAGGCGAGAGAGGACCAGACCAGTTGGACCTAGGGCAAGAGAGGACTAGACCAGCAGGATCAACAGAGAGTGAGACTTAAATTGAGGTCCCACCGTGATGCCAAAATGAGAGCACCTGTTGCGTAGATAGTGTGTTGTGCTCTCTACAGTGGGTGGTCCTCAGTGCAATGTGCGTGACAATCTCACTCAAAATAGACTGAAAACAAAGGAGCAATAGACAACAACTGAGCTCACAGAGACGCAACAACAACAGACCACATTAAATGACTTGACTATCTCAAAGAACTGATACAGACTCTGGCGTGGCAGCACACTCAGCTCCAGCCCAGGACTCTCAGGTACAATGGGGTGTCGAGGCTCAGATGTGCAGGGATGGTGAAGACGTGCTGTGTGTATAGACTCACTACTCCTAACGACGACGCTGGACCATAGAGCTAGAAGATGATCCACCAATGGCTCATAAATGTCAGCCACCTAAACCAATCTCCAAACTGAGTGGTGGTGGTGACCTGGCCACGATGTCCACTAAACCACCACCGTCTGTATCCTGCTACGTGTCACTGCCAGCCCAGAGAGTCCATCGAGTGTGAACCAGACCAGACCAACCGTACTAACTGTGTGTCTTGTGAAAGTGACATTGTAGCCTGCTACAGGTCCATCTGTACTCCTGCTGCTGAGACGATGTGTCCCAAGAAGTGTATCTCCGGCAAGAAAAATTCACTCTTTTTGGCATTGATAACTAACTTGTGATCTCGCAATGCTTGAAAGACATGTAGCAGATGGTGTCTATGTTCTGCTTCATGCTTGGAGAAGACTATAATGTCATCAAAGAAAGTGCCGAGAAATGATCTATACCCTCTGAAAATCCTATCCATCATTCGGTTGAAAGTCGTTGGAGCATTGATAAGGCTAAAAGGCATGACCAAAAATTCATACAAACCAAAGCTCGTCCAAAAGGCTGTCTTGTAGACATCTCCCGACGCGATTTGGATCTGATGATATTCGCTTTTCAAATCAATCCTGCTCAAACAAGAGGATCCCTGAAGTCGGTCAAGAATATCATCAATCCTTGGAATCAGAAATCTGTTCTTGATGGTGATTCTATTGAGAGCTCTTTAATCAATTCACATTCTCCAAGATCCGTCTTTCTTAAAAACCAACAACACGGGAGAGCAGTAGAGTGAAGTACTCGGCTGGATAACCCTTTTCCAGAAGGTCTTTCACTTGGTTCATAATCTCTTCATCCTGGGCTCGGCTACCACGGTAAGGTGGCCGGATCGGTGGTCTGCTTCTAGGAATCGGATCAATGGTGTGATCCTCAAGAGGAGATGGGGACAACTCGCTTGGCAGGCCCTCAGAGAAGCAATCGGCATTAGTGTGGAGAAAATCTTGGCATTCTCTATCAAGTTCAGACAGGTTTGTTCTATGTTCATCATTTAACTCTTTCAAGTAGATGGAGTAAACAAGGAGACTGGATTTCATTAATTTGGAAATGGCTGAAGCCGATACAATAGGGACGGACTCGCCCTTCACTTTTACATCAAGTACAATTTTTCAGCCCTTTGCATTCGTCAAAGTGCTTTCTTTTCCTGATAATCGACCACGGCGTTGTTCTTATGGTACCAAGGGACTCCTAGGAGGACGTCACAACCTTCGAAGGGCATTATGTAGAAGTCCTCGTGCCCGAAATACCCCTGACAATGCAACCGAAGTTTGCCAATGACAGGTGTAATGGCTATGTCCCGTCCGGGTTCCGCTAGAACTGCCTCTACTGGTGGTCGCATCCTGTCGGGTGTAATCTCGAGCCGCGCCGCTAATTCAGGTGAAATAAAGTTGGACTAGGCTCCTCCATGGAAGAAAATCAGGGCTTCTTGATCTTTCACTTTGCCCCAAGCTCGGCAAAGTTGTGTACTTTCATCAATCAGGCTTGGGTTAGTACCCATGCAATCTAGTACCAGTCCTGCTTTCATCTTGCCTTTTTTGCGACGTTCCTCTGCTGCTCTCGAACTCTTTGGCTTGTCTTCAGTTTGTTCTTGCTGTGCCTTTTTGGGGCACTTTGCGGAGATGTGCCCTTGTTCCCCGCAACCAAAACACTTCCCTTCTTTGATGTAATTGGCCCTCTTTCGAAGAGTGAGCTTGGGTCGTGTATCCTTATCTTTCTTTTCTTGGGAACTCTTTCTCTTTCTACTTTCATTGTTAGAGGTCTGTCGGGTTCTCTGAGTCAAGATCTCATGAGTGGGGTAAGTCAAATTTCCTGAATGTATCAAGAAACCCCGTTTCGCATGACCCATTAATTCTTGAATAGAATTTGACTTTTGTTCGAGGCAGTAGTCTCGGATCTCTGTAGGGAGTCCGCAGCAAAACCGCTCAATCTGTTCCTTGAAAGAGACCTTCTTAAATGAAGAGGTTTGTAGAAAAGAGTCCCAAAATCTCTCGCAATAAGTGTCCAAAGAATCTCCCTTGGTCATTCGAAGATAGTTCCAAGCGGTTCGTATATCTCATTCGTACTCCCAAGTCAGCCAAGAAGATATAAAGAGCCTTTTGAATTTCAACCACTTGAATGGAGCTTCCTTCCTCAGAAGAAGAGTGGACCACCATGTTCGAGCATTTCCTTTAAGAAAAGATGCAGCCCTCCTTATCTTAGAGTGCTCTGAGTAGTGCCCTCCAGAGAAGGCTATGTCAAACTGTTGAATGAAGGCTAAAGCCCTCGGAGCATCTTGGAAATTCAAATTCAATTGATTGTCCACCTTCTTTGAATTCTTTTGCTTTCTTGCTTTTGTCTTCGAGGAAGTCATATTGGTTGGCTATGTAAAAATGCTTCTTCTTTGCATAAAACATATGGTCATCGGAGTCCCAACTGTCAGAGGATGACTCCTCTGTAGAATTGTCAGAAACTGGGCGAAATCTGGGTTTCTTTGCCTTTTTCTTGCCCTTTCCGAAGCTTTGCTTTTTGCTTCGGTTTTTGCCTTTTGTGTCCTCCTCGCTCGAGTCAAGAGAGCTGTTAGAAGAAGAGGAATAAGAAGAACTGGGTAGTCCTTCAAAGCGTACACACTTCTTCTGCTTTCTTGCAGATGCAAAAGAAGATTGACGGCCCAAATAACGAGGGTAGTCAGTCCCCTTCTTGCGCTTTTTCACTTGCTTTTTGGATTGGTTGTTCGCGTCCAAAAGCAGATTGATCTGAGTCTGAACCACCTCCTATAATTCTTGTTCTGTAAACTTCCTCGGAGAAGGAGGTTTCTGTGGTTCTGTGGCTTTTTGCCACTGGATGTGCACATCTGCGATGGATTGCTGAGACAAAATATTTGCAAACTGAGGATCCTTTGCAAATTCAATCATCTGCTTTGTGCACTCGGCAACCTGCTGTCGACGTTCCATCTCTTGAAGTTCGTACTGAGTAGGCCGAGGTGGCCGTACTCTTCCTCTGTTAATTCGGTTGAATCTTGTTCGTGATCTCCTCCCGCATCAGCAGATGCAGAAGAAGTCGACAGATTCTTCTTGGAATCCATAAGTGTCGCGAGAAAAGGATTGGATTTCCTGGTAGAAGAGAAATTGACCGCGCTCTGACACCACTGTAACAAACTTGGACCCCCAAGTCAAGATTCTAGCGTGACACAGCAAAGATTCACTTTAAAGCAGTTCACAAAAGACGACACGGCCTGGCGTAGTTCCGTGCCAAGAGATATTGGCCCCAAAGACTGGCGTCCCTTTCGGTATTTCTTTTTATATTAATCTGTGTGCAAAGTACAAGAGAGTCCGCGGGAACTCACTCTCAGACTCTACGTCTAGATGCTCTGAGTAATGAGGCCCAAAAGACTTATTTATTCTTACAAGGGATGCCCCAAAAGCAGAGTCCCAAAAACTTTAAACTCAAAAGCGTGTTAACTCAAACGCAACTGTAACCAAAAAGCTGCCAAAATCAGCCAGCGTAATTTCTGGAAATCCGTACGCACTGCCACGTCAGCAACTCAACGGAAATTGCGGAGAATTTTCCAGGGCAGCAGTCAGTGCAATTTGCGGGGATCCGTACAGTTTGCCACGTCAGCGTGTCGGTGCATTTCATGGGCTGCTGCCATGTCAGCAGGGTGTGTGTGTGTGTGTGTGTGTCCGGGGGACCTGCTTCTGGTATCTAGCTGAATCAAATCCTGACGTATAAGTCTAGTGATCTCTGTCTAGTATAAATCCTGACGCAACAGTATTGGAATGGGGGCAGTCTATCCATGTTGAAGCCATGTGATTGAAACCATGATGTCATCTGTCCATACTAGCATGCTGTGTCCCCTTGTAGCGCTAGCTGTCGGGATGACTCAAGGGCTAGACTCAAGGGCTAGCCGAGCATATTTGTCTCTAGGGAGGTCCCATAAATGATGCATGAAAGAAACTGATCTAGTAAGGGCCTCAACTACGATAGGGGGGGCAGCTAGCTCGGCTCGAATAATCTCATGTGGCTCTGGGGCCTTAGCAAGAATCAGCCGAGAGATCATAGAGACTAGAGGCAGATCTCCATCCATTAGTGCTACCAGATCTTCCATGGTGGTCTACTGTGGGTCCCCAAATCTGAGCCCCATAAAGCATAGCTGAAGCCATTTGAGTGTCAAAAGGCCACAGCTTTGTTTGAGGTTCTTGAAAATGAACCTGCGAACACGTCTTCTCCAATCCTCCCAAGGCTGCATAAGCTCTCGTCTATCTAGTCTCTGCTGCTCTCCTCAATGAAAACACCGGTCCACTGAAGACTACCCCAAGATACGTGTATGCATCTGTATACTTCACCATCTCCTGGCCATATGTAAAAGTGGGTGCTGACCTTCTGGCCCACTGTGGTGTGGTGTTAAACACCATAACCTTGGTTCTCCCTAGTTTAACAGAAAATCTACTATCGTGGGCAAGTGTGTACAAAACATCCTGATGATGATGCATTTCCTCCGGGGAGTCAGAATTCAACACGATATCATTAGCACATAACAATAGTGGGATCCATGTCCCTGCCAACTGTGCTCCTCTATCACCATCCCTCTCAATGTAGAGAGAGAGAGAGAGAGAGAGAGAGAGAGAGAGAGAGAGAGAGAGAGAGAGAGAGAGAGAGAGAGAGAGAGAGAGAGAGAAAGAAAGAAAGATTTTTAACGTCTATGTCAGGCCGAAATCGGCCTATGAGACAAATCAAATGTACATGGTGTGTATGTCATCCGTCTATCGGAAAGACAAATGAAACAAAACTGATACAAAACTGAACTGAATGTAGGTAGGTAGGGGAGTATCTGAGGAGGGATGGAGCTCTATCTCTAGGGGTATATGCATGTCTATATGCTCAAGGTAGTACAATCATGAGAATGAGAATGCATCAAGCTATCTAGCTCCATCCTGTACAAATGGGGGGATGTAAGATGTGGTACATGGGCGGGGCTGGTGCCAAGGCTACCCGGATGAAAGCTATCGGGTCGGCCCTCATCTGAGCTACTCGCTCCTCAGTGGCACGGCGCTCCCGGGCTCAGATCTCCTCGATCTGTCGGTGGTGGGAGCTCGCGCCCCTGTAGCCTGTGACTCGTGGTCGTCGTCTAGCTCGGCTCACCTCCGCCTGTGGGAGTGTCACTCCCCTCTGAGTGTCCGGTGAGGGAGGGGCGGCAATCCTCTGAAAGAAGTCTGTGAGCTGCGACTGTCTCCCCTCTGTCTGTGTAGCTGTGCGTGGCTGTAGTAGTGTGTCCCGGGCTTTGTATCTCTAGTAAGAAGCGTCCGAGCTGTCTCTGATCTCGAGAGTCCATGATCTCTCGGAGAGTGGGCTGTCCTCTGAATAAGGCCTCATACCTGCCTCTGATCTCAGTGTATGCTCTGCATCTACATACAAAGTGCTCCTCACTCTCCACCTCCTCTGTGCAGGCTCTGCAGACTCGCTCCTCCCTGGGAACACCAGTATGTCTCCCGATCTCAATCTCTAACCTGTGTGAAGCCACTCTCAGCTGACCAATCGCCACCCGTGAGCTATGTGGCATATATGTGTCCATATAGCGTGGTCTCTGTATGAACCCCCCAGACAGTATGGTGAGAAACTGGTCTCTGTAATCTGACATCCTCGTCCCCAAGCCAGGTGACTCCCAGACTCTCCTGGTGTATAGCTGCCACAGATCCTGTCTCAATACCAAGTTCCTCTCACTGCGAGAGAGGTGAAGAGATGGTGAGTGGGGGTCGTACTGGAATTGTGGTAGGCTCTCCATGTCAAGACCGTGTCCCTCAAACCATGCTCTGACCTGTGAGTACCATGCTCTCTCATGCCCACTCTCTGATAGCTGTATAGCTGCCTCAAATGCTCTACGAGTAAGTCTGTTAGGAGGTAGCTCTCTCATCCTCTGGATGAAGCAGACTGTCTGGAATAGTGCCTCTACAGCCATAGGTGGTGTGGCGAGCTCGGCTCTAATAATGTCATGTGTGAGAGAGAGAGAGAGAGAGAGAGAGAGAGAGAGAGAGAGAGAGAGAGAGAGAGAGAGAGAGAGAAAGAAAGAAAGCTTTATTAACGTCTTCGAAAGGCCGAACTCGACCTATGAGACAATATCATATACATGTGTTGATGCTCTAGGCATCGGAAAATAAAAAAAGGGTACAAACTGAAATGAGCCTATACTATGCAAGAGGGTGTGGTAGGGTGGTGCATGGGGTGTACAATGTATAGTGTGGGTCCTCGTGTCGAGGTGTGCTCACGCATCATCAGGCTCAACTAGGGGCTGCAAGGTGATACCACCATGAGATGATAGGGAGGGTATCTAAAAACAAGCAACATATGTAGGGTAGAGAATGTGGTACATCGGTGGTGGCCTGCTCAGGTATCTCTGGAATGCTGGATCTCCTGGTGCTGGTACATGACTCTGCTCTAGATACTGATGGTGTAAGGTTAGTATCCTCGAGATCTCCCTCTGGTGACACCCATGTGTCCTGTATCCTGGGAGCCTCGGTCTCCGACGTGCCCTCTGAGACTCTGCCTGCAGAAGGGTAAGCCCTCTACTCTGTGTAGGTAGTGTGGGGGGGTCTGGTCCTGCTCGTCGGAAAAACTGTGTGATGGTAGTCTGTGTCCTGCTATCCTGACTCTGGCGTGGCTGTAACAACTGCTCTCGAACCTCTAAAGCCGCAACCAGGAACTGGCCAAACCTCCTCTGCTCTCGGCCTATCATATGCTGCTGTAATGAGCCTCCAATGCCATATCTCTCTCTTAGCTCTGTATATGCTGGGCATCTCATGACAAAATGCTCCTCACTCTCCACCTCCGTCTGGCAAATCCGGCATGTACTTTGGCTCTGCCACTCTCAATCTCTAGCTGATGTGATGACACTCGTAGCTGGCCAATGTTGACCCGAAGTTGGTGTGGCATGTACTCTTGCATGTATGATGGAATCTCAATGAATCCCTGCTCTGAGAACCTCAGAAAATGCTCATAGTAATATAGCATTTTAGGAGGTAGGGTGTCTGTGGGCCTGCGCCATGTCCTCTGAATATATGTATGCCATATCTCCTGTCTGATGACCCTATTCCGCTCAGAGCGTGAGAGGGTATAGGTCGGGGCTTGGGTGTCATACTGGAGTGGTGGTAGTCCATCAATATCAAAACCGTGCTGAGCTAGCTAATCTCTTGTCTGGGCATACCGTGAGCTAGTGTCCCTTGCCTGTGCCATCTCTCTAGATGCAATGAAGGCTCTATGAGAGATCCTATCTGGATCCATATCTTTGAATCTGCGAAGAAGGCAAACAGTCTGAAAGAGTGCCTCTACCAACATCGGTGGTGCAGCCAGCTCAGCTCTAATAATGTCGTGTGGAACTGATGGCTTGCTGCGAATCATTCTGGAGATCATAATAATCTGTGGCCTCTCTATCTGTGTCCATACTGAGTTTGCCAGTCCCGGTCCCCAAATGGCCGAGGCATACATGAGTGCATGTGTGACCAGTGTGTCAAAGAGCCACCCCTTCGTCCGGGGCTCCTGGAAGTGGGCCTGGTGGCACTGTCTCTCCATCAGGGCTAGTGATGCGTATCCTCTGGTAAGTCTATCTCTGGCTGCCTGTGTCATGGAGAAGGTCCCTGATGCTGCGGTGAATGTAACCCCCAGATTTACATATGAGCCTGTCACTTCTATATCCCCTCCAGCTACTGTACATCTACTCTGTCGGCGAATCTGAGCCGATGTATGAAATATGAGAACCTTGGTCTTGCCAAGGTTCACCGTGAGTCCTCTCTGTGAGCAGAAATCATCCAGGGCCTGCAAATGTAGTTGTAGTCCCTCTGCCGTCTCTGACATCAGGACAATATCATCTGCATATAAGAGTATGTGTACAGTAGTCCCTGCAATATCCACACCCTCTCCACCCCTGTGCAAGATGAAGTCTACAATCTCGTCAATGTATAGACCAAAGAGTGTAGGTGATAGGGGGCAACCTTGTTTCACACCAATGGTGCTCACAAGGGTGTCAGATAATCCACCCGGGCATCTCACTCTGCCAGATACATGCTCATACAATGCATAGATCCCCCATGCCATCTCCTCTCCAATCCCAAGCGCAGCCAGACATCGGAAAAGTCTCTCTCTAGGTACTGTGTCAAATGCTTTGCGGAAGTCAACGAAGCAGCAATGTAATCTCCTCTTCCTCACCCGTGTCTGGTCGATCAGACAACGAAGGGTGAAGATATGATCAATAGTAGAGAAAGCTCGGCAGAAGCCTGCCTGTCCTGGTGTCCTCATGCCCTCTCCCTCTGCTAGAGAACTGAGCTCCTCCTCTAAAACCGCGCCATATAGTTTGGCCAGTATAGGACCAATCATGATAGTGCGATATGTGCTAGGATCCATGGCATCCTCAGATTTGTGGATAGGCACGATGGTGTGCGCTGTCCACGACTCTGGGAATCCCTCTGAAAGCGTGCGATTGAAGAGGTGGGCAATGAGTGGTGCCAATGCATCACAACCATATATAAGATGCTCTGCCTGTAGGCCTGCCTGATCTCTAGCCCTCCCATGCTGTAGGTGGGATATAGCTTTCTTCACCATGTGGGTGGTGAAGAAAGTAGATGATGTGGGTCGGGTAGCCGATGGCGTAGGTATGGGTGGCTGTCCTGGATCTCGTATAAGCTCTCGGCATATCTGTGCCATGCCGCTGGGTCCTGAATAGGAGTGGATGGCCTGGGAGGTCTGATCCGACGCCATGCCTCAGCACTATTCTTGCTCATGAGTAAATGATAGATGTCCCAATACTGGTGCTCCTCCCACTCCCGTCTTTTACGACGGGTAAGTGTCTGCATCTTGCGCTGAGCCTGGCGATGTGTAATCTCCCCTCTGATCTCCAGTATATGTAGGTGTCTGTGTAGATCTCGACATTCGTCGTCGTACCACCTGTTTTGTGGCATAGTGCCAGTGCATGGAGGGTGTGTGTGTATGCGATGTGGGAAACTTTGAGTGGCTGACTCGTGTAAGATGGATGTAATGTGTGTGGTGAGTGTGTCCAGAGGGGCTGTGGGGTCTAAGTGTATAAGGTGCTCATGCAGGTGATGTATATAAACAGGAGTGAGCTCATGAGTGAAAGAAATGGTAGTGTAAGTGTGAGGGGGGGAGGCGGGGGGGTCAGCAAGCTGTGTAGCAAAAAGGGAGAATGTGAGATAAGTATGATCTGCCCCTATCGGTGTGCGTGCAACGCTGAAGGAGTGTATAAGCTCTGCTGTCTGGGTAGAGCCCAACAAATAGTCTACTGTGCTCTCTCCGCCACTGTGTGGGAAGCAAATGAATCCCCCAGAATCTGGCCACCTCGCCATCCTGTTATAAATAACGAGATGGTGCCTGCTGCCAAGCTCAAGAAGGTGTCTGCCATATCCAGTGTTGTCATGTCCCCCATTGTGTCTCCGGCTCCATTCCGCATAACTTGCAAATTCTGCTCTCAGGTGGGATTCCCCTAAATCTGCCAAATTCAATTTCCAGCTGGTGTGAGGATGTACGAATCTGACCAATAGCACATCTCAAACCATGAGACAGGTGAGTATCCATGTAGCTCGGGCGAATCACAAATCCATCTTCAGATAGCCGTAGGAAGTTTTCTTTGTAGTCGGCCATCTTCGTGCCCAATTCTTGTGTAGGGTCTACCCATGTCCTCTTAGTATCCAACTGTATAAGATCCTGACGGATGATTTTATTAATCTCCGTTCATGTAATTGCCAGTGATGGAGCCTCAAGAGAGTATTGGAAGGGGGGTAATCTTTCCATACTGAACCCGTGTCTCTGAAACCACGAGGACAGTTGCGCATACCAGCATGATGTATCCCCTTTCATTGCTAATTGCTGAGAGGATTCGAGGGCCAGTCTAATATATCGGCAATTATTGGTATCCCACAAACCATGTATAAAGGACACTGATCTGGTAAGAGCTTCAATTTCTATCGGAGGGGCAGCTAGTTCCGCTCGGGTAATCGCGTGTGGTACGGAGGCCTTGGCTCTAATCATTCGGGAAACAATAGATACCAAAGGTCTCTCAATTGACTTCCAATTATCCTGATCCATAAATGGTCCCCCAAATCTGGACCCCATAAAGCATAGCCGAAGCCACCACAGTATCAAAGAGCCAAAGTTTTGTTCGTGGCTCCTGAAACTGCACTTGTGAACACATCCTCTCCAACCCTCCCAAGGCCGCAGAGGCTCTGGACAATCTAGCATCCGTTGCTTTCTTAAGAGTAAACTTCGGTCCTGCAAATACCACACCAAGGTATGTGTATGCATCTGTGTACTCTACTATATCCTGGCCATATGCAAATGTAGGTGCCGATCTCCTAACCCACTGCGGTGTGGTGTTAAAACACCATAACTTTGGTTTTACCCAAGTTTACCGACAGTCCACTGTCCTCCGCGAATTTATGTAATGCATCTAGCTGCCTCTGCATTCCATCTGGTGATTCTTCTATCAATACAATATCATCCGCATACAAGAATAAAGGGATCCATGACCCTTTAAGTTGAGCACCTCTATCACCCTCTCTATCAATGTAATCTGATACCTCATCTATGTACATACCAAATAAAGTAGGGGACAATGGGCATCCCTGCTTTACTCCAACGGTGGAATGAACAATGTCGGAATCCCCTTCTGGAGTACGTACATAACCAGTTACTGACCCGTATAAGGCCATGATCCCCTAAATAATCTCTTTGGGGACCCCTAACTCTTGCATCCTGCGCATCAATCTGGCCCTTGGTACTGTATCAAAAGCGTTCCGAAAATCCACAAAGCAACAATACATCCTTCTCCCGCTTGCTCTTCCTTCCTCAATAATGGCTCTGAGCGTAAGAATATGATCTAAAGTGGAATAACCCCTCCTGAATCCAGCTTGCCCTGTTGCCCTTATGCCCTCATTCTCTGCCCATCTACTCAATTTTTGTTCAAGAATGGATGCGTACAGTCGGGTCAATGTGTGACCTACCATAATGGTACGGTAGTTCCCGGGTATCATAGGATCCCCTGACTTGAAAATAGGTATGAAAGTAGATAATTTCCAAGATTCAGGTAATCCTTCACACATGACCCGATTAAACAGATGAGCAAGGACTTTTGAAAGTAGATCCTTGGCATGGATCAGATGTTCTGCTACTAAATAATCATGATCATATGTTCTTCTTGTCTTCATCTTATCAATGGCTTTTTTCACCATTTCTGTAGTAAAGAAAGTACTAGTAGCAGGGCATGGCTCTAGCGGATCTGGTAATGGAGGCTGTCCAGATACCATATATAATGATGTTACATATTGACCCCAAATCTCAGGAGAAGTAATTGTCGGAGGCGGTGAGTGCTCGTGAAATAAACGCCAGGCCTCATGTGAGTCCTGACTCAAGAAGAGCTGATATAAATCCTTCTCCAGTTTGGCTAAAAATGCCCTTTTCTTGCGACATACTATATGCCGAGAGAAATCCGAGACTGCTTTATGTGATGATCCCAAGTGTAAGCTCTTTTTGGACCTGGGTTCTCGTCTCTCTGCATTCCTCGTCATACCAACTGTTTTGAGGCATGTTCCCAGGTCCTCTCTTCTGATCAGGTTGAGTATGTGGGTATGCCTCTTGTGCTGCTCCATGTAGTATCTCTGTTAATTGAGAAGTAATCTCCTCTACAATATATACTGGCTCAGCTGCCCACATCCTATTATAGATCTTTTCCACATAGACTGAATCAGTCTCCTGCGTGAAAGTATATCTTGTGTGTGTCTTCTTCTTTTGTACTTGAGAGGCATTGTATTGGAAGGAGATTGATAAGGTCAAGAGAGCATGATCCACTGCAATCCCAACCGGTCTGGGTCCCACCTTAAAGTCTGCGATACTAGAAATAAAGCTTGGTGAAGTCATGACATAATCCACTGTACTGGCCCCATGCCTGTGCAGGAAGCATGTGAATCCCCCAGATAAAGGGAAATTCTCTAGACCATTAAGTATGGCCAAACCATGTATAGTTGCCATCTCCATTAGATGTCTCCCATATTTAGTGTGTTCTTTATCCTGTGAGTTTCTAGTAAGCCCCATCTGTGATAATTCACTTCTCTGAGCATTTCCTCAGAAGTATCATAGAATACTGCTTGAGAGTTGGCCGTTCTGGCATTAAAGTCTCCTAAGAGAACGATGTCTCCATCTCTAGAGAACTCCCATATGTCATTATTCAATATGGAGAAAGGGGACTGTCCTTTAGGTGAGGAGTAGACTGATGTACTTGGAGGGAAGTAGCATATAGCGATATATAGAAATATACTTGTCTCGGCTGTCATTCTCACCCACATATACCTTGCTTGCTCGTCTTTCTTGATAATCTGTAGTAGTGGTTTCAGCTCCTCTTTAAATAAGACCGCTACTCCTCCTGAACCCCGGCTACCCCGTAGAGATCTCTTGTCTGGTCGACCAGCTATTTCCCATAAATAACCCTTCACATGTGGAATAAGCTGTCCCGGTATCTGGTGTGTCTCTTGAGTAGAAAACTATGTCTCTGTCCCTAAAGCTGTCTTCAAAGGCACCTACATCTAGCCTATATGATCCATTACAATTCCACGCCGCTATCCGGAGCGTCGCCCTATAGGTCTCTCACCGTCATGATGAGCGCTTTTCCAAAATCACTACTTTCCCTCCTCTATAAAAGGCGATTTTCCCCTTTTCTCTTGCTGCCCTGATCTCTGGCATCAACTCTTACATGTGTGCCACTTGTGCCAATGTAAGGTCATCTCCTAGGAAAATACCGGTTTTCTTAAGAGTTGGCCTCTTCTTTAGAAATTCTTTCCTTATTTCTATATTTGGGAAGCGGAGAATAAGTGCCCTATCCTTTACGTTTTCCTTCTCATCGATTCCTTTCTTGCCCACTCTCCATGCACTTGTGTGAGTAGGTTTTGTGATGCCCATGCGTTGTAGCAGTTCCTTCACTTCTTCATCTACATTCTCTTTGTCTTTGACTCCTGTGACCCGCACATGCAGAGCCCGATTCTTCCTTTTCTGCTCTTCCTCGATGGTCATATTAATAATGGTGGAGGTAGGTGTGGTCTGAGGCATCTGGGCCTTCCCTTTCTTCGCATCCTCAATCCATTTCTCTGCTTCATGAACCTTTTCTTACGTCTTAAAAAGACGTTCCGCCCATGAAGATGCCGTTTTCGATTTCTGTTCATCTCCTTCCTGTAGAGCTTTCATCTGATCCTTCATGTCCTCGAGCTCCTTTAGCACCGAAGGTTGGTCGTCTCCCTTCTCCTTAGTTGCAGATTTGCAAGCCGCAAGTTCTCCTATTAGCTCCTCGATTATTGCATCTTTGCCCCCCATGTGCTTTTCCATATTTGTTCTCCATGCTTCAAAACTTGCTACTGTCTCATTGAGTTTCTTTTGCATAACGCATTCTGTTACATTTACTTCGGCCTTGATTAGGTTTCGTAATTCCGTTTTCAAGATCTGAATTTCCTCATTCTGTATCCCCCGGATCTCTCTCCTTAGTTCTCTCATCATGTCTCCATACATGGAGTTCCTGTAGCTCTCAGCGCTCGCGTGCATTTCTTTCTTGATGTCATCCCTCATATAGTTTAGCTCTGATTTGAGCATCACCTGGACCTTCTCCATCATTAGCTCATCATGTATCTTGGAGGTTTCCCCAACTCGTACGGATCCTGGTGATAGTACAGTATCTCTGTTTCTCCGTTTAAATGTAGCTGTTGTTTTTTTTGGGGTGGTGTAGCTATCTACACCCGGCCCTTCCCCTTCGGTAGGCGGATCCATCGAACCCAAGCCACAAATGTGGCGACCCTTGTTACCTATGGAATCTTCGGTAGAGGCAGCGCTTGTCTGCAGCTGTGGTGGCGTCCAAATTCGGTAGCCCTTCGTTTTGCGCGCGACGTTGCGACCGCGCCCAGAGAGAGAGAGAGAGAGAGAGAGAGAGAGAGAGAGAGAGAGAGACCCTTAGTTGATGTTGCTAGCAGGTGGAGCTGGTGGGCACTGTAAAGGATGACGGCGATGGGAATTCTCCAGCGCTGCCCCTGCACGCTCAGCAACCCGCTGCCTTGAGACCTGCTCGCTTCTCGCGCTCAGATAACAGCCCGCCAGACCTGCTCGCGCTCAGACAGCAGCCCGCCATGCCTGCTCGCGCTCAGACAACAGCCTCGCGCTTAGACAGCAGACCCTCGCGCTTAGCATCCTGCTCGCGTAGAGAGAGAGAGAGAGAGAGAGAGAGAGAGAGAGAGAGAGAGAGAGAGAGAGAGAGAGAGAGAGAGAGAGAGAGAGAGAGAGAGATGAAATGAAATGTAATATTAACGTCTTCAAAAGGCCAAAATGACCTATGAGACCAGAAGGTTACATGTGGTGAAGCGTCTCATGGTGGGATAGTTACAATTTGGCCTGGCACAGTGCTCTCTGATCATGCCCCAATCTCTTTGCATTTGAGATTTGAGACTTCCTCTGTGCCTAGACAAGGATCGCGCATGCTTGACTTGGTGTTGCCGGCAGCTTGAGGAGTTTCCAAGAGATGAGTTCTTGGGTGAGTGCGAGGTTGACACCAAAGAGACACTTAGTCAAATTTAGAGTGAGAAATCTGAATTCGTCTATCATGCTTCAGTCTCAACATGGATATACAAAGTGTTTAAGGATTTCTTTGCACACTTCCAGGAGCGTCCCAAGGGGACTTCCATTAGAGCCTTACATGAAATCAAAGCTAGGGCAGCTGCCTTTTACCTGACTATATTAAGATTTCTGAAAAAGTGACTTAAATGATGTTCTTTGCTGATATATCCATGGTTTGAATACTGTGCCTGGACCACATCAATGGGGTTGGATGGGATAAGGATGTCCTGTATGCTATCTATATCTTAGCTGATGAATGTAACATACTGTAGACCTTTAGTAAACATGGTGATTGGATAATATTTGCAGATCCTGATGAGGTCCTTGACATAGCTTCATATTATTTTGAGCATTTGTTTACTGCTGGTCATCGTACTGATGATATTTTGCATGCAAGAAGAGGTTTGGTCTCATGTACACCCTGTGGTTACAGAGGCTATAGCATATGTGCCATATGTTTCTAGCCCCCTTATCTATGCAGGAGATGCATGAAGCGGCTGGTTGGCCTTGATGGTGCCTCTTGTTCTAGGAGGATGGGTTGACCAGACAAATCCTTTTGTAGTTTGGGATGCACTAGCGAGGCAGCCACTTGTATGGAGTGCATATGTGACAGATTCAAAAGGCCATCAGCTAGGCGATAGGACTCACATTGAAGGGCTAGATGGCATGACAGGCCAACAGGCTCTACACCGTTCGTCAGATGCTTCCTTGGTTGGGGCACAGGTTATTGGAGCAACCTACGGGATTGCATAGGAGTTTCTGCCTGTAGTAGAGAGATTGATGAGGCTATTCCACCCGACTGGCATGCCTTCATCGAGGGAAAGACTTTTGCTTTCTCATCAAGGATGGTGGGTGTATTGTGATCCTCACTTGGGAGACCCGATTGTTGCTTAGTAGGGGACTCTAGTCTTTAGCATTGTTGAGACTGGCCATCATGGGCGCCACCTCAGATTGGGGTTTCAAAGGTTCCATCTGATCAGCAGTTGATTTCCCATTGTGGTAGGCTCTTTTCAGAGGAGATCATGTGTTAATCCTGTTTTCACTACTGAGGAGGCACCACTTTGGAGGTAGTGGATTTGGCAGGGAAATCCCCTTGTTCAGATTGGGGTTTCAAAGGTTCCATCTGATCAGCAGTTGATTGCCCATTGGCAACCTGGTAGAGTGGTAGGCTCTTTTCAGAGGAGATCATGTTTTAATCCTGTTTTCACTACTGAGGAGGCACCACTTTGGAGGCAGTGGATTTGGCAGGGAAATCCCCTTGTTCAGTTGGACTGGGATCTTGGTGAGTGGCAATGGCCTTTGTTGAGCGATGATGGAGCCCTTCTATCTTTTGTTGAGTACACTGTCTCCCTTGGGAGGAGGCTTCTTTTGCGGACCCGACAGCCACCTCACCATCGTCGCCAGGCAGAGGTATGGTAGGATCAACGCATCCTCCCAGCTTTCTAGCGACAGTTTTGGTCATGCATCTATTACCCTTGCGCAGGATATGTTTTTTCATGTGGATGATAGCACATGCAGGATTGCTTGTTGGCACTTGGTCGGCAGTCACACTGGTCATGATCCGATTTGTCAGAGATGTACTTCATAGCTTGAGTCTTTGAGGCATTGTTTCTGGGTTTGTCCATATGCGCAGCCAGTGTGGATGTCAGTTTGTTGTTTGTTGATTAGAATGGGCATCCATGATGGATTCGTGACGTGGGGGGCAGTTGCATGGCTTTGCGATCATTGCCTTGTCAGTTGGGGTGATTCCTTTGTCAGCTATATCATTGCACTTGAATGAGTGCCCTTATTGTCCTAATAGAAGAGTTTTTCCTTTAAAAATACCAGAGCATTCCTTGTTATGTTTCCAGGCTTCTTCAGATAACCCTCTCGTTCTACTCGATGCAGGTCAACATTTTTGTCATGAATTGTGACGTTTGTTGCAGTTTTCCTTTGTCAGGGATGCTAGGTATGATTTTTTTTTTTCCTCATCAATGGTAGAGAGTCCTCATTAGCTTGGCAAGAGTAATCTCATCACAGTTACTGTGTTTATCTTTCCCATGGCGTAATCAAGTTTTGTGTTGCAGCTGCACATTTGAAGTATAAGGGGATCGGTACACTTCTTGTGAAAAAGGTAAAAGAAGCTAGCCATTGTCTCCAAACTTCCATTACTTTCATCCTCTCTACAGTGTCTGACTGAGTTTTGCAGGTGTCTGCTGAGTCAGCGAGCGAGTTTGGTGAATTAGTTGCTGATGCAGAAACGGGAGAGTTGTTACATTATGCTGAGAAACCTGAAACATTTGTAAGCTGGTCTGCCCATTATGTAGCTATTGTAGTGTTAGAACTGTAGAAATATTGCAATGACTATAACCTTGTCTATTGCAAACTAATGGAATCAGGCTTGCAGGTGAGTGAATGGATCAACTGCGGGGTTTACATCTTTACCCCTGAAATTTTTCTGGCAATTGAAAATGTGGCATCTCAAAGGAATAATGATGGTACAGCAACTCCTCTCTTTTTTATTATGCATAATTATGCAGTGGAATATTCCCTTGTAATGATCTTTCTGACTGAAAGAAGAGAATCACAAAGTGCTTTGTGTGCATGCAGATCTACACATCTGTAATAATTGTGTATTTCTATGTGTGCCCCCCTGTTGCTCCATGAGCTTTATAGGAACAAGTATGGTATCTGAGGGTCGAGATATCGGGGCAATGCACAAACGCCCTGCCTGGCTCTCTCTCAAAGATCAAACATCCATGTTTAATGAAGCTCTATAGGAAAAGGCATTGGTAGGCGAGGGTGAATATTTTGGGGTGATGCCCAACTGTCTCTGTTGGCTTTTTCGAAAAAATGAAACACTTTGCTTTTAGTAAGATAAAACTAGTTAAGTTGTGGAATGTTTTAGATGAAGTTCCAAACACGGATAAACTATGTGGAAGGACTATATGAAATAGCGAACAGGGAGTGGAAGGGGAAAAAGAACTGGGAAAGGGAACGGAATGGCTAGAGATATGGAACTGGAATGGGATGGGAAAGACAGTGGGAATTGTGAAGTGGGAAGGAGAGAGCCTAGAGTAATTGGCTTCACTTAAAGGCTAGGCCCAAGGAATTCTGCCATGAAAAACTTGTACTGGGCATTTTCTGCTCTCGAACGGAGTGTTCATGTGGCTGCCTTCCATCCAAAACAGCACTCCACACTCGCAAGAGGCCTAAACTGCCATAGGCCACGTGTATCGTAGTTTGGATTATGCATGTGTTTTGATTGGCTGGTTCGTTTTTGCTTATGTTATGTTTTTTTAAATTTCAGCAACACTTAGAAGGATATCAAGTTTTGAAGCACTTCAGTTCACAACAAAGTGAGTACTTTTTCCTTATCTTCATGAAAGTTAGAGCTGTTGAGAAGTCGTGTGTGAATAGTAAAAGGATAATGTACAATCCTTTCTGTGAGGAGTTTGAGATGGATGCGTGTATGTGGTTGATGAGGTATCATACTATATCAATACAGAGGGAGATAGAGGTGCACAGTGATCAGGCACTTGGATAACAGTGCTGCTTTATGTAGAAGTATTGTTCTTATTGCTGATTACCCAGAGGGGCTACAAAGAGAATTGTCTGAATTATGGAGCTATGTACAAGATTGAGGTTCATTTGTGAACCTTGGCAAGACCAAGGGGACATTAGTCCTGTAATTGGACACACATGTTTAACCCAAATAGCCTTGGAAGTGTTGCTTACGCCTTGGAAAAATTTGCATTAAAAAAGCAACATTTTTTGTGTGAAATTAGTGGATTGTTAAACTCAGTTTTGGTAAAATCATGCTTTTGGCTATGGAGCTTGGGCATGGGGTTGGGATGGAAGGCTACATCAAGGGCTCACATAAGCCAAGAATTTAAATTGTTGGGTCTTATGTGACTTCCAAAATGAAAATCCTTCCTAGCTTCCAGCGTAGGGAAACGTATAACAGTGCTCTTTCCTTGGGCCTTCCTTTCTCATCACTTCCCTTCTAGCCAACTCTCCAAGCACCTGTGTGTGTGGGTTCAGAAATACCCATGCGCTTCAGGAGCTTTGCACTTCTTCTTCTACTGTTCCAGTGTCTTTGAGACATGTAACACGCACATTATAAGGGCTCTAGTCTTTCTCTTTTGCTCCTCCTCAATTGTCATATTGATGATAGTCGGCGTCGGTGAGGCTTCAGGCACCTTGTCTTTTCCTTTCTTTGCGCCCTCGATCCACTTTTCAGCTTTATCAACCTTCTCTTGTGTTTTGAATAGGTGCTCTGCCCATGAAGAGGTTGTACGTGCCTTTTTTTTTTTTTCGAGAAAAAGATCCTTCTATTAGTTAATGAAAACTGCCCATAGGGCTACATCCACCCCTGCAGGAGAGGGCTACAACAAGCATGATGGGGAGACTCTCCCAATGAAAAAACAGCATATATACAATGAGGCTAAATCAAGAGATGGGAGGAGGGGAGAGCCACACAGGTGGATAGTAGTGCCATCTGGGCACCCCCTGGACAATGGTGTAGAAAGGCCTAGGGCGCCAGAGTCGAAGAAAAGCCTCGCGGCGCTCCCGCATGCGGTCGGAGCTGCCCTGTAGTCTCTCAAGCTGTCCTCTGAGAGTATGGATCAGCTCTAGCCAAAAGTCACGAACAGTCTCTGCTGGTGGCACAGGGCGAAACTCAAAGATGCGGAAACAGCAGGCCCGCCAGATGAACTAGAGAGCTAGGCCGCTGATGAGCTCCCAACACTCCTCTCTCTCACTGCACCAATCCTGTGGAGTAAGATCTGTAGCAGGCTGGAGTGTAGGTCGCCCCCCCTGCATCACTATCATCCTGCTGGTGGAAGATAGCTCGAACTGAAGTGCCGGGCCCGTGAGGGTGGACCAAGCCGCTGCCCCCCAAGTGTACTGTCGAGCCCTGGAGAGGGAAGGCATCAGCCGAAGAACTCGTAGCCACACCTGCTGGGCCGAAGGACAGTCCCAAAGACAGTGACGCTGACTCTCCACCAACTGGTCACAGACTGCACATGCGGCCAAGAGACCACTATGCACAAGCCAGCTCCCTACTGCTGTGGCTCTGTGCAACCAGCCACTGGAACAAAGTGACGCGCCTCGGCTGTCTGGAGTCCCACAGCCTCTGCCAAAAAGCTGCCAAGAACTCTATTGTGAGGCCCTCCTCCTGCCAATGACGTGCTGCAGCAGGGCGGGCCTCTCTTTGTGCTGCAAGTATATGACGTCCAAGCCGAACAGTGAACTGAAAAAAGGGGACTCCTGGGCGGTCTGTAGAAGAGAAGGGGTCCCTCCAAAGCCACTCACCAGGATCCCACTGTACTCGTGCCAGTGGACAGCACTCCCAAGCCCATAGCCTCCAGTGTCTTGTCTCAAGAGCTGTTGGGTCAGGGTCGATGACGCAAGTCCTCCCACAGATGCCCACAACTCGGATCCTCTGGAAACAACACTCTGCTACCTGCGGGGCCTCTACTGCAACTCGTTGTAATAGTCCCCCACCTTGAAGCTTGAAGAACAGGGCTGGGACAGTCTCTGAGCAAGCCCTGACTGAAATGAGAACCGCCAGTCGTGTGAAGGCTCCCATCCACCGGGGTGCTACTGGCTCGAGAGGCGTGAGCCACTCAGCTGGAAGTGACTCTGAGATGTCTTGACACATGCTCTGCACCCTTCTCATGCCCTGTAGCTGGACAGCGTGGACCTCCTCTGACAAACCTGTGAACGCTAGCCAGTCACCTAGAGAGCGCGCTGGACCTGTTGCCATGGGACCCCAAGAAACATGAGGCCGACTCCCAACCAAGTGGCCTCTCTGAGTGCTAACCATGGGGTTCCAGATGAGGGGCTGCCGTAGGCGCTCCTCCGTGCACGTCGGTTGTCTCTGCTCTAGGCCACGCCGTAAGAGAACCCAAGATCGAAGCAAACTCACAGCGAATCGGTCCTCTAGTCTACTGCTCAAACCAACTCGGTGCAACTCTGTAAAGATCCATCTGGTCGAAGGTTGCCAAGGGCCTCCTGACTGAGGCACCAGGGCACGAAGCCTCTGCAGCAAGAACTCCTTCCAGGGCTCCTCGCCTGGAAGAAGTCCTCTGACGACGAACTTCCCAAGAAGGGCTCTGCTGTGCTGTGCTGGATCAATGATCCCAAGCCCCCCCTGAGAACAAGGAAGTGTGATGACCGACCAAGCCACCTTGGCTCGGGCAATCTGAGTGTCGCAACCTGACCAAAGGAAGTTCCTGATCAGCCTCTCTACCTGGCTGATACAAGAACTCGAGAAGATCCAGCAAGAAAGTGATGTACCACATAGTCGCCAACAACACCTGGTCGGCAACTACTACTCTGCCAGCCAGCGAAAGTCGTGCTGAGCTCCAATGTAACAGCTTTCTCGTGATGGACAGGAGAAGAGGAGCAATCTGCTGCTCGGGGGACAAGTCCAAACCAACCTGACAACCCAAGTACCGAACTCCAGTCCCTGGAGGAATCCACCTGAAACCCTCTCCTGGCATCCAATCTGGCACTGGAGCACTGCCAACCGAGAAAGCCACTGTCTTTCTCCAGTTGATCAGTGCGCCCGATGCACAGCAGAAGGTCTCCAAAGCCTGCTCACATCTGTGTAAATTGGCCTCCTGGCCCTCTAAGTACAAGGCTGAGTCGTCGGCAAACTCAGCGTCCAGAAGCTCATCTCCCCGTGTAGGGAGTGCTAAGCCCCTCAGACCTACCTGCTGTGACACCAAAAATCTGCTCATCGCCTCCGCATAGAACAAAAAGAGAAAGGGGGCAAGAGGACAACCCTGTCTGAACGATTGTGTGAGCATGAAGCGCTCACCTCTACCTCCTGCCAAAAGCACCTGACCGTGAGCCTGTCTGTACAAAGCTGACACCCCTGTGATCCAAGCATCTGAGAAGCCCAACCTGCGCAGTGTGCCCTCTAGAAAGTCCCAGTCAACTTTGTCGTATGCCTTCTCAAAATCGAGAAGAAGAATCACAAGGTCGTCCCCATGGAGTCGTGCCAGGGCAGAAGCCTCCCAGAAAGTGAAGATGTTGTCAAGGATACTGCGTTCCTTGACAAAACCTGTCTGAGTCCCATGTATAAGGCTCTCCAAAAGTGGCTGAATCCTCAAACTCAGAGCCTTGGCAAGAATTTTGTAGGCTGAGTTGAGGATGGTGATGGGGCGCTACTGTCGAATCTCATCTAAGGAGCCACCCTCCTTTGGAATGAGGTAAATCAGGCCCTCACTCATGCTATCCGGCATCACTCCTGTGTGCAGAATGTACTGAAAGGCACTACAAAGATCTGGGCCAAGCAGGTCCCAGTACTCCAAGAAAAAACTGGGAGTCAGTCCATCCTCACCTGGACAGCTACCACGAGGGAGGGCCCTAAGAGCCGTGTGCAGCTCCTCAAGCTGAAGAGGTATCTCTAGCCTCTGGCGCATCTCCTTAGTCACAAGACAAGGCATCTGTGCCCAAACCTGCTCCTTGCATGCATCCTGTCTCTCTTACTGGGGCTCAGCCGACAGTAACTCACGGTAAAAGTCAGTAGCTACTGCACGCATATCCTCGGGCTCACAAACAACTGACCCATCAGGTCTCCTCAATTGATTGACCTTGGCATGCGAGTGCCGAGGTCCCACTGTCTCAAAAAAAGCACCTGTCACTCAGTCTCTGTCACCCACTTGAGTCCATTGAGATGCCTGTCGGTGAAAGGCAAACTCATGGCGCCTCTCCTCTGTGCAAGCAATCTCCTGTCGAGCCTGTTGTAACTGCTCCTCCAACCATGGACTGTCTGGATGCTGCTCCTGCATCCTCTGTAGTGAAGCAATGCCTCGTCTGAGACGCTGCTCCTCCTCTCTCGCTGCAGCCCGTCGAGCGAGAGACTCTTGGAGAAAAAAGTGGCTAAGCTGAGCTAGGCCTAAGGCCACTCTGTCTGCAGGTGGAGCCTGGCTGTCCATGCCCTCTGTCCAGAGAGCCTCTACCCTCTCTCTGAGTGCTGAGTCCAACAAGACCCGCTCTGGGATGCGAAGCATCGTGCTCCCACTCCTCTGCCTGTCTGCCACTGTGAGGATCACTGGTGCATGGTCCGAGAAGGATGTCCCTGCAAGGATGCCCACTGATCCCCCCAAGTCACTGAAGTGGTCACTAGTGTAGAAGCGATATATGCGCGATAGATTCACTCCTCCCACTCTGCGGTCCGATCTAGAGAAGGTAAGACTCTCTGGAGGCCTCACAAAGCCAGAATGCTGCCATGTATCTGAGACCCTCAAAGTCATACACAACCTCTCCCAAGCTGCTAACTCGACTCCATGCACAGTAGCATGGCTGCCTCCGATCCTGTCAGAAGGGTCCTCCAACATGTTGAAGTCCCCTCCTACACACCAATGGTCAACCTGTGGTGGCAAAGACTCAACAATCTGTGACCAAAACTCTGCACGAGCACTCGCCACATTGGGCGCATAGATGTTCAGGAAGCCCACAAGGCCACCTTGAACCTGCATAGTAATCCACTGAGCCCTGCTTGGCAGAATAATCCCTCTTCCCACAATGGCCTGCTGCAATGAGTCCGCAATAGTCATACATACCCCACCCTGGATGCCCCCAGGTCCAAAAGCAGCTGACCAAAAGGTATCATAGCGTCCACGCAAAATCTGACCACATCGCCGAATGCAGCTCTCAGACAAATGGCTCTCCTGAAGCATAAGGAGATCAATCTCTCCTCCCACAAGGCAACGCTGAAGCTCCTGACGCAATCAGCCCCGCTGTCGCTGAAACTGGGGCCCACCTAGTCCCTGCACGTTCCACGAGACGATCCTCATGGGGAGCGAGAGAGAAAAGATGTTGCCGCAGCAGCAAGATGGGCTATCTTCGAGGCTGGCTTGGATGGGGAGTAATCCGCATCCGAGCGTCCTCTAGATAGGCGAGACTGCATGAGTGCCTGGTCTAAGCCCAAGCAGAGCGAGCCGTGCATAAAGCAACCTCCTCTGTCCAGGAGTCCTCATGAATGTATACATAGCAAGGCAAACACTGTGTATCAACAAAGAAGTACACCACAATGTGCCTACATCCTGCTGAGTCTGGGGGTGTCACCGCAAACTTAGCCAGTGGCCACAAAGTCTGCAGCAAATCTGTAACGCCAAGTTCTCCCATGTGGTGAGAGAACTCGAGAACCTGTGTATGCAACCATCCCACCACTGAGTCGAGGGACCACTCTGTCTCGGTCCTACCACAGAGGGGGAAGGAGAAACCAACTACTGAGTCCAAGGCCTCTGTCCCCCTAGCGGCGAGGAACAAAGCGTGGACCCTGAAGCAGGCTGCCTCATGGTCTGCTGTGGAATCGCCGAGAAAGCGAGTGAACCCGTAATCGAAGAAATCCCAGTGGCGTCGGAGGTCAATGCTCGTCAGACCACGAGGGATAGCTGCAAGGGAAAATGTCTGAATCTGCAGAGGGGGCCGCAAGAAGGGCTGACCCTCTCTCGCTAGGCGACTCGTGGCAAAGGCGCTGCCAAGAGATCTCCTAGCCGCTGGCGAGGGACCAGTCTCCTGAGTCGACTGTGGTACTGAAACAGGAGGAGGGGGAGAAGGAGCTGGGGGGGGGGGGGGGGGGGGGGGGGGGGGGCGGAGGAGAAGAGAAGCGGGGTGGGGCGACAGAGACAGGGGGGTGAGGTGGGGAGTGGGCGGGAGCAGAGGGTGGGGGAGGGGATTAGGAGGAGGAGGGGAAATCAGATGGTGGGGTGGCTGGCGAGGGTGAAGCGGAGGTGGAGGCTGGTGTAGGGGGCTCCTCCTGCTCAAGAGGACCAAAGCGGTTCCCCCTGGGAACCCATTGCTGCTGAGTAGGCACCTGAGGGCCACTCTGAGTGCCAGGCTGTCGCTGTGGCCCCTGGCGTCGACGGCCACGGGCCTGCTGCCACCCCTCCTCCGCTGGAGCCCCAGGCTCGGAGGGTGGCTGTGGATCTGTGCGCTGTGTCGCTGGCTGTGGCAGGCTGGGGCTGAGGCTGAGGTGCGGGTCGAGGTCTCCTCCGTGGACAGGCCTTCACTAGGTGGCCCATCTATCTGCAAATGAAGTTGTACGTGCCTTTTGCTCTTCCTCTTCTCGTAAAGTTTTCACATGTTTCTTAATGCTTTTGAGCTCCTTGATCATTGAGGGTTGATTTTCTGCCTCCTTTATGGGGGTATTTTTGCAAGCTGCAAGGTTCCCCTTAAGTGCTTCAATCAGTGCATCTTTTTCATTCATGCGTTCTTCCACTTTTTATTTCCAGGATTCAAACATAGCCAGTGCATCCTCTAATCTTTTCTGCATCTGGTTCTCTACTACCCTACCTTCAGCCTGCCCTTGCAAATAGAAATGAAATGTTATATTAACGTCTTAAAAAGGCCAAAATGACCTATGAGACCAATCTATTACAAAATGGTGAATCTAATACCATGTTTGGGTACAAAAGAACTAGAACAATGATACTACTACTAGAATCCATCCTCATCTGCACTCTAGATGTCGAGAGAGTATGGCTCGAATCCTCTGCTGTAGTCTCCATCGTTGTTGTGTAGCCCCTCTCCTCAATCGTGGCCGTCTGGATCTTCGTAGCTCCAGTGCTCGGTCGATGAGAGTGCCGGTAGTGGTCGAGTGTGGGCCGAGCTCTGCAGTGATGGCTGCTCCTCTGGCTGTCCCATATCTAGTGAAAAGAAATCTGTAATCTATCTATGGGACTGTCTCTCTCTATCTCTCCCGAGTAAAGTGTCTCTATATCTGTGTAACTCAAGTAGATATAGCCCAAGACATCTCTAATCCTCAACTCATGACCCTAGAGAAAGGACCGAAACCCTCTCTGAATAAGCTGTGGAAACGGCCCCGTATCTCATAGTACACTGTGCAATGACATATGTAAATCACAAACCCATCTCCTCTGAGGTGGAGAAGATGCTCTCTATAGAAAGCCATCTTCATGCCCAACTCCTGTGGCAGCTCTATCCATGTCCTCATGGTATCTAGCTGGATCAGGTCCTGACGAATGAGTCTAGTAATCTCCACCCGTGTAAGAGACATCGAGGGTGCCTGAAGAGAGTACTGGAAAGGGGGCAGCCTGTCCATGGTGAAGCCATGCGTCTGGAACCATGATGTCATTTGTGCATACCAGCATGAAGTACCATGTCAAATGCTTTGCGGAAATTCACAAAGCTACAATAAATCTGTCTCCCATGTGACCTGCCCTCCTCAATGATGGCTTTGAGTGTCAGAATATGATCAGGAGTGGAGAAACCCCTCCTAAAACTGGCCTGGCCCTTTGCTCGTACACCCTCACCCTCTGCCCAATTACTCAACTGCTGCTCAAGAATGGATGCATACAACCGTGCCAATGTGTGCCCAACCATAATAGTGCGGTAATTTGTAGGCTTTGTAGGATCACCTGCTTTGAAGATAGGTGCAATAGTAGACAACCTCCAAGTCTCAGGTAACCCCTCACACATGGCACGATTGAACAACACTGCAAGAACCTCTACCAGCATATCTCTAGCATGTATCTGCTACTAGACCATCATGATCATATGCCATGCTGGTCCTCATCATGTCAATGGCTCTCTTTACCATCTTAGTGGTAAAGAAGGTGCTGGTAGGTGGGCATGGCTCTGTAGGATCTGGAAGGGGGTCCTGTCCAGGAACCGTATATAACGATGAGGCATACTGGCCCACACATCAGGAGAAGTAATCACTGGGGAGGGGAGTGCTCATGAAAGAATCGCCATGCCTTTCCTGAATCTCAACTCAAGAACATCTGATACTCATCTGGGCCAAGTAGCACAAGGCGCCGAGAAGCAATCCAAGATTGTCTGTAAGTGATGAGTCCTAAAAGAAGATCCCTTTGAAGCTGGGCTCTCATCTCCGTGCACTCCTCATCATACCAACTATTCTGGGAGCATGCACACTCCTCCACTGAGAGACCAGGACTAGCTGCGCATAGAAGGCTATAGATCTCCTCTGTATAAACCGAGTCAGTCTCTGGTGTAAATGTATAACGGTTATGTGACATGCCTTCTGATGTCTGGGCTGTACTATACTGAAACAGACAATGTCAAAAGAGCATAATCCCCTGCTACGCCCAATGGTCTGGCTCCCACTATGAAATCCTGAATACAAGAAATAAAGCTAGGCTGTGCCATAACATAGTCCATTGTACTGGCCCCGTGTCTGTGTGGAAAGCATGTGAAACCGGCTGCTCCAGGAAATTGCTGCAAGCCATTAAGTATGGCTAACCCATGTGTAGTCGTCATCTCTGTGAGGTATCTCCCATACTTCGTCTCCTCTCTGTCATGTGAGCATCTGTCAAGCCCCAACTCACCCACATCTAGCTCTCTAAGCATCTCATCTGAAGTGTCGTAGAAGACTGTCTGAGAGTTGCCCATTCGGGCATTGAAGTCCCCTAGGAGGATGATATTACCATCCTAGAAAACTCCCATATATCATCATCTAGTATAGAGAAAGGCAACTGTCCTCTGGATGCAGCGTATACTGACGTACTGGGGGGAAGTAACATATGGCAATGTATAGAAATCGGCCTGTGTCAGCTCTCAGCCTCACCCACATGTATCTAGCATGATAATCTCTCCATACAATATGTAGTAGTGGCTGTAACTCCTCCCTAAATAGCACTGCTACTCCTCATGAACCTCTACTCTCATGCTTAGATCTCGTGACTGTCGTGGGCTGTCTCCCATCTGTATCCCACCACATGTGGCATAAGGTGTCCAGGGGCCTGATGAGTCTCTGCGAAGAAACCAATGTCCCTGTCTCTGAAACTGTCCTCAAAGTCACCAATGTCCAACCTCATAGATCCATTACAATTCCAAGTAGCCATCTTCAGTGTGGTCCCATAGGTCTCGCACCGTCATGTAGAGCGCCACTCTACAATCACCACCCGACCATCTCTGTAAAAGGCCATCTTTCCCTTCTCCCTTAAGGCTGTAATCTCTGGCATTACCTCTCTCATATGCGCAAGCTGTGAGAGAGCGAGATCATCACCGAGGAAAATACCTGTCTTCTTGAGAGTAGGCCTCTTTCTCAAGAATTCCTTCTTCTCTTCCAAGGAGGGGATGCGTAGTATGAGAGCTCTCCCTTTTGAAGATTCTCCCGGACAATCACTCTTCTTGCCCACTCTCCATGCCTTTGTGTGTGAAGGCTTGTCCACCCCCATCATGAATGTGAGGCCGTTTATGTCCTTGAGTCCGGTTACCCTCACATGTAGAGCCCGCATCCTTTTCCTTTGTTTCTCTTTGAGGGTCATGTTAATAAGAGTGGGTGTACAAGGAGCTTCCTTACCTTTCCCTTTCTTGGCAACCTCAATCCATTTTTCGGCCTCCTTTACTTTCTTTTGTGTTGCGGAGATGACCGCGGCCCATGACTTCTTCTCCTCACCTTCCTTGATAACCCGTATTTCTTCTCTCATGGTATTCAATTCTTCCATCATGGATGGTTGAATTTCGTCTTCTTCGAGTTGCCCACTTTTTGATTGTAGATTTTGGATTATGGAATCTTGGATGACCACTTTCTCTTCAAGCGAAGCGATCCTCCTACGCATAAGAGCACGTTCCTTCGATGTTTCTCCAACACCTCCACTTCTTTTACCGACTCTCCCTGCCTTTGTGTGCGTTGGTTTATCTATTCCCATCAACTCCATGAGCTCCCTTACTTCCTCCTCGATCCTTTAGACCGGTAACTCTCACATGTACAGCACGTGAGCTCAGTCGCTCGGTCGATCAGTGTGCCTTTGGTGTGAGGCGACGAGCTCTGCTGTGGTAGTAACTCCTCCGGGTGTCCAGTGGCAGCTCTAAAGAAGTATGTGATTTGTCTCTGAGACTGGCTAGCCTCTCCTCTCATCAGGTTCTCTCCGTGTCTGCGCAGCTCGAGCAAAAACAAACCCAGGCATCTCTGATCCTTGTACCGCATGACTTTGGAGAATGGTCCAAAGCCCTCTCTGAACAAGCAATGGAAGCGGCCTCGTATCTCGTAGTAGACGGCGCAGTGGCATGTGTAGTGCAACTCTGTCTCAGGCTCGATGTCACACAGGGGGCATGTCCTGGCCTCTGCTGGTACTCCGCTGTATCTCCCAGTCTTGATCCGCAGCTGGTGTGAAGATGTGCATATCTGGCCAATAGCACATCGTATCCCATGAGACAAGTGGGTGTGCATGTATTTGGGCCTCGTCACAAAACCATCCACCGTAAGCTGGAGGAGATGCTCTCTGTAGAAAGCCATCTTCGTGCCCAGCTCTTGTGCTGGCTGTATTCATGTCCTCCTGGTGTCTAGCTGAGTCAAGTCCTGGCGGATGAGCCTAGTGATCTTGGACCGTGTAAGAGTCAGAGAGGGTGCATCCAATGAGTACTGGAAGGGAGGCAATCTGTCGATGCTGAACCCATGCGCCTGAAACCATGATGTCTGTGGGTACTCCCATCTACGCATCAATCTAGCTCTGGGCATTGTGTCAAATGCTTTGCGGAAATCCACAAAGCTACAATAGATCCGTCTCCCACGCGATCTGCCCTCCTCAATGATGGCTCTGAGTGTCAAGATATGGTCAAGAGTAGAAAAACCCCTCCTGAACCTTGCCTGCCCGGCTGTGCGTATCCCCTTCCTCTGTGCCCATCTACTTAGCTGCTGCGCAAGAATAGATGCGTACAACTGTGCCAATGTGTGTCCAATCATGATAGTGCGATAATCCCCAGGCTCCATAGGGTCTCCCGACTTGAAGATAGGTACAATAGTAGATAGGCTCCAATTATCAGGCAAGCCCTCACACATGGCATGGTTAAACATAACTGCTGGAAGCTCTGCTAGTAGATCTCTGGGATGCGTGAAATGCTCAGCCACTAAACCATCATGATCGTATGCTCTCCCAGTCCTCATCCTGTCAATGGCCTTCCTCACCATCTCAACGGTGAAAAAAGCATGTGTGTGTGGGCATGGATCGGGGGGGTCGGGAAGGGGGGCTGCTTAGGAACTGTGTAAAGAGATGATGCGTACTGGCCCCAGGCCTCTGTAGAAGTGATGGCAAGGGGGGGGGGGGGGGTTGCTCCTGAAAGAGCCGCCATGCCTCACATGAGTCCTGACTCAAGAAAAGTTGGTATAGATCCTGCTCTAGGTGAGCCAAAAATGCCCTCTTCTTCCGCCGCACTAGGCGTCGGAAGTCAATCTGTGACTGTCTGAGAGGACGCGCGAACCTGCAGCCAGTCGCAAGCAACCATCCACGCGCACCTGCAGCCGCACTCCCCTGCCTGCATCCTGCTGCTGCCGCGTACCCCCATCCCTGCAGCATGCAGTCACGGCGTCCCCTGCCTGCAGCCCGTCACCTCCTCGCGCTATGCTGCCTGCAACCCCACGCGTTCCTCCTCGTGCTCTGCTGCCTGCAAAACCCTAATTTCTTGGAAACCCTAATTTCTTGAAACCCTAATTCCCTGAAAAACCCTAATTCTCCAAAACCCTAACAGTCCGCCAACCCCACCTGTTTCAAACCTTCACAGTGTGCATCGTTCTGCTACTTGCAAGGCAAGGAGAGAAAGAGAGAGAACGTGAAAGAGTTCAAGCTTCACTATTGGGTCTTGCTTTTCTCGTTTGCCAGTCTCGCCCATTCTTCATGGCTGCTTTGCTGGTCTTGAGTGCCACACACGGTGCTCCATCACCACTTGCCTGTCGCGTGGATTGTACTGGTGACCTGTTGACACGCATTGACTCCAAAATTCAACACTTGGCACAGCATGGCTTGGTTGGCCGGATGATTGGACAGTGTCCACCTCGCTCTTCTATACGTGATTGGTGTCAGACTGCACTGGGCACTACTCAGGGACGGGTCTCGGAGTGCTTTCAAGGTGGACAATGAGGATTTCACTGTGCTAAAGTGGGTCTTCCATCAAACAACCATACCTGAAATTATCAATGCACAATAATCTGGAGAGGAGCTTGTTGTGGAAGGTTTTGGGAGTTACAGGGTGGACTGGCACATGGGAGGAGATCTATGACACTGAAGTGCATGTAAAATGTGTCCAAAGGTGCCTTTGCCAAAAGCCCTTGTTTCTATTGCATGGGACCAGCAAAAGAGTGCAACTTTGCAAACTAGAACAGGGCACCTAGTAGGCACACAAAAGATCCTAATTTCCAAGCCATTTTAAACATCCCGCTTGCTAATGTGCACATATGCACTTTGCATGCTCTGTGCAGAATTGTGCAGAAGATTCGTGCCGGTCGCATCCGTAGCAAGTCCTCAAGCTCCCGCACCTGTAGGGCTACTTGCTCTTTGAATCGGATGAGATTTCTGGCATGAAACCTCTCCGAATTCACCTGTACCTGTGGGGGATTAGCCGCTAGCTAATCCAGTACCTGTGCAAGAGGCTCTTGCCTCAACAATCGCGCATGAACCCACACAACTGTACATTGGTCAAATGAAGAGCCCACTAGAGGGGCATAACATACTGCCATAGGGGAGAGAGAGGGCAGTGCGTAGCGTGCAGGGCATCACTCTTGGCACCGCACTGTGCCCATAGTAGGGAAAGCAAGCACTCCATAGCTCTTAACCTGTGACAAATTCTGAAAATGAGGCTCTCCCTCCTTCAAATTCAGCGCCACTTCTTGTTGCATGAGGAAAGTGCACCAGAAGGTGCCACATTTACAAGCATTTTCCCGTTTCGGGGTTGCCGCCTAAAAATCTCCCAACCGGTTGCCCAGTTGACTTCACGGCAGAGTAAGAAAATGTTCCCCTTGTCATTCTGGAGGTAATGACGCAAACACATTTTTAGGTCCCGAAATAGCAGTTCCCTAAATTTTAGGAGATGCTGCCATTGTATTTTTCTAGGTCATCTGACCCTCTTTGTACACTGCGGCCACATCCAGAACTGAATTGTAGCCTTTGTAGCAAAGGATTCCACTTTGGCTAGTCAATGACCCCACTTTGGCTAACCATAGTCCTTGTCCAACCTTAGTGCTCTCTTGCCTCAGGCCTGGACTCCCTCTGGATAGTTCCACACTAGCTATGCAATGCAGGGCAGTTAGATTTCCCGAGGGGTGTTTCCAAAAAGTGAAAGTAAATAAATAATAAGAAAGAAATCAACAAAAAGGATAGATAGTATATACCCCCCTCTTGAAATCTCAAACGTCCTCGTTTGCATCTATGTCGTACATGCTTCTAGTCAACACTGATGTATTCAACACCTGTCGACACATGTACGACACATACATGCTCATTGTCAACCCTGGTGTATTCAACACCTTGTCGACTCATGTATTGCCTGCGTGTGAACCCTGTCCCAATGACATAGTGGTAACTTCGCACTCTGCCATTGCTCTGAGTCACTAACTTTCCAATGACAAAATGGTAGTGACACATTTTGCCACTGTCTTATAGTACACGTTGGATCCCGTAACACTTTCGAGCATACCCAAACCGACAGTTTAAGAATGCAGTTACACATGTACTCTTTAATAGAAGCAATTACTGTATCCTTGACAAACTGTTAAGAAATACTCACTTCTATAGCACTAACCAAACTTATGGACATTCCATAAGAGCAATTGCCAAACTGACAATCTGTACGGCTCTAACATTCATGTAGCAGGTATTTCATTTGAGCTCACTTTAAATACCATGTACATCATTTGTTTCAGAAGCCATTGTCACACTGACAATCCATGTAGCTTTGAAACTCAAGGGGTGAAGGTAGGTTGCAAATCGAAGGCTTCAAGGTAAAGTGATAACACAGTTGGTGACTCTGCAAGTTCACCTTCTTCCATCCACTTAGCATCCATTGGTGGATAGTTTCTGAACTTTACCAAGTAACGCCTAGCAACCTTGCCTTTCACTTTCCTTTCTTTGTGTGCCAAAATCTGTTTCGGGACCAAGATCTCGTGAAGTTCCTCGACTTCCGGCTGATCTTCAGCTGGCATATCTTCTGGCACATCACCCACATAGGGTCTGAGAAGACTCACATGAAACGCATTGTGAATCTTCCAACTGTCAGGCAATTTCAGCCTATATGCAACATCACTAATTATGTCGCACACTTGAAAAGGCCCATAGTAATGCATGCTGAGCTTTGGAAACAGTCTTTCCTTGCCCTTCATCTTCGTTAACCTTGCCTTTTCAAAGCGTAAAAGCACCCAATCACCAAGTGAATATACCACTTCACGACGGTGACGATCAACTGCTTTCTTTTGGTTTGCCTGAGTCTTTTCTAAGGCCACTTTGACCTTCTTATACATTTCATCCATGTCCTGAACATACTTATCTGCTTCAAATATCTTGTCCTTTGTATGCAGTATGGGAGGAACTTTCTTGCCACCTTCAACTATCTCAAAAGGTGCCTTGCCAGTTGATGAATGCACAGTATTATTGTATGCATACTCCACCAATGGAAAATACTGCTCCCACTTTCCTTTATGCTCTGACACATAGCACTTCAGCAGATCTAGGATAGTAGAATTTGCCTCTTCTGACTGTCCATCTATTTGAGGATGAAATGACGAAGAGAATTTGAGCGTTGTGCCCATATTCTCAAACAAGCCTCTCTAGAACAAACTTGTCATGCGTGGATCACGGCGCTAACAATCGACTGTGGCATGCCATGATACTTGAAAATATTGCTCATAAAGAAGCGTGCCATCTGATCTGGTTTTATCTTCTTCCTGACAGGAATAAAATGAGCCTGTTTGCTAAATCTGCAAATAATGGTCCAAATACCATCGTTTCCTGTCTGCGTTCTCGGAAGATCAAAGATAAAATCCATAGCAATACTTTCCCATGGTTTATCTGGAATAGGTAGTGGTTGCAATAACCCTGGTGCCTTTTGCCTGTCAAACTTGACCTTTTGGCATATTAGGCATTCTCGCACAAAGGCATCCACATCTCTTCTCAATGTAGGCCAGTAGAAGAATGTCTCAACCGCTTTAACTGTAGCATCGATACCATGATGCCCTGCATACGGTGGGACATGACTCTCTTCCATAACTTTGCGTCGCAATGGCTTTGTGACACACAATCTGCCATGCATCATCATGAACCCATCTTTGAGAAGATAGTGTTCATGACGTTGTCCATCCATTAGCTGCTCGAAGACCCTTGCAAAATCTTCATCATTTGCATACTGTTCTCTCATATCATCAAGTTCATGATGATAAGGAATTGACACAGCTGAAATTTGTGGCTTCCTTGACAAGGCATCAGCCACAACGTTCTTCTTGCCTTGCACATGCACAATCTGAAAATGAAACATGGACAAGATATTTGCCCATTGCATATGCTTCTCAGATAACTTTGTCTGTGTCAAGAAGTATCGCAAGGTCTGATGGTCTGTTGGACAACGAAATCGGCACCTAGCAGGTAGTGTTTGCAACTTAAGAGCGCATGAATCACAACCAGTAACTCTTTCTCATAGAGCTACAGGGTCATCTCTGGCCCTTGCAAAATTCTGCTCTCATAGGCTACTACCCTGCCATCTTGCATTAGCACTGCACCAATGCTACTACCGCAGGCATCACACTGGACCACAAATGACTTCCTAAGATCTGGCAACACAATGACTGGATCCGAAGTCATCTTTTCCTTTAAGAGATTAAAAGCTGAAATCTCTTTCTGTGTCCATCTAAAAGTGACGTCCTTCTTTTGAAGAGCATGTAAAGGTGAAGCAATCTCAACGAAATTTCGGATAAACCTTCTGTAATAGGAGCATAGTCCCAAGAAGCTTCAGACATCATGCACCGTCTTCAAATCTGGCCATGACTTGATCGCTTCAACTTTTGCAGGATCCATTCTGACACCATCCTTTGAGACAACGTGTCCCAGAAAGTGAATCTCTTCCAGAAAAAACTCACTTTTCTTTGCATTGATGAGCAACCTATGACTGCGTAGCTCTTTGAACACAATGGCCAAGTGATGCCTATGCTCCTCTTCATTCTTTGAGTAGACTATCATGTCATCAAAGAATGTACCAACAAACCAACAAACTGCTGGTGTGGACGGAAAATTCTGTCCATCATCCTATTGAACGTAGCAGGAGCATTTGTGAGACCAAAGGGCATCACTAAAAATTCGTAAAGGCCAAACGTTGTTCTAAAAGCAGTCTTGTGCACATCCTTTGATCTAATGCGGATCTGATGGTACCCACTCTTTAGATCTATCCTGCTAAACATAGCTGCTCTTTCTAATTTGTCCATAATATCATCAATTCTAGGTATAGGGAACCTATTCTTGATGGTATTCTTGTTCAGTGCACGGTAGTCGATGCACATATGCCATGAGCCATCCTTTTTTTGCACCAACAACATTGGAGAACAAAATGGAGATGAACTGGGCTGAATCAACCCCTTTTCTAACAGCTCCTGTACTTGGCCCATTATCTCTTTCTGCTGAGCCGCACTAACCCTGTACGGAGGCTTATTTGGTGGGCTACTGCCTGGCACCAAATTTATCGCATGGTCTGTTGGAATTAGGGTTGCAGAGAAACACACACAGCTTGGAGAAGACGAAGGAAGCTCAAGGCACACAATAGAGAGTATGTTACTTAGTGTGCAATGGAAAGATAGATAGCCCTAGAGTGATGGACGTATATACAATGCACAGGGGAAAAAACCTCCTAAAGAGGGAAAAAATGCCCCGGCTGTCCTAGTGTGTTCACACACATCACTACCACATGTATATGGTAACAAATCCCCCCTGGAGTGATGCGGTGAACGAGAGCTGGCACAGGAGTAAAGGGAAGTGCCATGCCCTGAGGACAGGATCAGTCCACAAAGGGGAGTAAGCCCAAAGCTTTGCGGAAAGCTTCAAGCTTCTCACGAGACAATGCCTTTGTGAAAAGATCTGCAACGTTGTCCTGTGTTGGCACATAAGCCAAGCTGATCTCTCCTGCTGAGAGCCTCTCCTTGACATAGTGGTAATGCACCTCAATGTGCTTTGTGCGAGCATGAAAAACTGGGTTCCTCGCAACTGCCGTCAGTGTAGATAGTGTTGGCAGTGTCCTGTCCAACACCCAAATCAACCATAAGGCGTCTAAGCCATACACACTCAACCGTAGCTGTGAAGACTGCTCTGTACTCAGCCTCACAACTCGAAGTGGCCACAGTAGGTTGCTTCTTGCTCAACCATGATATACATGAACTGCCAAGCATGAAACAAAAACCACTTGTGGACACTCGCGTGTCAAAACAACCAGCCCAATCTGAGTCCGAAAAAGCATGTATGTCTGGCGGCAATGATCCCCCCTTGGGATAAAACAAGCCAAGATGTAAAGTGCCACTAAGGTAGCGGAAAATCCTCTTGACAGCCTACCAATGCTTAGACCCTGGGCTATGCATAAATCTGCTGACGTGTGAGACTGCAAACTGAATATCCGGCCTCGTGTTGCATACATAAATGAGGCAGCCAACAGCAGTTTGGTAAAGAGTGACATCAGTAGGATCACCAGCATCATGTAGACTCAACTTCGAACCTGTTTCCATGGGAGTGGCAATAGGTTTGCAATCCTCAAGTTCAAACTTACATAGCAATGTCTCTATGTAACTTTTCTGACACAAGGCAATACCACCATCACACTGCTTAAACTGTATACCCAAATAATGATGCAACAGTCCCAAATCTTTCATCTTGAAAGTAGCATTCAAATCAGCCTTAAATTCAGCAATATGTCTCTCATTTGGTCCAGTGATCAACAAATCATCAAGATAAAGAACCACAATGAGAAGTACATCACCCTCACGCTTTACATACAATGTGCTGTTACGAAAGCCTTGTTTGACCAAATGAGTGTCAGCTTTCTCATACCAAGCACGAGGAGATTGCTTCAATTCATACAAAGCCTTGTTACATTTGCACACTTTGTCCTCTTGTCCTTTTATGACAAAACCGCGAGGCTGCGTTACATAAACTTACTCAAATATGTCACCATTCAAGAAAGCAGTAACAATGTTTGATTGATGTACATCCCAACCAAAATGAGCTGCCAATGCACATAGAAAACGCACAGTAGTCATACGACAAGTGGGAGCAAAAGTCTCTTCATAGTCTATGCCTTTTTGCTGTGCATAACCTTTTGCAACAAGTCGAGCCTTATGGCGATCGATCTCACCATCCGGCTTGCGTTTCAACTTGTAAACCCACTTCGTACCAATGGCCTTTTTGCCAGGAGGCAAATCACATAAAGTCCATGTGTCATTTTCTATAAGTGCATCATATTCTGATTGCATGGCAGCCATCCGATTTTCTGAATTTTGTGCTTCATCAAAAGACAGGGGCTCCTCAACATCATGTAAACTAGACACAGCCAAAGCATAACAATCTGATGCATAAGATGCATGGCGAGAGCCTGAACGAGTACGACTAGACAAAGGTGCATCGAATTTACTGTCACGCAAAGTGTGCACCAGCCATTTTGGCATACCTCTAGCCTGCTCATTTTCAGCCCTTTCCTCATCAAGTACATCATGTACATCTGCATCAGTAATAGGCTGATCTAGAACATTTTCAGAAACCCCCATAGGTTGTACATTTGCCTCATTGGAACTTACATTTGTATTTCCACCACTGAAAAGAGGCAACAAAGTGTCATAAATGTCTTGTGAGCTTACATTACTGTCTCTAGTACATGACAGCAAGGGCTGCACAGAATCTTCCACAAACACTACATCCCGAGAAACCAGAATACGTTTTGTTTGCGGATGATACAACCTGTAACCTTTGCTTTCAGCACTATAACCAACAAAAATACATTTCACAGCCTTATCATCCAATTTTCCGCGCTACACTTGTGGCACCAAAGCATATGCCAAACAGCCAAAAACACGCATGTGCTCAATAGAAGGTTTTCTATCATGCCATGCTTCATATGGAGTAATAGACTACAAAGCTTTCGTAGGACACCTGTTAAGTACATAAGTGGCACACATAATGGCCTCAAGCCAAAAAGAATGCGGCAAAGCTTGACTTTTGACCATACATCGTGCCATTTTCGTCACTTACCTATTTTTCCTCTCAGCAACACCATTTTGCTGAGGTGTATAAGGCACTGTACATTGGTGTTTTATCCGACGACTAGCCAGAAATGCATTAAATTCATGAGACATATACTCCCCCCCTCGATCGGAATGGAGGGTGCCCATAGTACATTTCGAGACATTTTCAGCCATAGCCAGAAATTGTTTGAAGCACATAAAAACTTTGGACTTCGCTTTAAGCGGAAATACCCATGCATGCCTGGAGTAATCATCAATGAAAGTCACGAAGTACAGGTAATTGCCCAAGGACGGAGTTTGCATGGGCCCACAAACATCACTATGCACAAGCTGCAACCTGCATGTGGCCCGAATTGAACCATCCTTTGGAAATTTAGAACGCTGCATCTTACCCAAAATACAGCCTTCACAAACATGTTTGACAGGTGCTTCAAGAGGTGGCAAAGAAGCAACCATATCAAATTTCTGCAAACGCAGCAAACTGACAAAATTCGGATGACCAAAACGTGCATGCCAAAGTTTTGCATCTGAAATAGCCCCTGAATCTGCAACAGCATTTGCAAAATTTTGTCCACATTTGTCATACAAAGTGAGCTTATACAGCCCACGGCACAAAAGCCCAGATGCAACAATTTCATCACCAAAACTGAGATCATGAACTGTACATCTGTCATCTACAAATTTGACTACAAGTCCAAGTCTAGCAAGTGCGGATACAGACAAGAGATTCTTCTTGATCCCAGGTACATAAAGTGCATCAACAAGTGTGAAGGAACTGCCATTAGCAGCAGTGAGCACAATCTTTCCAACTCCTTGAACGGGATAAGAGGCGTTATTGGCACAAGTGACTGAATTCCCATGAGGAATAGACTCGAGAGAGGTAAACAATTCACGATGTGAGGTAATGTGCTTTGTAGCACCACTATCGAAATCCCACACATGTGAATCTGCAGCAACTGACAAGCATGCATCATGGACAGCAGGATTGTAAGTGCATTCTGCGCTAAAAGCCCATTCTGCATCAACATCAACATTACAGTCTCCTTTCACAGAAGACTCAACAATGGCTGCATTTGTAGTGGAACCAGCATTTGCAGTGGAACCACCCTCTTTCTTCTTAGCCTCTTTGGCCTTCAACTTAGGACACGACTTGATCAAGTGATCATTGGCTTTACAATAATGGCAACGCATCTTCTTTTTGCCCTTATCACCAGAATTGCCAGACGAAGTACTGCCAGCAGAAGCATTAGGAACAGAATTTTTGCCACTCGCAGCAGAACCATAAGAAGTGGCTGCATTACTGTTACCACCCTTTCTTTGAGAAGCAATAAAAGGATGTTCAATTGCACGCTGCCTAGTCCTGTTTTTTCTGGAAAGTGACTCTTGCAACAGCAATGTGCATAATGCATCAAACTTGACAACTTCAAGATTTCCTTGGGTCATAAGTCTCCAAGTACTAGCAAAAGTCTGGTAGGAATCTGGTAAGGCATCAAGAACAGTCTGCACAAGGGAACTGTCTGAAATGACTTCACTAGCAGAAATAAGTTGCCCATTGATATCCTTGAACCTAGCAAGGAAAGTGTCCATATCATCTTCCTCATGCATAATCTTCGACTCCAGCTCTTTACGCAGCAAAGCAATTTAAGCCTCATTGCGGCTTGCATAAAGACCTGCTAAAATATCCCAAGCCTGTTTTGCAAATTTTGCTGAACGGATGTGAGGAACAATGGTGCGCTTCACAGACAACGCAATCAATGCATGAGCCTACGCATCCTTAACATCCCAACGAGCTTGTTCTGCCGTAGGCAAAACAACTCTAACAACAACAATCCTTGCAGCAAGACTTGCAACATCCTCAACATCGCCTACATCCTTAGAACCAGGACGTACATCAATGCCCTGCACAATGTTCCAGACACCCTTTGACACAAGAACATGTTGCATCATATAAGCCCACATAGAGTAGTTGTCCCCATCCAACGTGTCCTCAGCAGCAAACATCTTGAACACATCTGTGTTGTTGTTGTCAGCCATGGTAAATGCTGCACCCGATGTGAAAATTGCCCGAAAATAGGAGAAACGGAGCGGGAACAACCTGTGCTATATAGCACAAACCGTAGAAGACTATAAGGCACCTGTTATGCAGAAAACGGCACTGATAGAAATTCTACACAAAATGACGAAATAGCCTGTGCAGTATTGCTTGTAGTGGAAAGGGGGGCCGAAATGAGCCCGAATCAAAATTTTGAGCAGACCCAGCTCTTCGAGTTCACCCAAAATTTTTGTCGACCTGCGAACGCTCGCCAAAGCTCATTGAAATCGGAGAAAGTGAGCAGGCGTGTGGTGGAGCAGCTGCTGGCGACTAAGCCCGGGAGGACGTGACCTGCTCTGATACCAATTGTTGGAATTAGGGTTGCAGAGAAACACACACAGCTTGGAGAAGACGAAGGAAGCTCAAGGCACACAATAGAGAGTATGTTACTTAGTGTGCAATGGAAAGATAGATAGCCCTAGAGTGATGGGCGTATATACAATGCACGGGGGAAAAAACCTCCTAAAGAGGGAAAAAATGCCCCGGCGGTCCTAGTGTGTTCACACACATCACTACCACATGTATATGGTAACATGGTCCTCGGGTCTCTCTGGCGGTAATTGAGACGGTAATGAATCGGAAAAACAGTCACTATACTGTTGTAAAAACATTGACCTTTCTTTATCTAGCACAGATAAATTTGATTCATCACAATCTGACACTTCACGTGCAAAAACCAAGTACGCAGAAAGATGCTTTTTCATTACAGAAGTAATAGCAGAAGCTGATACAGTGGGAATAGACTCCCCTTTAAGCTTTACATCCAGGATGTGAGTCTTTCCCCTGCTCTGTACAGTGATCTGTTTGTTGTAGGCATCCATGATTCCTTGTACACGAAACAACCAAGGAATACCTAACAACACATCACATCCGTCCAGTGGCATGATGTAAAATTCTTCAGCATCTACATAGGACTGGATATGTAGACGCAACTTTCCAATGATGGGTGTCACAGCCTCTGTATGGCGACGACATGCCAAACCTGCCTCTGCTGTATACCCCATCTCTTCAGGTCTGATTCCCAACTTCGAAGCCAATTTTGGGGAAATGAAGTTGGCTTTGGCACCTGGATCAAAGAAGATAAGCACTGTTTGATCCCTGACCTTTCCCCATGCTCTGCAAAGCTCACTTGCATCTGAATTTGGCTTGTCGCCCACCATATCTGGCACTAGACCAGCCATGGGCTTCTTTCCTTTCTTGTCCTCCTTGTCTTCAGAATCAGCTGGCCTTTTCTTTGTAGGACAATTGTAAGCAATGTAGCCAGGCTGCTCACATATAAAGCATTTGTTCTTTGTCCTCAGGACCTTCTTTTGCTCTTTAGACTTGCGAGGAAAACGTCTTTTCCATTTTTTCGCTGGTCCCTTTTCTGATTCAGCCGAAGCTTTGCCTTTCTCTGCGTTGGCTGGCTCCTGAGTCCCTTCAGGAGCCTCATTGGAAACGTGCTTCTTGGCTGAATTTTTCTTGCTTGATCCTGCCTTGACGCTAGTGTTAAATTCACAATCTTCTCCCTTGAGCAAACCATTGCCAGTGTTTGCTACCTCGATGAGCTGCGTCAAAGTAGTGACTTTTGTCTTCGTACAATACTTTCTCAATCCTTTAGGTAGGCCACAACAGTATTTTTCAATCTGTTCTGTCAATGGCACAAACCTATAGGAAGTTACTGGAACTAGAGCTTTCCAAAACTACCGATTGTAATCATCCAGATTTCTGCAAGTGGCAGCATTAAGCTGGTGCCATTCTGTCATGACATCTGCTTCAAAGTCATCAGATAACCATGTTGCTGTAAAAATCTGCTTGAAGTAAATCCATGTGGACGGAGCTTGCCCTTGAAGCAATAAAGTTGTCCACCATTGTCCCGCATTCCCTGTCAAGAAAGTGGCTGCCTTGCGGACCTTTGAAGCCTCTGTAAAGTTTCCCCCTGCATAGGCCTTGTCAAACTGCTGGAGGAATGAGAGAGCCTTCTTCCTGTCATCAAACCCTGTAAAGGTTGTGAAAGACACACCTTTGCCACCTTCTTTGTACGGAGTTGGCCTCTCTAGCAGCGTGAAATTGTCATATGGAAGTGACTGAAAGATGGGAACACTGTTAGGGTTCATTTGTGTTCCCTGACCGCAATTAAGTTGACCTGGAAATGCCATATTTGGCAGTTGATTTGTAATTCCAGCCATACCAAAATTTGCCTGTGGCATCCCTAATTGGCCCTGAGCGCTCTGAAACCCTGGTAGCATGCCCGTGACACCATACATGGGGTTAGGCATCATCGTTTGAGCACTCCTGAACACTGTTCCTGGCGTGTAAAACTGATTTCCAGGTGCATGACCAGCCATGCTCTGGAATACCGATCCACCTCCAAAATAGCCAGGGTGTACTGAAGTTGGTGGGAAGACCTGTTGCATAGCCTGTAGGTTGCTTCTCTGCCCATTAGAACCAGCTATAGGTTGCTGAAAAGTGGCGGGTTGAACTGGTACAGCTTGAAAGACAGGCATCTCAGCCACCTGTTCTTGCACCTTAGGCACAGGTTGTGGAGACTGCATATTCTCCATTAAGTGTACAGGTGTTTCCATTGACTGTGCAGTATGAATCACCTGTGCTCGAGCCTTAACAGGCTTTTGAATATGATCCAGTGACCCAACTTGTTGAGACGGAACAGGAGGTTGCAGAAAGGCTAAAAACCTCGGGTTTTGCATTACTTGTGTGAACATAGCCACAGCAGTAGCCAACTGGGTCGTGAATATATCATCATCCGTCTGTGGTGGTCTTGAGGACTCACCCACTTCATGTGTCTGTTGACCTTGTGAAGAGGAAACCTCTTCAGTCACATCATGTGGTCTGTCAGCCATAATTCCAATTCCTTGTGTCTGGTCTATGATCCCTTGTGTCTTCAAGCCTAAACTGACCAAGGCTCACTTCTATGGGAAAAAGTGATTTAATCCTGTCGATGGAACCATGTAACCGGCCTGTTCAATCCAAAAAGGGCGGTAGACTTTAAACTTAAACCTTATTTGCTTTCACCCATTTAACTTGTCGTCCACTTTACCTGTACTTTCAAGACACAATAAAGGGGAGAGGGATACAGGCTGCTAGATTGCACCTGTATGAGTAGACCGACACCAAATTGGTCCCTAACTTAGGCGCCCCTTTTGGTATTTCTTTATTCTTCAAAAGAGGGAATAAACACTGTGGATCCCTACAAGCTGCCCCGCACAAACTTGGCTGAATTTCAACTGTTCCGGCCCGATTTCGGCAGCATATCTGCACTAGGACCCTTCACAGTCAGTATTCCCACGCATTGACTGACTTTCCCGACGCATACGGGCACTTTGCAAAACCTGGCAAGAATCTGCAGCACGCTGAATTCTCTGTTTTCAGCCCCGAAAATGCGCTAGATCACCTGTAGAGCAGTCCCCTCGCGTCCCCGAACCTCCGGGGGGTATTAGGGACCGTTTAGGGCCAAAACCCTAAACCTGCAAAAATACACAGCAGGCTGTAATTTACTGTTTCGGGCTCCGTTTCGCGTGCTGGTCGCATCCGTAGCAAGTCCTCGAGCTCCCGCACCTGTAGGGCTACTTGCCCTTTGAATCGGACGAGATTTCTGGCGTGAAACCTCTCCGAATTCACCTGTACCTGCGGGGGATTAGCCGCTAGCTAATCCAGTACCTGTGCAAGAGGCTCTTGCCTCGACAATCGTGCATGAACCCACACAACTGTACATTGGTGAAATGAAGAGCCCACTAGAAGGGCATAACATACTGCCATAGAGGGGAGAGAGGACAGTGCGTAGTGTGCAGGGCATCACTCTTGGCACCGCACTGTGCATAAGAGGGAAAGCAAGCACTCCATAGCTCTTAACCTGTGACAAATTCTGAAAATGAGGCTCTCCCTCCTTCAAATTCAGCGCCACTTCTTGTTGCATGAGGAAAGTGCACCAGAAGGTGCCACTTGGCACATTTACAAGCATTTTCCCGTTTCCGGGTTGCCGCCTAAAAATCTCCCAACTGGTTGCCCAGTTGACTTCACGGCAGAGTAAGAAAATGTTCCCCTTGTCATTCTGGAGGTAATGACGCAAACACATTTTCAGGTCCCAAAATAGTAGTTCCCTAAATTTTAGGAGATGCTGCCATTGTATCTTTCTAGGTCATCTGACCCTCTTTGTACACTGCGGCCACATCCAGAACTGAATTGTAGCCTCTGTAGCAAAGGATTCCACTTTGGCTAGTCAATGATGCCACTTTGGCTAACCATAGTCCTTGTCCAATCTTAGTGCTCTCTTGCCTCAGGCCTGGACTCCCTCTGGACAGTTCCACACTAGCTATGCAATGCAGGGTAGTTAGATTTCCCGAGGGGTGTTTCCAAAAAGTGAAAGTAAATAAATAATAAGAAAGAAATCAACAAAAAGGATAGATAGTAGTCACACGTTGGTGACATCCTCCCGTTGAAGTCCCCCATGAGGAGAACTTCTCCGAGTGCTGTATAGTGAGATATGTCCTCCGACAATCGGGAGTATGGATCCTGTATGGCATATCGTGATCCATGTGGAGAAAAATAACATATGGCAATGTATAAGCATCTCTCGTGGGTGAGCTCCAATCGTACCCACATGTAGCACGCCTCCTCATCTCTGCCCATCACCTGTATCCGTCTATGTAGTCCCTGTCTAAACAGTATGGCCACCCCTCCTGAACCTCGAGCTGTACCCTGCCTGGTCATGGGTCTGCAGGTCGACTCCCACTGAAACCCTGTGACTGTGGGTAGTCCTCTCTCTGGGATGTCATGAGTCCCAGTGAGACATATAAAGTCATGCTCTCTGACGATCTCCTCCAAGCGCTCTGGATGTGCCCATAAAGCTGCATTGCAGTTCCATATTGCTCCTCTGAGTGGTGTCTCCTGTGCCCTAGCTTGTGTCTCATGGGTCGCGAATCCCTATGAAACTGGGCGACCATCGATGAAGATCCTGCCATCCCTGAAGAAGGCCTTCTTGCCTTCTTTCCTTGCCTGGAGGACCCTGGGCATACATGATTTTCTGTGTTCGATTTGCATCTTAGTGAGATCCTCATCCATGAATATGTGTCCCCCTTGTAGGCCGCGTAAAAGCACCCTTTTACGGAAGAAAGTGGTACGCTTCTCATCTCCTCGTAACTGTAATATCAAGGGGCGTGCACGAGTAGTATCCCGCCCAGCTCGCCATGCCTTTGTAAAAGGCCTGGTGTCTTTGTAGCCTAATTGGCTACAAAGCTCTTGTGCATCCGCCTCTGCTGAGGTACCCTCCTTGAGGCTAGTAATCCTGATGTTGTATTTCCTCATTTGGCGTAGTCGCTCCTCCTCAAGTGTGGTCTGGACCCTCAGGTGTTCTTCTAGGTATGCCTCCTCCTGTACTTCTTTCTTGATGTTCTTCTTGACCACCTCCACCCATCAGGATTGTTTTGCTTCCATTTCTGTTTGAATTTCCTCTTTTATATCTGCTTTCCACTTGTTCTTGATCTCCACCTCAATGTCCTCTAAGCTTGTAATTTCCCCTTCCTCTTTGGAGATGCGTAAGTGGTTGATACTTTCTTGCACCCTGTGTATTTCCATGTTGAATGTGTCCCGAAGACCTTCGAATGCCTTGTTCCATTCATTCTTCTCTTCGGTGAGTTCCTTGATGTGGTCTTCCATTTGTTTGATTTTCTCGGTCATCCTCCTCACTTCTGTATTCAATGCCTTGTCGGTGTCCTTCATTTGTGTAATAGCCCGGGCGATCATCTCCTCCACCTCTCTTTTGTCCATTGGAGCCATTGCTGTCCACTAGGGTACTGTACTGGATGTACCTCCTCAGTCACTTCATCTCAGCTCTGGCCTTGGTACAGCAGGATGTGGGGTACGGCCCAATGGGGGGACGTGGACGAGGTAGGCGGGGGTGATGGGGGGGTGTGCAGCAGACGAGGGGAGTGGGGGTGTATACGAGGAGACTGGGGGGTGTGCAGTAGCCGAGGAGGCTGGGGGTGTAGACTGGGGCACTCTGCCACACTCTGTAACAGGCGGCAGGCGAGCATGATGGGCTGGGGTGGCGAGGGCGAGGGGCAGGAGAGAGAGAGAGAGAGAGAGAGAGAGAGAGAGAGAGAGAGAGAGAGAGAGAGAGAGAGAGAGAGAGAGAGACGTGATGAAGTTTTTTCAGTCATCACTAGCATTACACTATGGAATGTTTGGAAAGCTCGTTGTCTTCACATTCTCAGTGCAGCTCCACAGCTCCTTTAGGATACCCTCACTGCCATTTGGCTGGACATCATTCACACCCTGATTTGGCAGTGGGATTCTTCCTCAGGTACATCTCGAGCAGCCGAGGCTCGTCGATTTGCCTTCCTTCGGCGTTGGGCCCGATCCCCACTCTTCTTCACACTTACAGGTGGCCAGATTACATGCCATTATGCCCCCCCTCGGTGGTTTCTCCTCCACTCATCACACTGACCACCATGAGATTGTTCTAGTCGAGTTGTCACTATAGTGGCTCTCATCCTTACATTCAGCTTGTACACCCCACGTGATAGGCTATTTTGGCATCCGCTGGGGATTATATTGTACTCAGTAATATACAGCCCTGACTTTTCCCAAAAAGAGAGAGAGAGAGAGAGAGAGAGAGAGAGAGAGAGAGAGAGAGAGAGAGAGAGAGAATTGTGTCATTAGGATAGAGTGCTCAAAAGTACAATCAATTTTCATTGTACAGGTCAGCGCAAACCGACTTTGTAAGATTGGACCAAGACATCCTTACTCCTCTTGCAGGCAAAAAGCAGCTTTACACATATGAGACTGGAGACTTTTGGGAGCAGATTAAAACACCTGGGTTCAAACTCTTCCCCTGAATGCTTTTTTATGCTTACTGCTGTGTACATATCATAATGAACAGCTCCCTTTTCTGCGTGTATCAGGATGTCTCTAAGGTGTTCATCATTGTACCTTGCGCAGTATCGTTTAACTGCACCCGAGCTTTTGGCCAAGGGAGATGGAGTCAAAAGTGCAACTTTTGTCGGAGATGTTTATGTTCATCCATCTGCAAAAATTCATCCGACTGCCAAGGTTTCGGTTCCTGTCCTCTGCAAGGCCAGAAGAAAACGTGTTAAATGAAAAAGCATTGAAATGCATGCCCAGTGAGCCATAATGTGGAAAGTAGTTTTCTAGCATAAGCTACTCTAGTGCACAAGCAGGATAGCAACTTGGCTGAATGGAAGCTTTGATATAGCTGCACGTTGTTCTATGAGAGTGTGTTGTCAGGTTGTCTAGATTACAAAATTTAACCCTTGCAGTAATCAGCATTACTGTAGGCACATATTATCCAAGAAAGGAACTAAAGTTGGATAACCACCAATAACTGGTAGAGGCTTACAAACCTAGGCTAAAGCAGTTTTTAGCTGAAAAGACAGATTTTTGGGAGCAGCGAGCTCATTGCTGCTGCTGCCCTCGCCTAGGATGACATGAAACGTTTCATGGTTTCATGGTTTTCAAACACTTCACGCACTTTTTTTTTTGTAATTGAAACACATACTTTTTTGTAAATCTTTGGGATTAATTTACAAATGGGAAACCTCAAGGTGAAGAAAACCCATAGAAAGGATCATATACAAAAGCGCGAACATAGAAATGTTCATCTGTGAAAGAGGACTAAAAGCATTTATAGGAAAGCTGATGCATCTGCGAGGTGATATCAACAACTTACCAGGCAAAACGTAAAGATTGCCTAAGGGAAAGCTTGAATAAGTGAAAGGAATCTGCATCAAATTGAAGGAACATGTAGCCGTTACGTTGCCTCCACAGGGTCCAATGCTGACCCATGTAAAGAAGACTGCAAATCAGTGTAAGGAAGGTGGGAGAATGCCAAAAGCCCAAAACCTTGTGTGGAAGACCATAGAGGAGAAACGGAGGCGCATACAATGTGCTATGCGACGGAGAAAACCTCTAGTAATGCAGCAATCCCATAGCAGGTGACTAACAGTCTCTTGGCAGTCGACCAACGGACACAACGAGAAGAGAGAGTTGTTTGAATTTCAACCACTTGGTCGAGGCTTCTCTCCTTAGAAGAAGAGTGGACCACCATGTGTGCATTTCCCTTCAAAAACGATGTTGTCCTCCTGGTCTTGGAGTGCTCAGAGTAGTGCCCTCCAGAGAAGGCTATATCAAACTGCTGAATGAAAGCCAAAGCCTTCGAAGCATCTCGGAATCCGGAAAAGGATTCAAATTCCATTGACTGTCCCTCCTCGCTCTAGTGGGAAGAGGAAGAGCTTGAAGAACTGTTGGAAGAAGAGGAAGAAGAACTGGGTAGTCCAAAACTCACACACTTCTTCTGTTTTCGTGCAATTGCAAAAGAAGGTTGACGGCCCAAGTAACCCGGGTAGTCAGTCTCCTTGTTGCTCTTCTTCAATTGCTTCTTTGATGGCTTCTTTGTGTCTAGAAGCTAATTGATTTGGGTCTCGACAACATTATTGAGTTCTCCTTCAATGAACATCCTCGGAGTAGGAGACGTCTTGATTGCCCGTTTGATGGGTGTCTCAATGGCTTTCTGCCAATGAGTATGCACTTCATCCATCGGGTGCCGGGTCAAAAATTTGGCATACTGAGGATCCTTGGAAAACTGAAGCATCTGCTTTGCGCACTCATCAACCTGCTGTTGACATTGCATCTCCATGAGTTGATACTGCGAGGGCCGGGGTGGCCCGTACTCGTTTTCCGCTAATCCGCTTGAATTTCCCGTATTGCCTCTTGCTTTAGAGGTGGCAGATGGAGTCGTCTGATTCTTTTCTGAATCCATAGGTGCCGTGCGAAGAAGGATTGGATTCTCGATAGAAGAGAAATCGGCCGTGCTCTGATATCACTGTAACAAACTTGGGCACCCCAAGTCTAGAATCTGTCGCGACACGAGAGAGATTCACTTAAAATACTTCACAATTTAATTGAGTCGACACGACCCGACGGAGTTCCGTGCCCAGAAAGATTGGTCCCAAAGACTAGCGCCCCTTTCGGTATTTCTTTTTGTATTAATCTTTGAGCAAAGTACAACTCCCGCGGGTCCTCAAACTCTACGTCCATATGCTTTGAGAAGTGAGGCCCTCGGGCTTCTTTTATTCTTACAAAGGGATGCTAAAAGCAGAGCCCCCAAAAGTAGTGAAACTTAAAAGCAAACTTCCCCAAAAGCTACTGGATTTGCTAGTAAAAGCAGCCAGCGCAAAAAGTGGAATTCCGTACAATTTGCCACGTCAACACCGTAGTCTATCCACGTCAACAGCCACGTCACCATTTTGTGACATGCTGATCTCTTGGCGCACTGTGGGGTGGTGTTAAACACCATAACCTTGGTTTTACCAAGGTTGACAGACAGACCATTGTCGTGAGCAAACCTATGCAAAAGCATCCAAGTGACGTTGCATCCCCTCCGGAGAGTCCGAGATCAACACAATATCGAGTAGAGAACATCATTTTGAGAGGTACGTTCGTTGCCATTCTCTCATCATAGGAGCTCGCCTCTACATTGGTCACCCGCTCTCCTATCATTGTTGTGGACAAATTGATTTTGTTGGTACTTTAGTATGAGGATTTTATATTGGCTACTTTCTAGGATAGATGTCGAGTCCCGATATCAATAGCAACACACGAACAAAAACTTCAAAATCACTGAACTTTAATAGAGAGAGAGAGAGAGAGAGAGAGAGAGAGAGAGAGAGAGAGAGAGAGAGAGAGAGAGAGTCGACACGGCCCGACGTAGTTCCATGCCCAGAGGTATTGGCCCCAAAGTTGGCCCCAAAGTCTGGTGTCCCTTCAGTATTTCTTTATCATTAATCATTGCCTAGTACAACTCTCGAGGGGCCTCTACTCTTGGACTCTGTGTCCAGATGCGCTACAGAGTGAGGCCCCCAAGGGCTCTTTTATTCTTACAAGGGTTGCCCCAAAAGCAGAGCCCCAAAAGGAATCACATGAAAAGCTACAAGCTCCAAAAGCATTTGGTCAAAAAACTGGCACCAAAAGTTGGCAGCGTAGATCGCGAAAATCCATACAGGAGCCACGTCAGCAGTCAACGCGATTTGTGGGATGTCTGTACAGCTCTGCCACATCAGCATCATATAGGAGAATACTGTCAGACCATCAGTATCCCTAAAATCCAAAGGAAAATCTGTGACTTTATGCCATTTGGGTAACTTGTGACAAAGGAATGGAGTGACTCTCCTCTTGTGCAGTCCCGTCTGCACCAGATTCAAGCCTGCTGATCTGCCGGATCTCTCGGAATAGGCAAAGCTAGACCAAAAATCTCAAGGTAAAGTTCTAGTATCCGAGGATTATCTGTCACTAGGAAGTGTACTTTTCTTGTTGCTTTCTTTAAATATGTACTACATATTTTGATTTATTTTCTTTTTACTTGTTTTCCTTGAAACCCTTGAAAAGGTGCAAGTGGACATTGCATGGCCAGTGTGAAACGGCTGCGGATGAACATGTTTCTCGCATTGGGAGTCTAGGTCGGTCAATTTGGGATTGGTTGGGCCAATTAGCATTGAATTCCGATTAGTATGGAAGCCTGTGTGCGCCATAAGGAAATCTGGGCCACTCGGCAAGTCACTTAGACTTTATAAGTTGGTGGGAACTAGGGAATTAAACCAAAGGGGCAAATTGGACACTTGGCAGTAGCAAAGCCACCTATAGGACACCTCACAGAGAGGGGGCGCCCAAATGAGAGAGCTGATTTGAACTTCATTGTGACCTACAGTGTGTGTGTGTGTGTGTGTGTGTGTGTGTGTGTGTGTGTGTGTGTGTGTGTGAGTAGTGGGTGCAGGGTCAGAGCTTGAATGGAAGCTTGCCTTCTCCTTTGTCTCATGTAGCGCGATGGTTTGCTCTCATGCATCTCTCCCCCCCCTTTGCACATATGGTAATGCCCCACTAGTTGGGCTACTCAGATGATCATGTACAGCTCTGAGGGTTCTATGTGCGTTTGCCAAGGCAAGAGCCTTCTGAACATGAACCGGATTAGCTAATTGCTAATCCACCACAGGTACGCACAGTTCCATTGCAAAAGATTGCGAATTGCAGAGTTTTCTTGTGTGAAAACTCGTCCAATTTATAGGGGAACTGTCCCACTGCGTGCGGGAGCCCTTGGGACACACATAGACGTGTTCGCTCTGCTAAAAACGATCCAAAACAGAGAATTACAGCTTGCTGTGTTTTTCTGCAGGTTTAGAGTTTCGCACCTAAAGTGCAAGGGAAGACCAAGGGAGCCTCGAGAAGGCCTTGGCATGCAACCACAAGAACCACATAATTTCTTTTGCTTGTCGCAAGTCCTCTTGGACTTGTCGATTCCTAATCGTGTTTTTGAAGAGTGACAAGAAACCTAAGAAAGAAGGGCTTGTCTAGCCTCTCCTTGTGCCTCTTTTCACTTGTTGAGAGCGGACCGTGCACTTAGCGGACGGCCTATCGACGTGAGGTGGGAAAAAGCAACCTAGGTGTGAGCGTAAGGCCGCCAAGGGGTGCGCCTGCGGAAAAGAGCAGAACTCAGGTGAAGAGAAGATCCTTCTCTAACACAGTTTGCAAGCGAAACAAGGACCTCAAGAACCCCAAGAACCAAGACCCCCAAGAACCCAAGTTCCTTGTGAACTTAAGAACCCAAGACCACAAGAACCCACAAGAACCCACAAGAACCCATGACTTCAGTGGATGGTCATCACTCGAAGCGGAATGGATACTTCGCTTGGAGGTGATGAGCATGAGAGAGGCGAAGAAGAATTTTCCCCACCAGAAGGTTTTTCCGACGCTCCCCCTTCCCCATCTACGCAAAGGATTGCACTAACTCCTATGCAGGAGTTGAAGCAGTTGTTTATGGAAAGGAAGTTAGAAGGCGAAGAAAGAAAAGCAAAAAGAGAAGCAGAAAGAAAGGCCTATGAAGAAAGGAGGGCAGCCATAGATCGTGAATATGAAGAAAGAGTGGCGGCCATAGAGCGTGAGCATGAGCAAGCACGCTTGGAAGCCACAGCAAGAGAAGCAAAGTTGGATCGCGAGAACAAAGATAGAGAATTAGAATTTGATCGCGAGAACAAAGCAAGACAAGCAATGAACGACCGACACATGGAAGAGATGTTGCGACTCTTTTCTCATGTGCAGGCACAGATGCAAGAGGATCAGGAGAAGGAGACTCTTTCAGTCTTTTCTTCTCCAAAGCATCACACCTGATTTGCATGATTATGATAAGCATGATGATTTGAATGACAATGATAAGCATGATGATTTGCATGATCAAGATGTGATTTCTCGCAAGTATGATGATTTGCATGAAGATGACGTGATTGTTTACAAGGATGATGATTTAGTTGATGCTTTTTCTAGCGAAGCTAACCTCGTTGCAGATTCGATCAATCACGAAGAATCGATCTTGGCTTTCGAGTCGAGGTCCACAGCACCCCCCAAGCAGATTTGATCAAACACGACGAACCGATCTTGGCTCTCGAGCCTAGGTCCAAAGAACCCTTACAGAAAGTACTATGTGTTCGAATGATTGGTCAGCACGCATTGTTCGAGTGTTTCATTCGTGATCGTTTCCTGTATTTTAGTCAGTGTCCTTATGTGATCCCTTTTCCTAGGCATGACATATTGTACGTTGAGCGCGTTTCACTCATGAATGAGCACGGATGTATGCGGATTATTCATGAAAAGTTGAAAAATATGCATTCAAGGAAGTCACATTCCATGTCTCTCCCTTGGCATGACACATTCGTAGAAAGAGCACAAGAAATTATGAGCACCAAGCATGGGCATTTCCGTTGTGAATTGCCACAGTTGATTGATTTAGATCAGAAAGACAAGATTCAATCTCATTCTTTGCATGTGTGTGGCGAACGGTTTGGGACTCCGTCTATTTGTTCATCTACATTGCATACACAGTTTTTGAGGAAGATTAGATTTTTTTCAATCACTTTACATGGAATGGGTATGTTCATGTTGTTGTGTTGGAAGTGGTTCATAATTTTCAGCCTCGGAGATTCTTGAAGAAGGTAGACGCACGTCCATAGACAAAGTTGAAGCATTGAAGGAGCTACAGAACCCTTTGTGTCACTTTCAGCGCGGCCCAAAGAAGCAAGCGTTGCAGACCTTTATGAAGTTCAAGTATCGCACAACTCACACATCAGAGTGGGCCGGCGAAGAGTCCTTTCGAGGATTCCGGATTTTGTTGGCAATCTCCCTCGACGCCATACAGTTCGGTACCAGTACCTCACTTTGAAAAGGAGGGGATGTCACGTGACACATCCGACCCTATGTGTCCGTGGACAAGCTACAGCATGATCAGGGTTCAGTTCAGTCAAGTCGGTCTAAAATAGGAAGTGATCTTGTACTTTTGTGAGTCTGTTCGCAGACGGTGCATATCCAAACACTTACATTAGATGCATATCCTTTGGTTGCACACAGCATGATCATCAGATTTCCATCAAAACCCATCAATAGCATTTTTACAATGCATGGACCTATTTTCCCTATTTTTGACATTTTTCACTTATTATTTTTAAGTGACTTTAGTTGGAAAGTAGGTAGGGCAATTTTGTTAAGTTGTATATAAGAAAACCTAGCACTAGCACTTTCTGGCAGAAGAGGCAGCCGGAGCACCTTGCTCAACAGGCAACTTTTCAGCAGGACCAGAACAACATGGCCTAGCGTTTTTGCAACAGCATCAAGCTAGCGTTTTTTGCAAGATAGATCAACCTTGGTGTTTTTGCATTGCAGAGCAGCTTCGGCATTAGCAGACACAGCAGAACCACTTCACGACTGCAGATCAGCCCTAGCGTTAGTAGATTTCCTCCAGCAGCAGAATTCAGCCCTAGCGTTTTTGGAGCAACATGACATCCGGCGTTTTGTAGTTCCATCGTGACAGAACCAGCCCATAGACCAGCGTTTTCAGTTTTCAGCAATCAGCACCCGCAGAAGAAGTCCCACACCTCGCAGATCTCACCTTCCCGCAGTAGATCCTCGCCGCAGGTGAACTCAGCGAAGTTTGCAGTTTCAGCCTGAAAAACGCGGATTTCAGCATCTGCGTTTTCAGCGCGTTGTCCTCGCATCATTGTCATCGACATAGAGTCAGAATTCAGCAGATAAAGATTTGCAGATTTCAGCCTTAGCGTTTTCATATTTCAGCCTGTCTCGTCGTTGTCCTCATTGTCGTCGACATCGTCGGCAAGTCCAAGCATTGTAGAGATTTGTGCAATCATAAGTAGACCGCTCTCGCCATAGAGAGTGGGGCCTTCGGAGGAGGGTTTGACAACATTCTGTGTCGTATTCTTCTCTCTCTATCTCTCAGTCTCAGCACCTTCATTCACAGTGTTTATCCACTTTGTTTGTGTCCATTGCACTCTCTCACTAAAGTAACGGAAGGCTCTCCCTTCCATAAGTAAAAGGAACCTTGAGCACAATTCGGAGCACTCATCTTGAGCAAAGTTCAACATTCACTTCTGCTGCACCTTACACCCTATCCATTGGCATGTTAGTCCCAATCATCGGGACCGTGAGACGCACTATCATCTGATCCCCTTTCTTCGGAATCATGTAATGAAGTTGCATCTGGTTCCCTTAGTTCGTCGGAACCTTCGGATGTGCTACCATCTTTTCTCCAAAATCTTGTGATGAGCTGTCAACCGGTTCCCCTAATTCATTCTTTTCACTGGTAGACTCTTGCCCTGTCGAGGTGGATACTATCCTATCCGTAGGATAAATCAATGAGCCGGCATGCATTCCAAATTGTTGCTTAGCATGTCCCATAATTCTCTGAATGGAGTCAGACTTCTGGTTTAGACAATAGTTTTAAATCTCTTTTGGCAAACCACAACAAAACCGCAAAACCGCTCAATCTGGTCTCTCTGGCAAATAAGTATCCCAAGACCTCTGGCAGTAGTCATCCAATGTATCTTGCTTAGTCATTCTCAATTACCTCAAATGGCGCCTTCCTTGTCGAAGAATGAATTGCGTTGTTGTAGGCAAATTTCTCCAAGGGCGAGTACTTTTCCCATTGAGTCTTCTGATCCGAAATATAAGACTTCAACAAAGCCAAGACCATTGAATTAGCTATCTCAAATTGCCCATCTGTCTGTGTGTGGAACGAGGACGAGAATTGCAACCGTGTGCCAATGTTCTCCCAAATTGCCCTTCAAAACAAACTAGTAAACCGGGGATCTCTGTCCAAGACAATGGACTCAGGCATTCCATGTACTCGGAAAATTTGTGAGACAAACAGTTTTGTTAAATGGTGGGGCTTAACTGTCTTCTTTACCAAAATAAAGTGGGCTTGTTTACAGAATCTGTTGACCATCCTGCCCACTTTGAGTCTTGGAAAGACCAAAAAAATAAAAAATACATAGCAATGCTTTCCCAAGGGTGGGAGGGTATGGGTAAAGGTTGTAGAAGTCCTGGTGCCTTTTGTCTGTCAAACTTGACCTTTTGGCATACTAAGCAACTGCAGACAAAGTTGTCGTCGTCGTCCACATCCTTTTCGAGCCTCGGCCAGTAAAAGTAACGCTCAACACCCTTCACGGTGGTATCTGTGCCTCGATGGCCAGAAAAAAAGTGGACAATGGCACTTTGTCGAAACCTTTTCCCTCAAAGGCTGTGTAACACACAAAATCCTTTTCCGTATCAAATAGCGGTCCCGTATGGAATAGCCTGCAATTGTCCCTCCACCATTCTGTATCCGATGAAAGATATCTGCAAGATCAGGATATGTGGCGTAATGATCTACCATATACTCGAAGCTTCAATGATGTATAGCGGAAATAGCCAGAACCAAGTGCTTTCTAGACAACGTATCTGCCACTAAAAATCTTTTGTCCTTGAACATGGATTATCTGAACTGTGACTAGATGTTAGCCCACCTCATCTGCTTTTCGAAAGCTGCTTCTGCGACAAGAAGTAGTGTAAACTCTGATGGTCTGTGAAGACGGTAAAATCAGCTCCGAGTAAAAAGTGTCGCCACTGTGTAAGAGCATGGATAATTGCCAAGAGCTCCTTCTTGTAAATCTATGCAACCATTTCAAGACGTGAAAACATTCTATCCTCGTAAGCAATGACACGGCCTTCCTGCATCAAGACTGCTCCCAGACTGCGACCATAAGCATCACAGTAAACTTCAAATGGCTTTTGCAACTCTGGCAAGGCCAACACTGGTTCCGTAGTCAACTTTTCTTTGAGAGTCTCAAAGGCTGCAATCTCTCTCAGGCCCCATGTAAAAGGAACCCCTTTTTGAGTCAATACATGCAAAGGAGAATCTACCTCTGCAAATTTCCGAATGAACCGCAGATAATATGAGCACAAGCCCAGAAACCTTCCAACCTCATGAAGATTCTTCAAATTATGCCAATCACGAATAGTCTCAATTTTGGCCAGGTCCATCTTTACCTTGTGCTGAGACGATGTGTCCCAAAAAGTATATCGCAGGGAAGACAAACTCCCTCTTTTTCGCATTTATAACCAATTTATGCTTCCGCGGTGCCTCAAAGACTTGCAACAGGCAATGTCTGTGTTCTGTCTCATTCTAGGAGAAGACAATGATGTTGTCAAAGAAAGTGATAAAAACGATCGGTACTCTCTGAAAATCCTATCTATCATATGGTTGAATGTCGCTGGAGCATTCTTAATGCCAAATGGCATCACGAAATATTTGTACAAACCAAAAGTCGTCCTAAAAGCTGTCTTGTAGACGTCTCCAAAAGCAATTCGGATTTGATGATATCCACTCTTCATATCAATTCTGTTGAAACAAGAGGACCCTTGAAGTCTGTCGAGAATATTGTCCATCCTTGGGATAGGGAATGTGTTCTTGATGGTGATTTTATTGAGAGCTCTATAGTCAATGCACATTCTCCAAGATCCATCTTTCTTTAGTACTAGCAACACTGGTGAACAGAAAGGTGGAGTGCTAGGTTGGATGAGACGCTTTTCAAGAAGTTCTCTTTCCTGGTTCATTATTTCTTATTTTGGGCTCGGCTAACTCTGTGAGGTGGCTGGTTCGGTGGTGTACTACCCGGAATCAAATTAATCATATGATATTCAGGACGTGAAGGAGGTAACTCACTTAGTAGGCCTTCAGAGAAATAGTCAGCCTGCGCGTGCAGAAAATGTTGTCGTTCTTTTTCGAGGTCTAACATTTTTGACCTTAGATCATCATTCAGTTCTTTCAAGAAGATCAAAAGACTAGCTTTCAGTAATTTAGAAACAACCAAAGCCGATACCGATGGGACAAACTAGCCCTTCAGTACAATCTCTTTGCCCTTCTCAGTCTTCAAGTTGGCTTTCCTTGCCCTATAATCGACCACGGCGCTGTTCTTGTGGAACCAAGAGATTCCTGGGAGAACGTCACACCCTTTCAAACGCATGATGAAAAAAGTCCTCGTGCCCTAAATACCCTTGACAATGCAAATGCCAGTGACAGGTGTAATGCATGTGATGTGCCAACCACTGAATATTCCTTATTGGATGAGATACTTCTGGGAAGTCAACGACCCAGGATATCAAGAGTTCCGATCTGGAAAGAGACTCCCTATTGGATGAGATTCTTTTGGGAAGCCAACGACCAGGAAATCAAGAGCTCCGATTTGGAATGAGAAAATTGATTGTCCCTCGGAATGACCCTTGGAAACTTTTGAGTTAACTTGAGTTGTTTTGCATATGTACTGTAATCGCGGAAGATTACTTTCTTTCAAGAAGAGGGATGTCACAAACTGCTGACGTGTCAAGCCACTGAAGAACGGAGCCAACCTGCAGATCCCGGCTCAAAGGCCTAAACCCGAAGTGAAGGAGAAGTTTACCGACTTACAAAGTCTTGCCGAGTGGCCTATTTTTAAAAAAGAGTTCCCACCAACTTATGGGATCCTGTCCGATAGGCCCAAGTGACACTGCTGAGATGGCAGCCTGTACGGATTTCCATGATTTACGTTGGCTGATTTTCAGGGCCAGCTTTTGGGCCAGATGCTTTTGGGCCAGATGCTTTTGAGTTTGATTGCTTTTCATGTAACTGCTTTTCAAGGCCAAGGGCCTTTAAATAGGTGCAGAGGGCTCATTCTCTGGCATGCTTAAGAACGAAGGTGAAGAGGGTGGAGTACCGGCATTGTACAGAGGAAATACCGGAAGGGGCGCCAAGGTTTGGCGCCAATACTCTCTGGGGTGAACTTCGCCACTCCCTGTGTTGTCTCTCTCTTTCAGTTCAGTTGTTATTGAAGTGCTAAAAGTTTGTTCAGTCTGTTTCTTTTCTATTGGCACGTGGTGCCCGTCTTGTGACATTGTAAGACAGAGCGATGAAGACGGGAGCGCGCCCGATGCGTGATGTACGAAGGGTGGCAGTGGCTAATAAGTCCGGGGTCGGGGCACAGAGACTCTTTCACATGCAATAATCCCGACTGTTCTGTCGTGTTCTCCTCGAGAATCTGTGCGTGCCAAAGAAGGGATCGGATCCTCCGTAGAAGAAGAATCTTTCTGAGCTTTGATACCACTGTAAGAAGCTTGGACACTCCAAGCGAGAAATCAATAGCAACAAAGGCACGGAGACTCGTTCACATACAATTAAAATCCCAACTGTTCTATCGTGTTCTCAAGAATCTGTGTGCGCCAGAGAAGGAAACGGATCCTCTATAGAAGAAGAATCTTCTTGAGCTCTGATACCACTCTAACAGGCTTGGACACTCCAAGCGAGAAATCAATAGCAACACACAAACAAACACTTCAAAAACACTGAACTTTCATATATGTGTGTGTATATATATATATATATATATATATATATATATATATATATATATATATATATATATATATATATATATATAGAGAGAGAGAGAGAGAGAGAGAGAGAGAGAGAGAAATGAAATGATATATTAATGTCTTCAAAAGGCCAAAATGACCTACGAGACCATCAGATACAAAGTCGTGAATCTAATACAATGTCTGAAGTACAAGTACAAAAAGTACTGAAAGTGAAAAAAAAAATGAGAACTGAAAATGAAGTGTGAAATGTGAAATGTGAAAATGTAGAGTAGGCCCTCAATGACAATCTGGGTGTCGTGCTAGAATGCCTCTGATCCTCTGCTGGAGTCTCCGTCGATGGAGTGTGCTCCTGTGTCTCGGTCGTGGTCGTCTCGGTGCCTCTGGTATGAATGCGGGTAGAACCCTATGCTGGTGGTTGGTCTCTTGGCTCCCTCGATCCAAAGAAGTCTGTATTCTGTCTTTGCGACTGTCGTACTCCATGTCTCCTCAATAGACTATCTCTATGTCAGTGTAGCTCAAGTAGATATAAGCCAAGGCATCTCTGATCCTGATTCCTCATGACTCTATCTAGGGGTCCAAAACCCTCCCTGAATAAGCAATGGAAGCGCCCTCGTATCTCATAATACAAAGTGCAGTGGCATATGTAGTGTAGCTTTGTCTCTCGCTCTCTACCGCATAGTTGACATATCCTAGACTTCGGTGGTATCCCTCTGAATCTACCCGTCTCAATCTCCAACCGGTGTGAGGATGTGCGAATCTGACCAATAGCACATCGCAGACCATGAGACAAATGAGTGTCCATGCAGCTCGGACGAGTCACGAACCCATCTCCCGAAAGTTGGAGAAGGTGCTCTTTGTAGAAAGCCATCTTCGTGCCCAACTCCTGCATCGGCTCTACCCATGTCCTCCTGGTGTCCAACTGTATAAGATCCTGACAAATGAGTCTAGTGATCTCCGTCCGTGTGACTGGCAGGGAGGGTGCATCCAGGGAATATTGAAAAGGAGGCAATCTATCCATGCTGAGACCATGCCTCTGAAACCATGAGGTCATCTGCGCATACCAACATGATGTGTCACCCTGCATCGCTAACTGTCTAGAGGACTCAAGAGCCAATCTAGTATATTTGCCTCTATGTGTATCCCATAGACTGTGCATAAAGGACACTAATCTGGTAAGAGCCTCAATCTCTATAGGAGGGGCGGCTACCTCCGCTCGAATAATCGCATGTGGTACGGAGGCCTTGGCTCTAATCATCCGGGATATCATAAATACCAAGGGTCTCTCCATGTTCCTCCAACTATCATGATTCATAGATGGTCCCCAAACCTGGACTCCATAAAGCATAGCTGAAGCAACCAAAGTATCAAAGAGCCATAGCTTTGTTCGTGGTTCTTGAAACTGAACCTGCGAACACATCCTCTCTAGCCCTCCCAATGCCGCATAGGCTCTGGACAGTCTAGTCTCTGCTGCTCTCCTGAATACCACCCCCAGATATGTATATTCATCTGTGTACTCCAAAGTGTCCTGACCAGATACGAGTGTAGGTGCCGATCTCTTGACCCACTATGGTGTGGTGTTAAACACCATAACCAAGGTTCACAGACAGTCCACTATCCTCTGCAAAGTTGTGCAATGCATCCAATTGTCTCTGCATGCCCTCTGGCGACTCTGATATTAACACAATATCATCAGCATATAATAATAAAGGGATCCATGTCCCTGCTAGCTGAGCGCCTCTGTCACCCTCTTTGTTGATGTAGTTAGAGACCTCATCTACATACATACCAAAAAGTGTAGGGGACAAAGGACACCCTTGTTTCACTCCAATAGTGGAATGAACAATGTCAGAAATCCCCTCAAGAGTGCGTACCTGGCCATTCACTGAGCCGTATAAAGCCATGATCCCCCATATGATCTCTGTGGGTACTCCCAACTTCAGTAGCCTGTGCATCAATCTGGCCCTCGGCACTTTGTCAAATGCTTTGCGGAAGTCCACAAAGCAACAATACATCCGTCTCCCATGTGCCCGACCCTCCTCAATAATAGCTCTGAGTGTAAGAATATGGTCCAACGTGGAGAAACCCCTGCTGCTGCTGCTGCATGCAAGATCTCCGTCAATAAAGTGGTGATCTCCTTCACTGTATATACAGGCTCTCGGCTGCCCACATCCGTCTGTAAATCTCTTCCACATAAACTGAATCCGTCTCTGTGTAAAAGTATACCGTGTGTGTGCAATCCTCTGTGGTGGTGTCTGAGAGGCACTATACTGGAAAGAGATTGAAAAAGTCAGGAGAGCATGGTCCATTGCTACTCCAACAGGCCTAGGACCCACACTGAGATCCTGAATATTAGAGATGAAGCTCGGTGAAGTCATGACATAGTCCACTGTACTGGCCCCATGTCTATGTGGAAAGTATGTGAATCCCCCAGACGAAGGAAAAATCTCTAGACCATTAAGTATGGCCAGACCATGCGTAGTCGTCATCTCCATGAGATATCTCCCATACCCTGTGTGCTCTCTATCCTGTGAGTGTCTGTCAAGCCCCATCTCCGATATATCCATCTCTCTAAGCATCTCCTCCGAGGTATCATAAAATACCGTTTGGGAGTCGGCCGTCTTGGCATTAAAGTCTCCCAAGAGAATGATATCTCCATCTCTAGAGAACTCCCATATGTCATCATCAAGTATAGAGAAAGGGGATTGCCCTCTAGGTGAGGTATAGACTGATGTGCTAGGGGAAAAGTAACATATAGCAATGTATAAGAATCTGCCTGTCTCAGCTCTCAGTCTCACCCACATGTATCTCGCTTGGTCATCTCTCCGGACAATCTGTAATAGCGGCTGCAACCCCTCTTTGAATAAGACTGCTACCCCTCTTGAACCTCCACTCCCATGCTGGGATCTAGCGTCTGGCCGACAAGCTGTCTCCCATAAATAACCAGTCACACTTGGCATCAACTGTCCAGATTTCGGATGTGTCTCTGAGTAAAAGACAATGTCTCTATCTCTGAAGCTATCCTCAAAGGCACCCACATCCAGCCTATATGATCCATTACAATTCCATGCCGCCATCCGGAGTGTGGTCCCATATGTCTCGCACCGTCATGCTGTGCGTTTTTCCAAAACCACTACTTTCCCTCCTCTATAAAAGGCAATTTTTCCCTTCTCCCTTGCTGCCTTGATCTCTGGCATCAACTCTTGCATATGTGCTATTTGTGCTAAAGTAAGGTCATCCCCCATAAATATTCCAGTTTTTTTAAGTGCTGGTCTCTTCTTCAGGAATTCCTTCCTTGTTTCCAAAGTCGGGAATCGCAAAATAAGTGCTCTCTCTTTGACGTTTCCCTTCTCATCCACTCCCTTCTTTCCTACTCTCCAAGCACCTGTGTGCATAGGTTCCGGGATGCCCATGTGCTGCAAGAGTTCCTTCACTTCGTCTTCTACATTTTCGGTGTCTTTGATACCAGTAATACGCACATGGAGGGCTCTAGTCCTCCTCTTCTGTTCCTCCTCAATGGTCATATTGATGATGGTAGAAGTCTGTGCGGCTTCTGGCATCCCGGCCTTCCCTTTCTTTGCACCTTCAATCCATTTTTCTGCTTCGTCAACTTTCTCATGTGTTTTAAAAAGGCGCTCCGCCCACGAGGACGCCTCTTTCGAGTTTTGTTCTTCCCCTTCGCGCAGAGTTTTCACGTGCTCTTTAATATCTTCGAGCTTCTTTAACATCGAGGGCTGATTTCCCCCCTCCGTTTTGGGCATAATTTTGCAAGCTGCAAGTTCCCCTTTAAGCTCTTCAATCATTGCACCTTTTTCCTTCATGCACTTTTCCACATTGGTTTTCCAAGATTCAAAGCTTGCAATTGCCTGTAGCAGGGCTACAGTGTCACTTCACAGGACAGGCAGACAGTTGGACAGTTAGTCACAGTTGACCTGGTTCACACTGGACGGACCCTCTGGGCTAGGGGTGACACGTGGCAAGGTACCGACGGTGGTCTAGTGGACATCGTGGCCAAGTCACCACCACCACACAGTTTGGAGATAGACTTAGCTGACTGGACATTTATGAGCCGTTGGTGGCTCTTTATGGTTGTACATATGAGTAGTCGTTTGAGCCAGTGAGATTATCTTGTACGTAGTCGTCTAGAGTGAGTCTATGCACAGAGCACTGCTTCACCATCCCTGCACATTTGAGCCTCGACACCCCCATTGTACCTGTGAGTCCTGGGCTAGAGCTGAGTGTGCTGCCATGCTAGAGTCTGTATCAGTCTTTGAGAGAGTCGAGTCATATGTTCTGGTCTGCTGTTGTGTCTTTGTGAGCTCTGTTGACGTCTATTGTTTCCTTTCTGTTTAGTCTATTTGAGTGAGATTGTCACGCACATTGCACTGAGGACCACCCACTGTAGAGAGCACGACACATTATCCGCGCTACAGGTGCTCTCATTTTGGCGATCACGGTGGGACCTCAACTGAAATCTCACTCTGTAAGGTGCAAATCTTGAAGCTAGTTAGGTTTATCTAGCTTCGCCTACCTTGCCTAGCTTCGCAGACCTTGCCTTGCACGGTTCTCCTATAGCCTGGTCCAACTGTCTAGTCCCCTCTCGCCTGGTCCAACTGGTCTAGTCCTCTCTCGCCCTGGTCCAACCTATCCTCGTCCCTGGTCTAGACCTCCTCCACCCTGGTCTAGTCCTCCTCGTCCTGGTCCAACCTGGTCTAGTCACTTGCCTGGTCTAGTAGAGTCTAGACCAGTCTTCAGCCAGTTCAAGGTTTTCTTGCCCGAAGGTTGGTGGGATTGGTTGTCACTGCATGACACATACAAGGCGGTCCGTCGAGCGTCATAGCGCACTACTGAGCCCTCTGAAGTACTATAACAGAAGATGACCTTTGGTACCAAGTAGAAGTCCATCAGCCTCATCACCTATCCCTCCACATACATCACCCATTCCTTCATCCGCTTCCACATCTTCGAGATCTCCTTCTCCAGTAAAGCTCTCTCCTATTCTGCTACAGGCTCAGCAAGGGGCCATGGAGCCGTTGGCTAGCGTTTTGGCTAAGGTAAACATCAAGTTCCCTACATTCAAAGGACTCTCTTCAGAAGATGCTGACGACCATGCAAGGAGATTTGTATCTCTCTGTAGGGGTCGTGGTCTTAACAGGGAAGATGCCTACTTGGTACTCTTTCCATCCACCTTGGATGGCTTAGTAGACAAATGGTACAGCCAGTTTGCAAAGAACCATTTTGCAACTTGGGCAGCCTTAAGGCAACAGTTCTGTGCAGCTTTCAGGCCCGGTGACTACCAGGAGAAGGTGTTGGATGAGTTAGCCAACATGGTGCTCCAGCCAGAGGAGATTTTTGCCGAGCTTATGACTAAAACCAAGTCTCTGGTTGCCAAGCTTCCTCAGCAACCCGGTGAATTCATGGTGAAGAAGTGGGTGGAGAAGGCGCTTCCCAAAACTTCTCAACAAAAACTCCGAGAGAGTCTCCTGCCCGACGCCACTTTGGAGGAGTTCATCGCAGCTGCTACTAGGATAGAGGGGGCTAGGAAGCTGTTCAACAACTCCCCTCACATAGAGACCTCCTCTGTGTGTCCGGAAAGTCTTGCTGATCCATTGACTTCTTTACGGAGAGAACTTGAAGCCCTAAAACTACAACGCGCTCTTCAAGAGGAGAAAAATATCTCTCTTCGCCTAGAGAAACCCCCACATCTTGAGGCTTTGGATCAAATAAAGAGAGAGCTAGAAAAGCTTCGGCCTCAACAAAAGACTAAGGCTATGGTATGGTGCAGCTCGTGTCGCTCTCCAGGGCATCCTCCACAGGATTGTCCCCTTCGGGTTTATTGCCACTTCTGCGAAAAATCTGGGCACGAAGACAAGGATTGCTACTATATCAAGGGGTTGCGGCAAATACAACAAAGTCTAGGTCCTTCTCTCCAACAAGGGCTAGCACCTGCATCGAACATGGTCTCACCCTATGGCCATCAAAACCCGTTGCCACCTCTGCTGACAACACCTCCTATGCAACAAGGTATGCACAATAACTTTGCATCTCCCAGCTTTTATCATGCTAGTACTCCTTCAGTTCCCCAAAGCTTCTACACGTCAGTCTCCGGTCCCATGTAGCAAGGGCAGAGACCACCTCGCCCCTCAAATAGGCCAATTTTGTGCTACAGGTGCGGGGAGTATGGACACTATCAGAGCAAATGTCCCTTACCAGAAGGGTCCCCTCCTTGCCCACATTGCCTTGAAGCTAAGGACCACTATAGTAAGGATTGCCCAAAACAACGAGCGTCCACATCTGCAAGCACAAGCCAACAGGAGTTTACATTTCCAAAGCTTAACCTCATCACAATAAGCTCCATTCCACAGGCACCGCCTTCCCCTCTTGTAGTTGCCTCTCAAGGAGGGTTGAAGCAAGTGGAAGAGCCGGCTGGGGTGCTCACACGGGCACAGAGAGCTGCTCTTGGCCTCAGCCTCCCTGGTGGTCCAATCTTTCCATCTCTTGTTACACAAATGAGTCAACCTCCAGTAGTAGCTGACAAACCAGCAAGTAGTGTCAAGAGCCAGCCTACCTCGCTTCTATCAGATATTGATGGGGCTTTCATCGAAGCAGTAGAGGACTTGCAAAAGCTTAACATACCAGAGCAAGCTCTAATCAAAGGAAACAAGCCCACAGCAAAGTCTATCTTGAAAAACACTTTTCAACAAGTGTCACTATAGTCTATATGACATGGTTCGACTTGATGCAAATTCTAGAAGTGACACTCTGTCCATCATCCAGTCTCTGTACCCTGGTGCAGGGCCTAGTGGCAGGCACCTACTTGTGCAGCCCTTGGAGTCCTACATGATTTCATATCCACCTGCTCCCCTCACCGACTATAAAAGTCCTCGTCTCACTGTGTCTATTCTTGGACATCAATTCTCAGGCGTCATAGTGGATGGTGGATCTGGGATCAATCTGATGCCAAAATTTACTATGTTGGCCTTAGGCCTGCAGCCTACCCGCCCTGCCCCATTCACTGTTCATTGGCAGACGAGAGGACAGTCTACCCTGTGGGCATAGTAGAGAAGGTGCCTCTGATGATACAAGACTTCACATTTAGCTTGGATTTTGTGGTGGTCAGTCTTCCTCAGGTGGAGGGAGGATTTCCTTTGCTGATTGGTCGACCATGGTTGAGGCATACTAAGGCACTTCATGATTGGGGCAATGACGCCATGTGGATACATACTCCTGGCTCCACCATGCAACCAATTCGGCTCGAAGGAGGTATGGATCTAGTGGTTCATCATAGCTCATTGTTAGTACAGTCCAACCCCGACCCTGAGCAGCCCACCCCCCTGATGGGTATGACGACGACCTGCTGCAGTGGTTGGAAGCTACTGCCTCGATGCCATGCTATATGGTCTCTATTCAAAACTCACATGTGCCGGTAACACTCTCTCTTCCAACTCCTCAAGCGGACACAGATGTCACAAATCCTACACTAGACAGTAGTCCTACAACAGACAGTGGACCAGTCCAAGCAGTAAGTGGGTCAGCCCCAAATTCTCAAGAGTCAGATGATCCTCCTATGGAAGCCCTCGGCCTCGGGGAACCTATCACACATCACCGAAGGGGGAAAAAATCTCCTTTGCATGACTCGCCAATGATTCCCCTCTTCCTCTAACATCTCCCAGGTCGGATGCCCCGCCCACTCTAAAGCACCCGGTTATGTCTATGTCTGAAGATTTACCTTTCGATGAGCTTCCGTCTGGATGGTTACAAGAAGAGTATGCGGAGTTTCCAATCGATCAAACGCCAGCACATGATGTCTCGAAGCTCCAAGAGGCAGCTCATGTTTCAACTTCTGAAGTACCCTCCACAGTTACACCTCCTGACCCTGTCAAAAAAGTCAACCTGGGCGACCTTGACAACCCCCAGCACGTCCTATTAGCAGCTTGCTTATGGGAGCATCCCGCATTACTCAATCAGGTAGTCTCTTTCATACACTCTTTTAAAGATGTTTTCGCTTGGTCCTACAAGGATTTGGAGGGGATCCCACCAGAATTGGATGTGCACACTATACCTCTGGTTGAAGGGGCTAAGCTTGGAAGAGGTCGAGCCTACAAGCTCAACCCGAAGTATGCTGAGGCGGTCAAGTCAGAGTTGGAAAAAATGCAAGAGGCAGGGATCATTGTACCTGTGGAGCACTCTGAGTGGTTATCACCCATGGTGATAGCGCCTAAGAAGCAGTCCAACAAAATCCGTGTGTGCGTAGATTACCGTGCTCTGAATAAGGTAACTATCCCAGATGGTTTCCCAACACCTTTCACTGAGCGTGTGCTCGAAGATGTAGCAGGGCATGTATTGTACAGTTTCATGGATGGGTTTAGTGGATACAATCAGTTGGGCATCCATCTAGGTGATCAGCTGAAAACGGCCTTTGTGACTCCCTGGGGTATTTTTATCTACAGTAGAATGTCTTTTGGGTTGAAAAACGCTCCACCTTCTTTCAATCGAGCGGTGTATCTCATCTTTTGTCCTTTGCTTACGGATCATCTTCGCATCTTCGATTTTTCGACCTTCTCAAGTGCTCAGTGTTCAACCCCAGTGGAAAATTTAGAGGAACACCTGGCTCAGCTCTCTACTGTCTTTCTCAGGTGCAGAGAGGCACGGCTAAGACTCAATCCTAACAAATGTCACTTTTTGGTCAGTGAGGGCACACTTCTAGGCCATGTGGTGTCTGCCAAAGGTTTAGCACCAAACCCAGAGAAGATCGTGGAAATCTTGAAGTTACCACCTCCTATCAATCCGAAAGGTGTTCAGAGCTTTGTAGGCCACACAGGATATCATCGTAGGTTCATACAGATGTATGCACAGGTGGCTCAACCATTGACCCGACTGACTAGTGCTACGGTATCTTTTCAATGGTCAAAACCGGAGGCTGAAGCATTTGAATACCTCAAAAAGCGCCTCATTGAAGCACCTGTTTTAGTGGCTCCAGATTGGTCTCTTCCTTTTCATGTGCATACGGATGCCAATCAGCTGGCTGTGGGTGCTGTGCTTACTCAGCTTAGTAAAGAGTACAACCTGGATCGCCCTGCTCACTATGCAAGTCGCCTGCTCACCAAAGCAGAGCGCAACTACAGCACCACAGAAAGGGAAGGGTTGGCTATGGTGTATTCTTTACAAAAGTTTCGTCGTTACTTGTTAGGGGTTCACTTCACTATCATCACAGATCATCATGCGCTACGCTATCTTCTAAATAAACCCCAAGTTGCAGGAAGAGTGTGGAGATGGCTACTCATATTCCAGGAGTTCGACTTCGAAGTAGTTCTTAGTCCAGGCAAGCGGCACGTCATGGCCGACCATCTCTCTCGCATACACACAGGTGAGCCCAATACTGGGGTTGATGATGATTTTCGTGACAGTCATCTTTTAAAGGTGGACACAACCCTAGAATGGTATGGAGATGTGTTACATCTGCTCTCTACTGGCCTATATCTTGAGAATGCTTCTCCCTTGCAAAAAAGAAGACTCTTGCTGAAATCTAGACCGTTCTCTTTGATTGGTGGACAGCTCTATAAATCAGGACCAGATGGTGTACTGCGAAGGTGCGTCTCCCCTCATGAGGTAGACCACATTCTAGAGGATGCACACAGTGGTCCTACAGGTGGCCACTATCCAGGTCACATCACGGCACAAAAAATCTTACAGACGGGCTTGTGGTGGCCCTATATATTTCGAGATGCTATTGCTCATGTCAAGATTTGTGATGTCTGCCAGCGATGTCCACCTAAGCCTAGCAAGCAATCAAATCGCCCTCTCCAGGTATCTATGGCGTGGTTGCCCTTTGAGAGATGGGGTTTGGACTTTGTTGGTCCAGTTACTCCATCTGCTCAACCAGGCAATCGTAAGTATCTCTTGGTAGCAACAGATTATGCAACGAAATGGGCCGAAGTGGTGGCTACCATCGACTGCACAGCTGTCACTGTCGCAAAATTTTTGTATGAAAATATTTTTTGCTGGTTTGGGTGTCCTCTTGAAGTCAGCAGTGAGCGAGGTAGTCATTTTGTCAACGACTTGATCTCCACTCTCCTCAAGAGTTACAATATTTTTCATCGCAAATCTTGCTCTTACTATCCTAGAGCAAATGGGCAGGCTGAAAGCACTAACAAAGTGCTAATCGCGCTTCTTAAGAAAGCTTGTCATCTGCATCCAACCTCTTGGGCTCAGGCTATCCTCGGCACAGTTTGGGCTTATCGCACCTCCTTCAAGGCAACCACTAACTACACCCCATTCCAGCTAGCTTTTGGCTTAGAGGCAATTGCACCATATGAGTTCAACTCAGGTTCAGCAAGAGTGGGAAGCGTTCATGTCACAGCTGGGAGTGCTTCAGCAAACCTCTCGCGACTCTCAATGTTAGAGGAAAGCAGGAGATTAGCTTCACATGCTCTCCAAGCCGAGCAGATTCGTCGCAAAGCGTGGCATGATCGCCATCTCCGAAAACCGAAAATAATGCAGGGCTCGCTGGTGCTACTCTACCAAGCTAAGTATCTGAAGAAAGCTAAGAAGTTGATCCCAGCCTGGCAAGGGCCCTTCAGAGTACAGGAGATTTTGCCACAGGGGGCTGTCCAGTTAGTCAATTTGGAAGGCGTTCCTTTGCCACTGGTAAATGGCTCCCGAATCAAGTGCTATTACTCCTCTGAGTAAAGTGTTTGCAACTATTCCGCCAACTATTCCACCATCTGTAGGTTCTAGGTCCCATCTCTCTCCTCCCCACTATCTTTCCATCAGAACGAATTGTTCTGTTACTGTCTCAGTTTTTGCTATGTCTGTAAGTTTCCGCCTTTCCTCTAAGATATCTTTTCTCCACTAAGTCTTGGTAATTGGGTATTGTCGTGAACTTCTACAGTCCAATCACTCCTCCTCTAATCATTTCTATCCTCAGTGTTAATTGTTGTTAAGTACTAGTTCTTTCCAGTTCGGGAGTCAAAAGTTGTGGTTTTGTTCAATTTGAACAAATGTAATTGCTTAGATGGCGATTGAGACAGGGAACAACATGTAATCAAGGACTTGGACTTGATGAGGCTCACAATGCAAAACTCTCTATGTGAAGAATATGGCGGAGTATGTCAAAAAACTTTTGGTCCCATTAGCAGTGCAGCTAGTATCCTAGCTGCAGGAAGGGGCCATTAGAGTTCTGGACTTTTGACTCCAAAACTTGCTTGAGAACCTACACTTGTCTTCTCCTTGTATCTGACCACTGCATCCTTCTCTTCTCGGTTATCTGCGCCGCCTTTACTCTCTCCCTGGACCCTATCCCTCTACCCAACCTCTCGCCCTACTCTCCCTCACCCCCTCGACCCCAACTTACCCTAACCCCTTCCCTTAAATTTTCGACCCTACCCTCCCCTTACCCCCTCTTGCCCCTACCCTACCCAACCTCGCCCCTACCCTCTAACCACCCCCTCTCGCCCCTACCCTACACCCCCTCGCCCCTACCCTCTAACCACCCCTTCTCGCCCCTACCCTACCCACCCTCGCCCCTATCCTCTACCCACTCCCTTGCCCCTACCCTCTACCCACCCCCTCGCCCCTACCCTCTCACCCCTCCCATACTCTCTCCCTCGCCCCTACCCTCCCATACTCTCCCCCTCGCCCCTACCCTCTACCCGCCCCCTCGCCCTACTCTCTCCCTCGCCCCTACCCTCTACTCACCCCCTACCCTCTACCCGCCCCCTCGCCCTACTCTCTCCCTCGCCCCCTACCCTCTCTCTACGTGCCCTACCCTCTCTGCCATGCACACCTATTCAGAAGTCTCCAAAACGCATCTACCAAAAATCTCAAAAAAAAAAAAGCGTTTATAGAATCTCCTCTCTGCCCCTGCGCACCTATCCATCAGAAGTCTCCAAAACGCAAATACCAAAAATCTCAAAAAAAAAAAAAAGCGTCCATAGAATCTTCTGCTCTTCTAGTGTCGAGATCTCGTACTTGAACATTCTACCAACTGTACTCACTATGGCAGGAGGTAGCAAGAAACAGACAGCAGAAGGTGGTAGCAGCAAAAAAGAATTGTTGCGAAAGAAGAAAACTGTGGTTGAGGAATCAGAGGAATCAGAAAGTGAAGAGATGTCAGCATGCAGTAGCGACGGCTTGGATGACATAACTTCTGGCGATCCAAGTGATGAAAGCTACAAAGCAGACTCGCCCTCTGAGTCAAAAGCACACTCCGAGTCAGATGCTTCGAGTGATCAAGAGGACAATACAAGAACAGCTCAAAAGAAAGGGAAACAGCCAATCATGAGTCATATAATCAAGAGGCCTGCAACATCCAAGAATCACACAGCATTCTCTTTGGATTTTTATTTACAACAGCCTCGACCATCACTGAGCGAGGTATTTTTCACTGCTCAGCTGCACACTCTAGGTCTCACAGCATTGGCTGATGCCAATCTACCTAACATTGTTCCTGTGGAGATGATACATCTAATGTTAAAGGATTTTCCAAAAGTAAGGGGCCACAAGTTGACAGCTGAGAGGCTTGGCCATGCCATGGGAATGACTAGCTTTCCATCTGTGAAGCCGGCTACATGCACTTTTTCTAAGCTGTCCAAGGATGCCACAATTCAAACATGTCAAGAATTGCTCAGTTTGGATCACCCAAACTATGAAAGAAACAAACGGATTCTGGCAATCTTCAGGTATTACTTTCTCGCTAGAGAAGCCAAAGAAGATAAAGAAAAAAGTGATCTTCCCACTATCTTCTCCCACTGCGACGGCCTCTACTGTTTAATCCACACCATACCCTGTGGATTCCACCAAATTCTCTTCACCTCATTGCAGTCTAGGGCTAAAAGATTTCGGGCCCAAGTGCAATCTGTGCAGTTAAGCTTCAAATGTTTTGCAGCACCTCTTTTGGCATGGGTCATAAATATTGAAGATCCACAAGAACCCTCGAAAGGGAAAAGAAAATCGGTAAGCATTCAGGCTGACCCTACAGTTACCAAGAGAAAGAAGATAAAGGCAAAAGTGGCGAAGGATACAGTGCAGTCTTTACTCTCCTTGCCAGTTTCAAAGAGCCAGCAGACTAGGGTGACGCGTCTTCCTAGTCACACTCCATCTACTTCTACCCCTAGTTCTACTGTGCCAGGAGCACCAGTGTCTACAGCACCAGCACCAGTCTCTACTTCCGCCCCTCCTCAGAGCAGGGTGGCCGCTGCAACCTTACAGGATCCTCTCCCTTCTTCTCTCATCTTCACTCCTACTCAAGTCAACATATCTCACTCTCCATCTACAATAACTATATCAGAGGTACCTACCACACCAGTTATACCACCTCCTACCTCGCCGGCTGTGCCACTTACACGTCCTCCAACATCCCATGCATGTGAGGGATCTTCAGGGATGCTCGACTCTACTTCTCTGTTTCAGCTTTCTGAGAAGTTACTTCAGGACTCACGGGCTGCTATTGCCACCATAGAACTAGGTAGAGAGCAGCTAGCTGCCACGCACCAGCGTCACTCCGCCACATATGCAGCTATGGAAGGATCTCTGAGAGTCGCTGAGAGCGCCATCGCCGATAGGGATGCCACTATTTTCGCACTCCAATAGGCACTGAAGTTAAAGTCTCAAGTGATTAGTGACCTTCAAAATCAAGTACAAGGATTTAGAGAATTGCTCTTACATGAAAATAGGGCAACACAGCCTACGATGATGGGTATGGGATATGGGTGGACTGGAGCAGGTACACCAGTGCAACATGCAGGAATGGATCCTTCTCAGCAGTTTATGGGACTTTATTCACAGACTCCAGTTCTTGTTCAGTACTACAATCAACAGCAACAGTATCCTTCTCAGGGGTTTCAGTCGTCACCATTGCCTCAGATGCAAAATATGACTTGTTGTGATTGAGTTGCTGGAGCACATCACCATGGTTGTGTTACTCGACGTCCTCAGTACACTACAGGACAGGTGCTACCATCTGCCCAGCAGCAGGTGGCTGGTCATTTTCCAGGGAGCACACTTACTGACAGGAGAGCTCACATACAGCAGGGCCCCACAATCGATTTGATGGCTCAACCTCCAGAGGCTGATACTTCGGATGCAGCAGTGGCTACCACTCTATCTCTCGGATGACAGATTCAGGAACTCACCATTGTACATACTAATAGTTTTCTTTCACAGTTTCAGTCTCCCTCTCACCGAGACGGTGAGCGGTCTTGTGGCGGGCAACTTGTAGCAGGGCTACAATGTCACTTCATCGGACAGGCAGACAGTTGGATAGTTAGTCACAGTTGGTCTGGTTCACACTGGACGGACCCTCTGGGCTGGAGGTGACACGTGGCAAGGTACCGATGGTGGTCTAGTGGACATCGTGGCCAAGTCACCACCACCACACAGTTTGGAGATAGACTTAGCTGACTAGACATTTATGAGCCGTTGGTGGCTCTTTATGGTTGTACATATGAGTAGTCGTTTGAGCCAGTGAGATTATCTTGTACGTAGTCGTCTAGAGTGAGTCTATGCACAGAGCACTGCTTCACCATCCCTGCACATCTGAGCCTCGACACCCCCATTGTACCTGTGAGTCCTGGGCTAGAGCTGTTGAGTGTGATGCCATGCCAGAGTTTGTATCAATCTTTGAGAGAGTCGAGTCATATGTTCTGGTTTGCTGTTGTGTCTTTGTGAGCTCTGTTGACGTCTACTGTTTCCTTTCTATTCAGTCTATTTGAGTGAGATTGTCACGCACATTGCACTGAGGACCACCCACTATAGAGAGCACGACACATTATCCGCGCTACATTGCCTCATCCAACTTTTTCTGCATAATACATTCCATTACATTCACTTTTGCCCGCATTAGAGCCTGCATCTCCCCTTTCACAGATATATACATCTCATCATGCTTACCAAGCATCGCTTTATCCAATTCTTTCCTCATATCTGCATACATAGAATTCTTATAACTCTGCGTTTGCGTACATCTCTTTCTTGATATCATCTCTCATAAAGCTGAGCTTAGATTTAATCATCACTTGAACCCTCTCCATCATTAAATCATCTTGGACTCTGACGGTTTTCCCAGCCCGTAGTGAGCTTGGCGAGAGTATACTATCTTTGTTCCTCCGCTTGAATGTCGCTTTCATTTTTTGTGGGGTGGTGAAGCCACTTGCATCACCATCCTCGGCTGGTTGGTCCATCCGAGAGAGAAGAACAAAGCGAGCACTGAGTCAAGGCCCTCACCAGCAGAGGTCTCGCCTCCGCCCTTGTCCTCGCCCTTGTCACCAAGTCCTCGCCCTCGTCCTAGCTAACTGCTCTCGACCTCGCCCTAGCCCTGACAGGCTGGTCTCGTCTCGTCGCCCTTGGAAGGCAGCTTGCTCTCGCCCTTGGCAGACAGCTCGCCCTCGTCCTTCAGAGGTCAGGGCCCTCGCCCTCGCCCTTGGCAGGCAGCTCGCCCTCAACCCATGAGCTCGCCCTCTTGACACAGGACCAGCAGCTTGCCCAGGCCCAGCAGCTCGCCCCTCGCCTTCGACCAGCAGCTCGCCCCTCGCCTAGGTCCAGCTCGTCCCTCGCTCAAGATCAGCAGCTCGCCTCTCGCCCAGGTCCAGCAGCTCGTCCTTCGCCCACGTCTCCCAGGCGATCTACCCTCCTCAATGATGGCTCTGAGTGTCAAGAGATAGTCAAGAGTAGAAAAACCCCTCCTGAACCCTGCATGCCCGGCTGCGCGTATCGCCTTCTTCTCTGTCCATCTACTTAGCTGCTGCTCAAGAATAGATGCGTACAACCGTGCCAATGTGTGTCCAATCATGATAGTGCGATAATTCCCAGGCTCCATAGCGTCTCCCGACTTGAAGATAGGTACAATAGTAGATAGGCTCCAAGTATCAGGCAAGCCCTCACACATGGCATGGTTAAACATCACTGCTAGAAGCTCTGCTAGTAGATCTCTGGCATGCGTGAAATGCTCAGCCACTAAACCATCATGATCGTATGCTCTCCCAGTCCTCATCTTGATTCCTGTCAATGGCCTTCCTCACCATCTCCGCGGTGAAAAAAGCACATGTGTGTGGGCATGGATCAGGAGGGTCAGGAAGGGGGGGCTGCTCAGGAACTGTGTACAGAGATGATGCGTATTGGCCCCAGTCCTCTGTAGAAGTGATGGCGGGGGGGGGGGGGAGAGTGCTCATGAAAGAGCCGCCATGCCTCACGTGAGTCCTAACTCAAGAATAGCTGATATAGATCCTGCTTTAGCCGAGCCAAAAATGCCCTCTTCTTCCACTGCACTAGGCGTTGGAAGTCAATTTGTGACTGTCTGTGAGTGATGTCCCCCAAAAGCACCTCCCTCTGAAGTCTAGCTCTAGTGTCCCGGCATTCCTCATCATATCAACTGTTCTGGGGCATGCTCCCGAAACGGCGTCTCTGCTCAGGCTGGGTATGTGGGTATACCTCTGCTGCTGCATCATGTAGTGTCTGTGTCAATATAGTAGTAAGCTCCTCCAAAGGTCGCCCTGGCTCCTCTGTGCATAGGCGTCTGTAGATCCCATCTATGTATACAGAGTCTGTCTCCCACGTGAAGGTGTAGCGAGTAGGGGCTGCTGTCCGTAGCCTATGTGCTACACTAAACTGACAAGAGATGGTCATTGACACAAGAGCATGATCCACTGCCACACCAACAGGTCTGGGTCCAACCGTGAGATCCTGGATACTAGAGATGAGGCTCGGCTGTGCCATGACATAGTAGTAAGCTCCTCCAAAGGTCGCCCTGGCTCCTCTGTGCATAGGCGTCTGTAGATCCCATCTATGTATACAGAGTCTGTCTCCCACGTGAAGGTGTAGCGAGTAGGGGCTGCTGTCCGTAGCCTATGTGCTACACTAAACTGACAAGAGATGGTCATTGACACAAGAGCATGATCCACTGCCACACCAACAGGTCTGGGTCCAACCGTGAGATCCTGGATACTAGAGATGAGGCTCGGCTGTGCCATGACATAATCCACTGTGCTAGCTCCATGTCTGTGTGGAAAGCATGTAAAACCCCATGAAGCGGGAAATCTTTGTAGGCCATTCAAGATGGCCAATCCATGTGCAGTCCCCATGTCTATCAAGTGTCGTCCATACTCAGTGTGTTCTCCATCTTGTGATAGTCTGGATAAGCCTGTCTCTGCGGCATCCAGCTCTCTCAGCATCTCCTCTGAAGTATCATAAAATACTGTCTGATGATGGGCAGTCCTAGCATTGAAATCCCCTAGAATGATGATGTCACCATCTCTAGAGAACTCCCATATGTCATCATCCAAAATAGAGAAAGGGGACTGTCCTCTGGGTGGTGCATACACTGACATGCTCGGGGGAAAGTAGCAAATAGCAATGTAAAGATATCTGTCTGTCTCTGCTCTCAGTCTCACCCATATGTACCTAGCTTGCTCATCTCTGCGGGCTATATGTATCAATGGCTGCAACTCCTCCCTGAATAACACTGCCACTCCTCCTGATCCCCGCCCTCTTTGCTCTGATCGTGTCTCCTGTCTATAGGCATTCTCCCATGTATATCCACTAATGTGAGGCATAGACTGCCCAGGGGCCTCATGTGTCTCAGAGTAGAAGATGATGTCTCTTCCCCTGAAACTATCCTCAAAAGCGCCCACATCAAGTCGCATAGATCCATTACAATTCCACGTGGCAACTTTGAGTGTGGTCCCATGGGTCTCGCACCGTCATGTGGAGTGCCGCTCTACAATCACAACCCGGCCATCTCTGTAGAAGGCCGTCTTTCCCTTTTCCCTTGCGGCTTGAATCTATGGCATTACCTCTCTCATATGCGCAAGCTGTGTGAGAGTGAGGTCATCTCCAAGGAATACGCCCGTTTTCTTTAGTGTAGGACGCTTCTTCAAGAAGTCCTTCTTTGCCTCCATGGATGAGAAACGCATGATTAAAGCTCTCCCTTTTGAAGTGTCCCCATTGCCTTGTGTCTTCTTCCCCACCCTCCATGCCTTTGTATGAGTAGCCTCATTACCCATCATGCAGAGAAGTTCTTCAACTTCCCCTTCCACAGAGAGAAATGAAATGAAATGTTATATTAACGTCTTCAAAAGGCCAGAGTGACCTATGAGACCAAACTGATACAAAAGTGGTGAATCTGTTACAATGTCTGAAAAGTGTGAAAGTGTGAAAATAAATGCGAAAAAACTAAATACAAAGTTTTAGATAAACTTCTTAAGAGCATTCTTGGTGTCTGGCTAGAATACTTCTAATCCTTTGTTCTAGTCTCCTCCGATGAAGTGTGCTTCTACATCTCGGTCGTGGTCTCCATCTTTCCATACTGAACCCGTGTCTCTGAAACCACGAGGACAGTTGCGCATACCAACATGATGTATCTCCTTTCATTGCTAATTGTCGAGAGGATTCGAGGGGCAATCTAGTATATCGGCAATTATTTGTATCCCATAAACCATGTATAAAGGACACTGATCTGGTAAGAGCTTCAATTTCTATCGGAGGGGCAGCTAGTTCCGCTCGGATAATCGCGTGTGGTACGGAGGCCTTGGCTCTAATCATTTGGGAAATCATAGATACCAAAGGTCTCTCCATTGACTTCCAAGTATCCTGATCCACAAATGGTCCCCAAATCTAGACCCCATAAAGCATAGCCGAAGCCACCACAGTATCAAAGAGCCAAAGTTTTGTTCGTGGTTCCTGAAACTGCACTTGTGAACACATCCTCTCCAACCCTCCCAAGGCCGCAGAGGCTCTGGACAATCTAGCATCTGCTGCTTTCTTAAGAGTAAACTTCGGTCCTGTAAATACCACACCAAGGTATGTGTATGCATCTGTGTACTCTACTGTATCCTGGCCATATGCAAATGTAGGTGCCGATCTCCTAACCCACTGCGGTGTGGTGATAAAACACCATAACTTTGGTTTTACCCAAATTTACCGACAGTCCGCTGTCCTCCGCGAATTTATGTAATGCATCTAACTGCCTCTGCATTCCATCCGGTGATTCTTCTATCAATACAATATCATCTGCATACAACAACAAAGGGATCCATGACCCTGCAAGTGGGGCACCTCTGTCACCCTCTCTATCAATGTAATCTGATATCTCATCTATATACATACCAAATAAAGTAGGGGACAGTGGGCATCCCTGCTTTACTCCAACGGTGGAATGAACAATGTCGGAATCCCCTTCTGGAGTACGTACATAACCAGTTACTGACCCGTATAAGGCCATGATCCCCCAGATAATCTCTTTGGGGACCCCTAACTCTTGCATTCTGCGCATCAATCTGGCCCTTGGTACTGTATCAAAAGCTTTCCGAAAATCCACAAAGCAACAATACATCCTTCTCCCGCTTGCTCTTCCTTCCTCAGTAATGGCTATGAGCATAAGAATATGATCTAAAGTGGAATAACCTCTCCTGAATCCAGCTTGTCTGTTGCCCTTATGCCCTCATTCTCTGCCCATCTACTTAGTTTTTGTTCCAGAATGGATACGTACAGTCGGGTCAATGTGTGACCCACCATAATGGTACGGTAGTTCCCGGGTATCATAGGATCTCCTGACTTGAAAATAGGTACGATAGTAGATAATTTCCAAGATTCAGGTAATCCTTCACACATGACCCGATTAAACAGACGAGCAAGGACTTCTGAAAGTAGATCCCTTGCATAGGTCAGATGTTCTGCTACTAAACCCTCATGATCATATGCTCTTCTTGTCTTCATCTTGTCAATGGCTTTTTCCACCATTTCCATAGTAAAGAAAGTACTAGTAGCAGGGCATGGCTCTAGCGGATCTGGTAATGGAGGCTGTCCAGATAGCGTATATAATTATGTTTCATATTGACCCCAAATCTCAGGAGAAGTAATTGTCGGAGGCGATGAGTGCTCGTGAAATAAACGCCAGGCCTCATGTGAGTCCTGACTCAAGAAGAGCTGATATAAATCCTTCTCCAGTCTAGCTAAAAATGCCCTTTTCTTGCGACGTACTATACGCTGAAGAGCAATCGGAGACTGCTTATATGTGATGATCCCAAGTGTAAGCTCTTTCTGGACCTGGGTTCTCGTCTCTCTGCATTCCTCGTCGTACCAACTGTTTTGAGGCATGTTCCCAGATCCTCTCTTCTGATCAGGCTGAGTATGTGGGTATGCCTCTTGTGCTGCTCCATGTAGTATCTCTGTTAGCTGAGAAGTAATCTCCTCTACAGTATATACTGGCTCGGCTGCCCACATCCTATTATGGATCTTTTCCACATAGACTGGATCAGTCTCTGGCGTGAAAGTATATCTTGTGTGTGTCTTCTTCCTTTGTACTTGAGAGGCATTGTATTGGAAGGAGATTGATAAGGTCAAGAGAGCATGATCCACTGCAATCCCAACTGGTCTGGGTCCCACCTTAAAGTCCTCGATACTAGAAATAAAGCTTAGTGAAGTCATGACATAATCCACTGTACTGGCCCCATGCCTGTGCGGGAAGCATGTGAATCCCCCAGATAAAGGGAAATTCTCTAGACCATTAAGTATGGCCAAACCATGTGTAGTTGCCATTTCCATGAGATGTCTCCCATATTCAATGTGTTCTTTATCCTGTGAGTTTCTAGTAAGCCCCTCCTGTGATAAATCCACTTCTCTGAGCATTTCTTCAGAAGTATCATAGAATACTGCTTGAGAGTTGGCCGTTCTGGCATTAAAGTCTCCTAAGAGAACGATCTCTAGAGAACTCCCATATGTCATTATTCAGTATGGAGAAAGGGGACTGTCCTTTAGGTGAGGAGTAGACTGATGTACTTGGAGGGAAGTAGCATATAGCGATATATAGAAATCTACCTGTCTCGGCTCTCATTCTCACCCACATATACCTTGCTTGTTCATCCTTCCTGATAATCTGTAGTAGTGGTTTCAGCTCCTCTCTAAATAAGACTACTACTCCTAAACCCCAGCTACAAGTGAGAAATGAAATGAAATGTTATATTAACGTCTTCAAAAGGCCAAAGTGACCTATGAGACCAGAAAGTTACAATGCGGTGTATCTGATACAAAGTCAGATTAACAAAATAAATTAATCTAGGATAACAAAATATAAATACTACGGGTTCCTAAACTAAGCAGTACAATGTGAAGACAATATGGTAGGGGAGTAGAGATCCATCTTCATCTGCACTCTGGACGACGAAAGAGTATGGCTTGAATCTTTTGCCATAGCCTCCTTCGAAATTGGTAGCTCCTCTCCTCCCTCGGGGTCGTCTAGATCTCCCTAGCTCCAATGCTCGGTCTATGAGAATGCCAGTAGTGCAGGTAGACCTCTCCACCGTCGCTGGTTGCTCCTCTGTCTGTTCTTCTGGGTGTACAGTATCTAGTGTAAAGAAATCTGTGATCTGTCTCTGGGGATGTCTCTCTTCACCTCTCCTCAGTAAGGTTTCTCTATGCTTGTGTAACTCAAGTAGATAAAGCCCAAGACATCTTTGATCCTCATAACTCATGACCCTAGATAGAGGCCCAAAACCTTCTCTGAATAGACAGTGAAAACGACCTCGTATCTCATAGTACACTGTGCAATGACATATGTAATGTACTTCTGTCTCTGGCTCTAGATGGCATAAGCGGCATATTCTGTTATTTGCTGGTGTCCCTTTGAATCTGCCAGTCTCAATCTCGAGCTGATGTGAGGACGTGCGTATCTGGCCAATGGCACAACGCAAACCATGCGAGAGAGAGAGAGAGAGAGAGAGAGAGAGAGAGAGAGAGAGAGAGAGAGAGAGAGATTGCTGGACAGAACAGGTTGGGCCTAATGTGTCTATTTCTGCAAGTGCTCGCATTGGCCCTGGAGTAAGACTGATTGAGTGCATCATACTTGATGGTGTGGAGATCAAGGTAAATTGTTATTAGTCACTTCTTTGCATATCCTCGTGCATATATGCCAATCTGGTGTTGTTGGTAGGAAAATGCGCTAGTACTTCACTCTATTGTTGGTTGGAAGTCAATCGTTGGAAGGTGGGCACGAGTACAGGTAAGTGATGAGTTTGAGACGCTTGACTACTTTCTTGTATGCTATTGTTTACGAAGAACAAACTCTGACTGATTCTATGCAGGGTGGTGGCAACTATATGACCAGACTTGGCATAACGATACTAGGTAAGCTCTCAATATCACCTTTGCCAATGAATGCACATGTGCATGAATGTGTATGCAGTTGCCCATGTCTTTATTGAGTTTTTGTTTTTTTGTCTTGTGGGAGGGGGGGGGGAGGGGGGGGGGGGGGGGGGGGGATTAGAGCACTTTTTTTGCAAACACAAACAACAAATTTACAAAGTTTGTGGATAAGTGGTAGGAAGGAATCTGAGGTAGTACAGACATTGTGGTGATTAATGAATCAAGTCTAGAGATGGCTTTAGGCAAATGATGTTGCTCCAATTCTCTGATAATTTGCCTCCATGAAATCAGGAGAAGATGTTCAAGTTGAAGATGAAGTGGTGATCACAAATTGTATTGTACTTCCACATAAAACCCTGAATATGAGCGTTCAAGATGAAATTATTCTGTAGGATTCTCATATTGCACATTGCCCTTCATCCAGCAATTTTGTATCAGCATGCCTTACAGGGGATGAACATATCTCTTTTTGCTCTAACCTCGTCATGTTTCTTCGGCTATGAGTATGTATGATTGCTGGTCTCATCCAGTAACACCTATGAGACCGAAAGTTACAACCATCATATCAATGTTCGGGAAAAATGCGTTTCAGCTTACAATTTGCCGCTTTGAAATCCCAAGATGCCGGTATAGAAGAAGAGGACGAGGAAAAATCACGCCTAGATTTTGAGGCAACTACTGTAATATTTGTCAGAACTAACTCAAATTTTTGAAATTTCCTCTTGGAAAAATCCATAAAGGGAATAATGTATGTTTGCAAAAATGATATCTTGAGAACACTGATCATGTGTTGTAAACGACTCTCTCTAGAACAAAAATGATCAGAATAAGAGAGAGATTTTGCCACTTGTTGCTACCAAATGTAATTATTGGCATCCTCCAGATTCAAGGTTTTTGTCCCCATTATGTTGTTACTCATTAAATGCAGGGTTTTTTTAAAATGCTACTTTGTACGTTTTCTAGTAATGCAAAGGGTTAAAGCTTTGGGGGCGGGGGGGGGGGATCCAATTCGCAGCTCTTGAGAGGGTGAAGGAAGCAAGAGAAGGTTACACCGAAAAATGAGCTGCACAAAACTAATGAATCAGGCCCTTGTCACACACAGGCGGCCAGACAGGTTCAAGGGCTGACCTGCCTAACTGGCAAAGCTTTTGGCAGACAACTCCCTTTTTTTCTTGAAAGCGTGCCCTCAGGTAATCAGGAAGGCTCTCGAGATTGTGCACACATTTACCATTAGCCTCGGGGTCGAAGTGTAATATTGAGAAGTCAAGATTGATCTTACTTTTAGAAAATGACTCATTCGACCCATCTCTATGGATGGGAGAGATTGTGGTGGGTCTTGGATAGAATAAGGTGCAAGATGCGAAGGAGGGAGTATGCGCTACTCAACTTCCCAGAGCAAGGTTAAAGTGATCAATTCATTCATGCTCTTGTGTATAGCCTTCACTGACCTGCTCCTCAAGATAGCCAAATGCAACTAGAAAGAATTCTTGAAACCAATAAAAAGATTTCTGTGGAAAAAAAACACCAAAGACTCCATGCCTTGACAATGGACCAAATGGAGTCTGTCGCTAGGCTAGTGGAGCAAGGTGGTATCGGGATATTTAACCCTATTATTCATGCACAAGCCCAATGTGCTAAATTTGTGGTCTCAATTTCAAAGCAAGACTAGGCATGGGCAATTATGACAAAGGATATGTTGGACAAGGCTAAGCTCTTCTTCCAAGGTGGACAAAGGAAAGAGATAGAGGTACACAACAAACCACTAGCCCCCAGGGATGGTCCAGCGTGAGATTAGGTGGCACAACATGTGAACTGGTACGAAAGTGCACCAGAGCGACAAAGTCACTAGAGTGGGGAGAATTAACTAGATATTTCCAAAACTCTATAGCACACTAGTCCCCTTGGCTCTCTAAAGCTGGAGATAAACTATTAAACTCATTTTGGAGAGAAATACCCAAGAAGATCAATGACAAAGGTCTCCGACGATTGGCCACTTCTGGGATGAGAACAACAAGAGCTTGAAAGAATCAAACCAACTGTCCACCTCAATGGCACCGAAAGACTGATGGTAAACAGGATGGTTGAAGGGTTGGTTGATGTCTATCTATGAGTCAAACTTTGAGTGGAAAGCCTAGTGATGGCCCAAGGGCATGCATTTATGTAAACCACAGACCAAGAGTATCTACCACACACTAATGTTCAAGGCTGATTGGTTCTCTCGCCTCAACAAATTGTGGGGTTTGCAATGGCCGGAAGCAAGATGGGTGTTGGTAGCAAATAACATCTAGAATCCACAACGGGGCTGCTCTCAATGAAGATCTTTTTGTGGAAGGTGCTGTGGGGGGCTTTGCTGACACGCGTGAAGATTCTTACCATGTATATTGGCTCAGACAGATGCTTTGAATGCAAAACGGCAAGAGAGGACCCCTCTCCCTTATTCAAGGAGTGCCCGACGGCCTTGCTAGTAAGATATGCAAATAGGTCCAAAGGACCTTGAAGATAGAGTTTTTCAAGAACGATATGTTCTTTGGAGGGGACATGATGAAAAGCCAAGTGTTGTTAATTTACACACAAACTGTTAGGTTCTACGAAGTCTGGAAGGCGAGAATCCGTCGAGTATTTGAAAATGACCGCTCAATAGCTAGCTTTTTAGAGATCGTCCAAGAAACCAGGGAAATAATTATTTCCCTTGGAAAAAGGAAGAACTCAAAGGTAGAATCGAGCAAGTCTCGCCGTCTTGACCGTTAACGGTGGGTAAGTGAACATGGCTTTTGGCTAGCCTATGGTTGGCGCTTTGTAGCAGCTAGAGAGGTTGTGAGATAGAATACTTCGTACATTTCTTTTATGCATACTCCGACTCACAATTTGGCAAGAAAAACAGATGTGGAAAGCCCACATTAATACAGGAGGCAACATATAAAATACAGATGAATTGTGAAATGCAATTATACAGATTTTTTTGGGACAATTATTATTCACATGGATCAATGACACATTGTTTAAGGGCATTCTATCAAAGTTTCCATGCAATAGAGGAAAAGTAGAACCCTCTAATGGGGGAGATGTCTGTGAAGTAAGTAGTTAGAGAAGAACCACCTGAAGGGGTTTTTCTTTTTGCTTTAGATTATTTGCACAAGACATCAATAAGACTATCTGAACCATGGTGTGGGATAGTCTCAAAACAAGACCCAACATCAATGTGCATACAAGAGTAAACTTTATCTACAAGGTCAATTAGAAAATTATAATGTTTACATACATTAAGCTTTTGTGAAAGAATTTTGTCCTTGCTCCAAGAGAGGTGTATTTTTGTAAGGCCACCTTAAGACCATGTAAACTTGAAAAGTTGAAAGTAGTGAGAATTGTAAAAATAGAATTTTGGGCATCAATTAGCCATCGGTTAGTACATCAAAACCCTACCTTAAATCTCTCGTTCTTTTTCCCTAACCCCCCCTCCTCTTTTTCTAATACAAAGTGCTCCGCACGCTTGGAAGTTATTACCATAATATAAGGAAGAGTCAATGCAGTGCTAGGATTCACATATAACAATGACTGTAAGGACTTTTCGATGATAAAGAGTATATTTGCTTCATCACAAGTAACATTGACGAATTCTGTTCAGGAAAGTCTTTGAATAGCCAAAGATCTTATCAAGTTTTTTGATATAAAAATACAAGTGTTACTAGCTTTATTCACTCTTGTGACAAGGAGATAGGATTTTACCCAATTAATTTCCTCAATAATGGAGGGGTTAGAGAACCGTGAAAGAGTTTTTAAACATGATTTTTTAATTTTCTTGCGGATTTTGTTAAGAAATAGGTCTTCAATAAAGAATTTATGATCTAGTGAGCATGCAATTTTTCGAAATTGAGTATAGCTCATGAATGGCATTGAAAGGATTAGAGAAGGAATATGGTTAAGCCCTTGTGCAAGATTACCCTTAAGAAAGGGATGATGACAAATTGAAGTGTCCATAGTAATGACATGTGAGCCAAAGTTAAGGAATCCTTTGAGGAAAGGCAATAAACGTTTAGAAGTTGATCCGTATATCTTGCGAGACTATGAGGTTTCCTTGAAGGAAGCTGAGGAAGTTGGGTTCCGAAGTGGCTTAATCAGAGGTTTTTGTTTAGGTGTGGTAAGAGTGTTGTGGGAGAAGGGGCTTGCCTAAAGCAAACTTAATTGCTGCTTCCAAGAAGAGATCTTGGGAATAATAAAATGTTACCAATGTAGTGCATGCCTCTATAGCCCAACCAATTTGCTTACACCCTACAGGGCATACTAGAAGAGTCAATAGCCCAAGCAATTTGCTTACACCCTACAGGCCAAGTTTCAACTTTTAATGAATGTCGATATCCCAAGCAATTTGCTTACACCCTACAGGGCATACTAGGAGAGTCTCTCTCTCCCTCTTCTCACACAACCGCATAATAGCGGCCCTCTCTCTCTCTAAACCCCTCCTTATGCAAAGTTCTCATTCTCTCTCACACACATGTGGGCAGCCCAAGAATGGTCTCTCCTTCCTCACTCTCGGCAGCCTTTGCCTACTTGGCTCTCTCTTTTCTCCTACAACACTACAGAGAGCAGGCTCTCTCTCTCTCTCTCTCTCTCTCTCTCTCTCTCTCTCTCTCTCTCTCTAAATCTCCCGGGCAGCGTTACCTTACATCAGTCCCCCGAGTCTCTCTACGCTGTGCTACTCCCGATTCTAATTTACTATCCAAGAACATCATCACCTTAAGTCAAACCAAGACAATGACATAGCACATTTAAATGAAGGTAGCATGTATTACATCCAAAATTTTGAATACAACAATCCTAAGTAAGGAAGATATAAGAGTGGAATGTAACCATAACAAATTGAGTGCGAGTTGAGAGGATGCCACCATCAACCAAAACACACAGTTACCGAAAGGAAAGGAGGTCTTAATGAAAGGATGAAGCACCCACATGTGCTTGCATGGTTAGCTCGCCAAGCTCCCACCTTCGAGGTGTCGGGTTCACGAGTCTCATATCACCGCCGCCCGTTGACTTTTGTTTGCACAATTCCCCCGCCTCGAGATTTGTGCGCTTCAACCTCTTCCATCCATCCCACCCTGCCTTGTAGCATTTAATATCCCGTGTCAAATAGTGTTGAGGAGGGTGAGGAGCATGTAAATGACTATTCCTATAGCTAGAGTATACTCGAAATTAAAGATGACTTCTAGAGGGTAACGTTTAATGAGTCCTTAGGGTAGGAGAGTATTAACTTTTTGATATATTAGGGAAAAAAACAATGAAAGCAATGTAAAGGCCACTAAATGCAATTATTCTAGGGTCCATAGCAACGTTATCAAATTTTATTCCGTGCCTACATCAAGGCTATTCTTAGCATGGATAAGTTGTTGAGGTGAGTTAACACAAAAAATTAGAAAAGTACTATTTGTAGTGAGAATTTAACTCCTGCAATAATGTTGTGGAGAATTTTCCTTCATATAAGACACTACATGACTAAATAAGAGGTTAGAGGATCATGGAGAGTAAGAACAATTGTGTGTGTGTGCGTGTGTGTGTGTGTGTGTGTGTGTGTGTGTGTGTGTGTGTGTGTGTGTGTGTGTGTGTGAGAGAGAGAGAGAGAGAGAGAGAGAGAGAGAGAGAGAGTATAAAGAAGGATAAAGGAGAGTTATAATGAAGAAGCTATGGGAGGGTAATGAGCATACTCAAATAGGGTACTTACTGAGACCAAGAATAAGTATGTGTGTATATACGTGTGTGTGTTGGAGGGGCGGGGGGAGGGGGGGGGGACATCTTTCTCATACCTAAGCGCTGTCACGTTGTTGTTTTTTAAATTTCCATTGCAATAGTGTTCGTGCAAAGTGTAGCTTTATTATTGGTCAACTTACCAAGAGATTACAAGCCTGCCACATAGGCATCACAAGTGGTGTTTTATCCAAAGAGCAAGTGACTCTTTGACCCTTGACCCTTTCACATGACCCTACACATAGCTTTAGGGCATCACATACATGCACATGACTTCACGTGGCTCATCACATGGCCTTGTGAACAAGGTAGTCTACATGGCTTGAGAGTATTCATAAGTTCTTGTGGTGCAATAAATCCCGCACCCCAACAACCCTCCCCTTGTGGGTTTTGTTGCACAAGGTATGGTAGTAGCACTCACACAAAATTGCCTCCTCTACACAATTGGCTCCCTTAACACAATGGGCATAGGCACACAAAACCTCTCCTAAAACACATACAAAGAGGTAGAGGGACTCAGAATCCTCCACATATATTCAAAGGGATTTTGGTTGGTTGTTTGAGGGATTTTTTCCCTCACACATTGCACACACACACACACAAAATAGGTCTCGAGTTCAAGACTTGTTAGATACATCTTTGAGATCTCTTGGGATTGTTCCTATGAAAAACTCTCTCTCTCTCTCTCTCTCTCTCTCTCTCTCTCTCTCTCTCTCTCTCTCTCTTTCTCTCTCTCTCTCTCTCTCTCTCTCTCTCTCTCTCTCTCTCTCTCTCTCTCTCTCTCTCTCTCTCTCTCTCTCCACTGAGATACACAGCTTGGAGTAGCTCAAAGGGAAATCCAAGCACGATCCCAAAAGGCTAGACAAGAGCTGGTGGAGCAAGCCTTCTCGGAGTGGCATATATATGTCAGAACCTCTTCATTCCCTATGCTCCAATGCATCATATCCTACACCACTAGTTTTTGGATGGAGGTAGCTAGACACATGGAATGGTTGTATCCCATGAGCATATACTTTTTGTACCCCTAGATCTAGAGCTTCTTTCTTTCATCAAGACCCTCCTCCATACACATGTTTACGCCACTTTGACTTATTGTTTAGGTGTTTTTCTAGTTTCACCTTTATTTTGTACCTTCCATCAATTTTTAGGTATCCAAAGGACACACATATGTATATTGTAGCCGAACTATCATACTCCTTGTCTCTACACTGGAATGTCAACATATGGGATTGTCCTTGACCAGTTGCCCAATGTAGACTTGGATTGGGTGGACCTGGTTATGATGCTTACATAAGTACTTTTGGACAAGCACTTTGACAAGAGATAAATGATAGCCACACCATTAGGGTGGCCTAGCACCTATCTGGTCTATCACTGACCATGGCTTACATGGCCTACCTCACCAAGTGGGAGATATTTTATCATTGTATATATAATATTGAGATATTAGCTAGCATTATCAATGTCCAATCTCTCATGGAGTCTTGTATCTGAGTCTAGTATGTTGGGTTGTGGGATTTTTTGCACCATTCAAGAACTTATGAACACCCTCTAGCCATGTAGATTTCCTTGTGTGCAAGCCATATGATGATGAGCCATGTGAAGTTATGTGGATGCATGTGATTCCCTAAAAGCTATGTGAAGGGTCACATGAAAGGGTCAACCTAAAATTTGCATGAACACTCTCTCTACTCTCTTGTGTTTAATTATGTGTAAGCCACGAATGACACATTGAATTATCCACCATAATCTTTCAACTAGTATCAAAGCCATATAATGATTGGAATTTCCTAATCACGTTCAAATCCTAGATATTTCTTGTTAACATCTCTCTGTTATTTCCAATTTTGAATACATCTCTAATTTGCTAGCACGTTCTAGAGTCTATCTTTTGAGCCACTACCATCCTAATTGATTTCAATTAGCATTGAATTATTGTATCTAGCATTCTCTAATAAGCTCATTAATTGAGAACTTTTCAAATTCTTCATTAGTTATGCGTGCAAAAACTTGTATCTTGCGCTTAATTAGACTTTAGTTTGCATTAATAACTAGTGCCATTTTGTTCTCCATTGCATACAATGGTTGTGTGTGGAGAAAGCACTAGATAAGAGCTATCATACGAGTTCCTTTCTGTTTCATTTTCTCCTTGTTAGTATCTCCCGTATTGAGGAGAAATTTTTCAATCATTCTATGCAATCCTCATAAGCATGAAAAATCACTTGTTTTGTGATGAGAACACTGTCCTATTTTTGGGGCCTCCACTATAAGAAAACCCTCTATATCACATGCGTTCAAGCTGCATTTAAATAACCCCTGTCTTCACATACATATTTTCATGAATTAAGTGATCCCTCTTTCTTTAAAACCTATAGATTTTTTTCCAAAAGTGATTTTCAAAACCCCTTCTGTCGATGTAAATCTATAACTTTCTTGAAACTAAAAAACCCACTTGAAATTAACTTCATTAAAGAGGTTTGACATCTTGTTCACGTGGATCCAAGACACGAAACTTTGCAACTTTCCATAAGTGAATCAGTACCTACAACCATCGCCCACCTTCATTGCAGTCAGTGTCAACTACTTACTTCATTGACTACCCACCCTTGCTACCTTTCCTTTGACATAGTGCCACACCCTTTTCCAAACTTGCCACCACCTATCCAACATCTGTAGGTCTCATAGCTTTGCCCTCTTCAACCAAGTTTTCATAGCTGGTGCAGCTTTCAAACTTGCCACCACCTATCTAACTCCAAGAAGAATGCATTGTCCACTGGCACATGGCCTGCGCACATCACCAATGTGCCCGCGTAACCATCCTCATGTAAAATCTATCGACTATCCCCTACTATGTGTTTACAATTGTTTGTTGGAGCTACCTTGTTTGGCGCAATCACCAGGCATCCCACTTTCACGACCTTATGTTCTTTGCTACACCAAGCTACCCCACTGCCACTAGCAGTAACCCCTCTTGTGTGTAAATAGTCCAAGTTGCACCATCCTCATAAGAACTTGCACTCATACGTGCAAATGCTACATTCAAGCTCCCCCACTGTCACTTGTAAGTGTTGTCACGTCAAACTTACCTACCAATGGACCCTTCATTATCTTTGCGAGCCATAACATGCGTTCTTATGTCAGAAAGCCCCTTGAATTAAATTTAATTGATCAAGGCTTTGCCTCTTCACTACTATTCCCACGATGTGACCATCTAAACTTTTGATCTCTATTCCCACAATCTAGAGTAACATAATCAACAAGAAAGTATCAAAGGATTTGTCTTTTCTCTACTTTGTGCACCAATATCTAGCAATGTATGATTCTTAATTCATGTTCATATGTGTGTGCCCATTGTCAAAGGAGTAGACACCACCATCAAGTTAGTGGTAAGATCCTCCTCATGGGTCACATTGTGCACTTATGCTATGTATACCATGCCTACCTATTATCAAGGCATCAATCTCGTATGATGTACCACATGTGACTACACAACCAAGCATATAAAAAAACAATGGGATAAATCATCAAACCACAATCAATGACAACAACAAACAACCACAACAAGAATGAACAGAAACTACAAAAAAGTTGCGGATTTGTGTGTGTGTGTGTGTGTGTGTGTGTGTGTGTGTGTGTGTGTGTGTGTGTGTGTGTGAGAGAGAGAGAGAGAGAGAGAGAGAGAGAGAGAGAGATTTAACCTTTGGTACATAGGTGTGTGATTTGGAAATTTATAAAAAAAAAAAAGGTGTGAAATTTAAAAAGGCACCAGCAAACCAAAACTTAGAACTACATAAGTACATGAGAGATGAGGAGGTGGAGAGGTGACTCTAAGGGTAAAAAACTATATGCTCATAATATACTATATCTATCTAGCTTCTTCCCATATTGGGTAGGGAATCAAAGGTGGATAGGGATCAAGAGATCATGGAGAATAGAATTGAGCTTATGAAATACTTCTTAGAACATTGTGAATTTACACCGCTAAATGCTTACAACACCTAGACATAGAGAAATAATGGTATTTCCATCTAGCTTCAAAATAAGTAATCAAGATGGGGGAATAATGTATGTGCATGGTTTCCTTGTTTGTTGTGAACCCCGTCATGGAACTTTGGTGGGTGTAATTGATGGGATGGTCTCTCTCTCTCTCTCTCTCTCTCTCTCTCTCTCTCTCTCTCTCTCTCTCTCTCTCTCTCTCTCTCACACACACACACACACACACACACACACACACACACACACACATTCTCTCATATATCAAGTTCATCACCCCCCCTTTGAAGCACTTCTTAAGAGATGTGAATGGTCCACCCTAGGCTCTTTTTCTTGGTTCTTCACAAGAGATTTGTCTAACCAGTTTGAAATAGTGCTAGGCTCTCTTGAAAAAATTATGCAATCGCAGTATAGCAAACCACACAAGATCAACAAAAACCTTAAATTGTCAATCCAAGGATAGCATAGACCAAGCTAGGACATGGAGACATCTCACATGAGTGACAGAGCATCATCCATGGAGATGAGGAAGAGGACTTTGAGAGCATAGAAGAAGGTAGATGTGAAGCCACAGCATAAGCTTCCTTCCTTCTTCATCTCACCTACCACTATTAAAACACACACATGGCAAGATGTGTGCTATCTTGTTACTTCTAATATGCACACCCTCTACTAAAAGCACACGCACATATGAAATAAAAAAAGAGGTGCAAACAATGCCTCATTAACAATTCACACAATCTAATCTACGCTACAGACACACTTGCTTTAGACTCGAGCCCATTATTTGCAACTTGCTTTTAGCTCCAACGAGGGGTATGTTGTTGTTGTTGTTGTTAAAAGAAGTGTAATGCAACCAACATATCAAATTTAAGCAAAAACCAGAACATGCACACACAAACCATGTAACCACTCCAAGAACTCATTCTTAAAGACTAAAACTCAACTCATTTATGATTTGCCTACCACATTAGATTTATCTCATTAGCAACAAAGTTCAAGCTCACTCTGCCATATGCAACTTTTATGGTATGTCTAAACGTCAAAAGAGGTCCCTTATAAGCAATGTTACTATTATGAAAGCATGATTACTTTCCTCTTTTGCTCATAGCCAAATAATTATGTTGCATCCCAAATGCAGTAGAGCCACCTCCCTTTGCCTCAACATGTCATGTTGACATAATTCTTGTGATAGTCCATGTGCTAGAGTACACCTACGATTGATGACTTTTACCATGATGTACTCCATGACGCATCCATTGATTTCACCCATGCCCTATAAGAGGCTAAATGGAATTCACTTCTATCAAGTAATTGTTGAACCAAATGTGATGCCTAAAGGGAAAACCTTAAACAAAAGGAAAATTGTCTCACAAGTGCCGGCATATCATATAAAAGAGGAACTCCTATTTTAATTCTTAATCAATTCAATTTTCAAGAAATCAGGCCGTCTTTTGGTATCAAGTAAGTTTGATTTAATTTTTAAATTTAGGCTAAAAGTTACTCCTAAATAAGGTTATCCTCATTCTTTTTCATCTACCTAGGTAATCCTCAATATGGTTGTCCCTTTCATAATGTGCCTCATCTCAATTCTCGTACACACTTGAGTACCACATCTATCACTCTTATCTCTCCAAAGTGCTTGTATCACAAGTATTGTACTTGTTCGGTATAGTCATCTTTATCTTTGTACAAGTCTCGACTCTTGTGTATCCCTAATATTCTAACATGTTAATAGAGCATGACAAGTATGGGTCCTCACTTATCATCAATGGTAAACCCACGGTCCATGTGATCCTTAGAATTAAACTTTTTTTAATATATACTAGGTATAATCAACTATAATACAATCAATCTTTTGCATAATGATAAAATGTTTTAAATTTCCAATTTTAAAATTTCTACAATTAGCTTGAAATTGAGCGCTTTAGTATTCATTTCACTAGTATGTGGAGTGGCCTCACTCCACCTCCTCGTGGTATAACATTTGAAATCTTTCCTAGTAATCTTATAATGTGACCATAACAAATGTTTTCCTATGCTATTTTATTTATTAAATGAATCTAAACCACCTTGGGCTATATAATCTCCATCACTCTTTGTTGTCACAAAAACAAAACTCCTTAGATTACACAGATTCAAACAGAATTTTTGGTCGAGGCGATATATGTTAGTGATTTTTAAGTTGTCATACATTTGTAGAGCATTTAGGGAAATTTTATTTTGAGACCATGTTGGCAAGATATTTAGATTTTATGGGTGCTTGCTGTTTAGTGGTAGCCCTAGGAGTCAAGGGGTTGATCACGAAAAACTTACCATACAAAGTATGTGTAGAGGAACACCACATGTAAAGTATGTCCCCATATTAATTGATATGCTAACAATGATTTAGTTCAACATTCCAAAAATTGAAACTATGTAGAATGTCTTAAAACACTACCTTTGCAATGAGAAGGGTGCTTTGTTCATCTCCACCCTACATTTCTAGGTATAAGACACATCGTGTATGGTACAAAGTATAAGATTCTTCATAGCAAAGATAGAACTACTTAGATAGAAAAACTACATGTGAAGCATGCATGCATCCATGGAATGCCACAAAGTAGGCCTTAAAATGTCACCCCATCTGACTTTCATAATGATCGAGTAGAATAGACATTCCATGGTTCATGCCACGTGTCATTTCTAGTCCCACTATGACTTTTAAGCCAGCAACCTTGCACCGCATCCATTGCAAGACACTTCTCCTTGAAACAATCTAGCCACAAACTCTTTGATGCGATCTTTGTCTTTGCAACGCTAGATGGTACGCCTATGAGTAGAGTTGTGGACGTGTTGATGAATAAGCATATGAGTGCAAGGCAAAGTATAAAATGGTAGTGGCCAACAAAACAACATGGTTCACAAGGAAATTAGAAGGCATGGAGGGTTAATTTAGTGAGAAACTTCCATTTGGACACTCTACACAATACAAAGAAGGAGATGTTCATGAGCAACAACTAAGACCATGTGGAGAGAAGAGGGGGGGCATGCAAAAGAGAGAGATAAAGAAGGATGACAAAGAGAGAGAAGCAAGGGTGAACGAAAACAAAAATTAATATGCACATAAGTAGATGCACACACTTCTTAGTGTTTTTATAGACCTTCTATTCTCCAACATTTCTCACTATGTCTAGATTTATCAAGCTTCCTATAGAGACAAGGACAATTCCATTTACTAGTGGGAAAGTAGTCATAATAGATTCATTGACAAAGTGAACTTCAAAATGTTCAGACTTGGAAGCAAATGCTCAAATTGGCGATAAGGGAGTCTTGACTCAAGTACCTCTCACCACCAATCAAGATAGCCATTTCTCCTTTGTGTTGGAGCATCCCATGTTTTCATAACATTAGATGTTATGTGGAATTTAACACAATAGGGTCATTAAAGTCTCTGAGATTTTGAAGCATTACAATGATACATGGTATTTCCTTGGAGTTTCCATGTAAAGGAATGGATGCAATGGTCTGCACCTTTGAACAAAAACCTTAAACAACAAATGTGGCATTTCCAAGCGTATACGCCATAGGCCTAAAGTCAAAGCATCAAACATGTCCAAAGTTACCAAAATTATAGATCTGCAACCGACCCACTTGCTTGGAGAGCATGTTGAAGCTGCACACATATGTGAAAGAAGCAAAGGTGCCAACATCGTGCTTACCATAGTGCTCTTAACTAGTGTTCTACCACCTTGGTATACCACCTAATGCCCTTATATGAGAGTATGAGAAGGCTGATGCCTCATTGTAGTCAACAATATTAACCCGCTTAGAGCGGCACTTCTAAAAGCCTACAAAAATCCAAAGCAAGGCTAATGAAAATTACAGGGATGCTCCACATCATTGGCACGTCAAGTACAAAAGTGTGGCAAAAGAGATGGTAATGGTTTCATTATTGGGTTTGAGGCATTGATGAAGACAGGCAGAAGATAGTGGTGAGAAATCTTCTTTGCTTTTCTACGGTGAGATTTTAAGCCCTCAAAATGTCTTTAAATTGTATTGCAGTAGGACAACTTTAAAGAGGATCCAGGCAAAGCTATTGATTTGATGATGCCATGTTGCAAAGGTTGAAGAGTAATGCACATATCAATTTTCCGTGAGTGTTAATTTCCGGTAAAGAAACATACATCTCGTGTGGACCTTGTCAATAGAATGAGATGAAGCAGAATAGGAGATCTTTGTCATGCATGGCTTTAGTTTGTAACCATACTAGACACACTATAAAGAATGAGATGAAGCGGAATCGGAGATCTTCGTCATGCATGGCTTTAGTTTTTAACCATACTAGACACTATAAAGATGGGTAACAATGGCAAAGATCTTCTTTGTTTGCTTTATAGTGTGCACAGCAACCCTACAACCGTGATTGAGCTGATTTAAGCATAGATTATTCACAACATGCAAGTACTCTTGATGATTGCCACATGCAAATGAAAGAGGACATGGATGCAGTGACCTCCTTGGGAATCTATAAATAATGGATGGTCGAGCAGAACTGTGGAGTTTGCAGCTTTTCACGAGTTCATGGAAAAATCCCAAGTATGGCAAGGGCTCTGCACACAGGAGCACAAGACAGTGTGTAAGCAGTGGAGAACTACGCGCCAATTACAAAAGCCGATTGATACAAAGGCACGATGGACACGTGCAAGATTAAAGAGATCTCGATTCTCTATATTTGGATGAGCTAGAGACAGCGTTCTGAGTCCTAATTACTATGCTATAACATCTTCCTGCAAGCGTTCTCCTGGGTCCTAATCACTATGCTATAACATCTTCCTACAAGTGCCCTCCTTCAGTATCTAAACTTGCATTTTCTCGGCTTGCCTACAGGCTTGGAGGGAGAGAGAGAGAGAGAGAGAGAGAGAGAGAGAGAAAGAGAGCAGTGGTAAAACTCTTCAAACGAGCTGTCCTACAATCACAACTGTTGCCCTTTCAATGGCTCGGGCAACTTTCCACACTTCATGTTGCACTAAGCCCCAATTCCCACTTGTTAACGCAGCCGATATTGCGCCATTGATACCAGGGAAAAAGGAAACTCCGTACTTGTCACTCTTTGAGGGACCATATACCTATTAAATTTAAGTCCCTGAGTCAATTTACCTTCTGTTGCACTGACCACACTCCCACTAAATTTAAAAAGAAAGGAAACTTACTAGGTGTTTGTGCCACTCTGCTCCCGATAAGCCTTTTCTGTCAAGAAAAGCCCTTTCTGTTTGTAAGAGACGATCATTCAATATTCTTACTGATAAGCGAAGCTCATAAAAGTTGGCAGAGCCAGCTTTTGCTTTATGCAAAACCTGCACAGAGCAAAACATATCACAAGGGAATCAAAAATTATAACACAATTCTCCACATTCACAGCCATTCCCAGATAATGGATACAAAATAAGCATTTTTAGTCCAATGTACATGTGGATTTATTTATGTATGTGTGCAAGCACGCGCTGTTACATACTTGGACACCCCAAGTCGGAAATCTGGCATGACACACGAGAGAATCACTTAAAAACACTTCACAAACCTAATCACAATTCACTTGAGTCGACACGCCCCGGTGTGGTTCCGTGCCCAAAGGTATTGGCCCCAAAATCTGGCACCCCTTTCGGTATTTATTTTTATATTAATGCTTCAACAAAGTACAACACCCGTCCCTAGAGGTTCTCATAAACTTCCAAGGGATGCTCAAAAGTAGAGCCCCAAAAGGATTCGGTTCAAAAGCATCTGATTTCAAAAGCTAGCGCTAGGACTCTTGAAAAGCAACCATCGTAATTTCTGGAAATCCGTACTAACTGCAACATCAGCATGTCAACATTTTAACGGAAATCCGTACGGCAATCACGCAGTCTCTCAGAGCAAGTTGCGGAAAATCGGTACAGCTGCCCAGTCATTATTTAATTTCTTGTGTCCCTAGTGCCTTGTCGGCAGGTACCCATAAGTTGGAACAACAAATTAAATGTTTTTGGGTGTCCGAATAGTCATGCCACGTCATCACTTTGTGACATACCCCCCCTCTTGAAAGAATTGTAATCTCCCTCGATTACGCCTGCAAAATCAGACATAAGCCATAAATCAGTTCAGTAGACGCACTAGACGACACAAATCCAACGCTTGTACAAAGACGACAGTCACATCACATTCAGATCATATCACATAGAATCCATTATGATCTAGGACCATGATTCTTGGCAACGTATTTAGCAATCGCATCTAGATCCACACCGGACCTCACTAATGTGGGATTAACTAATTTTTATTGCGATCATGTCCATCGATTTCTCAAGACCAAAATGTTGCAGTCATTTTGTCAATCATCCCATCATTCAATCCTACACTCAAACACAATCATATGTGTGGGTAATAAAAAATCAGATTCATTTCCAGGAATTCCAGTTCATCAATCAAATGTTGAGTTCATATTGAACAGAGTGTTTCAATCATTCAATCTAGTCATCTTATCGCTGTGTAGCCATCTCATCCCTTGGGAACTCTTGATGCGCTTACCACAATTTCATTCAATCATTCATCATCAGTCATCATCATTCAAAATTCCTGATTCTTATCGTTATTAGGTTCATTCTGGAGCTGTCATTGCTCTCAATTGCATTCAGATGCAATTTCGTCATGATCTCGTTCTCGATTTCACCTGTTATCTATTCACAAATAGCAAGATCTTCCAGAAAACATTAATTTCATACATAAATCAAAGTCATCTTCGAGAGTTCCTATTACAAAGTTATTCATAAAGTCATAAAGCAAAATACTGTCAACACATCAATATCTTTTTCAATTTTCTATCCAAAATCTAATCTGGAGTCAATATCTTCTCGCCCAGTTCTATTTCAGTCTGTCAATCGTTATCATGCTTGTGCCCTTTTGGGGCACCGCGCAGATATGTGTCCTTGTTCCCACAATCAAACACTTCCCCGTTTTGAGGTATTCGTCTTCCTGTTCCTTTGTCCGTCGAGACATGTATCTTTGTTTACTCTTCTTCTGTCATCACTTGCCAAAGGTTGATCTGTTGGATAAGTCAAGTTCCCTGAATGCATAGCAAACCTTTGCTTAGCATGTTGTCACGACTGTGACTATGTTGTAGTATTACATCTACGCCTAGTTGCGGAGACGCGAAGTGCCATGCCAAGAAGGACCCTTGCGCTTGGATGGTCACGACCCTTCGCTCAAGAGACGTACCTCTTCGCCAAAAGCCACACTCCTTCGACGATTGGTCACACCCCTTCGCTCTACGGTTGCGACTCTTCATCCAATGGTTGCAGCTCTTCATCGAAAGGATATGTCTTTACGTCTAAAGTCATGTCTCTTCACAAGGAGACGTGTCTTTTCATTTGTGTCTTTTCATCTCCTATATAAAGAGCCTATTGTACTCAGTTTCAGGCAATCATTCGGTCAATCAAAACAGAGTCTTCTAAGTCTTGTTTCTGAGTTCAGTTCAAGTTTCTTAAGTCTTAATCATGAGTTTAAGTACTTAATTAATTAAGGATAAGTACCTAGAATCCTTACAGTGGTATCAGAGCAAATTTTTTCCGAGACCCAAAGGTTGTGAACCTCTCACCCTCGCCGCTACCCTCTCCCCCCCTTCCCGGAGTTGTATGGAAGCAGAAGAAGGTGATCCTTCCTAATGGAGTATAACCGGTGTATGTAACCCTCCCCGCTCTCGAAACGAACACTATCAGAAGAAAGATGTTGTGCACCTCTTACCCAAAGATTGTGCTTGCGTGGGTGTTGCTTCTATCCCGATTTATCATGGCAGCACACATTCCTCCCTCGTCTTCTTCGCAGCTTTTCACCCTCTTCGACACCCCCTTGGTCAAGAAGTGCACCTCTTCATGCAATTGCAGCCCCCCCCCGGCTGATTCGGGTGGTTGTTCGTGAGTTTTTTTTCCACGTTGGCTGGAATCGTAATCGAGTGCCTATTCGCTGATCGTGGGTTTTTTTTTTTCACGCTGGAGGCCCCTTGATTAATTCACTTGATTTAACTCTTTTCCCATTGAGCCCGGCCGCTTATTCTAAGTGCACCTCAAAATTTTAACCCTTGGGCACTTCTATTAAAAAGCAACCTCATCCCTCGATTAGAATTGACCAGCAAGCAGGAGCGTGATTGATAAGACTCCAATCTGCAGAAAAGTCAGCCAGCCAACGTATAGCTTTTGGGGCAGAAGCGAATATGGAAAACAAAACCCAGCGTGGGTTCAGCAAATTTGAAAGTCCCATCACCCCGGATATTGGCAATTACCCACCCTTAGCCCACAACATGGTTTCGATACCCCTCGGTGCCTCGTTTGCAGACGAGCATAGCCCAACAATGGTTCAGCACACTCTTCTCCCAGTAGCTATTGCTACATAATCGGCGATGGAGACAAGATGGCGACGACAATATATTACCGAAGATTCGATAGCAGTTTTCAAAAAGGAGATGGCAGCAATTTCAACAAGTCTCGCATCGATTCACACCCGCTTGGATCAAATGCAGATGCAACCCTCTTCTCGGAGTCACCCAACTGCTTCTCGGACTACACATGCAATTTCTCTACCATCTTTTTCCTACGCTTCAGTGGTCGACCAAGAAGAACCACTCAAACCAAAGCCTTCGGAGGTTTTGCAGTCAAAATTTTCTCACCCAAAGCATGGTTTCTCAGAGACAACCGGATAGAAAGTACCTTCGTGCGAGCAGTAAAAGTCTCAGCATGAATATTCTAGGAAATGCTACAGTTCTAAGCAACCTACTTCTTATTCGAATCATCAGCAACAAAAGCAGCAACATGAAGCTTCCAAAGGATCATCAGCGATATCAAGATGGGCTTACTTAGTGGCACATATATCCGACCCTATTCGAGTACTCGGTCGTGAATGCTGCGACGCTGGACAAGTTCCCCCTTGCGAGCCATGCCCTACATTTAAGTCTTTCTTGTCTGATGGTGGTACAATTACAGATTTATTGATTCTTTCCTTGTGCAAGAGGATCCTTCAGAGGTCTAAGAGGCAACAGCTCCCTCGACCTCCCCCTTCTCAATTGGAAGCCTTAATACCCGTTGAAACAGCTGAAGATTCAAAAGATTCAAGTTCTTATGTGACAACCCACAAGCACATAACCCCTTCTTTGGCCGTGATCCAGGCAAGAAAATTCGTCTCGTCACCGCCCTTGCAGAATACAGTATTTGTCTCTAAACAGATACCAGATGCTATGGTGAATGATAATTCTTCAAACTCGAAGACTCTAGTCCTTACCTTCAATGGTGCAAAGGACAAAACAGATGCAGACTATTGCAGCACGATTTTAGTCGCTGCAAATGAATCTTTGGACACAACTTGTTCCAGTGATAAACCTTTTCAGATGGATCTACCTTCAAACACTACTTTGTCTCAGTCTACGACATCCCTTCAGGAGGATTTTACTGTTCCAGAAAAACCAATGGAATACTTTACAGATTTCCAACCAATGATCATCAATCAACAGAAAACTCAAGTCAGTTTACAAATAATTTCACTCGAAGCAGATAAAAATTCAATCTTTTTTTGGACAAAGCTCAAAGTTACAAATGACTTTGACAAAGGCACTTATCAAGTTGCAGATATGATCAGTTTTCATTTTGGCAAAATAGTCATGGTCAATAACAGTGCCATGACGTGGGAATTAACAGAAAGAACTTTGGATGCAGAAGCACTACAACAACACATTTCCTTCTTCCCGGAGTTTCTACAACTACCCTGGGTTTTATTTAAAGAGGGAGGGAATGTCACGATTGTGACTATGTTGCAATATTACATCTACGCCTAGTTGCAGAGACGTGAAGTGCCATGCCAAGAAGGACCCCTGCGCTTGGATGGTCACGACCCTTCGCTCAAGAGACGTGCCTCTTCGCCAAAAGCCACACTCCTTCGACGATTAGTCACACCCCTTCGCTCTATGGTTGCGACTCTTCGTCCAATGGTTGCATGTGTCTTTACGTCTTAAGTCATGTCTCTTCACCAGGAGATGTCTCTTCGTCTCCTATATAAGGAGCCTATTTCAGGCAATCATTCGATCAATCAACACAGAGTCTTCTAAGTCTTGTTTCTGAGTTCAGTTCAAGTTTCTTATGTCTTTAATCATGAGTTTAAGTACTTGATTAAGGATTAGTACCTAGAATCCTTACACATGTCCCATAACTATTGTATGGACTCAGATTTCGGTAACAAGCAGTAATCTCGTATCTCTTTGGGTAGTCCACAGCAAAATCGCTTGATTTGCTGCTTACAACTGATCTTTTTAAAGGATGAGACAGGCAGAAAACATCCCAAAATCTCTCGCAATAAGTATCCAGAGTATCTGTCTAGGCAATCCGAAGATGATTCCAAGCGGTAATCACGTTAGGTTCGTACTCTTGAGTGAGCCACGAGAAAATAAAAAGTCTTTTGAACTTAAGCCACTTTGTCGGTGCTTCTTTTCTTAACAGAAAAGTGGACCACCATGTCCGTGCATTTCCTTTCAAATAGGATGTTGCCCTTCTAATCTGGGAATGCTCTGTGTAGCGCCCACTAGAAAAGGCTATGTCAAACTGTTGAATAAAAGCAAGAGCCTTATGCGCATCTCGAAATCCTGAAAAGCTTTCAAATTTTATTGCCTATCCATCCTCCTTGAATTCTTTGGTCTTCTTGTTCTTATCTTTGAAAAGTCATATTGATTGGCTCTATAAAAGTGCTTCCTCTTTGAATAAAACATTCAATCATCAAAGTCCGAGCTCTTAGGGGAGGATAAATCCTCTACAAAACTGTCAGAAAATTTTCGAGGTCTGCTTTGCTTGGCCTTCTTCTTGTTTCTCAGTGTCTTTGAGTTTTTTGTCGTTTCTTGCCCTTTTTGTCCTCATCACTGGAATCAGAAGAGGGCTGTCAGAACTGTCAGAAGAGGATGAGGACAAATTGGACACCCTCGAAGCGTACCCGCTTCTTCTGTTTTCGTGCATTTGCAAAAGAAGAGTGATGACCCAAACAACCGGGGTAATTTGTTCCCTTGTTGCATTTCTTTGAAGGCTTCATGGTCTTCAATATTTGGTTGACTCGTCGTTTGATCACATCAAGTTCATCTTCAGTGTACATTCGCAGGCAGGTGGTTTCTTCGATGCGGACTTTAAATGGTGAATCGATGGTTGTACGCCATCAAGAATGCACCTCATCAATCCGTTGCTGGGTCGGAATCCATGTGTGTCGTAGTAAAAGGATCAGATTTCTCGGTAGAAGAGAAATCGCATGAGCTCTAATACCACTGTTACAAACTTGGACACCCCAAGTCGGAAATCTGGCAATACAGAGAATCACTTAAAAGCACTTCACAAACCTAATAACAATTCACTTGAGTCGACGCGGCCCGACGTAATTCCGTGCCCAGAGGTATTGGCCCCAAAATCTGGCGCCCCTCTCGGTATTTAATGCTTGAGCAAAGTACAACACCCGCGGGACCTCTGTTCTCAGACTTTGCATCCAGATGCTTTGCAGAATGAGGCCCCAGAGGTTCTTATAAACTTACAAGGGATGCTCAAAAGAAGAGCCCCAAAAGCATTCAGTTCAAAAGCATTTGCTCTCAAAAGCTAGCGCTGGGACTCCTGAAAAGCTGCCATCGTAATTTCCAGAAATCCGTATAGCCTACCATGTCAACGTGTTAGCGCTTTTTACGAAAATACGTACGGCAGTCCACGTCAACCTGCCATTGCAATTTGCAAAAAATCCGTACAATTGTCCAATCAGCTTTATTTAATTTCTTGTGTCCCTAGGACCCTATCGGCAAATACACATAAGTTGGAACAACTTATTAAATGTCTTTTGGTGTCCGGACTCCGGGTAGTCATGCCACGTCATCACTTTGTGACGCGCAAATATTGCATGTGTAAGTGCATAAGAAATCTTGGTCAAACCTGTCATCATACTCTCACTTTGCATCTAACCATACCGATACACTTTTTATTGTGTAAGAGAAGAGAATTTTTAACGTCATAGGGACAATCCCAATAGACCTCCAAGATCTATCCAGCAAGTGTTGGACTCAAGACCTGTTATTCAAGAGGGAATTGGGACAACCAATCTACCACAGTTGGGTGATAGAAAGGCAATTCCAATTTCCTCATCTTATATTGAGAGACACACACATACACACACACCCATGAGAAGATAAGTTTTTGACACACACATACACACACACCCATGAGAAGATAAGTTTTTGACATTGTAGGAACAATCCCAAGAGACCTCAAAGATCTATCCAACGAGTGTTGATCTCAAGACCTGCATGTGAGAGTGTCCGCCAGCATGTAAGCACACATTTCCTTGCATCCATGCACAAAGAGTTGTTTGTGCTTGTATATGGACATATCTTGATGGGAACGAAAACGAGAGAAAAAACAGAAACAAAAAATCATACCTCTACTTCCTTCTCTACTTGGACTACTGCTGCCCTGAAATTCTGAATTGCTGACCATATAGGCTCCACTGAGACACTTTCATCAAGTCCATTTTCAGGCAGTATTTTTTCCACTGCTTTTGTGTAAACCTGCAATAATTGAATGAATGGAGTCCCTTATTAAGAAGTGTACAATAAGATGTCTAAATTACCTCTAGCTCATCTGCATAGTTTCTGTAGTCAAACGGTATGATTAAACTGTCTGCTATACGAAGGCCAACAAGTCCCCAGATTGTCGAAGCTGCCCAAGAAACTCTCTCTCTCTCTCTCTCTCTCTCTCTCTCTCTCTCTCTCTCTCTCTGAGGAGTGAGTAGCTCAGATGAGGGCCGACCCGACAGCTTTCATCCGGGTAGCCTTGGCACCAGCCCCGCCCATGTACCACATCTTACATCCCCCCATTTGTACAGGATGGAGCTAGATAGCTTGATGCATTCTCATTCTCATGATTGTACTACCTTGAGCATATAGACATGCATATACCCCTAGAGATAGAGCTCCATCCCTCCTCAGATACTCCCCTACCTACCTACATTCAGTTCAGTTTTGTATCAGTTTTGTTTCATTTGTCTTTCCGATAGACGGATGACATACACACCATGTACATTTGATTTGTCTCATAGGCCGATTTCGGCCTGACATAGACGTTAAAAATCTTTCTTTCTTTCTTTCTCTCTCTCTCTCTCTCTCTCTCTCTCTCTCTCTCTCTCTCTCTCTCTCTCTCTCTCTCTCTCTCTCTCTCTCTCTCTCTCTCGCGCGCGCACCTGCTGCTGTGCTGCTCCAGGCACACTACTGCTGTACTGCGCGCTGCTGTGTCACCCCAGCTGCTCAGCGCGCCCACCCCACCTGCACAGCACCCCCAGTACCCGCCTGTTGCTGCTGCTGTTATACCAACCTGCTGCTGCTGCTGAACTGCCTCTCCTTGCTACACACGTACTCCCTCTCTTCCCCTCACGCAGCCCCTCCCCCCCCCCTCACGCAGCCCCTCATCGCAGCCTCCCTCCAGCCTCCCCCTCACGCAGCCCCCTCCAGCCTCCCCCTCACGCAGCCCCTCCTCGCTCCCCATCACGCAGCCATCTCTCTCTCTCTCTCTCTCTCTCTCTCTCTCTCTCTCTCTCTCTCTCTCTCTCTCTCTCTCTCTCTCTCTCTCTCTCTCTCTCTCACACACACACACACGGATACATACCCACACACACACTACACACATACACGCATACACACACGTACTCCCTCTCTTCCCCTTCTCCCCTCTTCTTCACAATATGAAGAGAGGGTAGTTTCGAAGACAACCATGTCTTCCCCCATCATCAAGACGCCGACATCGACAATGAAGACAACCTTCATGCTCACGAACAAGAGGCTTGCACAATTGGAGAAGGACATGAAAGAATGGTGGATGGAGAGAGAGATATGGAGGGAGGAGAAAGCCACCTTCATCAAGCTATGGAACGAAGAGAAGGAGGACATGAGAGCGGAAATCCAAAATCTCAAAGAGGAGAAGGAGAGAAGGGAACGGGAGAACGAGAAGGAGAGGGAGAGATGGAGGAAAGAGCAAGAAGAGATGAAGGCACAAATCGATCTCCTTCATGCTTCCATCACATCCCTCACCCCCATGGAAGGAGAGATTAAAGAGGAGGCTAAGGAAGCCCTCAAGGAGGAGATCACCAAAGCCCTCACCGCAAGCATTGAGGACAAATTAGAGGCCACCAAAGAAGGATGGGTCGAAGTGGTCAAAAAGAATATCAAGAAGGTAGCAAGAGAGGAAGCCCAAAAAGATGAGGTACTCATCGTACACACAACCATCGAGGAGGAGAAGATGCGACAAGCTCGCCGTCTCAATGTGCGAGTGACCGGCATCAAAGAAGAAGAAGGGTCTACACCCGAGAGCGATGGGAAAGCTTTATGCAAGAAAGTGGGATACAAGGAAGAAGAGATCCCTTTCTCCAAAGTTTGGAGAGCCGGCAAAGATCCAAAGAAGAGAGCTCTCATCCTCCAATTCGCCTCCGAGGAGTCTTGAACTTCTTTCCTCCGAAAGAGGGTCATCTTGAGAGGGCTAGAAGGCCCCCCGATTTATCTTGATGATGACCTCACAAAGATGCAACAAGATCACCGTCGCGCGTGCATGCCTAGAGTCCACCAAGCCCGCAAAGAAGGGAAGAAGGCAGTATATCGAGATGGTAGGGTTATCATTGATGGCAAGACCATCGCATAGGGACTCGCGGCCTGTGGGACACACGAGGAGATTCATGTCACGGTTTGGAATTGCAATGGAGACCTATGGACACACCCAGAGAGACTTGAGGAGGTGATGAGAGGTCGAGACATCATTCTACTTACAGAGACACACGAGAGCCCAGAGAGAGGGTTACCACGGATACATGGATTCCAGTGGGAGTCTCTACATCGGGGATGTATGCGCCAGCACACCACTCGCGGCTCAGGAGGAGTGGCCATACTCTTTAGACAGGGGCTTCACAGCAGACTACAGATTGTTGCCCGGGACCCACAGGCCCGCTACATGTGGATTCGCCTCGAGCTCTCACGAGACAGGATCGTCTACATTGCCCTTTGCTACTTGGCTCCCACAGGCTCCAGATTCGCCCCTATTGAGCAGGAGTCACCGTACGCATGCCTCACGGAGGAGATTATGGAGTACTCCACACTGGGTGAAGTCTTCCTTATGGGAGACTGCAATGCTCGTACGCGCAGTGAGCAGTGTGAGGCATATGACCACGAGGACCCAGAGGCACTACACACTCTAGATGAGGAGGCTACTATGAGAGATACAGCAGACAGAGCTCCAGTCACAGCCTACGGACGACATCTACTTCGACTTGGCTCCCAGCACCGTCTCGTTATTTATAACGGGATGGTCCAGTGGCCCACCTCAGGGGGCTTGACTTGTATGCCACATGGAGTTACAGAGGGAGGGGGGAGTACAGTCGACTATATTCTGGGACCCAGGGAGGCTACACACCTTATCACATCCTTCACCATTCCACCCATACCCATCGGAGCCGACCACACATACCTCTCTTTCTCCATCACCGGAGATACCATCCCACACAGCTCCACAGCACACACTCCACACACCACCATCCATTTCACACATGAGCTAGCCTCTCTTTACTCGGCCGAGGTCGAGCATGGCCTATGCCTCCTCCACCCATCCACACCACTCTCAGTTCTCACATCACATATCTCTTCCGTTCTTCACACTTCAGCTATTAGCTCTTTTCCACACACCACTCGCACAGGACGCACTCCCCCCCCCTGGGACTATGCCTCAGAACCGCTGGTATGATGATGAGTGCAGAGAGCTATACCGACGCCTCCGTGCACGGCGAGCCTTAGGAGAGATCATAGAGAGAGAGGCCAGACGGCATATGAAGACGCTGACACGCCAAAAGCGGCGAGCATTCGGAGAGGCACAGGAGCTTGAGCTATACCGCCTATTCATGAGCATGGATAGCGCGACGGCATGGCGCACCCTGCGCGAGCCACGTCCGACTACAGCTATTGAGGATCCACAGATATGGCATGATTATGCAGAGCGACTTTATGAGGTGCCAAGGCAGCCTCCTATCCCACAGCCACACGAGCCACGCCCCACGTGCTCCTCCTTCTTTACAGCAGAGATGGTAGAGAGGGCCATACGCCGCATGCAGCACAGACGATCAGCTGACCATACTGGATTACAGAGTGAGCACATCATTTATGCGGCCTCCACTATAGCCCCGTTGATTGCACATGTCTTCAACCGGGCTATAGGGGAGGGCTTCCCATAGGAGTGGACACAGCACACCATAGTGCCTATCCACAAATCTGGCGACACCCTGGACCCAGGGAACTACAGGACTATCATGATTGGCCACACGATGGCCAAGCTATATGGAGCAGTACTTGAGGCACAGCTCAGCTGCTACGCAGAGACCGAGGGTTTACGAGCTCCAGGCCAGGCAGGTTTCAGACGAGCTTTCTCCACCACTGATCACATCTTCGTTCTGCGCTGCCTCATTGATGGGGCAAAGGCGCGGAAGAAGAGGCTTTACTGCTGCTTTGTGGATTTCTGCAAGGCCTTTGACACAGTCCCACGCGAGAGACTCTTCCAGCGCCTTCACAGCATTGGGGTACCAACAGAGATGATTTGGGCCATATATGCTCTCTACGAGAGGGTGACGGGTCGAGTTCGTTGCCCAGGCGGTTTTTCAGAGACCATTGCTAGCACCATTGGTGTTAAGCAAGGATGCCCACTCTCCCCGACACTCTTTGGGCTCTACATCGACGAGATCTCCGACTACATACTGCGAGCAGGAGGAGAGGGGAGCGACTTGGCAGGTACTCCGGTCCACATCACGTTATATGCTGATGATATTGTGTTGATTTCAGAGTCACCCGAGGGCTTGCAACGCCATCTTGAGGCCTTGGACGAATTCAGCACACACAGGGGGTTGACTGTGAACCTTGGCAAAACCAAGGTTATGATCTTTCACACATCCAGTGCAGTGAGGAGCGCTGCCACCTTCACAGCAGCAGGAGGACAGGTTGATGTAGTCACCTCCTATGTCTACCTTGGCATCACATTCACCAGCCTACCAGGACCCTTCACTATGAGGCAGGCTGCTGCTGACAGGCTCACCCGAGGATATGCAGCTCTGACCATGCTAGAGCGGAGATGCCACCAGGCACACTTTCAGGAGCCCCGCACGAAGGGATGGCTTTTCGACACCTTAGTCACCCCGGCCTTGATGTACTCGGCGGCAGTATGGGCACCAGGATTGACAGCTGACCAGTGGACACAGCTTGAGAGGCCACAGGTATGTATGATCTCACGCTTGCTCCGCAGCAAGAAGACAGTGCCACATGACATTATTAGAGCCGAGCTCGCCACACCACCTATGGTTGTAGAGGCACTATTCCAGACAGTCTGCTTCATCCAGAGGATGAGAGAGCTACCTCCTGACAGACTTACTCGTAGAGCATTTGAGGCAGCTATACAGCTATCAGAGAGTGGGCATGAGAGAGCATGGTACTCACAAGTCAGAGCATGGTTTGAGGGACACGGTCTTGACATGGAGAGCCTACCACCATTCCAGTACGACCCCCACTCACCATATGTTCACCTCTCTCGCAGTGAGAGGAACTTGGTATTGAGACAGGATCTGTGGCAGCTATACACTAGGAGAGTCTGGGAGTCACCTGGCTTGGGGACGAGGATGTAAGATTACAGAGACCAATTTCTCACCATATTGTCTGGGGGGTTCATACAGAGACCACGCTATATGGACACATATATGCCACATAGCTCACGGGTGGCGATTGGTCAGCTGAGAGTGGCTTCACACAGGTTAGAGATTGAGATCGGGAGACATACTGGTGTTCCCAGGGAGGAGCGAGTCTGCAGAGCCTGCACAGAGGAGGTGGAGAGTGAGGAGCACTTTGTATGTAGATGCAGAGCATACACTGAGATCAGAGGCAGGTATGAGGCCTTATTCAGAGGACAGCCCACTCTCCGAGAGATCATGGACTCTCGAGATCACAGACAGCTCGGACGTTTCTTACTAGAGATACAGAGCCATCAGGACACACTACTACAGCCACACACAGCTACACAGACAGAGGGGAGACAGTCGCAGCTCACAGACTTCTTTCAGAGGATTGCCGCCCCTCCCTCACCAGACACTCAGAGGGGAGTGACACTCCCACAGGCGGAGGTGAGCCGAGCTAGACGACGACCACGAGTCACAGGCTACAGGGGCGCGAGCTCCCACCACCGACAGATCGAGGAGATCCGAGCCCGGGAGCGCCGTGCCACTGAGGAGCGAGTGGCTCAGATGAGGGCCGCCCCGACAACTTTCATCCGGGTAGCCTTGGCACCAGACCCGCCCATGTACCACATCTTACATCCCCCCATTAGTACAGGATGGAGCTAGATAGCTTGATGCATTCTCATGATTGTACTACCTTGAGCATATAGACATGCATATACCCCTAGAGATACAGCTCCATCCCTCCTCAGATACTCCACTACCTACATTCAGTTCAGTTTTGTATCAGTTTTGTTTCATTTGTCTTTCCGATAGACGGATGACATACACACCATGTACATTTGATTTGTCTCATAGGCCGATTTCGGCCTGACATAGACGTTAAAAATCTTTCTTTCTTTCTTTCTTTCTTTCTTTTCTCTCTCTCTCTCTCTCTCTCTCTCTCTCTCTCTCTCTCTCTCTCTCTCTCTCTCTCTCTCTCTCTCTCTCTCTCTCTCTCTCTCTCTCTCTCTCGTATTGGTACCCTTCGTATTACGTAAACAAGCTACAGGCCCAAAAGCATTTCATCATCCCGTAGGCATAACAAAGTACAACAGAATTGATAGCTGAAATATTCAATGACTACACACCATAGGGGAAAAACTACCAGTGATACAGAGTCACAGAAGATGGGTGATACATCAAAGGCTAGGAACAAAGGAGTAATGGAAGAAAGTAATGGAGAGCTGAAGTAGAAATAGGCCCACGGCGCATCCCAGTAAAATAAGCATCACCACTGAGAAGAGAGACTACACCAAAAATCTGGGGGAGAGAGAGCCTCCAGCCATCGCAAACAACAAGCCGAAAACGAGGCAGCACCAACCCAAACCCTCCACAGGTCCAGACCACTCCCCCACACATTGCTCAACAAAATCCATCAAAAAAAGAAATAAAACAACAAAAACAAGCAGAAAACAAGAAAAGACCCCATACACAAGAGCACGCCCAAACACGGATAAGACACAAGCAGAACACACATCACATGCACTTCACACAAAAGAAAAAACCGCACATAGACATGCAGAAAACAGGCAGTAAACAAGGAAACAAAAGAAGAAAACCTGCGCAATAAAACAACCTCAAAACAGAAAAGAAACAAACCACTACAGATGCACAAATCTGAAGGAGAAGCCTGAGGAAGGAGGAGGAGATTACTAAATTTTATTTTATTTTACTATGTTACAACGGAAACTCCTTTGCATACAATGTGTGTTTTTTTGTACTTAATTGACCACCTACAGTTCCTTAAGCAACTTTTTCATCAGGTGTGAGTTGAGGTTTATCAGATTTTCCTTTACCCTTATCCTTATCTTTGTCACTCTGAGAGAGATGTAGATGGAGAATTAGATTGAGAATTTTGAGAGTTCTTTTTATTGTTACCATTCCCATTAGAATTTCTATCCTTGTCTCTAGAGGAGTCTCGAGAGGAAGAAACATCATTACCGTTGGCCGTCTTGAGCTTACCCTTGTTGTGCTTCATCTCTTGGAGTTGAGCCAAGTGTATTGTCACGGGAACGGGCACCATGTGCCAATGGAAAAGAACAGACTGAGCACTTCAAATAACAACTGAACTGAAAGAGATAGAGAGTGTTCGACACACGAAACGGGGAGTGGTGGAGTTTCACCCCGAGAGAGCACTGGCCCCAAACCTTGGGGCCCCTTTCGGTACTTCTTTATATTGCTTCATCTCAGTACAAGCCGGTACTCCACGCACTGCACCTTCACTTGGAAGCTTGTCAGAGAATGAGGCCCATGGTACATATTTAAGCCCTTGGCCTATGAAAAGCAATTACATGCTACTTCTTCATTTAGGGCTTAAACCCCTCAGCGGGGATCTGCCGGTTGGCTCCGTTCTTCAATGGCTTGACACATCAGCAATTTGTGACATCCCCCCTACTTGAAAGAAAGTAACCGTCAACGATTACAGCATGTCTGTAAAACAACTCAAGTTAGCTCAAAAATTTCCAAGTGTCATTCCGAGGGATATTCTGAGGGACAATCAGTTTTCTCATTCCAAATTGGAGCTCTTGATATCCTGGGTCGTTGGCTTCCCGGAAAAATCTCATCCAATAAGGAGTCTATTCTCATTCCAAATCGGAGCTCTTGATATTTTGGCGTAGTAAAATTAGCCATCACGCCTAGACCCTGCTGATCAGAGACAGACGGTTTGCGGTATGAAGCCACTCAATGACTACCTCGTCACTCCCCCCGAAAAATAACCTAAAAAGGTTCAGGCCATGAGTTTGGAGGACCGATACAACCAAATGCTCCCCAGATCGCAGCCTGCGTCGCTTAGAGGTTCTAGCATACAATCAAACGCTTCCCAGACATCCCGTCTACGTCGTTCGGAGGTTTTCCAGCATACAACAAAACGCTCCCCAAACATCCCATTTGCATCGTTCCGAGTTCAGACAACACAATATCAAAACAACATTTCTCACTACTCCACCCAAGAGTAAATCAGCAATCATTCAAATCGGCACCAAGACAAGTTTAACACAGATACCATCCATTTCAAATAAATTCCAAACAAGATCGCCAAACGATTTCTCAAACAAAATTAAGAAAACTACTAATTCAAACTGAGAAAGCATTATCACCATCAATCGAGCTCAAAAGCCGACGGAGCTTCCATCCTGAAACCTGCACCAAAATAAGGGTTAGATTTCTTCCATAAATTTGTAGCCGACCGCAACATGGTCCATAAGCTCTTGAATAGCCAAAATAGGCCTCAACAGACAATGTTCCTGTAGCAGTGATGGTAGCCCCAAGATATAGCAATCACACTGGACCTCCAAGGTTATTGGTTCGAGAAGAGACACCTGCTGAAAGATGTCCAAAAACTACAAGTTGTAATCTGCTAGGATTTCCATGGCAAGCATTTCAGGATACCCCACTTTGCCTGAATCTCCACTTTGAATCCATTTGAAGGAAGATGCCAAAAAGCATGTAGCTTCGGGTAAAAATTTTCTTGAAAGCTTGCCAAGTCCTTGGAGTGTGCGGCTTGGTAGCTATAGAGATCCACCAGTGCATGGCACTGCCTCTAAGAAAAACAGCGGCTTGAGAAATTTTTGATCCTCCTCTTGCAAGTGATCTTTATGGCTTATGCCCTGTAAGTCAGAGTGATGAAGATGGGAACGTGTCCGATGCGCGATGGAGTAAGGGTGGGAGTGGTTAATAAGTCCAAGGTCGGGACACGAACATTCTTTAATAAAATTCCCAGCACAAAGATTCTTGCTTTGTCTGCTCTTTGGTAGGACCGGTATGCTTTCAAAAACGCACACGCCTGAAGCTCTGATGCCACTGTCACGGGAATGGGCACCACGTGCCAACGGAAAAGAATAGACAGAACAACTTTAAGCACTTCAAATAACAACTGAACTAAAAGAGATAGAGTGCACGACACACAAGACGGGGAGTGGTAGAGTTCCACCCCGAGAGAGCGCTCGCCCCAACCAAACCTTGCCGCCCCTTTTGGTATTTGTTTATATTGCTTCAACTCAGTACAAGCCGGTACTCCACGCTCTGCACCTTCACCCGAAAGCGTGCCAAAGAATGAGCCCATGGCACATATTGAAAGGCCCTTGGCCTATGAAAAGCAATTACATGAAAAGCTTCAAACTCAAAAGCATCTGGCCTCAAAAGCTTGCACTGAAAAGCTACCCAACCTAATTCACAGAAATCTGTACACCTGCCACGTCAGCATGCTGCAGCGCGAATTGCAGAAATCCGTACAATTTGCCACATCAGCAACCAGCATGAATTTTGGGTTGTTTGTTCAGCTCCCACGTCATCAGTTTTTACGCTATCTTCTGTGTGTGTGTGTGTGTGTGTGTGTGTGTGTGTGTGTGTGTGTGTGTGTGTTGGTGGTGGGGGGCGAGGGGGGAGGGGGAGGGGTCCAGCTTTATCTATTGTCTTTGTGTCACTTGGGCCCCATCAAACGGGGTCCCATAAGTTAGCTAGGACTCCTCTTTAGAAATAGGCCACTCAGCAAGACTTTGCATGTAACCGGGACGGGCACCACATGCCAACGAAAAAGAACAGACTGAACAACTTTAAGCACTTCAAATAACAACTGAACTGAAAGAGATAGACAACACGAGACGGGGAGTGGCGGAATTCCACCCCAAGAGAGCACTGGCCCCAAACCTTGGCGACCTTTCAGTACTTCTTTATATCGCTTGAACTCAATACAATGTTGGTACTCACGCTGTGCACCTTCACCTAGAAGAGTGCCAGAGAATGAGTCCTCTGCACATATTTAAAGGACCTTGGCCTATGAAAAGCAACTTAGATGAAAAGCTTCAAACTCAAAATCATCTCGCCTCAAAAGCACTAGCACCCAAAAAGCTGCCAACGCGTTTTGCAAAAATCCGTACAGCCTATCAGTGCAAAATCCTGGACAGTCTGCCACGTCATCATGTTAGCGCGAAATTCGAAAACCCGTACTCCTACCACATCATCACAGCCAGCGTGAATTGCGGAAATCTGTCCGTACAACTGCCACGTCATCAGCTCGCCATACAAGACTTTGAGTGTGTATGTGTATCGGATTTACTTCTAGTGACTTTCGCGAACGATTACTTTCTTTCAAGAAGGGGGGATGTCACAAACTACTAACGTGTCAAGTCACTGAAGAACAGAGCCAACCCTTAAAACCCGGTCAAGGGGATTACAGCATATCTACAAAACAACTCAAGTTATCTCAAAAAAAATTGAGCGTCATTCCGAGGGACAATCGGAGGGACAATCAATTTTCTCATTCCAAATCGGAGCTCTTGATTTCCTGGGTCGTTGGCTTCCCAGAAGAATCTCATCCAATAAGGAGTCTCATTCCATATTGGAACTCTTGATATCCTGGGTCGTTGGTTGCCCAGAAGTATCTCATCCGATAAGGAGTCTCATTCTAGACCTGAACTCTTGATATCTTGGGTCATTGGTTTCCCAGAAGTATCTCATCCAAAAAGGAATATTCAGTGATTGGCACATCACAATGCAACACGAATGCTCACATATGCATGTTACAAGACATAGAAACATGAAGCCGCCGATGAACGCAAATAACCATCCAAGTCAGGGCCATGAGTTGTTCAACGACTCCCTCATCACTCCTCTCGCATAACCTAAAAAGGTTCGGACCGGGAGATATAGAGGCCTTTTACAACCAAACATCCCCCAGACCGCAGCCTGTGTCGTTTGGAGGTGCTGAGAGTAACCACTGCTCAGACTTCTTAATACTCCCCCCGTAAACAACCACAAAGGTCCGGGTCAAGAGTAAAAATAGCACTTTTCAAACATTCAATACTCCCCCCGCAGATAACCACAAGGGTCTGGGCCATGAGTATGAACAAGCATTCTCAAACATCATTTCTCAGTACTGCACCCACGAGTAAAATCACCAATCATTGAAACTACTATTTAAACCAGAGTCGAACAATTCAAATCGGCACCAAGACAGGTTCAAAACAGATACCATCCATTTCAAATTAATTCCAAACAGGATCGCCAAACAATTTCTCAAACAAAACCCAAACTTTAAAAAGCAATCTCGACATCAATCGAGATCGAAAAGACGATTGGCTTTCCATCCTGAAACCTGCACCAAGATTAGGGTTAAATTTATTCCATAAGGTTGTAGCTCTCCGCGGCATGGTCCATAAGCTCTTGAATAGTCAAAACAAGCCTCGACAAGCAATGTTCATGTGGCGGTGATCGTAGTCCCAAGACCTGGCAATCACACTGGAAGGTTTTTAGCTCGGGAAGAGACACCTGATGAGAGATGTCAAGAAATTTCAAGTCGTAATCTGCAAGGGTTTCCGTGGCAAGCATTTCAGGATACCCCACTCTGCTAGAAGCTGCACTCCGAAGAAAGATCTCTCAAGGCATGTAACTTCGGGCAAAATTTTTCTTGAAAGCTTGCCAAGTCCTTGGAGTGTGCGACTTGGTACCTAACCACTGCATCGCACTGCCTCTGCGAAAACGGCAGCTCGAAAACAAGTTTTGATTCTTCTCTGCAAGTGATCTTTATGGCTTATGCCATGTGTCCCTATCTCACACAATCGACTTTGGCATACCACAAAGAGGAATGCCAGTGCTTAATGAACAGACGTGCTACATCTTGTGCTATCATTGTGGCCTTACAAGGAACCTACATGCAAAACTTGTTGAAACGATCAACAATGGTTAGACACTAAGTATTCCTTGAATGCAAACTAGGTGGAAGGTTAGTCACAAACTCCACGGAAATGTCCTGAGATGGCTTTTCAGAAATAGGCCGTAGTAGCAAGAGGCCTTGCTGCTTACCTCGAGGAACTTTTACTTTCTGACCAATGGAACACTATGTGACATACTTGAAGAAATCTTTTCGCATTTTAGGCCCAAAAAAAAATCTTTCTACCTTTTCTAAAGTGGTATTCATGCCTTTATGCCAACCCGTGAGTGCATCATGTGCATCGTGCAATATGGCTTGCCTAAGAGGAGGAAACACACAAAGATGGTGACGAAAATACAAAAGACCCTCACGAATGAGATAGTTGCTAGGCCCTTGGGAAGCAAGAGCCTGTAACCATTGCTTACCAAACTCGGAATCTGCATACTTGTTCTTCATGTTCTCAAAAGAGACACCTTGAATACAAACTGCTGAATTTGTCTCTAGAGCCAAAATCAATTCTTTGTGACTTAACACAACTGCAACATGGCTAGTTTTACCTGGAACATTTTGAGGGCTTGATGATCAGTATGAACACTAAACTCTCTACCATACAAAAAATGCTTCCAATGCTTGAGAGAATGAATGAAAGAGAGAAGTTCCTTATCATACAAGGAATAATTCTTTTCCGCACTATTTAACTTTCTATTGAGAAATGCAACTGGACGGCCATGCTGTTGCAACACAACTCCTATGGTGATGTTGCTCGCATCCGTCCATACCTCAAAGAGGTCATCCCAAGAGGCAAGGATGAGACACAGAGCCTCAGTCACTGCAACCTTGAGAGCTTCAAAAGCCTCAATCGCTGCCTCGGGTAAAACAATGCACTGTAGGCGAGTTTTCACCCCTTTCAAAACATTAGTCATGGGTGCGGCAATGCGTGCAAAATTCTTTATATGCGAACTATATGTCTAACACAGACCTAAAAAAGAACGCACATCATATACAGTTTTGGGTAAATCCCAATTACAAACCTATTCTACCTTTGCGGGGTCCAATTTGACACCGTCTGCAAAAATGATATAGCCTAAATAAGTAACTTTAGTTAGAAAAAAATATGACTTCTTAGCTGCAATGTATAGCTGACACTCATCTAAACGGGCTAAAACCCTTTCTACATCCCGTTCATGTTGTTCCATGAGGGAAAAATGAGAATGTCATCTAGGAAAATAAAAACACACGCCAATCATGTCTCCAAAACGACCTACCATGAGACGGTTGAACGTGCCGCTAAGTGCAAGGTCCGCTCTCAATGAGTGGAGCGATGATACCGAACAGTGCCATGGAGCTCTGATACCAATGTAATGTGCAGCGGAAGTGAATGATGGTGTAAGCTCAGGATGAGTAATCAATAAGTGCTCAAGGTTCCTTTTACTTAATGCAAGGGAGAGCCTTCCGTACACAAAGAGAGAATGTGCAATGACCAAAACAAGAGAGTGGAATGCAAACTGTGAGTGAGAGTGCAAGAGAGAGAGATTTGATTTGATTTGGTATTAACGTCCGCGGGGGGCCAGAAATGACCCATGGGACCTCAAAGTGATACATAGTCTCCCCTCACGAGGGTGTATGGTGTGGTGTGTGTTATTCTCTTTTTGTGTTCCTATGAGTGTCTTTTGATGCTCAAGTATGCGGGTGAGGTATGTTCCGAGAGCTGTAGGGGAGGGGTCTGTCTTGGATAATAGGTCCGCAAAGGTAGAGCAACCGCTTAGAAGTGGTTGAAAATTAGCCCGGATGTGAGCGTACTCTGGGCATTCCAATGTCACATGTGCTTCATCTTCGGGAGCTTGCATTGTACATGATGTGCATATCCATTTAGAAGCATCAATTTTCAGCCAGCCCTCTGTTTCTATTTTGAGCATATGTGACCTTGTGCGCATCAAAGAGATGGCTCTTCGTGCCATGTGGGGCATGGGTGTTCGTTTGTGGGCCTGGGCTTCCATTGGGTTTGTGCTATAGCCTTCCCAATACTTTGTGTTGACATGCTTGCAATAGTATTCAAATTTCGAGCGGTGTTGCGTTGTCTTCCACTTGGTGTGGAGGCTATTTAGTAATGCAATTTCAAAATTCAGCATATGTTCTCCCTCCTTGCCCTCCTCAATAAGCATGTCCACATATGCTTCTACATTCCATTTAGCGAACCATTTCTTAATGTCCTGTATGAGGCTCGATGAAAGAAATTTGCTTTTTTTTGTCTTTTGCGGCGCACATCCCGTTTCCCATGCAATGCGGGGGATTCGAGTAGTAGGCATCACTTTGACCTTCATGATATACGTGTACATTTTTTGCAATGCTTTCATTTCTAGTGGTCTCTTGCCTGTCTCCAAGAGTAGCACGGAGTATGGTATCGTCTTTTTGACCCCCATGTGTCGACATAGAAACTTTTTCTGAATTTTTTCGATTTCATTCCATGTGTGGGCTGAAATGCTTGCTCCCCAGATTTCCACTCCGTAGAGGATGGCTTGCACTACGCATGTCTCAAAAATGGTCGCTTTTATCTCCCATCTTTTTATGCTCCTTTGTGTGCACATGTTTTCAAATTGATAGTACTTGGCATGGCCGATGTCAATTCTATTATGTGCGCATTGTCCCCAAGCATAGTTGCACGGGATGTCAATCCCAAGTACTTGAAACTGTCGACTTTCTCAATTTGTTTCCCTTGATACATGAGGGGGGCGTGGATATCCATCTTACGAGTCTTTACAATCATGAACTTTGTTTTGTCTACATTGATTGATAGACCCACATTTTCACAAAAAAGTAACGCATCGACCGATTTCTGTAGAGTTGTAATGTCATGGGCGAAAAGAGCCACATCGTCTGCATAGATGAGCATGAGAAGTGTAAGCATCCCGATGGCTTGTTCATCCCCTTCTAGTTGAGGGAGGAAGCTTTCTATTTGATCAATGCATAATCCAAAAAGAGTAGGGGAGAGAGGGCATCCTTGTTTGACCCCCATGTTGCTCGAGAAAGCTTTGGACAGCCCTTCGTGCGTTTTTAGTTGACAGATGACTCTGTCATAGAGACGTGCTACCGCACTCCTAAGATGCATCGGTACTTTTATGCATTCCATCCTTTTCCATATACCCATTCTCGGGACCGTGTCAAAGGCTTTGGTGAAATCTACAAAGCAATAGTATAATGTTTTTCCCTTTAGCCGACTCTCTTCCATTAATACCCTGAGTGAAACAAGGTGATCAATGGTGCTATGTTTTGGTCGAAAACCTGCTTGTTCTTTTGCTCGTTTTCCATTTGTCTCTGCCCATGTGCTTATGCTTTGTTCTAAGATGCTTCCCAAAAGCTTTGCCATGCAGGATCCTACCATAATGGTACGGTAGTTGGTAGGCTGATTTACATCCCCTTTTTTGTAAAGTGCTTTGATCCAGTTCTTTTGCCAATCCTCGGGTAGCCCTTGAACAATGGCTTGGTTTAGCATTCTATGTATCCACTCTCTGGCTCTCATACCTGACCATTTAAGCATTTCTGAGTTCAAGTGTAGTATGTCCGGAGCTTTCCCATTTGCAAGTTTCTGTATGCCTTTTTTAACCGTTTCGGAATCAAAGTGGTCTTGGGCATGGAGATCGGTTTGCATGTGTGGCATTTCTTCCGCATTATTATGCACATATAGTTGTTCCACATACATGTACATGTCATCTGAGCTTATGTCCCCCATAATGTCATGTCTTCGTCCTTTTATTTTCAGCCATTCCTTTTTGGGATTTTTCTTGAAGTTGGCTATGGCTTGTGTCTCCGTACGTAGCTCATAGTTTCTTCTTTTCTGCCTCTTGAGATTTGTGTAGTCTTTTGATAGAGTTTCCCATTCCGTGTTCGTCATTGACAGTGCCCGCAATTTTTTTTTGCATACTTGCACTCTTCATCAAACCATGGGTTATGCGGTAGCCCTTTAACATGATTTCCTCGCCGATGCGTTTTTCCCATTGTTTGTTCCACGGCGTCACATAGAGCTTGTTTGAAAATTGGCCATGTTTGTTGAATGTGTGATGGCATGGGTACATGAGCAGTGCATTGTCTAGATGTTCTGCATACATTCTTTTCTTGTCCACTTGCATTTTGTATGTCCATGATCGGGCATGGGGCCTTTTTTGTGCTTTTTGAGTGGGAACTTGTAGCCATACATGGATTGGGGTGTGGTCCGAATTGGGTGACCTCTTCCCAATTGTAAAATTACTTACAATATGGGATGCCTCATATGCAATCAATACATAAGCAATAACACTCATGCCTTTGTTGGCCGTGCAGCATGTGCATTCTCCCGATTTTTCAAACTTACTTGTTCCATTGACGGCGATTAGTTGTAAGGATGTCATCATATTGAGCAATGCAATACCGTGCGGGTTTGTAATGAGATCTTTCGAACATCTCTCCCATGTGGGATCTAGTATCTCATTATGTTGAACCATTGGAGGTGTCATGAGATCCACCATTTGCATTTGCGCATGTGCTATGCGAGCATTCATGTCCCCAATAAGCATAATCATCCCTTCTTGTGCATAGGCATGGATATCGGCATACAGATCCTCGAAAGGGTAATTCTTCTCTACATTGAAGACACCATAGAATGGTGACTCTCTATGGGGGATGTAGCACCCGGCAATGAACATAGGTTTAGGTTTTGTGTCAAACTTGATCCATATGTACCGGTTATGAGCATCTGTCTTGCAAATTGTGATCATTTTTTTGAGTTCCTCTCGGTATATCGCCGCGACGACTCCTTGTCCCCTCATTTTTGTACATGGCATCCGTAGGGAGTGTGTGACATATCCTTTAATGTGTGGTATTCTACATGCATCGTGTTCCCATGTTTCCAATAAAAAGAGAATGTCGGCTTGTGGTAGGACTTCCGTTAATCCTTCTCCTTTATGCCACGGGAAGCCTCTGCAATTCCAACTTGTCACGTGTAGTTCCGTGAACCCATGGGTCTCGCATTGTCATTTTGTTTCCTCTTTTGCTTCCCCTTTCGTGTCCGCTTGGGCTGTTTTTTTGTTCATGCGAGCTTCGTATGCTTCACGTCTGGTCTTTTGTTGGTTCGGCGTTCTATCTTCACTGATGTATAGTGCGCTATCCTTTAAGTAGATGCGGGCGTTTTCGAGGATAATAGCCCTCTTGCTGGCATCCAGAAGTGTGCATACGATTGCCCGATTTGCTTCTGGTTTCTTCTTGCCTACTCGATGTGCACCATACACCACCACATCATGCATTCCGAAGTTAGCGGAGATCATTTCCGTGATGTCGGTGTTCAAGGTAATGACCTTCTCGTTGTCGGATTCGGGGATGCCCCGTATCACGATGTTCATTTTTCTTTTCTCTTGTTCGGTGTATTCTTTGTCATCCTCATTAGCATACATGTCTCTCTTCATTGAGGAAGTCTGAGGCATTGGTGTGTGTGTCAATGAATCTTTCCAAGAGCCCACATTTTCAGATACATTCATTTGCGCAATCTTTTCATCATGTGTGGCTAGCGTGTCTTGCATTGTAGTTGTGTGCTTATCAAGAGCACCCTGGAGCTCTTGCATCTTCTCCTCTTGGTGACGGACTCGTAGGTCTTGCATTTGGAGCTTGTGTTCCAATTCTTGGTTTTTTAGAGCTAGGTCTTTGATTTCATCGCTCTGCTTCATGATGGTGGTGTGCATCGAGGAGATGAGTCCCCATATGTCTCGTAATGAGCATGGTGGCGTATTCCCTTCCATGATGTCCGGTTTCGGGGGCGTTGTTTGTTGTTTTGGTTTGGGTCCCATGGTGCGTGTAGGTGAGGACCTGACAGAGAGGCCGCTTCTGGAAATTCGCAGGTTCACAGTGTCATTCATGTGGCCATGGTGTGCTGGTAGCCAATGCACAGAGAGAGAGAGAGAGAGAGAGAGAGCACTAAAAAGGGAAAGGGGGGGGGGGGGGGGATAGGCGATAGACTTACAATGCAGAAAATGTAAAAGTAAAGAGCTCCGGCGATAGAGTTAAAAAGGGGGGCGATAGAGTTAAAATGTAAAAAATGTAAAAGGTAAAGAGTTTAGACGAGTGGGGTAGCGCGATAGAGAGAGGGGGGGCGGGGGGGGCTATTGCAATAGAGAGGGGGAGCGGGGGGCAGCACGCCGGGCAAGGGGTGCGGATGCGCAAGGGCAAGGGGTGCGAGGCGGCAGAGCGGCGCTAAGGGGGGCTGCGTGTAACAGCACGCAGGCAGCAGCGAGGGCAGCAGAGCGTGCAGGCAGTAGCAGGGCGCACGAGGGTAGGCGTGCGAGGGCAGCAAGGCGTGCAGGCAGCAGGGAGGAAGTCGATGCTGCAGAGAGCCGCCATCACTTCACGCTGCAGAGAAGGAGAGATGGCAGACGGAGGAGCAAGAGAGTCTCCCAAAAGGAGAGGAAGAACTCCACGGTAAGCCCATCCCAACCAGGAGATCACCAACGGCCTGCAGAAAGCTCCGAGTTGCTTCTGGAGAGAGAGAGAGAGAGAGAGAGAGAGAGAGAGAGGACACCAGATGGGGTCCCAGACCCCCCTCCAAGGGCCCCCCTCTCTATTGCTAGAGAGGTATTTGCTTTAGATTGCACAAAGGTCTAGTACAATGCTTCTAGATGTTGAGGTACTTGACGGCGACGATGTCGACGACAACGATGGTGACTGTGATGATGAAGACGATGGTGTCGCCATCAAAGTCGGGATCTACGAGGCTAATGGCTGAAATCTGAAAACGTTAGGTGAATTGTTGAGGGACTGATGCGACTGCGACTGCGAGCGACGCGACGGTCCAAGACTGCTGTGGATCTAACGCGCCAATGGCTGGAAACTGAAAACGCTGGCTGAAAAATGGGCTGAAATCTGAGCGCTTGCTGATCTGCTGTGATAGGGAGAAACAGGCGAGGATTTGCTACTAGGACGGCGAGGCTAAGGGCTGATCTAGAAACACTAGTTTCTAGGCTGGAAAACGCTGATCTTTGATGGCTGAAAACGCTGATGCTTTGCGGCAAAAACGCTGACCTTGCTATGGAGAGAAACGCTGGAGAGCCTGTTGTCACCGGACACTGTGCTCTATCTGTCTCTTCTGCCTTCTCATGGCGCCCCTGCCCTCCTTTTATAGGTGCAACACCCTAGGTCGAGGAGTGCTCCCACAAATCCCACAATTTGGATTTAATTAAAAAGTCACTTATAAATAGTGACACAAGAGGTGGTTCACATGCAAGTGCAAATTGGGTTCATGTAGTGGTAAAAAATGCTCATGCTAGGAGTGCAATCAAAGGGTATGCAGCTACTCATGCACGGCCTGTGTACAGGCTCACAAGGTTGCCAGAACACTTCCTAGGCTACCTAAACCCTAGAAGTAGGAATAGCTTATCCACATGCTAAAGCAAGTAGACCCCTGAAGTCTGTCGCGTATATCATCGATCCTTGGGATAGGGAATCTATTCTTGATAGTGGCTTTATTGAGAGCTGTATAATCAATGCACATTCTCTGAGATCCATCTTTCTTCAAAACCAGCAACGGCGGCTAACTCTTTAAGGTGGCCGGTTCGGTGGTGTACTACCGGGATTTAAATCAATCATGTGATCTTAGGACGTGGAGGAGTTAACTCGCCTGGTAGGCCTTCAGAAAAACAGTCAACCTGAGCTTGCAAAAATTCTTATCGTTCGTTTTCAAGGTCAAACATATTTGACCTTTGATCATCATTCAATTCTTTCAAGAAGATCGAATAAACAAAAAGATTGGATTTCATCAAGTGGGACGGACTCGCCTTTTAGTTCAATCTCTTTGCCCTTCTCATTCTTCAAGATGGCTTTCCTTGCCCTATAATCGACCACGGCGTTGTTCTTGTGGAACGGGATTCGTAGGAGGACGTCACACCCTTCCAAAGGCATGATGTAAAAGTCCTCGTGCCCTAAATACCCCTGACAATGCAAACCTAGTTTGCCAATGACAAGTATAATGGCAACATCCTCTCCAGGTGCCGCTAGAACAGCCTCTAGCTGTGGCCCCATTTCCTCGGGCGTAATTCCAAGTTGAGCCGCCAATTCGGTTGAAATAAAGTTGGCCTTGGCTCCTCCATCAAGAAAAATAAGGGCTTCCCGGTCTCGCACTTTGCCCCATGCTCTGCAAAGAGCAGTACTTTCATCCATCTGATCAGGGTCAGTCCCCAAACAGTCTCATACAAGTCCTTTTGTCTTTCCGCGACCTTCGGCTGCTCTAGAACTCTCTAGCTTGTCTTTTGGTCAAGAGCTCTATCCAACTCTTTTTGTAGCTTCCGCTTTTCTGCACTCGTCTGTCCTTTCAGCTTTCCTCCCAACCTCAGAGGAGAATTAATGGCCTCACGCCATCGCGAATGAATCTCATCAATCGGATAATCCTTGAGGTGTTTCGCAAATCTCAGGTCTCTGGAGTACCTAGTCAGTCTTTCCACACATGTGGCAACTTGCAATTAACATTTGTACTCCGCTCTGGCAAACTTTCCCACCGATAATTTGTCCAAATCTTCAGTCTTTTCTTCAGTTCCCGCGCGGGATTTCAACTTTTCTTCGCCCCCATCCCCCCTTGAGAGGTGTTATTTCTGTCAGATTCTCTGCGAGAACCCATGTGTAATCTGGAGTTCTCTATGGCTTATGCCCTTTAAGACAAAGCGATGAAGACGGGAGCGCACCCGATGCGCGATGCATGAAGGGTGGGAATGGCTAATAAGACCGGGGTCCGGACACGAAGATTCTTTCACATACAGATAAAATCTCGACTGTTCTATCATGTTCTCCTTGAAAATTTGTGTGTGCTGTAGAAGGATCGGATCCTCCGTTAAAGAAGAATCTTTCTGAGCTCTGATACCATTGAAACAGGCTTGGACACTCCAAGCGAGAAATCAATAGCAACACACGAGCAGAAACTTCAAAATCATTGGACTTTGATAGAGAGAGAGAGAGAGAGTCGACACGGCACGACGAAGTTCTGCGCCCAGAAGCATTGGCCCCAAGACTGGCGCCCCTATCGGTATTTCGTTATTTATTGATCACAACAAGGTACAACTCCCGAGGGTCCTCTGCTCTCACACTCTGCGTCCAAATGCTTTGCAGAGTGAGGCCCCAAGGGCTCTTATAACTTTACAAGGGATGCCCCAAAACAGAGCCCCAAAAGCAATCAGTTTTAAAGGACTTTCACCCAAAAGCTAGCGCTGGAGATTCCCAAAAGCAACCAGCATAATTTGCAGAAATCCATACAACATGCCACATGGCACCTGCAACGCAAATTGCGAAAATTTTGTATGGCTCTGCCTCGTCAGCATCCATACGATCTGCCACGTCAACATGTCAACGTAGTTTACGGAAATCCCTTTCAAGGTTCAAGCTTCTATCTTTTAGGGTTTCGGGCCCCACGGCCGGTGCTTCGTAAGTTCTTCAAGTTAGTCCATTCAGTTTCTATTGTCCACTTGGCCATTTCTCTGCCAGACGTCATCACCTTGTGACATGCTGTGGGCAATGGATGCCTTTACAGGTACTGGGTTCTAATAATCCAAGAGGAGACCCTAAGGGTCACCTTTATACTGCAAAAAGCCTGCGTCGGGAAGCATGCCAAAAACCCCACGATTTCATAATGCAAGGCTTGTTCACTTATTAACAAATGATTTAAGTGATTGTTCATATGCCTATATGCTTAAGTGACTGTACTATGCAAAGTGAGGGTATGCAACTATGACCTACCTGATCATGCATGTCCTTCTAAAGGCTCACAAAGTGCCAGGCTAGATCCTAAGTTATACTAACTAAGATTGACGCTGACTTGTAGCAGTAGCTTGTCCACGTGGCTCAAGTGCAATGCGCACGTGACATAAGAAGACCAACGAGTTCAAGGATGGGGATCAAGCAGTTAAGTTTGACACATTTTCAAGCTTCGAGGATACCCATCGAGCCCTTGCGTTTCTACAGAAGTTTGAGACATCGTCTTTCCGGGGGTTGTTTCTTGGAAGCCTCCGAGGTACGAAGGGCGACGTCTTATCTGAAAGGTAACACACAGACATGGTGGTCTACCTTGCTGTTGCACAGAGAAGCATTTAAGAAGTGGATCAAAATCAAAAAAATCTTCACTTCAGCATGGTTAACGGAAGAATATGAAGAAGATATCATCACAGTTTGGCATCATCTGAGGATGAAAAAGCAAGATACTTTGGTTGCCTATTGCCAAAGGTTCTGGAATACATTTTTTCCAGTGTCCTCATTTTGGAGGATCGCCTTGAAGGAGCAAGTTGAGCGATTTTGTTACGAACTACCAAAAGAGATCCAACGGTATTGCCTAAAGCAAAAGTCAAATCCATTCAGAGGTTTATGGGACATGCCAAGGAAGGGTTTCGTATGCATTCCAACTCATTGACCTATCCTACAAACAAGCCAGTGTCCACCTTGACAGGGCATCAAGAGAGGTTTCTCCACTCTTGACCAGATTCTGACACTCAGAGCTATCATTAAGGAGGGTAGACACCATGGTAAGAGGATCTATTGTAGCTTTGTGGATTCCACAAAGCTTTTGACACAGTGCCGAGAGCCAGACTTATACGCAGACTACAGGACATGGGTGTGCCTATAGAGTTGATATGCGGTATTCTGGCTCTATACAGGACAGTGATGGGGCGGGTATGCACCACTGAGGGAATGTCTGACATGGTCCACTCCACTATTGGAGTAAAGCAGGGATGCCCCCTATCCCCGACTCTTTTTGGGATGTATGTGGATGAGTTTTCGGACTATGTAGAGCGTCAGGGGAACAGGGGGGCTCAGCTAGCAGGGACATGGATTCCGCTGTTACTATACGCTGATGATATTGTGCTGATTTCTGACTCTCCAGAGGGGATGCAGTGTCATTTAGATGCTCTGCATACATTTGCTCGTGACAGTGGATTGTCTGTCAATCTGGGGAAAACCAAGGTTATGGTGTTTAACACCACACCACAGTGGGTCAGGAGGTCGGCACCCACATTTATGTATGGCCAAGAAACTGTGGAGTACACAGATGCATATACTTATCTTAAGGTACTCTTCGGTGGACCGGTGTTTTCACTAAGGAGAGCATCAGAGACTAGACTGACAAGAGCATATGCAGCTTTGGGCAGAATGGAGAGGATGTGTTCGCCGGTTCAGTTTCAGGAGCCGCGAACAAAGCTTTGGCTTTTTGACACTTTGGTGACTCCACCTATGCTCTATGGAGTTCAGGTATGGGGACCTTCAGTAGACCACCATGGGAGATCTGGCAACACAAATGGATGGAGATGTATGGAGAGGCCTCTGGTCTCTATGATCGCTCGGATGATTCGGGCTAAGGCCTCAGTACCACATGAGATTATCCGAGCCGAGCTAGCAGCCCGCCCCCCCCCTCGTGGTGGAGGCATTGACGAGATCAATGTCCTTTATGCACGGTCTATGGGATCTCCCCAGGGACAGATACGCTCGGCTTGCCCTGGAGTCATCTCGACAACTAGCTCTACAAGGCGATACTGCACCACTTGAATACTCCCTGGATGCACCCTCCCTGTCTCTCACACGGACAGAGATCACCAGACTCATACTTCAGGATCTAATTCAGCTAAATACCAGGAGCACATGGATACAGCCGACACGGGAGTTGGGCACGAAGATGGCCTTCTACAAAGAACATCTTCTCCAACTCACGGAGGACGGCTTTGTAACTAGGCATGCATACATGGATACACACTTATCTCATGGGATAAGATGCGCTATTGGACACATACGCACATCCTCACATCAGCTCCAAATCGAGACTGGCCGATTTCGAAGGGTGCCGACAGAAGCCACGATATGTCACCTATGTAACTTAGAGCGAGAGACAGAGCTGCACTACACATGTCAATGTCCGACATACTATGAAATACGCGGCCGCTTCCACTGCTGGTTCAGAGAAGGGTTCGGACCTTTTTCTAGAGTCATGAGATACAAGGATCAGAGGTGTCTCGGATTGTTCCTACTAGAGCTGCGTAGACTTAGGGAGAGCTTGCTGAGGACATCAGGGGAAAGACAGCCTCAGAGACGAATCACAGATTTCTTTACACTAGCCAGAGGAGAGCCAACCGAGCAGTCATTACCGCAAATCTCAGAACCTACTCATACTAGAGGTACACTGCTTGACCGAGCCACTGAGCTTGGCAGATCCAAACGTCCACGACCTAGGGGGGTCTCCCACTACCGACGAAGGCTGCAACAAAAGATACAGATCACTCTAGCTCGACATGCAAGACGCCCAACCAGAGTACTGACCATGGAGGAGGTCGATGAGATCCGACGACGACCGATGAGAGATTTCATCTGAACCCACAACACCCCCTTCCCAAAGGGTTTTAGTGTCTTAGTGTTAGTTCTTTGTAACTTTGTAATTTCCGTACTCAGACATGGTATCAGATTCACCAATTGTAACTTTTTGGTCTCATAGGTCATTTTGGCCTCTTGAAGACGTTAATATAACATTTCTCCTCTCTCTCTCTCTCTCTTTTTTTGGAAAAATCAGGGCTATATATTACTGAGTACAATATGAAGACGTTAATATAACATTTCTCCTCTCTCTCTCTCTCTCTCTCTCTCTCTCTCTCTCTCTCTCTCTCTCTCTCTCTCTCTCTCTCTCTCTCTCTCTCTCACATTGGACAACCGGAGGAGCTACTACCACAGCAGAGCTCACATTCCCCTCGTACCAGAGGCACGCTGATCGACCGAGCCACCGAGCTAGGGACACCCCA